>NC_088354.1:1306875-1956250 GCF_036884655.1 Musa acuminata AAA Group
GACCGGGTCAAAAAACCAGCACGAGCCACAACTCGACCTGGTCGAGCCGAGTCCACGGCCGCTATTAGCGCATGCGCTTAGATCGGGCGGCTGATGTTGTCTCATGAGACCTGATGAGATATTGGACCGTCCGATCGAGATCGACGCGCGCAACTCGGAAGGATTCGCCCAAAATTGTCCCGGCCTGTCTCGTATGTTTGCTGCAATTTGATTCTGGGCCGGGTCAGATAAGCAGCAAGGGGCCGCAACTCGGTGTAGTTAGGCCGTGTACGCTACCGAAAGGACTGAAGCACCCATGAAATTTTCACGGCTGATATGGCATCTTATTGACCGATCTTCCAATTCCAATCGAAGTGGCGGAAAGGGACGAGAAACCCATGAACCGTCCCGGGGTGATGTCACCGTGGACGGCACCGTGCATAAGGTTCATAAGATACAATGGCGGGAAAATTTTTGGGCGAATCTTCCAACTCGCGCGCAACGTCCGCGATTAGACGGTCCAATCATATTCATGGTTCGTGAGACGACAGTAGCCGTCCGATCTGAGAAATTGATGATATAGACGAGCTTTTTTCTCCCTTTTCTCTCTGCCCATCCCATTACCGTCCCCAAGCGAAGCGGGAGAACCGATGGCCGAACCCGTGAAGCAAAGCCGAACGATCTCGAATCGGCGATCCTCCATTCTGCTGTGGATTCGAAGGTAATGCTTTTCTGGCTTTGTCGTCTTCCTTTTTAGGGGAGAAATAGTGGATTCGATGGTTCTGTTGCTTGTGTTGAGGTAATGACTGCCTTTGTTATCGGTGTGATGTTGTTTGTTTGACATTGGTGAAATGGGTATTTCCAGATTTATTGGAAGAGGGGCAGAATCATTGGCTGTGGTGATGATGGAATGTAGTTTTTTTTTAATCGAATTTATCTTTTTATATTTAAGTTTAATTCTTTTTATACGATAATGATATGTATTTGCATTGCAATATATCTTCATGTAAGTTAGCGGTATTGCATTGCAATATATAGTAGTATTATATTCATGAATTTATATTTTTGGTTTCTTCTTTTTTTCATCGTTTATTGTGTTTTAGTTTAATAATATTGTTTTTCATCATTTATTTGCTGAAGTTATATCACGAATATTATTTTTAATAAAAATGTGTTTAATTGTATTTTAGCTTAAATTTTCTGTTCATTTTAATCAGTTTTTAATTATTATGATATTTTTATTTGGTTTATTTATAATTTTTTTAATAATATTTATAATACTATAATAGATCAAAAATATTATAACGGACCAAAGTACGGTAATAGATAGGAATTTTTTAAAGGGATAATTTAAGTATTTTTTAAATTAAAGGCATTGCTTGAAAAAAATAATATGAGGGTATTGATTGAGAAATATTTAAAATATGAGTATTTTCAAGATAAATCATCTTATATTATTTTGTTCGCTATATATATATTTAACATTTATTAATATTTATTGTATTTGAGCCCTAGATATACAAAAACCTGTTTTGTTTGCTGAAGTTGTGTGAAGAATACTTTTAATTGATTATTTATTGTATTTTAGTTTAAATTATGATAATAATAAGTAAAGTTACATAAATAATATGCTCTTTAATGAACCTTGATTTGATCTATGTTCATCGTCTTGTCGAACGAAAAAGGTAAAGAGGTGGTTGAAATGAGAAATATTGAAAGGGGTTTAGAGTCGAACATGCAGTGTTTGGGTCTCCAAAACCTTAAAATTTCTTCTCTTGAATGGCGATTGAATGTGACGAATCCTCAAGATTTCAAATATTAGATCTTCATCTTTCTGTAGTTATTGTGTGTGAGATTTAGTATGAAGAATTATGATCAGTCATCTTCCCATCCGCATGGTTTTCATTTTTATATGGAGAAATGAAGGAATTGATGGATTTGCTGCTTGGTATTAATTACGGTTGATTTTTGTGGAGATTTCAGAGGGTTTATTTTTCTATGTTAATGAACCTTGATTGGATCTTTTTTGGGGCAAAGAATTGATCGAAATGAGCAATCTTGAAAGGAGATTTAGTTAAAATCTTCTCTTGAATGCTAGGATTTAATGTGAGGAATTGGTGCTAATTATAACAAAAAAAACCCTCAATATTTCAAGCATAAATTCTTCTGGAGCTGTTTCTCCCCATATTTAGAATGAATAATTAAAAGATTATGATGAAGAATGTGATGGGGATTTGATGGGCTCTTGATAGAACCCCTGCTGACACAGCTACATGAAAGCAAGTAATTGAGGGCCATGAAGGAGCTTACTGCAGAACTGCAATGAGAGGCCTTTGTGCTGTTGCAGCAGCAGTAAGCTCAAATATGCCTGTGGAAAGTGCAACACTGAAGTGAGAGATCAGGAGAAGAGATGAAAGTAGATGTTATCAAGAAAGAGAGTATCTATTGATGAGAATTTGAGCTATGATACCAAGGAATTAGTGATGAGTATCTTTTGATCCCATTCCTACCGTAAGTTGGAGGGGATTAACTTGTCATATGTTGTTTTGTTGGACAGAGAATGGTGTATGGTATGTCCGGTGCCATATGAGTCAAAAAAATTTTTTTATAAAGAGAGTTTTGTGTTTTGCATTTTCGAATTTTTTTTCAATTGAGAATTTAATGAAATTCTTGACATCCACTGCTTATTTTTTTTGTTCAATATAGGCATTAATAAATTATTAAATTGGCCTATTAGCTCAGTTGGTTAGAGCGTCGTGCTAATAACGCGAAGGTCACAGGTTCGAGACCTGCATGGGCCATGCTTATGATTATTTTTATTTTTTAAAATCATTTAATTATATTTAAACTTAAAATATAGAATAAATATTTTTTTTTGTTATGTGTAATAAAGTATAAACGGGTATTATGGTAAATAAAAATTATTTTAATCTCTAATCATTTATCATATGTTAGTTCGAAATATATAAAAATAGTTTTTAAAATATTATTTTGTTTGCCAATGTAATAAAAATACAAAAGGTATTACGACAAAAAAAATTAATTTTTAACTAATGTCATAAATATTATTTAAAAATATTTTAACCAATGTGTAATAAAAATATTTAAAATAATATCTTAAATATTATTTAGTTTGCCAATGTCATAAGATATAAAAGGTATTCCGATAAATAGAAATTATTTTAATTCTTAACCATTTATCTTTCATAATTTCAAATATATAAAAATACTTTTTTAATTTTTTCATTATTTATTTTATTTTAGGTTAAATATGAATTACATTTAGTTTCACAAATAAGTCAACCAGGATTTGTTGATTTGTTAAACTTTAGTTTTTTTCATCATTTAATGTAGTTAACTTAAAATATTGAAAAATATTATTTTGTTTGCTAGTGTCATAAGATGTAAAAAAGCTACTATGATAAATAAAATAGATTAAGTTTTTAACTACTTAATGTATCTTTTTAAAATATATAAAAATCTTTTAATATTTTTTTATTGTATATTTTATTTTAGCTTAAATATGAAGCGCTCATAATTTCACAAATAGTCGACGAGGATTCTTTACTTTTATTTTTTTGAACATTTATTGTATTTTAGCTTTTTACCCTTTGTCTGGAAATAGTTTAGTCATAGGCTATATAGCATTATGCTGTGGTAGGCACAAGGTAGTGCTTTTCAATTTGACAATCTAACCTACATGTCCTCTCATTCAGTGCCAAAAAGATGTCTTCTCTATGATGTCTTCTTAGTGTCTGGCACTTTCTTATAATTTTTTTAATCCTTTAAATGAGTTAATATTTAGATAATTGCCAATCTTTTTCTCTTTTCTGTTATTGCCCTATTCTGAGTACCTTCATGATGCAATATATGGTTGTCTTCTTTCCTTCTTCATTTATGGTATTAATTACCTTATGTGTACCCTTGAACTTTTTATTGCATTCTTCATCATCTAACAAAAGGAATCACATGATCTTGGGAAATGCTGTAATATGCTTTTTGGCAGTTATTTACCTTGGGAATAGAATCTGCTAATAGTTCTTATTTCTTTGTCTGTGCTGATGAGTCCTACACATACAAATACCATGGATATGATATGATAAAAACATCAATGAAGCTTGGGAAGGTGCTAAATAAGCTAGGGATTTCTTCATTTGCTGAAAAGTTAGTTGACTTAGAAGAGTTGTGCTAATAGGTATGCTTTCTGTCCAAATTTATTTCTGAGTGTTTCAAATGTTTTGACAATTCTTTCAAATCGACACTAACTTAGAACATTATCATTTTGTCATGGAAGGACTGAGAAAGAAGCCAGGTTGCTGAAAAGTACTGTTAGCAGGAATTCATGACGTAAATTAAGAAAAGTAAGCAGGTTGTGGAAAAGGAAGAAAAGCAAATGGGTCTTGAGCTTGAAAAGGAGAAATTAGTGTCAGTATTTTCTTTAGCATGGATTGGCATGATCATGAACTATACACGTTTGAATAACTTGCTGTCTTGGATCTGAAGAACAGAAACATAGCTTAATTCCGGAAATTTTCATAGAAGCATATTAGAGGCAGCTTAAATGGCTAAATCATGCCTGATTTAGCCATAAGATCCATTTAAATATTGACGGAGTCTCATTGAATGATTCAAAAAAATGATTGTTACTAATGTTTGAACACAGTATAATTCATCTTATAATCTTTGCTTCATTTACTGCTAAGATTATTCAGGTTATTTACTTCTTTTTCGTTAAAACTTTCTTAAAATTAAGGCGCTTTTTAGGCCCAATAATGGCCTTACTTCTCTTTTGACCCGGCCCAACCCGGCCGTGTTGCGGGAAAGATGTGAGACTGGCGGGAACAATTATTGGCGAATCTCGATCGGACGGTCTAATCTTCCATCATGTCTGATGAGATAACATCAGCCGTCCGATGTGAGATATTGATGACACAAACATATATATATATATATATATATATATATATATATATATATATATATATATATATATATATATATATATATATATATATATATATATATATATATATATATATATATATATATTTGAGCCTACTCCGTCCTTTCTCTTTTTTCCGCCCATCACATCATCGTCTCAGGAGAAGCGATGGTTGAACCCGTCAAGAAATCCAGCCATCTCGATCATCCTCACTTCTACGGTGGATTCGAAGGTAATGCTTCCCATTTCTGCATCGTCTCTGGCTACGTTGCTTGTGAATGGGTTTCATTTGTGAAAATTGGTATCTTTTTCTACATCAAGAACCTTGATTGGATCTATGTTCGTCATATTCTCAAACGAAAAGGGCGAAGTAGTAGTCGAAATGAGCGATCTTGAAAGGGGTTTTAGAGTGGAACAACAGGTAGCGTTTGGATCTTCAGAACCCAAGACATCTTCTCTCGAATGACGACTGAACCTGAGGAATTTGTGCCTATAACGGTAAGAAACCCCTCAAGATTTTTAACATTAGTTCTTCGGGCGTTATTTCTTCCCATCTTTCTGTAATTGTGTGAAATTTAGTTAGATGGATCACAACGGCATGTCCTGGTGATATGGTTCTTGATCAAACCCTTGCGATTAACAAGTGGAGGGCCCTTATGATAAAGATTTTTTATTGGTTGATCATTAATCCCAAAAAAACCTTAAACCCTTAGGAAAATATTCGGTGAAATATTTTAAATTAAATATTGGGTGAAATAGGGTTTAATATTGTGAAAGAAAATTTGAGAAAAGTATTTGACTTCAAATTCTCGAAGTCGTCTCTTTCTAATGAGAAGGGAATTTACAAATTTTTGATTGGTTGAAATAAGGATCCTAATTCATTAGTATCAAAAGCTTACTCATAGGAAAGGATTGGGTGAAATATTTTTAATTAAATATTGGGTGAAATAAGGATCCTAATTCATGATGTGTTCTGATATTATGAAAGAAGACTTTGAGAAAGGATTCAACATATTTATTAGCTTTGGGTGAAATATTTTTAATTAAATATCATTGTGAAATAAGGACTGTAATTCATCATCTATTCTATTATATGAAAGAAGACTTAGGAGAATTTGGATATGAATGTATTCAAATCCTCGAATTCTTCTCTTTCATATGAGATTTGAGTTTGCAGCAGAAAGCTTCTTCTGTTGAGGTAGGGAGAAAGTGCAATGCTGAAGTTAAAGATGAAGTAGATGTTGACAGATGTGAATTATGATAACAAGGAATTGCTGGTAGTGAAATAATGTCAATGGGGACTTGATGTAAGAATGTGAAGGTTTGTGGTCTTAGGTTGGGACTATGATGATGGCTCATGCCATTTATTTGTTGCAAGAAAATAATGTTCCATTGCTAAGTGTTTGCATGAAATTTATGATAAGTTGAGGGTGTCACCTTGTCATCTCTGCTTGGTATTAAAGTGCCCTTTGTTGGATATAGAATTGTGTATGGCATTTCCATTGGAGATGTTGAATTATCTAATTTATTTGCGTTTGTATTCTAATTATTTGAAAAATTCAAATAAATTTTTAATTGGCCTATTAGCTCAGTTGGTTAGAGCGTCGTGCTAATAACGCGAAGGTCGCAGGTTCGAGACCTGCATGGGCCATAAATATATATATTAATTAAAAATTTAATTAGAGTATTTTTTTTATTATTCATTACATATATTTAGTTTAAATATAAAATATTTATATTATTTTATTTTTCATCATCTATATTATTTTTGTTTGCTAAAGTGCATTTTTTTAATGAAATGTCATCATTTGTTGTAATTTATCTTATTTTCTTTTAAAAGAATTATTAGCTTGTTCACATGGACCATAAAGTATAGAAAAAATATCATTTAGTGAACATTTATTTTCTTTTATTTTTTTGCATCATGTACCATATTATAAAAAATTATTTAGAGCACTTTCTTGTTATTCAATACAAACTTATTTTTAATAAAAAAATTATTTTATTTATTAAAGTGCACCATAAAATTTGAAAATTTTATTTATATTATATTATTTTTTCATCATCTATATTATTTTTGTTTGCTAAAGTGCATTTTTTTTCTAATGAAATGTAATCATTTAGTGAAAAATTATTTTCTTTTAAATTTTTTTTGCATTATGTTATCGTATTTTATCTTACACTTTATGAAAACAAATATTATTTTGTTCATGAAGTGCTGTACCTAATTCCACCAATTGTCCAACAAAGAGTTGGTGTATGGAAAATTGGTATCTTTGTCACTCTTCAAACTCTTCTATATATTTAAAATGATCATCCTATCCATCACATCCAAAATGTACTGTTCCACAAGTATTGAATAAAAGGTCATCGTATCTATCACACCCAACATTTACTGTTCCACAAGTATTGAATAAAAGACATGTTCCAATCATTGTTCTTCTGGTTATAGTCATCTTAAAATAGAAGTGTGTTAGCTTCCATTTATCAGAATTGCTGATAAATCTGACACTGAATTCTCACTCAGCCTTGTTAATCTGAACAGCCACTGTTTTGGCCATATCTTTATTAACATGAAAAGAAAACCAAAGGTATGATGACATGGTTCTTGGTTCCATTTTAGTTCGCAATTTGTGACAGCTTCGTTGATCAACAGATACTGTTTTGTCCACAGTTTTATGAATAGTGCATGGTCTTGATCAGCATTATTTTGTTTGCTTGTTCCTCTCATTTAATTATCCAACTACAAAAAAGAAATCCTAAATTTCTTTATTCAATATCATCTGAAAGCTTATTCTCATCAATGAGACATGATTTTAAATTATGTTCTTATTACTTTCACCTCATGTATGTATATGATTGGGATTTAATTTTTGAACAAAGGGTTTTATGTTTTGATATAATTTTAAATTTTTTTCAGTGTTAATATTTAAATGAGAAATAATCTTAATTTATATTCTTAAAAAAATGTAAAAGAAAATCAATATAAACAAGGTTTGTAAATAGAAAGATAGAAGGATGGATTCAAGGAATCGGTTCAATAGATAAGCACTATAAGCATATAGTTCCAGAAGTAATAATTCCAACACATACATCCAAGTAAAACAGTAGAGTAGAGCATCATATATGGTGTGGTAGAATGGGAACCATTCTCCCCTTCCTTATACTTGAAATGGCCATGGCCAGTTCTTGAGCTCCTCCTCGCCGCCGACCTTGGAGCTACGCCTCGCCGGGTCGCCACTCTCGACGTGGGCGTGGTACCGCAGCGCGAAGGCGAGGGTGAGTGCAACCCACTCGAGGCAGAAGACGGCGAGGCCGAGGCTGCCGACCATCTTGAGGATGACCTCGCCATCCTCCTCACGAACGTAGGAGCGGAGCTCGGCGAGGAAGTCGGGGGCGCGGGTGAGGGCGAGGAGGGCGACGGCTCCCTGGAAGATGGCGGCGAGGACGGTGGAGGCCATGTGGGCGGCGTGCCAGCGGGGGGTGGAGGCGGGGGTGGTGGCGCAGGCGGAGGCGGCGGCGACGGCGGTGAGAGCGTGGAGGGCGATGAGGAGGAGGCCGCAGGCGGAGGGGAGGAGGCGGAGGGAGAGGGTGAGGAAGACGCAGCTGGTGGCGGCGCCCAGGAGGGTGTAGTTGCAGAAGAGGAAAGCCTTGTGGGTGTGGCAGTAGTGAGAAGAAGCGTCGGAGAGTCCACCCATTTTGCGGATGAGATGAGCTGTGAGAGAGAGAGAGAGAGAGAGAGAGCAGATGGATGGGGGGAGAAGGAGAAGGTGGTGGCATTTTGAAGGAGATAAAAATTCGAACGTTGGGAGCCAGCGAAGAGCGTTGAAGGGACTACGAGCCGTTTAACAGTAAGAAAGAAGAAAGACATGTGAGTGATCACGTGGAGAGCCGTTGGGTTTTGGATTAAAAATATTCGGCAATATTATATATATATATATATATATATATATATATATATATATATATATATATGTATAATGTTATATTTGAAGGGCGTTGCACATGGGGCGACATGACATTCTCAGGTTGGACCGAGGAAGGTATGAATTCTTTTTTTTTGGCTTTAACTATTTTGCTTCATAGAGAAGTGCTGATACACATCTTAGTTTTCATCTTTCTAATGTTATTTCTTTTCGTTATCTTCTTACATATACACATCTTTTTTGTTTTCATCTTTCTTATATTATTTCTTTACATAATCTTCTTTCTTTGTTGGTGTTGAAGATTCTTTATGATCATAATCAAAGAAGAATTTGCTACCGATTGCTTTTTGGAACGATTGTTTTTATTAAATTACCTAAAAATACATCTTACGACAACATATCATGCTTTCAGGTATTCCAATCTTTCTTTCCAATTTTAATCTTCTCTTGTTAGATTTCTTAGTTGGAATATTTTTATTTGATTTTGTTCTAACAATTTGTAGGAGCAAATACATTATATTCAAACTTGAACCTCAATAGTTGGATTTTTTTTTTTTTTTTTGAGGTTGTGACTTCATTAGGACCTATTTGGTTCTACAGGGTTTATCAATCTTTCCTACTATTCAAATACTACAAATATATTAATCTCCTTATCATATTATTAAATTATATAATTATATCTAATTAGGTAAGATATATTATGAATATAATTAAATTTTGATTACGGTTATCGATCAATAGGATGTAAATCTAATTATGATAGAATTCATTATGCTTGATGAATACGTGACATGATTAAGAGATTGGTTATATGAACCAATTAATAAGATATTACAGTTCTTTTCTTATTTTATTTTGTCACTAAATTCATTGCTCATAGCTGTTTTATAAATGATAGGAAGAGAGGAGAAGATGAGTCTAATTCTCCATACAGATCAACATCAAAAGATATGTATCATAAACCTTATATATATATATATGATTTTAGATTTTGACATTAAAAATTTTCACATAATAATAGTCTTTATACTTATAATTGATATCAGAGATATGTATCGTAAACTTAAATACTTTAGGTCTATTTGATAGTATATTTCACTCGTGAAAGGTGATAATCATTTTTTATTTATGATGCATGAATGATTGGTTTGTATTGTCGATTTATGTTTTTATCCAATCTATCATATTACTTGTTGGTGATATAAGGTTCCTCATGCTTGATTGGTGGACCACTATTGACAGCTTACTATCGACAATAGTATTATTTAGGGTGGCGACCTCCGATGGTCGCTAGCCCAATCGTGGGCAATAATTGTGTACACAACACTATGGGGTGCAGTAACCCTACGATGGCTATAGTACCATCGCTACCTTTGATAGCTGTGGTGGTTGTGCACTATCGTTATATGCGGTGGCTACACTAATACCATCGTTGCTTGCATCGATTGTGGCAGTTGCAGTAATGTCGTTACGACGACATTTGCTAGCCGTGGCCAATGTCACTAGATGTCGAAGGTCAAAGGGGTCATTGGACGATGTGTGTGCACGGTCGCACTATAACTACCTTGGGCGAAGTGGCTGTTGTGCACGGTGGTGACGACCATGCCTTGTGCAGCGATTGTGGACAATGGTTGCGACACCTCAAGTAAGCAATAGTTGTGTTCTCAATTATAAAATTGATTAATTTAATTTATTTTAATCAAATATTTTGATCAAACTTAATAATTACTACATTTTGATTGCTTGATTGGATTTATATTCGATTAATTAAGTCTAGATCAAATTCGAAAAATGTCAAATTTTGATTTTTTTTTTGATTGATTTTAATTTTGATGGGCTTAATTAGGCAAATGGTTGCCCAAATCCATGAGCCCAATTTGGGTAACCTAATTGTAGGCATGTCCAATTAAATAAGGTTGATTGGTCTAATTTAAGGTTTTATACGAAATTAAAAATATATATAAATTATGATTTTCTTTAATAGGTTTCTCATATGACATAATGATAAAATTTTATATGTGATAAATAAAAAATTAGTTATTGTTCTTATATATTTATTTGGTTATTCACATGCATATATTTAAAATTATAAAATAATATTTATTTTTTAATAAAAATATGATTTATGATTTATCATGATTACAATTATGAGTTTTTCTTTATAATAATTAATATTTGATAATTATTATGATAATTATTTTATTATTGAACTTTTTTGGTATAAATTATATTAAAAAAAATGATGAATACTATTTGTAACTTATATCTCTAAGTTTTATCTTTTACGTACTATGTGACTTGGGATGATATATGCTTATTGAGATAAAATATAATTTCATACACTCCTTGAGATTATATATTTTTATACTTGTGAGTCACTTCATGTTTTTATTTTTGTAAAAAGAGACATTCTATTACCTTTATAGATAACATATTAAAATATGATTATATATATTTAATTCATGTAAGGTCTCAAATTATTAATACAAGTGTACATAAATGAAGTCGAGAGACAATTAGATACGAAAAGTCAAAATTATCAAACCTGATAGGAGAGATAAATTTTATGACAGTTATAATAAATCCAATCATAATTCTAATTCTTTTGTTAGATTTTTTAAAAAGTAGGATATTTGTACTAGTATGATTTATGATATGTGTCACAACATAATAGGATTACTGAAAGGTAAAATCGTACTCTTATGGATATGGTTAGGAGTTTGATGGATTATTTTTTGTACTCGAATCAATATAAGGAGAAGCTCTAAGGATAATTATGTATATCTTGAATAAGATTCTTAATAAATTAATTTCATCTTCTTTTGAGTTATGGATTGATAGAAAATCTAATTTAAGATATTTACATATTTAGGATTGTCCTATAGGATCTTCAATTAACATAAAAAGAAATTATATTTAAGGACTATTTATGAATATTTTATAATTTATCTAAAAAAATTCAAAGGGTTACATATTTTATTAACGTAATCATAATTCGTAGATAATTAAATTTGATAACCGAAGATTCTTAATAGAAGGGATTCTCATAATTATTTATCCTAAATCCTCTACTCTCGTCTATAAAAAAAATAAGACCTTCTAAAAACAACACAAATATTTAGATACGTAAATGCATGAATACGTTCTGATTGAAAAATTATAAATCTTCCTATATCTCCTTTTAATATTGTGAAGGATAAATTTAAAAAAAAATTTACATATTGATATCACTATAACTTTCGAATCCGACGATAATACACCAGTAGATTAGATAAAAACTTTTTAAATGATATCAAAAAATACACATCATAAATTTAAATATTTTATTATTTAATTTCAAATTTTGATATTAAAATTTTTCATATAATAATAACATAATCTTTAGGCTTACACTCATTCCAAATAAAATTAAATAAACACAATGCACCAAACCAAACAACAAAGATAATACTCATAGCCCTGACTTACTATTACACGAACAATTATGGCTTAATATTTTTAATTACCATTTAAAAGTTTCCAAACTGCAACTTGACAAAATCTAATCCAAGTTGACTTAACCATCAATTGGATCCAATCTGTGCTTTTACATGTGGGATGAGCCAATGCTTCAAATCTCAAACTTTCTTGTAGTACTTTGTCTGGGTTATAAGTAGATGGTCTATCAACAATACTAGTAACCTTTTCTGGCTGCAAATGCTATACACCCAAATACCAACATGAGATGATTTAATTTACACATATAAATACAAAGATATATTTAGTGTACTGATACAGCAACAAACTCCACCCCATCTAAGAGATCATAAAAGAGAAAAGAGGGAAATAACAAAAACATTATTTTATAAATGAGGTAACTTGACAACAAATAAGGGTGGAGTAAGCATCTGGAAGAAGCATAAAGCTCAAAGTACATTCAAATGACATGCAACCCCTCATCCGTTATTAGAACTCTGCCTTCAGAAGCTTTGATCTAGGTCTAATGGTGATGTAATCAGAAGGCCTCTCTTGTTCAACTTGAATAAAATCCTTTGTTTTCAGGACCTGCAAAGATGGACATTCACATCAAAGAAAAGAGAGACACATGAAGAGAGAGAATAGTTAACTTATTAGAAGGATGGTCTCATTCCATGAATCTTGGCATGATTAACTGGAAGCTCATAGTTGCATTGTTATTGTAACTAGTTTGTATGTTTCATTGCCAGAGCAGCCCTAATGTTTCGTGATGTTTCAGCCTTTCTCATTATTTCTCTGATTAATCATCCATAATTAAGAGACAATGATGTCTTAAAGTCTGTAATCCTATGCTAATTTAACCCGAGTAACCAGTAAAGTGGTAAGGCTTGCTTCATGATGACAGATACTAAACACATAAGCATTCGCACTTCTAACCATTTGCTTTGGCAAAAAATCATTCAAACATAATAGGCCAATTTGCATTCAAAATGTCAGAAAGACGAGGAGAGGGGATTAGCATACCAAGGTTTCAAAGAACATTCTTGATGCTTCTTTGCGAGTTTTGCCTGCTATAAGCTGGTCCATAGCAACAGATTTTCTCCCACGCCCAAATTCTTCATCAAACAAAATTTTCAGGTACCGTGCTACACCTCTGTAACATCCACACCAATAATTTTCTCCCTTTAGAAAATCACTGCCAATGTAACTAAACACAAAAAAAATGTTGACCAAAGATTTACCTTGTCCTTGAAGACCAACCACTGTTTTCGAGTGATCCACCTTCAGCATTGGGCACATCGTCATCTCCTTCATGGTAATCGATTTCATCATCTACATTAAGAAACTCTAATACAAAGGTAGATAAAATAAGGTTAGATAGATGCAGATAAATTTATGAATAATCTCCACTGTAGTCAGCTTGGGCACAATTAACTATCTTCTTAGAAATATGAGCACAAATTTGAATAGTGAATCAGTACACTGCATAAAAGATGTCAATCCAGCTCTTTGTAGACCATAAAACTCACACAACATAAATTATATAAGAAAAATGCAATTTTCAAAGTTCATGCCTATGTTTCAGATGACTCGAAAGTCACTGCAGCCCTCATATTGCTGGAAATACTTGTTTATAATGCAGTATATATGGTAGGTAATCTCCTACACAATTCACTTCCTCTCAAGCCAAGGATGTGTATCATTGAAGTGTCGTCAGACTTCTATAGACGAAACCTCAGATACCTCTCACTGGTCATACAGACACCAATTTGAGGTCAGAAAGGCTGATTGCTACTGCTACAAGTCTGTAACTTCCAAAAAATGAAAAAGACATATCTCTATATCAGCCACTACAAAACTAAATAAATTTATGGATCCTTAAACCTGAAGCATACAGTATTTCATGATATCATGGGATGTTACTAAGGGGAATAGACATAAAGTCATGATCATAGATCAGCGAAAAGGCTGTAGGACCACTTGCAGGTTGCATGCAATAGGATGCTTGCATACCAAAGTCAGTAGGCTTCAGTATCATCCTCTAATCAGAACAAAATTCTAAAACTACATTGGATCACATCTCGATCCAAGCAGGAGACTTTAAAGAATATAGATCAATGAAATAAGGCAATCAGTTTTAAGGGAAAATCCAAAATAACTGCAAGACTTGGTTATCTGTGATTATGGTTAAGGAAAACAAAAAGGACTGATTCTGCATTTATCAAGTGTAGCTCTCATAAATGATGCAGAGGATTTAACATTATCTGATATAATATTCAAAATCACAATATCCAAAACTGATAGATGTTGCACTAACAGAAATTAAATAGAAAACTACCTGTATCATTACCATCAATTGTGCTGCAAAAGTCCTGGACAAAAGTAGAAAATCAATTAACAGAAAAAAAATAAACAGAAGATTTGGGAGCACTATTGATGGCACATTTTGTTGTCACTAAATGGTAAAAAAAAAAAAAAGTTTACAATCACAGATAACTATTGCATCAGTATAAAACTAGTAAATGAGACAGGATCTTACGCTACACTCTTTTCCAGTAACCAAATCCATGGGAGTGCTTTCAACAATTATACCACCATCTGGGATAAATTCCTGAAAGCTAGAGTTTTCTCTTATGGCTGATGGAACATTTCCACTCTCATTATTTATCTGACTCGGAGATGAAGAAACCGTTTCAAGCCTTTCAGAACATATAACATCACTGATAAGGTTTCCCTCATGCATCAATTTCTCTTCATTCTCCACCTTTGCACCCACTATTTCTCCTTCTATAATACGATCATCAGTTCCAGGAACCGGATCAGTTACCAAATGTCCCTCCGATTCACGGTTAACATTATCGAGCTCAGAGATCAATGCCTCACCATTAGCCTCCGCAACAGCACACATATCTTGCGGGTCACTTGAGGTTATAGCATCTGGCGGCCCCATTCCTCTGTCCACAGTGGATGCATCATTGGAGGCATGAGCTTCTTCAATATGCATTATATGATCATCATCCGCAATTGCAAGTGCATTGTTATCAACCATCCTGTCCTTGGAATCACCACCAGCAGAAGCTAAATCTATTGTAGAATCATTTTCAGTGAAATGTTTTGCCTCATCATTCATCACAGAAGAACCATCTCTAGGCTGCTGCAAAGGATATGTGTGTATTGTCATTCTTCCAGAGAATAAAGCAGCTGGTAATATTAAAAGAAATCTCACCAGCTGTAGAATCAATGGCCATTACCTCATATTCACTAGAAGGTGCAGCTGAAGGCATGGGAGTACCAACTCCAGCATCTTTACCATTATTGATTTCTGTCGGCAACATCATACATGATCCATCATTACCTGAGTGCTCCAGCAGAGGCAGGAAAGGTACAGAATGCTTTTGATCATCACATCCGTTCTTGCTCGTGCTGCTCTGCACCTCAGCTGTTAAAGAAACATGAGATGGTCCTTGCATTTGACCATCAATATTTTCTGGCATGATTGAGTATAGCTTAGCTCAGCCATTACTATGTTATTAGTTTTCCTAACAAATTTCAAGTTTTCAGAGATCAAATGCTTTAGTTGCTTACCACAGGAATAATTTCGGGTAGTTTCAGGATCATATCTTCGGGTGTGTAAGTCGTTCATTATGGATGATATACCTGAAAGTAGAAACACAAGCAGATTACATAAACACTGGTTTGAGGATGCCAGAAGTCATTAAAGAAGTATTACAGATCATATTATCATCTTCAACAAGGAATTGATGTTTTACTAGTACCACATATTGAGAGGAACACTGAAATAGTAAAGGTTCTGGTAATATGCAGAACAGTCAGAATAAAATGGAACTCAAGACAAGAGCCGAACACTTAAGTTAGAACCCAGTAGCTTTATGTTAAATTAAATATATATTCTTTGGCATTCCCAGTATGCACATGGTGCCTGAAGTCTAAAACTACCCAAACCCAAGCAGGTTTTACATTAATAAACCAGGTTTATATTGAGTAGCAACCAAGTAGAATTCAACAATGTCTCACTCGCCCTTTTTGGTCAAAGCTCCTTAAATATGTATCTCTGTGATGCTTGTGACTGTACCAACCATTTCAGTGTTTGAGCTTAATTTTCACCTATTTCAATTTCTACAATGGCCCAGAATAATATGTACAAGACCTTTCTACCCATGTAATCCCAGGCCTCACCTTCTTGACATGCTCTATTGGTATTTTATACAATTCAACTATTCTCTTGGTGTCACATTGGCAATCAACACTCCCATGTCTAAACTAAACTAGCAACTTATATGCCAACTCTAATTAACAATAAAATTTAAAGTTATTATAGTTTAAATTTCATGTAAAAGAATGTGTCACAACTATTATTCCTAAATCATGATGAGGCCAACCCCAAGAGAGAAGATATATAGAGATGCTCATAGGTCTCTCATCAAAAAGCATAAAAAAATTCACATATGGCATGAAAAAGAGGGGACGCAAGTACAATACAATGGGGAAAAAAATGAAAATATAGATGTCCGACTGAAATCACATATACGATGAGCAAGCTGCTCATGTTCTCCATCACTCCATCAGCTACATAACAAAAAGGATTGGTAGTGGATGGATATAGAAAGGTATGAAAAAGTTCAAAGGTTGTGATATCAGGTAGGAACCACTAAAAAACATTTCTTGTCATCTTAAAGTTGCATCTTCTGGTTCTATCATGTGTATAACAGAAAAGGCACACTTGGCAGTAGTTGCCCTGCATTTTACAAAATAAACATTATATTTCCATGATGAATTATCCCATAGGTTTTAGTTAGAATTTCAAATTGTGATGTGAACCAAAAATCAGACTAACATACTTTAAGACCGTTGTGTGGATCAACCACACGCTATAGTGTGTAACGTAGCATTTCAAGACCTAAAATTGTAGTTTAAATCTTCATAACAGATGAAACCAGACAATGCAATTAGAATTATCCAGAAAACTGGCATCTCAAACAGCTGATGCAATGCAGGAAAACATCATATTCCACTTATACTGATCTTTGATTGATTTGTTTACTCAGAATGCAGGTTAGTTTCAATTATATTATTCAGTTTAGGTTTCAATTTTTCACAAAAACACTGGAAAGATAGTAATAACCAAATTTGAATATAGGTCTACATCACAACTAAAAGAAGATGCTTCCAGTTAGCAACAATAGACCTTCACACCTTTCAGCAATGTTTAAATCAACATCAAACATCAACCACAGGAAAATGAAGTGGTTAAGATAATTAAGATCTTAATAAAAGCTGCAGAAAGTCTTTACCAGTCATCATAGGTTCATTGAAAATTTCATCTTCTAGTGAACTTTTCTGAATCATCCAAATTTCAGGACGTGTACATGGTGCCTTCTTGCGCATGCGTCGTATGTCTTCAGTATTCATTAGCTGCTGCCTTATTGCACTGCATAAGGAAGAAAGAATAGATTCTTTCAATTGCACCAAAACTATTTATTGGCTAAGTTGAAATCAATACAGATGAAAAAAATTCTCTATTTTTTCTGATTTGGAAATTTTTTATGGTTATGCATTCTTCATTGAAATGTTCTTAATTCGTACCACATGTTGCATACTACTCCAACCTTTTGTACCAACTTCAGGATCAATCCAATTTTTATAGATAATAAGGTGATCACCTACAATTTAGTACCCCATGTATTACTCAATCGAAACATGAAATTTTTGTCTTGTCTAAGCTCATGCACACAATAGCATGTATATCTAAATGAGTACTGATGACTGACCTACATGTTAGCTCTCTCATTCATGCTAGTTGCATATACTAGCTTTGTCTAACTTTATCATGGTTCCTGATAGTATCCATGAACAACTCAAAACAATATATATACATATATATATATATATATATATATATATATATATATATATATATATCTGTGTGTGTGTGTTACTGGAACAAATATCAGTATATAACAGCATTATTCTTGCCAGAAGTTGGCAGGCTGTAAATGACTGTTGAAGAATATTTAGCCTAAACTTGCCCAGATAATCACACATGCACTTTGATTTTACATATAGCTTAATGTAAAACATATACCAATGACATAAACAATGTGTAAGAGACACATATATAGCTATTGATTGCTTAAGTCAATAATGGTATGTATCATTCATCAACTCTTTTCATTTAAGACCCAACATCAATGTACAAATTATCATTCATCCACCATGTGTCCAAAATGGTTATACTCATAGTCAATTTTCTAATGAATGCCAAAGTCTAGAAACATATATAGTTCTTAAAAAGATAGAAGCAACTTCACATTAATTACATCATTTGAACTATTTCCTAGGAATCTATTCAACCTCTTGGCTATTAGGCTAGGCATGGATTAAAAACTCAGCTTGTAGCAGTCTGTATGGGCCAGTATTTAATGGTCTGACAGCCAATTGACTTGTGGACCAGATTATTTCGCCTGATTCAGTCCGAAATCAAGCTTCCAGCCATGAACTCCCTGTAACAGACTTCCCGGACAATGAACAGACTGGTATTGAACTGTATTGTTGGTAAGCCTTCCATCAGAACCAAATTTTCTTTTCTTTTTTTTTAATTTTCTTTGTCTTCTCTTTTTGTATCAGGTTTTCTCTCCCCCCTCCACACCTCCTACTCCTCATCATCACTATTGCATTAACACCTTTGCCTCCTCCTAGCCTGGCCTGCCTCATGCGAGTTCATTTCCTGCTTCTTCACCACCTCCTCCTCCTCTTCCTCCCTTTCGTTTCACTTCCTCCTACTCCTCCCCTCCAAGTGTCAACATGCCACCCCATACCAGTGTCATATTGATCCATCTGTTGTTCAGTTCCAAGGTTACCTGGCTATTTGCCAATTAAATGTGCAACTTCCAAACAAATTATAAATGTAGAGAATGACACAGAAAATATGAGTCACTGCACAGAATGCCACTATATTGCATTTTTCTACTGTTTTTTCTTTTCTTTTCTTTTTTTGTTCTTTCTAAATATTATCATGCAAAATGAGCAAAAAACACTCAAACAAAAAAAAACTGTTAATTGTTTTAATGTTATTAAGCTTGTCTGTCACAAAAGTACGGTTACAGATTGAAGATAGTACTTGAGACCTTGATTTTAAAAGGTGAGTCAGAAATCTAATGTAGACAAAGCTTTCAATAAAAAATCTAGTCAAGTATGGCTCTCAAATGGTTTCTAAATATTACTTTAGCTGTGTCAATATTATTAGCATAACCTTCTCACTTATCTCCTTTCACATTCTCCTGTAACTCCCATCTCTTAGCTGGGAAGTGCATTTTTTAAAAAAATCCACAATGGAAAATGTCAGACATCAACTCATGACAACACAGTAAAATCCAAGGCATTTGTTTACTAAAAACTTCATAGTAACTAAGGTCATCTTTCAACTCTTTCCCCAGTGTCCTTTTGGAGGAACATTTTCAACTAGTACCTACAAAGTAATGGGAAAAGAATAAGATATGCATTTCATGACAAGCCAGCAAAAACCAGAACATGTATTACCAAAACTCTAATAACAACTTTATGATGTTTCAGTTTTTTGAGATTTTCATATATGAACATACATCAATCTTCCACAAAACATTCTGTAAAAAGTACCTTTAGTATGGTTAAAGCAACACAGAAAAGGATAATATAGACAAAGAAAAATAAAGCAAGATAACATACTCAGCATGCAAGACTGTAGTATCATCCAACAGCACCTTCCTCTTTGGCATGCACAATCTTGGTGCCAATCGAGGACGTTTTGGAGAAGTTGCCTTATGGGGAGGTGTAGACCCTATCCTCAAAAGTGGAGTCTTTTTCCCAACTGACATAAACATAATATTGCTTAAGACTTTCAATAATGAGGATATGTAGTAATTCAGATGGAATTTTAGCACCATGTTTGATCTTTTGTATGTACATAAACATAAAACGAAAACATAATCCAGGCAAAACAAAAAATCATTGTTGTACCTAATATAGATGCCAACAAATCATCATCATCAGGAACATATTCAGTGTTTTTTCTCAATCGTGACCTTCCATATATTTTCCCTGAGCTACCATTTTGCAAAGCTGATATAGTCTCCATCGGACGGCGCTTTTTCCCAGAGAGACTTGTGATCCTGTTAACACTACCATCAGACTCTATGACTCCCTTTTCTTCAGTTACCTGGCTTAACTCATTTGCATGGTCAACATCTCCAGTAGAAGCTAAGAGCATCTTTTCAGGTTCAGGGAATTCAGAACTCAAAGAACAGTTCAACTGATTCTTTTGGGTGTCTTTTTGAGATAGATCAGCCAATAACTCATCTGTGTTGCTAACGTCTACAGCAGATCCTGTCAGTACATCTTGGGGGTTTTCCCTTACCTCCAGATCAGCATCTGTAGTATTAGCACCATTAGAATCTTTGCCTGAAAAATAAAAAGAAACAGCTTAGACATCCATTCTTTACAAAATCAGAATATAGCAGGTAAGAAAGAAGTCAACATCTGACAACAGACCTTGCAACTCAAATGAAGATTCACTATCATGCAGCTTATTCTCTTGCCCTGGTGTTTGCGAAGGAACACTTGGTTCTTCAATTGAAACTCCACAAATGTTTTGTGCTGAAGTCTTATCTTGTGCAGAGAGTATTTTGACTTGATTGATTTCTGAGGTAAAGGATCTCAAATGAAAATCTGAACTAAGTGCAGAAGCATCTCCATTGAGGGAAGGGTTCACGTCTTCTACATGTTCTGTACTGCAACAACCTGATGGCTGACCTTCAACCCCACATGAATTGCTAATGGCTACTTCAGTATCAACTTGAGATCTGTCCACATGAGCTTTTGAATTTGATTCTTCATATGAGGCATTGGAAGATACTAAACTTTCAATCTGAGCTACTTCAGGAGGCATGGCCTCTCCATTATCTTGTATTTGTTCATCAACTGTTACGTCTTTTGTTTCGCTACAAACATATCCATTCTGCAAATCACTGGAATTCTTCTGTTGACATTCCATTTCAGTTTCAACAGTTGCAGTTACCTGTTCTTTATGTTCAACTAGTTCTGAAGTAGGGGAAACAACTACTTGTACAATATTTGCTGAATCAGGGGCCACAGTCACCTCAGGCATGACACCACTGTCAGTCACTGAATCTGGATGTCCATTCTGCAAGTTAGAATTTCCATGCTTGAGGACTTCATCAAAAGATGATGAAGGTTTCGTCTGGGGACTCAAAGCAGGACCTTCATGCATGTTACCCAAGAACATCTCTTCCATCAAACCAGGAGTTGGAGGAGCATGAGGACATTCAGCCAGATCTGGTGTCGGGACACCATCAGCAATTGATCCAACAAAACTTTGACTTGGTGCTGCAGAAGGCCCTTCAACATGATCGTTTGGAGAAAAGACTTCATTGAGATCAGGAGTCTGAATGTTGTATATGTCATTCTTTTTCATATATAGTATACTTGGATGAGTATGCCTCTCATGCGAATTAGAAAGTTCTTTTGTTGCTTCAGTATCAATATCTTCAACTAAACCATTTTGGTCATGGTCAATATCCATCTGAGTTAGAGGAATAGAGGATGAAGATTGACCCTGGTGCACAGCACTGAAGCAAGACATATATACAATAATGAAAAACATGATTAAACATTTTCAAGGTCAAGCCACATGAAGAATATCAACCTTAAACATTAAGCAAAATTCAATAGCAGTCACATTTCCACTAGACCAGTATCTAAGTAAAAGTAAAACATCTCAAGTAAAAAGTACTGTATACATGAACTTCCAGTAAACCATTAAAGGAAAATCTGAAGTCTGAACACATGAAAACAACATGAAGACGAAAAGAAAATACCATTTTGAACAAATTATTCAAAAAGAGTATATGTTATAACTTTAGCTAATTAACAAATGTATATCTCAATAATATAATCTATTATCTTACAATCAACCAGAAGATCTAAATGCACCTATAAAGGCTTCAAATTTGACAGATGAATCAATATATAGTAGCATCAGTAGGATAGGACAGAACAAACAGATGCCAAGTTGCCAACCAATATTATGATAACACTCTCATGGAACTAAAGAAGGCAAAAATGTGTAAACTGGATGATTCATAAAAAAAGAGCAAGATGGAAGATGAAACTAAAAAAAATAGATTAATTAGTTAAGTACTAAAGGCTTCAGCAGTAGAATTTACCATTCACCAGGTGCAACATTACTTGAAGCAAGCTGAGAAGAAGGATGACTATCCTCCAAGAACAAGTCCTGCCAGCAAAAAGATAGCAAGAATATAATTGAACATCTTGTACGCTGTTTAATATAATAGAAATTTCTTCCATTTTTTTTTTAAAGATAGCAAGAATATGATTCATATGTTTTTTGTGCTTCTAATTTGTGCAACTTTAAATGAGAACAAAAGAAGTTTTGACACACTGAAAACATATTTTGATATGATTGATCATACAAAAGCATCAATTTGTTGAACTTTTGTATGCATGCACCAAAAAGCACATCAAACCCATAAAAGTTTCATTATCCAAGTGCTTTTTCTGCAGTCCGTTTTGTGATAGACTAATTAAAATGCAGAAGGTCCTCAAATTACATAATTTCTTGTGCCTAGGAATTTCAAATGCTGTAGTTGACAAAACACAAACACAGGCAAGAGCCTATTGAAATCCTTTAAATGAACTTGGCAACGTACAACAATCTTCTACTTCCAAGTTAATATCGAAGAAACATATCGAACAAGAGTGATTAGATTGAAGCATAAAAAGAGTAAGGACCATCTTATTTATCCATATTCCAAATACTAAACACTAGAAATGCAAGCACCTTGATATTAACAAGGTAATATGTTGGAAACAACATATTTTCCACAAGGCATCCAACTGGCATAAGGTGAACCATGGAAGCTACAGACCTGATTTTGCATGAAAAGTATATAAATACACAATAACTCTATAATTTAGAGGAAATAATTCCAAACTATGATTATGAAGCATAAAGCACTTCAAGAATTAGCCACATCTGTCCTGTGTCACAATTTGTTCAGATGTCTCAAAACATATAGGACATGGCATATCATATACACCTTTTAGTTTTTATATATTCTGTATTTGGCTTGAACTCTTATTCCAATGTAAGTAATTTCCTTAGAGTTTTACATATGCATTTAAAATAACTATGGTTGATTTTTATTTATGAGAACAGCCATTATGCTTATCCTAATTTACAAGTCATAATTATAAATATTCAAATTGGCCATAACTTCACATGTAAACAATGGCAAGAAAAAGGCTGGTCAGTGCTCAAGGTGATTGGTCATGTGGAGGTTCGGGAAGGTAAATGTATTCAGACTTACCCTATTGTATCTTTTATATTGCATCATGTTGATCCATGTCATGACTATGTCTATCCCCATTGCTTTATTAGGTTGTAACCAACCGATCAAGACAAACCAACTCAGCACGTTTCTAACCAATTTAAGTTGGACACAAGTCAACATATCAACCATTGGTATAAGTGCTTGTCAATCTAGAACTATTAGTAGGTCAATCATATTTAAATTAAAACAAATTTTCTGAACTACACAAGCTAATCGACTTATTCTCCAGAATAAGAGAATCCACCTCAACCAGCAAATTCCACCAGGGCTAACCAATCTGACCAGTTCATTGTATAGGACAATTCTCCATTAGTGAAGTTTGACATGGTGGCACTTCCCTCAAGGTTGACCGTAGGTAGTCTTACTACTTGACCTCGACCAATCAAACCCAGCCATTGTAAGCACTACTATAAAAGAACAAAGAATATGGTTCAGATCTCAACCCCAGCTATTACCAGCTATTATATAGATGACAAGATGAGAGAAATTTCTTGTTTGTATACCAAGCAGTGAGAAAGCCAATTTTCGTAGTTCTTTTGACCTATTAATCATCACATCACATGATGCACTCGAGAAGACTGCAACCTCTATGCCAGATTTGAACCATAGAATATATGAAAATTTGAGTTGTCAATAGATGTTTACATAGATTTTGCTTGTAAGTGTTTACATGTACTAATAACCATTAAATCTTTACAATTTACAGAAATTATTTGAATTCACTCCACTAGGGTCCTCTTTCTATTATAACATCTAGCTCTAAAACCATATGGAATCATGTTTTACTTTATATGAGAGTAATGGCACTACCTAACTGGCAGCTACAGGGGAAAGATCTACTTTTTTTCATCACAGTATAACCAAGATGGATGGGTGTTTGTGCAAGCAGAGACAGACATTCAAAACATGAAATTTACCTCATCAAGGTCTAAACGAATCTGGGAAGCATTACCATCACCAAATCTTTCTGTTCGAAGAAAAAACAATAGAACTTCATTTAGTTTAACAGGAAATATGAAGTCAAATTGTACAACCCAATCTATTGAGATGATTCAGATGCAAACCATCCAATCCAAATTGCAATGTCGAATATCCCGTGCCATCCATAGTATCTTGAAGTGTGATCTGCTCTTTTGTACTGACATGATGATCAACAAAATCACTGCCAAATCATCAAAGTAAAACTTACATTAACACCACGACTAGGATAAAGTGGGGATAGAAGAATGCACAGGAAAATAATTATGCAATAATAGGCACTATTTTGGTGTTGAAAGATAAATGCAACAAGAATACAGGAAGCCAATACCGACCCTGCACTATCAGGCAGTTCAAAATCATCAAGGTGAAAAGTCTCTGGCAAAGTGATGGAATGATAAGGTGCAGTAGATTCTTCAGGAGGAAGATCCACCGCAGTCGATCTGAAAGCCTGTTTTATCTTAAGCAAAGCCTCACTGCAGTCATGGAAGAGATAGTTCACCTTCCGAGAGTATATTCTCACAACACCTAGGAGCAGATGACTTGATAACCGAAGTGCTATTGGAGCTTCAGGGAAAAGTATTGAATCTGCATTAAGGATTTTTAAGAACGAGATTGGAAAGACAAAAAGGATATCAGTTTATTGTAGTCAACATAACCAAAGTAAGTGTAAGTTGTTAAGGCTGCTCAAAATCAGTTTCTTAAAAACAGTAAAGCAAGCATAAAATTTTTTATGTATCAGTTCTCTAATTAAAGAAGGATAACACAATAAAATACATAGCCAAAGTAAATGTAAGTTGTTAACGCTGCTCAAAATCAGTTTCTTAAAATCATCAGATAGTTGAGAAGATTAAAAGAAAAAACTTCGCGATGATATTTGTGCTCCTCAAGGCATTTCCATGTGCGACTTCTAGGAGTAAATCAGACTTTCAATCCCTTAACCTGATCCATCTCAGATAACTATACGTAAAGAATTGAATTTGCATCAAATACAAACAAAGCTAAAAGTTCAGAGTGCAAAAAGAACAGAAAAAAAATAAAAGAAAACATCCAGAAATTTGTACAAAGAATTGTCATACTGGCCTTACTGAAATATACTAATCAATATGCCTTGTTTTATGTACCAATGCAGGATTTCATGCAACACCAACGGGGTGGCAACACAACCACAGCAATGTAATTGGTCTTTAACGGTCAGCATAAGGACCATGTCCTACCATGCTAACCTTTAGTGTATTGGTAGACAAAATGGCAATTGCACATCAAATGATATTTTGCCCACCCCTACTGTACAGAAGACACTGCAATTTAACCTACGGTCGATTTTCTGACAAAGTTTACTCCAAAATTCCAACTAAGAGTATCACATATTTACTTTTTAATTCTGATTTAAAAATAAAACATATAGACAAGTTGTTATTCAAGATGAAATAAGTTAGATCTCTTAATGGACTGATTTATAATGGGAACTTATTTATTCAGTTCCTATTCACCATCCATGCTGACCATTTATCTTATACAGTTGGTAGAGTAACTAAAGGCATCTAATGAGACAGTTTCCCTCTTTGGATTTTATTGCTAGAGGAAGTGATCTGAAGAAATTCCCATGAGTGTCATGACTTCTGGAGTAGAAACTTCTCTGATACTTTTCAAAGTCAAATCGGGAGAATGGGTGTCCAGAAGTAGTAGATGCTTTACTTCTGTCATTTATCTTGTCTAGATATACAATTAAAGTTTGTTGCAAGATGGACCTGATACCCAATAGAATCAACTTCCTGTCTTCTAACTTCTCATTTTGTCAGCTACAGCCCCCTTATTGTTGATCAGAGAGAAAAAGGATAGCAGATGAGGTTGTGCAAGCAGAAACAGAAAGATGTGCAAGGTGGGCAATAAGGTTGCAGAAAGGGCATAGTGCAATATCAAAACGCAGTCCTTACGAGTTTAGGCATCTGCGTAAAATCGAGCAATCTGCCACGTGCCAGCAGCTAAGTTTTCTCTCTATATATAATATATTTCTTTTCTTTACCCTGCACTAGGGCTCCTGACATGACTCCTTGCAAGGAGTTGCGAGTCTTCTTGTCACCATCCACATGCCATCTGCCCACATGCAATCCTGCTGCCTACCCACTGCCCGCATGCTCATCACTACACACGCTCACTCCGATACAGCTATCCCTCCTCTTCTTCCTTGTCCCTCCCCTGACAATATCATGGTATGTTTTAATTTACCGATACACAATGCACTAGCACAGATCGGACCTATAGTGGTCCGGCCATGAACCAGCAAGGATATTGTAACTGAAATTGAATTCTTTGATATTCATACCATAACACATGCTAGAAACACATATTCCTCCAGAGGCTGATTTGGATGCCGGCATCAGGATCTTATTTTCATGTTTAATACCAAAGAGGTGTAAGTCTGTATTTCTACACAACTAATCGGTATCATGGTTGAGCAACATACTTCTCATGGTTGTATGTGCTTTCCTAAGACAGGTAATCAAACGTCTCCACAAAGATCTTCAAATTAACTATCGTTATGTTGATTTTCAACAACTTTAGAGGTAATTCCTGTACTTTTTTACATAAATACTCAATCTAATACTTGGTCAACATTCTTCTTATAAATGAGTTTATAAAGCCATCAATTAGCTTAAGATATATCTTGTCGTCATTGTTAGGCTAATTAAAACTATATGGTGCATCCATACATTCTAATTAAATATATGAAATAAGAACTATTTATAGGACCAATTATCAATCTTACAAAGCCATTGCAACTTTTAAACTTGACTCAATAAAATTAAGACTAGAGATAGCAAGTTAGTGTTACCTGTTGGTTTCTGGTAAATATTGAAGTCCAACCTTATACCACAACTTTACTTGTCTTTATGTGTCGAATTACTAAAATTTTGACAAAAGTCATTGTTCCAGTAAATTCATTATAAACAATTAATGACTTAAGCATGTTAGGGTTGGTAAATATTTTAAGAGTCATAATTGGGTTTCAACTACTTGGGACAAGTTCTAATTAAATTCAAATTCCTTGACGGATTAGAATTTAGAATAGAGATTCACGTAGGAAGAGTCCTTGAAGAATTAAGATATGTTCTTATAAATACACCTTGAATTTCAAGGTTTTGGTGACAGAGAGAGGCAAGAAAACTTTGGTGCTTTGAGAGTTTCTCTCTAGTGAATATAGAGAGGGTTTGAAAGAAGAGATCTTCAGGTTTATGTGAGAGTGTGTACAGGGGATTTAAGGCTTGGGTTTGGGTTAAGTCAAGGGAGAGTGATTCATCGTATTGATTTGTCTCATATATTGAAGAATTTAGTTTTTGGGTGCATGAGGGCTTTGGTTATGGGGAGAGAAATGATGATGGTGGTATAGTTTTGAATTGTACAACTTCGTATGATCTTATAATTGTAAATACTCACTTTAAGAAGAGAGATGAACATTTAATTACTTATAAGAGTGGTCACAACTATAGTTAAGTAGACTTTTTTCTCACTAGAAAGATAAATAAAGTTATTTGTAAGAATTGTAAAGTTATACCTAGTGAAAGTTTGACGAACCAACATAGGTTGATGGTATTAGATATTTACTGTTAAAAATGGAAGAAGAAAAAGATATTACAAAAAATTACTAAGACTATATGATGTAATTTTAAAGATGATAATATAAGCACTTTTAAGAATAAGATGATAAGGGAGACGATGTGAAACTTAAATGAGGATAATAATGATATTATTTGGACTATGATGGCTAATAAAATTAAAAGCTTAACAAAGAAAATTCTTGGTAAAACTAAAGATAGAGGTATAACCTTAAGAGAGAGTTGGTGGTAGTGCAAGGAAGTTTAAAAAAATTAATTTTTACTAAAAGATCATGTTTTAAAGATTGAAAAATTTGTAAAAATGAGAAAAAATTTAAAAGATATAAAGATCTAAAAAAGGCTAAAAAATGATTAGTATGGCAAGATATAAAGGTTATGATAATATTTATAATAAATTAGGTGCTAAAGATTGTAAAAAAGATATATATCGAATTGCTAAAGCTAGGGAAAGAAAGTATAAAGATTTAGGCAATATTAGATACGTTAAAGACGAAGATCAAAGAATACTTGTTAATGATAACAAGATTAAGAAAAGATGATAAAATTAATTTTATAAATTATTTAACAAATATTCCACACAATACTTAGATTTAATGATAAAATAATAATGATATATTTAATAATAATAAATTTATTCGTAAAATTATAGCTAATGAAGTAAAAGATGCACATTAAAGATGATAAAAATAGCTAAGAGTGTAGGGCCTGATAGTATCCCTATTGAGTTCTAGAAAAGTTTTCCGAACAAAGGAATAACTTGGTTAATTAGATTATTTAACAAAATCATGAGATTCGAAAGAATGCTTGATAAATGGAGAAATAGTTTTTAGTGCCAATGTATAATAAGGTTGACATATAGAATTGTTCAAATTATAGAGGAATCAAAATCATGAGTCATATTATGAAATTTTGGGAAAGAGTTATCAAAAGTAGGTTAAGACTTGAAATAAATATATCCGAAAATCAATTTGGTTTTATGCCTAGAAGATCAACTATCGAAGCCAGTTATTTATTAAGACAACTAATGAAAAAGTATAGGGAGAAAAAGAAAGATTTGCATATAGGTTTTTATTGACTTAGAGAAAATCTATGATAGGATTCATAGAGATTTATTATGGTGAATTTTAGAAAAGAAATGTGTATCACTAATTATATTAATGTTATTAAAGATATATATGATAATATAGCTACTAGTGTTAGAACCATATGGAGTATGTGTAGTGAGTTTCCTATTAGTATAAGATTACACCAAGGATCTGTATTAAGTCCTTGCCTTTTCACATTGATATTGGATGAACTTATTAGTCGCTTACATGATAGACCTCCTTGGTGTATATTATTTGATGATGATATTGTCCTAGTTGATGAGAGCCTAAATGAAATTAATTATAAGCTTGAGCTATGGAGGCAAGCCTTGTAAGCTAAAGGTTCTATATTAAGTACGACTAAAATTGATTATATAAAATATAATTTTAGTGATTCTAGAAATAAACAAGATAATATAGTTAAGTTGGAAGGACAAGAAATCCCTTGAAGTAAAAGCTTTAAGCATTTCAAATCAATTATTCAACAAGATGGAGAGATCGATAAAGATATTATTCATAGAGTAAAACATGATGGTTGAAACGACGAGGGACATATTAAGTCTTGTGTAATCATCGGATACCTTTGAGATTAAAAGAAAAATTTTATAAAATAGTTGTGAGACAAACAATACTTTATGGATCTAAGTGTTGTGCCGTTAAAAAAATATATATATAAAAAATTTATGTTGTCGAGATGAGAATGTTGATATAGATGTATGGAGTTACTAAAAAAGATATAAAAAAATATTTTTATTCGTGAAATAAATATTACTTTAATAAAAGATAAGATGAGAGAAAATGGTTTAAGATGGTATGGACATGTGCCAAGGAGACCTCTGGATACAACAGTTAAAAGAAGTAAAATAATTAATGTTCGTGGTACGAGGAGAGGTAGAGAAAGACATAAAAAGACTTTAATGAAACTATAAATAAGGATTTAAGTACTCTGAACTTAACTAATCATATGGCTTTTTACATATCTCAATGGCGACAAAAGATCCATATAACCGACCATAAATAGCTAAGACTTACAGCTTTGTTGTTATTGTTGTTGTGAAGAATTTGGTTTTCTCTGTGGACCTCAGCAGAGAGATGTCGAATCACGTTAAATCTTGCGTCAACTTTCTTGTATGTTACTTATTTGTTAATCTTTGGGCATTCTTTGGTTTTTCGATTCTCCTATCTCTCCCCAACAAAGCATTGTAAGTTTATTATAAACAATTAATGATTTAAGCATTGATTTATGAATCTAACAACTTTTAACCCTTTCTATCTTTAAGAAATAAGAGACAACTACCAATAAACCATTAAGGGAAAAATAATGCTTATAATATGCTCCTGATCAAACATATATTTATTGCTATCTCCACCTTCAAATATAACCTCACTGGAAACTGTTTCATTCAGCTTTAAAATCTCATGCTCAATAGTTTCTATATGCATCATGGTTGGATAAATAGAAGATGCACATCATACCATGCAGATAAGGCAATATAGTGGTTGTCAACCAAAGAGATATTCAAGACTAAGATGTATCAATATGACTGAGGTAAATATTCCTTATGCACCTAAAATTAATAGTCTCAAGTAGAAGAGCATACACACCACTGGACCTATGTGCCTTTTCTAAGCATGATGTTCATGAATTTACTCGTACATTTCACTAAATAGTAGTTCCACAGAGGAAAAAACACAAAAGAACTTCTTTTACAGAACTATACTGAAGATGATTCAGAAATAATACATGAATCCACTATAGCCATAACTGAGAAGTAACTTGATTCCCCGTCTACTACTCATACACCCATGAGAAAGAAATTAACCACCAAGGATACAGAATCATCAATTGGGATGTCCAATCACACTGATGCTTCGACACATTAGCACAAGTTATTTAAACTAGATGTACTTGTTGAACACTTAGCATATTGAAGAAGCAAAAAGCCAGTAGTATGAACCAAAAGGTTGCTACCGCATCCACAAGAAACTAACGCCAAAAATCATAGAAGCGAAGAAAAACGAGAAAATGTTTGAGTAGGTGATGAATTACGAGATACCGACCTACAGAGACGCCAATATCAGTATCCGCCACCTGATTCTTCCGCAGCTTCCGCTCCAAATGCGCCGCGATCCATATAGTTCCAAGCGGCCCCTTCTTGGCCAAAATAAACTGAGAATAGAACATTTTCCAGTATTTCTCAGCTGCCACGAAGATCCTAGAACCCCATCAAACACAAAACACTCCCCAAACCCTAAGCAACAAATTCCCCACTGAAACGAGCCTCGAGATCCGAAATTTCCAAAACCCAGCTCACCAAACCACCACCAAGCACTCGAACCCTCATCCAATCACTCGATCTCCAGCTCCAGCAACGAAATCCTCAGGGGAGCAGCATCCTCCAGAGAACACACCGCAACTCCGAGCTGTAGAGCCCCAATCCCGAACCAACTACAGGAACAAGCCCTCAAAAAGGTGGGATTTTGAACGGGCGAAGAAGGTGGACGAGAGATCCGCACCCACTCGACGCCTGAGAGGGTTGGAATCGAGCACAAACGAAGCTGAGGAATGGGAAGGCAGGAAAAAGAGAGTCACCCGAAGAGGGGGTTGGAATTTGGCGTGGCGTCCGCTTGCCCCTCTAAAACATCGGGGCGATCCGAAGCCTGAAGCGCCGGATCGAACGGTTCAAAAGTAGTTTCGACGCTGCGAAGGTGTAATATTGACCGTTGGATATGGAGTTGACGAATTTATCGCGATACGACGACCAACGCGGCGAGGTTGCTACGGACAGGGGTCAGCTCGGGAGGGTGTTTCGGTCATTTCGGTACGCGGTTTTGCTCCACCGGATATTAATGTATGGGAAGTTGCGGTGCCGTGTAGTAGTGAAGCACAAAGACTGTGGGATCCGTTGGCAGAAATAGGTATGTGACAATAGGCCAATAAAAGAAAGAATTAGGGACAAAAAAAAAGGAATATAAGCCAAAAAAATACCCAAAAAACTATCCAAAAATAAAATGATATTTCATGTTTATCACTTCAAGTCTACAAATAATATGTTTCTTTCTTTAAATCCGATATTATATTGATAACGAAAAATACACTACACTAATTCTCTTGGTTTTCCTATGTTCTATCCGTCTTTACTAGTTCGTAGTATTTTGATTGTGCAATTCATCTTTTGATACATCAATAAAAATCATGATAGTGTAGATTTGGCTTTCCTCCATGGGGATTTGGATGAGAAAATTTATATGGAGGAACCAGAAGGCTTCAAAGTCAAAGGTAAATAGAACTTTATCTACAAATTAAAGAAGAGCTTGTATGGGCTAAAGCAAGCTCTAAGACAGGGGTAAAGCAAGTTTGATTCACTTATGACAGAAAATAAATATAAAATAATGACTTCAGATCATTGTGTGTACATCAAATGATTTGGTAAGGATCTCATCCAATCATAAAGATCCAATCATCAAACTCGATCGACTCCATTTTAGACAACAATCTCATCCAATCATAAAGATCTCCCATCGTATACTTCCGTATATATCATTTAAATATTTAAACCTTTCACGTGATAAGATAAAGCTAATAACTTTATATCATAATTACTAATATTTTAAAAATATATAAAAATATAATTTTAGAAAGGATAGTTATAAAAAATAATTCGTAGGAATATAAAATATTTTTGATAATTTTTAATATCATTTGAAATTAAACATGATGATATTAATGGTCAAAATTAACTATGATGGCATTTACTTAAATGTGGAGATTTATATACTCGAATTTAGAGCGATAAATGCCTAAATTACGAATTTTGAGACATACATATATATAATTATGCTAAAAAGTAGTGCACTGAATCGGCACCCACATATTGCTTACACATGCACGTACCTGCCTTTTGATTGGAAGAAGCATGGGAGCCACCTCGGTCATTGCTCCGATCGTAAGGCAGGTACGAAACATGTGTACGTGTGAATGATGATCAACAAAGAAAACATTTTAATACACGCACAAAGATCTGATGTCGTCATTCCCATCTCACAGCGCTGACCTTTTTCCCACATCACTCGTTGACTCACACGATTCATATATATGAAGTAAACATGCCGTGCTTATCGAGTCATGTTCCATAGAAATCACATCATTAGGTTGACTGCAATGATGATAGCACGCCATTAATTTCCATTTACTACGATTAGATCTGAAGTTTCTGTTCAACACATGGATCTACTCAAACGTGTCATCGGAAGCAGACATCAGTACTACGTGAGTCCGCTTGCAGTCTTCAACCTCACTTTCCTGGTACATATATATGTAGGTATGTAGATCAGCTCAAGTTCATCGTCATATGCAGCTCGGCGGCACGACGAAGCCCGAGGTAGTGCCATCGGCGTGCTTGCACGACGACTCTGCCGGCCTGTTTCCATACGTGAGCTTGATGTCTTGCAACCCGATTCCCGTGCACGGGTTGCTCGCGCTGCAATCGAAGTTCACCGCCACCTGCGAGGCCGACGATCCATGGATGTCGTTGTACCTCACCTGGCTGATCTTTACGCCGGAGTTCTGCGGAGAATGCGAGCCGCAGAGGAGGTTAGTTCTGATCTCGATGGCTTCTGCGGAAGGGATAGGGATGAGTCTCTGTACCTGGTCGGGGCATCCCTTGTTGTCGGGGCAGTAGTTCTGGTCGATGATGATGGGGTTTCGGACGTTCTGCATCACGGCGTGCTCGAACACCACTCCCTTGACGAACCCCTCGCTCGGCCTCCCCCACGTCTTTATCCTCAGCCCGTTCTCCGTCCCCGTGAACACCGTCGTCTTCACCGTCACGTTCTCCACCCCCTCCTCGTCGTATCCCTTCCCCAAGCTCCCTATGCTGCCACCGCTCACGAACTGGTTCAGTGGGTGAAAAGCTACGTGGTGGTTGTGCATGTACGTTCTTACCTTATGCCGTGCCCTGGGCCGCAGTTGACCTGTTCGATCCACAGGTTGGTGGTGCCGGGGCCGATGGAGATGCAGTCGTCGCCGGTCCTGATGACGGCCCCCGTGATGGTCACGTAGCTAGACATCTGGACGTGGATGCCGTCCGTGTTGGGGCTGTTGCCCGGCGCCATGATCCTGACGCCCTGGACCGTGACGCCCTCGCAGTCGTTGATCACGACGTGGTACAGCTCGCTGTTCATTGACGTCAGCCCACTGATCATGATGCGCTTCGAATTCCTAAACGTCAGCGACTGCATGCACGCGTCGCGAAGAAGACAGCGATCAGTGCAGTTCCAGTTAGATCAGAGTCACGTTTTGTGGTTGAAAGCTCACCGTGGCGCCGCCGGGACACCTCCGTCCGGTGGCCTTGCAGGACCACAGGGACGCGCCGTGGCCGTCGATGGTCCCGCCGTACACCGACACCCCCTCGACGTGATCAAACACTATCCACTCACCGACCCTGCCGAGGTCGGACGCCACCACGAGAGTGCCGTCGATCCGGATGACGATCTTGCTGCTCTTGCAAGGGCCATTGAAGGTGACCTGACGAACCAAGAAGGATCCAGCCGGCACGTGGACGGTCGACGGCCCCGGCGAGCCGCATGCTGCCTGCCATGCACCGAGCAAGGGTTTGGTCGAGTCCGTCCGGCCATCGGACTTGGCTCCGTACTCGGCGATGTTGTACACTTCATTGGCAGATGACAAGAGGTGGGTGAAGATGAGTACGACAAGGAGAAGGATGATGGAGCTGTTGAGTTCAGCCATGTAAGCTTCTCATAGGGCACTCCGGTTGTGTTGGCTGGTATTTATAGGGTTTGTGTGAGGGTTTTAGTGTTGGTGGCTGAGAAGTAAAGCAAACTCTGCCGAGATTTATGAGATGACACACAAAGACCTGAGCATAGGGAGGGAAATGGGCATGGCATGCATGAAACTGGAAGTTTTCATGCAGATGGCTTACATGCTTTGAAGTCAATTGAGGTAGGAAGAGGTTGAATCCATTTCAGGTTGTGCAATCAAGATCTTGACAACAACTGCTTGTGCACCAAGGATTGTGTTCCAGGGATGCAACCTTTCTGCCAAACCCATTCTGAAACTGGTGTGCAGTTTGACTATTGGGTTTGTATTCCCAAGATCAAAGTTGCTATTGCATGGTTAAGTTCTGTAGGCTAACTTGATCGGTGGAGTTAAAGGCGGAGAAGAAAGCGGCACTGATTTGGGTTATTATGACAATATTCAGTCAAAAAGTATAAGTAACATTCCATCAATATGCAAGTAGTATAGACTCTTAGTTGACCATTGCAAGTTAGTTATAAGGCCACCATATCATACTTCTTCTCTTTTATCTTATCTTTTCTTTCCTTTTGATCGCCCATCAAACCCATCTAAGAGGTTATGAAAAACGAATGTACAATGGACGTCTAAAGCACCAAAATGAGATTTCAAACCCTCGACCTATAGGAAATAGACCAGATCATACACCGATGTACTTAAATCAAGTACTTAAGATTATTCTAATATTTGGATGATGTTCTTTCTTTATTAATGATCTACGGATAATAAAACAAGCAAAGATCAACTAATGTGATGTATGGCTTGCTTTCATGTATTAGATGCTGATTTTGCTAGGTGTTTGCTTAAATGTCAAACATGAATCATAATCCACCTAGTGGACAGAAGCAAACTGCAAGAAGGGTTGGTGGATTGGCAATGGCATTCTTTCATCTTTTTGGTAAAGCCAATAGAAAGAAACATGCTAAAGACTAAGTTGAGGCTAAAAGAAAGGTGAAAAAGAGTACAAAAGAAAGCAAAAAATGGGTTTAAATTAACCATACAAAAAAGATGGATTCGATAATTTAGCCATGATTATGTTGATCACATATGCTATCTACAACATGAGGAAATATTATGATGGCAAAGAGCACTAAAGGTCTTGATTCTTGTCCAAGCATCCATAGAGTCTCTATGGCACTCTAATCTTTGGCACCAGTAGCCCCTTCAGGTGTGACAAAGTGATAAGCAGCTGTGTTCATGGATGCAAGGGTGCTTGTTTCATGGCCCTTGTCTTAGGTAACATGGGGAGTTTGAGCTTGACAGCAGCTGCGGATAAGTTCATGCTTGTTTCTTCTGCCTCTGACTGAGCATGGCGAAATGGGGTAACACACATGACCTCATCCTGCAGACTAAAATATTGGAAGAAGTTGAAGATAAGTTTCACGAGCAGGAATTGGAGGTTGGAGTGTGAAGGACATAGGAAGATAGAGTAGCAAACATGACCTCATCCTACAGCAGCAACTGGAGATTAATTCTATAGACACCATTCCTTTTGGCACATACTTCAGCAAGCAAACCCTCAGAAGTGATTTTGCCATGTTGATGTCTCAATCTCTCACTGTATTTAGGAACTGAGAAGCTACTAATCCCTCTTGTATCCTAACATAATGTAGGGGAGAACATCTTGAGACCAATAACAACAATACAAAGAATCAACAATAACATATAGATAAAGAAAACAACGAATATAAGATTTACTTAATTTGATCGACTCTAAAAATTAAAGAAAAAAACTTGTTAACCCTAACAAATATACACTTTACATGCATGGTTTTCGTGAACAGTCAAGAGCAGCTGCAGGTATTGTTCACGCTCAACTTCATGAATTCTGGAACTGCAAACTGATATCCATCATTCTCAGGGCCTACAAACATAAAACATAAGACATATATTGTGCCGAGGCCATATGCACAGGTTTTGTGTCTGATATCACATGACCATCGACAGACTTAAAGACTTAAACATGGAGAACAAGGTTAACTTGAAGGCCGAAACAACGGCAATCTTGTTGTTGGAGGATCATCACATGCTGTCACGCCGCAAGTTTAGTAGATGAGGAAGGAAATGAGCTTGTCAAAAGGATTCTTCCCGAAGAAATGGATGGAGTTATAGGACTTCTCATCTTGCAAGCAACAACATAAATTAATGAAAACAAGTCACGAGCAAGTGGAAGGTTTCTTTTTCTTTATATCATAAAGTTCCCAACTTAAGGAAACAAGTTCATCATCATCTCTTTTCTCATTGACTAAAGTATTCTTTCCAATTGTCGTGCTTTAGAATCCAGTTCATTTATACAAATGGAAAATGGAGCCTTCTTTCTCTTTTCTCTTTCTTCCTTCTTTTTTTTCTTATAACATTACAAACAAAAAGAACATACTCTTAAAACATTTTCTATGGCCATCTTGAAATTATTTTTTCACAAAGGATAAATGATAAAAAATAAAATTCAATCCAAGATTTTGTGATATACTATCAAGATCTTTACCATCTAAACTAGTTGACACATTCGTATTAAAACAAAATTTAAGTACTATTTTAAGGAATACATAATGAGTGTAAACTTCAATGTAGTAATATCACATCCATAATGGTCATTTAGGAGAATTATCTCTATTTATCAAATTAAAATAATGTGTATTTGATGCTTAAATGAAAGAAATCTGATTCAACTAGTTCTGAAATCGATATATAACTACATTTCTTATCAGCATTACTATTTTCAATCATGATCAAAGAGGTATGAAACGTTATGTATGACTAAACATGACAGGTTATGATCTGATGATTTGAGATGGAGTGTATCGATCATGAAGAAACTATGAAACCTTCTAATTCTTTTCATGTACTGTGTTTTATGTCCTCAAAGATAACATGGAATACATTGTGGCCCAAACTATGGCAGTTGCAAGAGCCTACTATCAATGGGTATGAAGTAAATTAGAAATGACAAGGTTGTGGCAATACAAGATTCCATGCTATTTGGCGAGTTTGATTTGTGTGTATGAAAGAGAGAAAGAGAGGCATGAAATTATAGAGTTTAGTTGGGTGATCAGTTATTTCAAAGGATTAGGTTCTAACAAAATTAATTTAAGGAAAAATAGAGAAAATGATGAGAGAGATGTCACTTTTTATGCATATATATATATATGTTTGACATATTATAGTGAAAGGTTGTGTATAGTGTCACCTGGGTAAGTATAGAGAAAGATACTACTTTGCATACACATATATGTATATAAGTGTATATAAATGTGCTAGGTATATTAATATTGTGCAATGTTATATATAATGTCTTCTACTAGAAGATGGTCATATAGATGTGTTTGATGGATTAAGTTCTTATTACTGAAAGAAAGAAGGAAAGAAATCAAGAGAAAGAGATGGTCACATGGATAAGTATAGTGGATGATGGACACATATATGTATAAAAGTGTATATAAAATGTATTTAGTATATTATTATGAAATATTATATACATTGTCTTCTACTAGAAGATGATCACATAGATATGTGTTCGGTTGGATTGGTTGAACAACCATTCCAAACCTGTCCTAATTTTAATTCATTTCAAGATGCACTCAAATCAACATATCACACATTAGAGAGAGAGAGAGAGAGAGAGAGAGAGAGAGAGAGAGAGAGAGAGAGAGAGAAAAGAATATGCTTAATAATATTAGGCAATCAGTGATTTCAGATTGAGTTAGTGTCGGAGAATTTGGTACACAAAATAGCTAAGTGTATGCATTTTTCCAAAATAAAAGAAAAAGAGATAAAAGTACGTGTGGAAGGTTGAGATAAGTCTTCGGCACTTCGTGTTGACCACGAGCAAGCTTCCACTGTTGACTTGGTTCGATTTGGACTTCCATTTCCTCAATCTGAGCAATATGGTTCATATTATAGTCGATGGGGACCTCAAATTTCAATTATTCGATATTCATAAATTTTTTACGTATTTTCACATATTATATATACATATATATACATATACATATATATATATATACATATAAATATAAATATAAATATGTATATGTATATATATACATATACATATATATATATTATCCAATATGATTGAGAAGACCAGTAGACAACATGTGATATATATTACATGAACTCATGATTATCTTATCAATCATATGTCTTATTTATAGATAAATAATTAAAGTAGAAAATTCGTGAAGAAGACATTTTTGTTTTTGTCCAAGATTTTATGATGACATTGAATCATAATTTTCATGTTCCTATTGACTAAGGAACAAGATACTCTTTTACATTGTCCATATCCCAAGTCTTCCATGACTAAATTACAAGGAGACAGACCTGTTATAGTGAGAAACAATTATGGGAGTGGGGGAGAAATACTTGCCACAAATCAACAACTTAGATTCCTTGTTATCATAGTATTTGTTGGACACACTAATTGCCATCACACATTGGTTGATAGTGGATCCCACTCCACCAACCAAATCATTATTGTTGTTTGTAGTCATTACATGAAGTTCTATAAGTTTATAAATAAATAAATATGTTTGAAAAAAAAACATATCTTCAAACACTAAAAATTGCGTACATGTCATTCTAATATTCATAGGCTATTGTTAGTTAATTGTTAGATGAAAGTGTAATTTATGTTGATATACTTTAAAAGTTCATTATGATGCTAAAACTAGTAGGGGTATTTTAGATGAATTATATTTTTATATACTTCTCTAACATAAAAAAAAGATGAATGCTAATGGCAGTGACATGTGGAGTATCTTAATATATGGAAGCATACATATGCTTTGTTTAAATTTGTAGTGGCAATGTGCTATTTTTTTAAACTTCAAAAGGTCTTCATATAAGATTCTCTTTATTTAATAATCATATAGAATTAGTATAATTTTTTGGATGTTTGGTCTCAATACAAAGAATCTTGATCAAGTGGTCAATGACTAAGACTAGGAGACATTTAATTGACATAATAATATTTTTGACAATATTTCCAAATTGTTGTGTGGAATAGATAAAGGAAGCATGCAATGAACTTTGAAGCTTACCCACCAATAATTTAGTAAGTACATGGCCTGAATGATTCCTTCTTACTGTGGTTTAACAAAGGGAACCATGTCATGTGTTTATGTACATTATATGAAGAATGTCCCACTTATGTCTCTCAAAGATCAAGCACATTGTGGGTCACTTGCACTATTGTTGTGGAACATGGTGACCCACATAAAAATATATATTCTAAATATTCAATATCATGGTGTGTCATTGTGTGATCTTATGATGTTGGGGTTGACTCAAATGCTTATACTCCATTTCGTATATAATCTTCAAATGAGAAGATTATATCTCAAGGATTCTCATAGAAAAATATATTTTATTATCGAGTGGTTTGGTTCGAGAAATGAATCACGAACATGAAGGAAAAAAAATGAAAAATAATGTGTGAAAACCGAGATAGATATTGACAAGCCTGTATATGAACTCTATGGATGAAAATTATTAAAATATTTCTCACATAAATTTGACATAGCTATTATAATGAGTTGATGGATTTTGCTTCTTTGGCATATTTAATGGAATTATCAATGGTAATATGTGGATATGGAAAGATGCGAAAACCGTGAGCCATCTAAGATAGTACTGAACCATCATGAGGAGTCAAAATCCAACTCAATTGTGATCTTGCGGGGTCAAGTTCAAGCTTCAAATGCTTGTGATCCAAGCCAAAACCACTTGCTTGAACTCGAGTTCTTTTACCTCTTTCTTTATCGTACCTTCTGCAGGCAATTTGAGGCCGAACTAAGATCAAGTGAGATCGTTCTCTTTTGCGACTCAAATTACGGTGGATGATGATGTGCTAAAAGGAGTCTCGGTGGCCAAGTCAAGCTGGTTAGACTAAGCAACAAAAGATGCGACATCATTGGTTTTAATCTGTCAAACTGTTGCTTTTGATGCACATTATAATACATAATGGTTGCTGATGCAGTGCAGATTTTGGTAGCTGCAATGCATCGTAAGCGGATCGAAACCTCGTGGTTGTAATCTATGGGGATCAAAAGCTGAAAGTTATTTGGTTCTCGACCTCGTCATGAAGTTGAGAATAAGCGATTCAAGATATGGCTTCTTCTCATGAACATTATATAAATGATGGTCGATGATGCAGTGCAGATTTTGGTGGCTGTAATATATATTATAAGGAGACGAAAGCTGAAACATGAGGTTCCCAAGCTGTTCATCTGCCACATGAAGTTGGGAACTTTGTGATTCGAGATACTGCTTCTCATGAAGTAATACGTCACAAGGATATCAAAGCTGAAGTATTCATCAGGTTCTAGTTTTCATTCAAAAGGAATCATATCTTTAATGTTTTGTATTGACTATATTTTCTCGAGAGCCAAACCTTATTATGTTTCCTGCAAGTCTCCGGTGGAAGTCAAGCCATGCTTCCGATGACATCACTAGCTTGGGTTGGTCAAAATCTTGCTTCTCATGCACATTACGATGGTTGACGATGCAACGAAGACTTGGATAGTTGCAAGAGGTCACAAGGAGCACAAAGCTGAAACCTCTTCATTCAAAGTACAACCTTTTTCAACTTGAGGTAGTGTGTAAAAAGTCAAACCTTGTGGCCAAACATTAATGATTTTTCATGTACAAAAAAATCATAATATCTCAATTATTTTTGTAGAAAAGAAATATATAAATATATATATAGTTAAAATTAGGATTATTTTTTAGATCTTCTTTTACCTCTAGCTATAATAAATCTCCTTAGAACATTGCTTCAAAAGCACATTTAATATTACAAAATTAAGTTGAAAAAATGAATCATGGTCATCTTTGCAACTATAAGCTAAAAAGTTGATCTTAAGCTAATTAGACACCTATATATCAAGAAAAGAAGACACAGTTTGCACTCAATTTCCATCACAATGGATAAGAACAACAGCTACAATTTAACATATCCTATTAAACAACATTTGTATTTTATGCAAAAGGGATTTGTTGTCGGCAGATCAGAAAGGCAAAATCCACTGTTAGTTATTATCTATTTGAATAAGACTACATTTTGGGATGTCGCCTTTCCGATTGATCTACATGGATGAAGAACATGCCTATATTTACTAGAAAGTCTTAAATAATAAAAATAGAATTAAAAAAGATAATCCAATCACACTGCCAAATTGACGGTCATATTTTACTTATAAACATTAACATATTTATGTGGTAGAGGTTAATAGAGTGAAATTGTGATCTATAATGAGAGAGAAATCTTGCAAAACCATTTCCAAAATTACAATGTTTCTTATAATCATTTTGTCTTTCATTATGAAAAAAAAAATTCATGAAGATCTCTCTCTCTCTCTCTCTCTCTCTCTCTCTCTCTCTATATATATATATATATATATATATATATATATATATATATATATATATAATTTAGGATCTCTAATAGCATCTTAAAATTTTAATTAGCGACATTACATCTACGTATATTTGAGTGCATATCTGATTAAATGGGCCCTAAAAAGTATTTATCTTTCCATAAATATACTTAAATTACTCACAGTGAGAAACATAAAGAAAAAAACCAAAAAAAAAAAGATATTTACAAAGATATACACACACACACACACACACACACTAATATTAAAGCAGTAAACTCTGTTGGCCTTCAGACTGCAGTGGCCACCTTTCCTTGCTCTCGCCGGAATCTTATCTGTCACTGGTTTTGCTTTGGAGTCTTGCGCCTGCAGTGTGCCCCCCCCTCCCCTTGTTTGATGTTGATGGCAATAGCCGCCATCATTCCCACTCTCTTTCAACCTACAGGCCCGGGCCAACCAAATTCTGGTTTGGCGAAGTGGTGGCACGAACGCTGAGGCCAACGCGCACCATTGCTACGCGTCAAGCAATCGTTTTGCTCGTTGAACACAAGGGTGAATGATCGATGGGCAGGCGTCTCGGTGCTTCTTTAGCTGCTTTAGGTTCTGTTCTGGAAGCACGAAGGTGAAAAGGAGGAGGGTAAAGCGAAAAAGAAGGGTTCTTGGTTGTCCACTCTGAGTCTTCTTCTCAGCTACTATGGTGAAATTTCTGGTCGCCAGAAGGAAGTGAGCGTGATTTTTCTGCTAGAAATCTGATAAGGGTTGGATTTCTAGCTTTATTCTGGGTGTTTTGGGTGTGGGACGGAAGAAAGGAGGTATTTTTGTTTGGTTTGGGGCTTGTGATGCGGGATAATAGGGTTTTCCTCTTTCATGATTGGGAGATGTGTGTAAGCGATTGATCCGAGCCCTGTTTCAGGACATCTGATGTGATGATAGCTGAGGTCTGAGGTGAATTTGTAGATTTCTGGTAACCGAAGTTTGAGCTGAGTGATTGGTGAGATTTCTTCTTGTTCTGACATCTGATTTGGATTCTTGAGAGGAAAGAAGAATCATTTGCCAAGCTAGATTTTGTGGCCACAGTTTTTCGTCTGTGATGTTCTTGGTTGTGAGATAGAAGAAGGGGGGTGGGGGGGAGCAAGGAAAACTCTTTTCTGCAGAATCCTTTTGGCTTTGGAGATGGAGAAGCAGTCGAGCCTTCGAATTGGAGCCTTGGAGAAATTGCAGAGCTTTCGGCTCGGGGTGATGGAGAAACAGAAGAGCTTTCGGATGGACAAACAAAGGAGTTTTCGATTGGGAGATAGACAGCAAAGTTTCAAAGAAAGGAAGAACAAGGAGAGCCCTGGCAAGCGTGGGGATTTGGAGCTCCATCTTGCTGCTAGGGCTGGCAATGCAGTGCGTGTACACAAGATACTCTCGGAGTGCAGTGAGACCCAGTTGAAAGATTTGCTTTTCAAGCAGAATCAGGATGGGGAGACGGCGTTGTATATTGCTGCAGAAAAGGGTTATGTGGAGGCCGTTCGGGAGATATTAAAAGTTTCAGACATTCAATCAGCTGGCATCAAGGCCAATAACAACTATGATTCATTTCATATTGCCGCTAAGCAGGGCCATCTTGGTAAGCCATTAATCCCGATCACAACCTTTTTTTGTTATTCCATGGGTGTAAAATATCAACGATGGTAGATGAATAGATAAGTACATACCTTATGAAACAACTACCCATAGATGACATCAATTGTTTACTTTATTGTGGTTGATATGGTGTTATTATTCCTTGTACTTTGAAAGAAGAATTTTGTTGTTTTGATTACTGTTGGCTAGTCTATTGGTGTCACCGCAACCATGAGACTCATGTTGGATGTGAAGATTAGTGAAATAATGTGGTGATTTCTAGGTTGTCGCATTGAAGATGTTTGATGATAAAATAATGTAGACTTTTTCCTTTCCTCTATCTGATGTCAGGATCTCCTGATTCCTTTTATCTATCACATCGTTTAACTTTTGAAACCTAAAAGGATGAATTCATAGAGTTGGTAAAGGTTTTCAAAGTTACATATACAATTGACACTTTTTGCCCTGTTAGTTATCTGGATTTTTCTTTCTGGCATTTACTTTAAACAGCCTTTGCTCAAATTCTGCTTATTTTTGGTAATTTACGAAGATGCTAAACAGCCACATATAGGAAAGATGTAATAGTTTGATCGAATATTCGGCAGCTTTGTTGACCCAAGGATAATAATCGTTCTTCACTATATAATATTTTTGCTTCCTAAGAATAGTGTAACTTTGTCTTCAATAAATCCCATGGATTTTCCTCACAATAATAAATCTATTTGTTTGTTCCACTTCCTATCTGATCACTTGTTGAAACTATTCTTATTGAGTTCCTTATATGATTTGATTGTTGGATAATTAATCTGTCTTTTCTTGTATCTTTGGATATGCAGAAGTGTTGAAGGAACTCTTCCATTCTTTCCCTGCACTGGCCATGACGACAAATTCATTGAATTCAACAGCCTTGGACACTGCTGCAACTCAAGGTCATGTTGATGTCGTCAATCTACTGCTAGAAACTGATGCAAGCCTTGCTAAGATTGCAAGGAATAATGGAAAGACCGTCTTACATTCAGCAGCAAGAATGGGTCATGTGAACGTGGTGAAATCTCTATTAGATAAGGATCCTCGCATTGGTTTAAGGACTGATAAGAAGGGACAGACAGCATTTCACATGGCTGTGAAGGGCCAAAATGTTGAGATGGTGATGGAGTTGCTGAAGCCTGATCCATCAATAATCAATTTAGAAGATAATAAAGGGAATAAACCATTGCATATTGCTACAAGGAAGGGCAATCCAAAGGCAAGTTACTATATCTTAAAATTTAATTTGGTATTAGCTGTTTGCAAGCCCTACAGGTTGCATGTTTGTTTTTCTGTGTTTTTGTCTTCTGCCATCTATGGCATACCCTTCTGTTCCGTGAACTTTTAAGATTGAAGTGCTAGATCTCATTGTTTGCAGATGTGAGTTTGTTTGGTCTAAGGTAGCTACGCATGCCTGATTTGTTTTAATTATCCTTTTGCTTGCTTGATCACCGATGACTCTTATGTTATCCCTTAAGTGACCTTTCTAACAAGAAATTACTGTGACAATCTATTTGTCCCAAATTGGAATTAGGAGGATTTTGACGATATATAAAACTAGATGTGTTCAGTATTAACAATGCAGGCTTAAGCATTTCGGGTCATCTGGTTATAGGCTCAGTCTATTGAGTCACTATGCCAGGGGACTAATCAGGTGGGGTCATGATATCTGGTTGTTTATTGAAAGTTATTTGTGAACTACTGTTTGGCACCACCTGTCTGTAATATGTTGCTAGTAAATTTACCTTAGCGGTCATACTGAAAAGCTAAGAGAGATGTTTATATAGGCAGTACTTATATTATTATTTATTCTTTAGCACACATGGAGTACTTGCTGTCTGCAAGAGAGATCAATTGCCCGAAGCGCAACATGCTTTGGTATAATCTTCTTGACTGTTGACCTTTAATATTTATCTTGAAACCATTGTATATTTCATTCTAGAATCTGCAGTGTTAGGACACCTTATCATCTATGTAATTCATGTCAATTTGCTAGCAACGAGTAAAAAATCTGCTTTATGGTACTGCAGATTGTACAGGCTTTGATATCAGTTGAAGGAATCGACATCAATGCAGTGAATAGAGCAGGTGAAACAGCCCTCAGCATTGCGGAGAAATGTGAAAATGAAGAGATTGCTGCCATTCTAAGAGAATTTGGTGCAGTTGTTGCAAAAGAACCTGCAAATACAATGACTGCTGCTAAGCAACTGAAGCAAACTGTCAGTGACATAAAACATGATGTTCAGTCCCAGCTCAGACAAACGCATCAAACCGAAATGAAGGTCCAGAAGATCAAGAAGAGGCTCCAAAAGCTCCACCTGGGAGGTCTCAATAACGCCATCAATTCCAACACTGTGGTTGCGGTTCTCATCGCCACGGTGGCCTTTGCGGCCATATTCCAATTGCCGGGCCAGTTTGTTCCGGACGCTGAAGATGGATTTACTCTTGGACAAGCCTATATCGCGAAAAATGCAGCATTCATCATCTTTTTGGTTTTCGATTCTTTGGCTCTATTCATCTCATTAGCAGTGGTGGTCGTCCAAACTTCCTTGATAGTCGTCGAGCAGAAGGCCAAGAGGAGGATGGTCTTTGTGATGAACAAATTGATGTGGCTGGCTTGCCTCTTCATATCAGTGGCCTTCATTTCCCTGACATACATTGTGGTAGGCCACCACGACTTGTGGCTGGCTTGGTCAACCATGGCTATAGGTGCCACAATCATGCTGACCACCTTAGGATCAATGTGCTACTGCATAATTGTTCACCGAATAGAAGAAAAGAATATGAGGAACATAAGGAGGAACTCAGGGAGCAGGTCCCGCTCGTGGTCTATTTCAGTCGGTTCCGACTCAGAGATACTAAATAGTGAATACAAGAAGATGTATGCCCTTTAGGATGGATATGCTTTACACTTCAGTTTCTGCACTAAAAGAGCTATTCATAATCCTCGGTTACAGTTCGTATATATATATAGATATATGACACGGCTTGTATTGGCCACATTCCACCAGATGAAATGATTGAGGAGCAATCTCGAAGGGCACTGCAACTTGTAGGACATGAATGATCTACTGAAGTTGCCTTGAGCTCAAGATGTCAATCCTAGTGGGTAAAGGGTATCCTCCATAGAATGTGATGGGTGTTCATCTTCTATGTTTAAAGATGGAATCACACTACTATATAATATTTTTAGAGGAATTTGCATGGAAATATGTCTCATCCACGTACATTTATATCTCATTAGAAAAGGTCACCAGTATATCTTTGGAATCAGCATCGATGAGATTTAACATGTGACTTCAAATTGTTACTGCCAACTGTGGAAGAAAGAAGCTGAAGCACAGAACAGGCTGAAAACTTCTACTATAGCAACGAGGAAGAAGATGCTCAAGCAATAACAAGCATTGAGGTACACTGAGATGGTGAAATGGCTAATTAATTACGTTTCACTGAGACATTAAATTTGTATGGTGTTGTACTACTACACATGGTTTTTGGAGTAAAGGTATGGAAATAATTGAGTCAAAAAGGAGCAGGAAAAGGAGGATGCAACAGCCACAGCCAGCCATGGAGATGCTATGTGGGACTGGGTTCGTCAGTTTCCCAGGACATGCCACATGCTGCTACTAAACTCTTTTGTCTTCCTATCTCAATCCTCAGCCAAAAAAAAAAAAGAGAGGCTATTATATTAGCTTATAATTAGCAAAAAAATCGTGCTTTTTTAGGTTGATCTGTCTATTGTAAGCCTCTCAGAGATCACATCACTTGAAAAAAGAAAAATTAATTAGGAGTAATTATGTGGGCATCGGTGAAAAAAAGTTAATATGAGCTCATACATGGTATGAAACCTAAAACAATGGAATGGGACCAACTTCTTCTTATCAGCAACTTGGGGAAGGGAGTTCCTCCTTCTAGGGTTTCTAACTTGATTATGATATGAGCATGATGTGTAGCACTTCTGAAGTTAAACCTTTTCAAGAAGTGGCCTATGCCTTCAAAAAGTTCTATTGAGGACACACATATAGTTGGCAATAGGATAAACACATAAAAAAGTAGCAAAAAGAATCATTTTTTTTTATTTTAACAAAATAATTCAACTAGGGTCCCTTTTTTTTTTTTTTTTACAAGGAGTTCAACAACAAGAAAAGATCTAAAAATATAAATTTTATATTGAATATTTTTATTATGATAATTACAAAGGATTTAAGATCTAAAAATAATATTAGCAGTTTTACATATATTTGATATATCTTTTATCAATTTTTTTTATATTTTATAATTCGATTATGTTGGTCGGGTCGAAAATTGATTTACCGATCGGTCCGATTTTAAAAATATTATCTTGACCCATCTCACAAATTATATGTTTTGTGTTATTGGTCCTACTTTTGTTCCAATCTAATAAATACCAAAACCTAATATTCCAGATGGAATTTTACCAAAGTGATATAGTAAAATAAAGTGACTAATTTACCCTTGCCAATTCTTCAACTGTTTGATGCATTGTTTGGCCTCTCATGCAGAGTGTGTGATTCATATAAGTGGTCCAACCTATCCATCAAACTAATAATTGCCTAAAATCCAATGGATTATATAATTATAGAAAGGATGACTGATTCATCACTACCCATTATTTTGCATGCAGTCAAGCCCCACAAGTCCTTTCCTCAAGAGAGAGAGAGAGAGAGAGAGCAGTGCTGTGGCAACCCAAATCATCACATAGTAAAGTGTCCCTCTCAGACTTAATTATGATCTTTCCCATTCCCTTTCTTAAAATAAAGTATCATGCATTATCTTAATGTTTCTTTTCTTTGGGCATAAAGGTAATCAAATTTTTTAATGATTTACTAATAATTGGGACAACTTGTTAGGTAAGAAATCATCATCTTCAATTACCACAAAGCATATAAAAACAAACAAATATATATATATATATATATATATATATATATATATATATATATATATATATACAAATAAATATATATTTATTTATGTCTAAAGAACTTGAAAACTAATAAAAACTTATTATAATCAATTTATTTAGTTGAAGATCCAAGTGACATTAATACCTTCAGGAGATATACTCCTACAAATTAGTAAGTTTTTTACTTACTACTTTAAATTCAAGTTTATAATGAAGTATTTAAAGGGTGTTTTAGGTATTTTAATATTTGTTAAACTCATTAGTAACAATGACCAATACTGAATTAGCCTGAGTTTATTGGATAGGTACCATTGGGAGTGACATATATGAAAGATTCAAATATTTGAAGAGATATATATAAGATGTAAAATTTGGAGGGTTATATTAAGTAGTACATAAGATTTTGGAGCAGCAAAAGTATTTTTATATGTTATTTTCTTTTTAGTATTTGGGGTAGTAGATATATATTTAAATATATGTATGTATACCATATGATAAATAGAATTGTCTCTATATGTGCTTATATGTTTTCAAAAACATAAAATAAATACTTGAACTGTAGTTTCTAAAATAATTAAATCAATATTTTAATGGGAAAAAAAAAATACAAATATCATGAAAAAAAAAAATAAAATCCACATTATCTTGTCTACTAATGATCAACAATTTTCATCTTAATTTAGAAAAATATGAATGCAATCTAATTTCGGTTTTGGAAAAATTATTTTTTATTCCCATTTTGTATCTACATACATGTATATATATGTATATATTATGTGTGTAATTGTGGGTGTCATAAAAATATTTGTATGTTATTTTTTTGTATTGGGGTAGTGATGCCTCTAAATATATATGTTTAAATAATTACTTGAAACTCTATTTTTTAAAATAATTATATCAAAATCATAATGGAAAAAATATAAAAGATAAAGAAAAACACTAAACTCCATATTATTTCGTCTATTAAATTAATTATATTGTCTCTAGGTTTTAGCAGAATTATATTGTCTCTAAATATATATGTATTGCATGTGTATTTGTGTGTATATTATATAAGTATTTATAACTTGATAAAAAAAAAGAGATTTGGTGTTATATATGTCGGCTAAATAAGGCATGACAGTAAAAAGGCGTGACTGTGCTGTGGCAGACGAGCAGGTAAATCTGCTCTCGCTCTCTCTCTCTCTCTCTCTCTCACGCATTCTGCCTGGCCACCAATCCAAGGAAGTGAAAGAAGCATCCAACACAACCATCACTACTGCATTGCCCACGCAGAGATCCACGAGCAAGAAGCTCTGCCATCCCAGAACTGCCCCTCGACTCCTCTCTCTCTCTCTCTCTCTGATATCTGCAACTTTATCCTTTTTTATATTCACATCTTAATTGCTGCGTTTTTGTCTCCATCCCTTATTAAAGAGATTCCTTTCCTTCGTTAACACCCTTCTTGTCTCTGCATCTCCTCCCTTCCCCTGGTCTCTTCGCTCAATCCCTTCATAATATCCCTGCTGCTGGAACAGCAAAGCTATCAGCTTCAGGTTGTTCTTGTACTTGTTATTGTTGTTCTTCTTCTCAGAATGGCGCTCTTTTCCTTGCATTTCTGAAACTATCAGTTTCTTGCATCGAAACCAGATCTTGGTTCCACCTCTTTGCGTCCTGGCCATCTGCATTGCTCGGAGTGCTATAAAAATCGCTCCTTTCTTCTCATAATGCCGCTGGCGGTTGGAAGCTGGGCTCGAGAAGTCCTCCTCTGCGTTGGGTTGCTTGCTTGGTTGTTCGTGTTGGCATTTGGTGGAGAGCATGACGGCGTTAACATCTGGCCGATGCCCAAGTCGGCGAGCCATGGCTCCCAGACGCTGTTCTTGAGCAAGGATTTCGTGCTGTCGACGCAGGGAAGCAAGTATGGAGACGGTTCCGAGCTGCTGAAGGAAGCATTTGACAGGATGATTGATGTGGTTGAAGTGAATCATATCGTTGATGGCCGCACGCCAACCTCTTCGGTGCTTGCTGGCTTAAATGTGGTGATCTTGTCACCTCAAGATCAGGTATTTGTTCTTCATCGTCCATAATTTGGCCTTTACTTAATCGATTGACCATCTTTGGGGAGACTATTTATTGTCGCCATAAATTTGGAGAAAATAATTGCTACATTATCATGATTAGTTTTCGATTAGTCAGATATTGTTGTTGTTGTTGTTGTTGTGTGTTTCGAATTACATGAATTATGACTCTTTATATTATTATCCTTCACTGATTAGTACATATATGTGAAGTAGTGACAATTTAATGTATGCAAAAAACTTGTGAAATGCTGCCAAAATTCATTCTTGATATAATTAGTATCTCTTCATATGTTTGATTGGAACATAGATTTCTTGAGTAAAAAGTAAATCCTGTAGAGGCATTACTTTGATGGTCTACTGATACAGTTTTTTTTATTTTGCAGCTGAATTTTGGGATCGATGAGTCCTATAAACTGGATGTTCCTGCTGCTGGGAAACATGTGTATGCACGTATTGAGGTAGATGAAGCAATAACTTCTTGAAATTGTCACCAAAGAGTCCAAACAATCCATGTGTTTTCCAGGAACATCATATGTTCAGAAGTGCATATTCCAATTTTCATGAAAATTTGAGTTAGTTTTTAGCATAGTTATCTGGAATTTTTGTTTGGTTCTTCTTAAATTCCATTTTGTCCTCTGAACTACACTTAAATTCTGTTTTGTCACTGTGGGAAATTTATTTTAGTCCATAATAAATTTGTCGAGCATAACAAGAAAATAGAGATCATCTTCTGGACAAATTGGTCTGGTTGCAAAATTTAACAGAAATTAGTAGGTCTGACACAAGAATTTTAGTTGTTTCGCTTTTGATTTTGGTCTCAGTGGAGTCTTTTCTGCATTTGTCAAGTTTCAATGGGATTGGTAATCTTTTAGTTACAGATATCTACAAAATGTACATATTGGCTAAGGATTGGCAATTGAAATATTAAAATCCTCTACTGAAATGCACTTCAATAAGGAAAAATGCCTCTGTTTCTGCTGATCAAGATCAGGATTGGCCAATTTCATGACAAAACATTGGTCTGAAAGAGGAGGGGAGTCATAAGATGATGCACTTATAAGCTTACAAGGATGCCACAAAGGGATTTGTTGTTCATTACCTCATTTGGTTCTTTTATAGTTCTAAATAAATGTCAATCAACCGTGTTGTCATAATCTAATGCAAAAAGATTTCTCATCTCAGTTAATTATTATTCTTAATCAATTCGCCATCATAACTTTTGCAGGCACAAACTGTTTACGGAGCACTTCATGCTTTGCAGGTAAGTTAGGCATTACGAAAATGGATTTCATTTGTAAAATATACTGTAGTAGATCTAACCAACAATTTGATTTTGTTTGATTTTGCAGACTTTCAGCCAACTGTGTCATTTTAATATCTATAAGAGAATTGTTGAATTACAGTTGGCTCCTTGGTATATTTTAGATCAACCAAGATTCCCATATCGGGGACTTCTTATTGGTAAATACTATTCCTTATAGATTTTTTTCTTTTTTAGTGTAAATTTTTAGGTCAACCTGAAAGGATACAGAAGTGTGTACATAGGTTTCTTATAACCAAGTTGCACACACATAAATGAACTAAGCTTGCATTAGAAACTTTTAAATCTACTATTTGTTATTTGTGTATGATATTCTCTTTGCTATTTTTGACAATTTCTGATAATTATCTAACAATGGAGAAATTAATAACTTTATGGAAAATTTCCTAACTCCATGTGATGATTCATGATAGTCTTCATGCATGAGTGAAAAAGTATCTGTTACAACCTATTACTGTGTATGTTGCAGACATCGCGGCCTTGTATATAATATCCTATTAGCTATCTTAAAAAAAATCTGATAAATAGTTAACAATTGAGAACTTCATGACTTTATTGAAATTTTCTTACCTCAATATGATTGTTCATGATAATCTTCATGCATGAGCAAAAAAGATTGGTCACTACTTGCGACTGTCTATGATGCAGATACATCACGACATTACCTACCCCTCCCAATAATAAAAGGTGTTATAGATTCAATGGCCTATAGTAAGTTGGTATGTTCATCTTTTCATCCTTTTATCATACACTTTCCTTTTATAATCCTTCTATCTGCGTTGCAGCTCATCCTCAAATTTTCATAGTATAGATTGTGTCATGTCTCTTTAATAATTATTTCAAATTCTCAGTATCTTTCATCTCTTTTATGTGTTTGTTCCATCAATTCTAGCTTACTGTCATACAGAATGTGCTTCACTGGCATATCGTGGATAAGCAATCCTTCCCCTTGGAGATACCATCATATCCAAGACTGTGGGCTGGTGCATACTCCTACTCTGAGCGATATACTAAGGCTGATGCTCTTGAAATCGTACAGTAAGCAATGAATGGCTACTTAAGCATCCTTTTCAAGGTTGTGATATGTTTGTTCTTGGAGATTGTCACACTGGCCTACCTCTGATCATTTACCAGCCATCTGTACCTAGCTCTCAACAAGAGATGGTGAATATGCTAGGGTTATACCTAGATCATTACAGGCATATGATTTTTTAGGACAAAAAGTTTGCATACAGATATATTTGAGTGTAACAGACATCTGAACTAAGAAGAAAGAAATTATTTTTTCTTATGTGATGTCTAGTTTCCTTTCATCAGTTGAAATATTTTTTCTTGCAATGTATGACCCATATAGTCTCCATCACACTACTGTTGTCAGTGTCTCTGCATCATCCCCTCATGCACATTTATCAGTGGCACATATGATCAGACTTCTTAAAATATACTTAAGTTTTAATTACATGCCAAGCAGGCCTACTTCTTCTCTGTGGTCATGCACACATATTAGTGGCACATATGACCCTCTGCTCTGATGAACATTGAACAAACCCCTAAGAATATACATTCTGGTGACAAGAATTGGGACAAAAGCTCCTGTATGATGCCTCACATGCATAAATTATCATCTGCACTTGTGTATGTTTTTAAATGGTTCATATGTGTATACCTGTAATTTATCTATCAGTATGAGTTTTATGGTGCTTCTTAGTTTCTTCATGACTGAATTTTTTGTACTTCTAAACATGAATATTTTCAGGTATGCAGAAAGAAGGGGAGTAAACGTGTTGGCTGAGATTGATGTGCCCGGCCATGCTCTCTCATGGTAGATAAAGTCCAAAGGCCTTTTAGCTCTTATTTTGTAGTATGGATTTAAAAATTCTTGAATTTTTAACTAAAAGAAATCATGTTGTTATTATAGTAACTCATACTGCTCTTGGTGATCATAGCCTGCATCTCCAAAGATGTCTTCTTTTCTGCAATGCAATATTCTTTTTCAATTTATTTGATTTTTCTCTGTGAATTGGGTTGGGAGTGATTACACAACCCAGATAAAACTCTATAAATTATCTTTTGTAGGGGTGTGGGCTATCCTGATTTGTGGCCCTCAGCTGAATGCCAAGAACCACTTGATGTCAGTAAAGAGTTCACATTCAAAGTAATTGAAGGAATTCTTTCTGGTAAATTTTCTTCTTCTTGCTGTTTGCATCTAATACAATACGGTTTCAGTGATTTAGATGTTAACAAGACTAGCCACACATAATAATCAGGTTCCCAGAGGCACCTGACAAATAAAGCCAGAACTTTCTACAAGATTAACAGCAGAGTTTGATCATATCTGCAATTGATAATATTGGATGAATACAATACAGTGAATTGATACTTTTGATGTGACTTCTTTTCTAAGAATTTATTCTCAAAGTTCATGTTATTTTTAGTTTAGAAAAGCAAGTTAGATTATCTTTCATGATGGTTGTTAGATGACTGACTAATTCCTGATTAATGTTTCAGATTTCACTAAGGTTTTCAAGTTCAGGTTTGTCCATTTGGGGGGTGATGAAGTTAACACAAGTAAGCTCATACATTTCCTGTTAATTGTAATAGCACCTCATTTGTTTATGCCTCAACATGTTCTTTTTAGTCATCATGGTCAGTGGTGGGCAAACTTGAAACTTCTAGAGACAACGGAAACTATCAAATACTACTTCACTGATTTAACTTTCTTTTTGGGTCATTTCTTGACATTTGATCTTTACAAAGTCACTTTTCATGTTTTCCTTTTGGACTTTGTTTTTCTACCATTCATGTTTCATTTGATGTCTCATACAAATAGCAAAAGATGGCTTTAAGAAACAATTGTTTTAGAAGTTTAGATACTTCAAATCAAGGTTTTAATTTTGGTTACTGGACCCAGACATATCGAGTTTCAAAAAAAGATCTGAAAAATAAAAAAAGGTTAGTGTCATCGTATGCCAGCTATATTGGGTGGCACAAGCCATGTACCACACATACCATCCGGTTTACTCTGGTCCACGTGCTAGTAGGTTACGGAATTAGTAAATACCGCTCATACCAAGCCACACCAGGTGATATTTTTAACTTTAATTTAATTTAATATTTTTAAGTATGCAAGTGTTTCTTTTTTTTGCATAATATACCACTTTTGTTGTGGATTTCAGGCTGCTGGACCAACACTCCTCATATAATTGAATGGTATGTATCCTTACAAACCTAAATTTCCACCTTTATAGAATTTATTAATCACATAGATCATAGTTTCTTCTACCTCTAATAGTTTTTATCAAGACAACTTCATTGTTTATCTACATTCATTAGAATGCCCATGTCTTTGGGACTTAAATTTTATAGTACATTTTCAGCCTTTAATTTCCATTCAAATTTCATATCAGCTTTGCCCACCTCTCTTGAGGAACAAGTTGATGATTACACTTAAGCAAATTTTCTTACTCAGTGAATTTATAATTGTTTTGGAACAAAAACTTATTAAATATCATGAGAGAAGGGTTTTTGAAGTTTGAAAAAAAAAAGGAAACTTAGGTTTCACTTTTTCTAAAAATTATCAAATATTTAGCATAACTTTGAAATGACTAACATGGTTCTAAATGATCATCATTTTTTATGGTATCGAAATAGGTGTTTTCATAATTTTATTCCTTTCAATATTGAATTTGTTTTATTTATCTAATTTTATCAAATTTAAGTTAAATTTACAACTACTTCAGCCAAAAAATCACTTGAATATTATCTTAAAAGGTTTTCTGAATTTTTATCCTTTTAAAACCTGGATCATACTATTTTTGAATGAGATTATACTATCTTTAGGTTCCTATTAAAGAAAATTTAACCCCATTAATTTTTTTAAAGGAAATTTTAAAAAAATTATAAGCTCAAATAATTATGTTTCTATTTTTAGTCTTTAAAATAGGTATTTTCACTGATTAAAGCCCTTAAAAGATTGAATTTGTCATTATCTAAATTAACCTAGTTTAAGGTGAATTTACAACCACCTTGCTCTAAAAAACCAGTTAAATATTATTTTTCTGAAGTTCTATTAAAAAATTATTTTCGAGACTAAGAGTTATATTATTTCTGGAGTCACATTAAAAACAGTATAATCTTATTAAAAAAGAATAAATCATGATCCACTTTTCTCAAAAACTATCAAATTTCCAAGATACTTTGGAAATGACTTACACAGAATGATTTTTTCTATTTTTTACCCTTAAAATGATGAATCTGTGTTAATTTTATAAATTTGGCCAATTTATGATGAATTTTCAACCACTTTACCCCAAAACCACTTGTATATTATTAGAGAATGTTTTTTTAGTTACATAGTTTTCAAACAAGGTATATTGTTTTTGGAAACCTATTCTAAAATAGTATAATCCTAATAAATAAAGTGTAATTAAGATAAGTCTTTAACATTGGTATTTTCACTGATTTCGATCCTTAAAAGGTTTAATTTGTGTATTTATTTAATTTTGGCTAATTCAACATGAATTTATAACCACTTTGAGCAAAAAAAACATATAAATATTGTTAGAGAAGATTTTTCGAAGTTGAGAGAAAATTTTTTGGAGACCTATCTTATGTTGTTTTAAAATGAACAAGGTCACATTATTTTTTAGTCCTATTAAAAAAATGGTGTAATCTCACTTTAAATAAATATAACTCAGATATCACATTTTAAAAAAATATATTAAAATCTCAGAAATTCTTAGAAATGATATACAAAGGCCCAAATGACCTCTTTTGGACAAAATTACACAATTTTTAATTTTATTAAAAAAATAGTATAATCCCATTAAAAAATAACATAACTTAGGTGCTAGTTTTCTTTTCTTTTTTTTGAAGTTTTAGGAAACTATGGAAATAATGTAGAAAGGTCTAAATGGCCACTTTTGGTTTTTAAGCTTTTAAAATGAATGTTTCCATTATTTTTAGCCTTAAAATGTTGAATTTATCTCATTTCAAAATTTTGTCCAATTTAATGTGAATTAATAACCACTTTGGGTCACAAAAAATGAATATCATCAGAGAATATTTTTAAAGTTTTGAGAAAATAATTTTGAAGTCCTTGCTTATATTATTTTTGAGATTTGATTTACACTATTTTTGAATATGATTGCATTGTTTTTATTATCGAGTTCAAAAATAGTGCGACTCAATTCAAAAATTTTATAACTCAGATCTCAATATTTCTATATTTTATGAAATTTTAGAATTCCTTTTAAATGACTTACAAAGGCCTATATGTATTTTTTTTCCTATTTCTAAGTCATTCAAATAGGCATTTTCACTGATTTCAACCCTTAAATGGTTGAATTTATATCATTTTTTTTATTTTTATAAATTTTGAAGTAAATTTAAACTATGTTGGGTATAAAATTACTTAAATTTTATTGAAAAAGTTTTTATAAAATAATAAAAATAAAATTTTGGAGACTCGAGTTACATTTTTTTAATCTAGGGTTGCATTGTTTTTAATCCTATTTAAAAAAAGCATTTAATGTCATTCAAAAAGACTATGAAGACTAGAAAACAATTTAACCCCATCCAAAAAGCCTTTAAAATAGGTATGAATATTTATTTTAACCGTTAAAGCAGTTCATTAAAGTCCGATTCCAGATAAAGTTCATTGTACTTTTATTTGATCCAATTTGGGTACCTCTATAGGATAGACCTCAACAGAAAACTCAAGACCACGATTATTAGTATACAAGTATTTTTAAATTTTTGAGAGAAAATTATTTTTTTAGATCAACTATTTTTAAATATGGTCACCCTGTTTTTTAGTCCTATTTAAATATAGGATAACCTCATTCAAAAAGAGTAAAAGTCAGGTCTAACTCTTTTTTATTTTCTAATTTTTAAGAACATAAAAAACTATTTACAAAGGCCTAAATCATCAAATAAGTATTTCACATATTTTTAAGCTTTTAAAAGGGCCAAGAGTCATTTTTTCAATTTTGACCAATATAAAATGAATTTACAACTATTTTGTACTAAAAATCACTTATATGTTATTAAAGAACGTTTTCTAAAGTTTTGAAATAATTTTTTTTGGAGACAAAGTTACACTATTTTCAAATTTTTAGGTTTTATTCAAAAATAGTGTAATTTAGGTCTAACTATTTTAGAAATATCCAAAATTTCACAAAACCTTGGAAATAATATATAAGACCCAAATGATCATTTTTCTTTTTTAATCTTTTCAAATATGAATTTTCATGTCATTGTTGAGACAACCTAATGGTTAATGCATTGTTGCAATATTAATTGATATAAGGTTCGACTACATGTTCGAGTGTCTTATACATTGTTTAATGTAATATTTTTTTAAAACATATGGTTATTAATTTTTTAAATCTTTGAAAAGCTCAATTTGTACCTTTTTTCAAATTTGATATTTAAAGTGAATTTACAATTACTTTAGGCCAAAAACTAGTGAATATTATCGTCGTATGTTTTCCAAAGGAGTTGAGTTACATTGTTTTTGGTTCTCATTTACAAACAATATTTCTTCATTAAAAAATAATGCCAATTCAGTCAACTATTTCAAAATGATCCAGGATTTAATAAAACCTTAAAAACATTTTGTAAAGGCTTGAAGAATCACTTTTTCTATTTCAAAATTTTAAAATAGATATTTTCAACTTTCAAAATAGATATTTTCACTGATTTTAGTCCTTAAAACATTTGTGTCAATTTTTTAGTTTCGACTAATTTGAGAAGAATTTACAATCACTTAGGCCAAAAATCACTTGTAAATTATTAGAAATTTTCTTTCTAAGTTTTAATTAAAAAATTGGATACTTGAATTACAATATTTTTAAATAGCATTGGACTATTTTTGAGTCCTATTATAAAAAATGTAACCTCAGTTTCACTCTATTCAAAAAATCATTAGATTATGTTTCTCTTATAAATTTGCATTCCTCCAATAACATTCAAGTATATTTCATCTCTTGTTCCTTAATCCTTCAGTAACTTTCGTTGTCTGACAAGCATAAAAAAAAGGTGTATCTGTCTGAAAATTGCAAAGAATTTTGGTGAACTTGTATGATTCATAGAGGTTTATCCATCACTCTTCTCCTAATCTAGCTTACAAAGTCATAACTCATATATGAAGATCTTACTCATATACAGAATTTAGTATGACTCTAGATAACACCTTTTAACGCTAACTCAGATAAACTTTAGATCAAGGTTCGTAATACCGTACCGTATCGGTATTTCGACCTGGGCTCGGTACCGGTACGGTACGGTGTACCGAGCACTGTAGCACTGCTACAGTGCGGACCGGTACCGGGCGGTCTGCGTACCGCTGGCCTGTTGGACCGGTATGTACCGCCCGTACCGGGCGGTACGATTCGGTATGGCAGACACTGCTTTAGATTATCTTCCAACATTATGTAATTTCTTTTACAGGTTGAATAAACATGGAATGAATGAATCTCAGGGCTACAAGTATTTTGTTTTGCGTGCACAAAAAATAGCATTATCACATGGATATGAAGTCATCAATTGGTATGAATTCTACATCTGGATGAATTGTATGTCCTCGGTTGTTTCTGCTCTAAAACTTGTGTTCCTTGATGAACAGGGAAGAGACTTTCAACAACTTTGGGAGTCAACTCAGCCCAAAAACTGTGGTTCATAACTGGTATTTTTTCTTGATCTGCCATGTTTGTTCTAATTGGTATCAAGCAATACATATGCTTTCAAATATGTCAAATGTAAGTTCTCATCATTAATGATAAAATACACATCAAATGTTGATTTTTTGGATAATAAATGTGGTCATTAACAACCCTCATGTAATCAGTGATACCATGATGATACTTGGGAACAGAGACCATCCATCATCCATTCATCATACTTGTAGTTGATGTTGTAAAATGTCTAATATTAGTCAAAATAAACATATTTATAAACTTTGACTATGTATTTGTATAGTAACAGTTTGCTTTTTCAAAATCCATCTTTTGGTCAGCATGACAAACTGAACAAACTAATGCAGCACAAACTTATCATCCAATGAGATCATATCATTATTTCTTATAGAATGTTAATTGCATTATGCTCTTGATGCCATTTTGTCTTTGTCCAATCTGTCTAGTCAAAACAAAAGTTATGATGATACACTATCTTACATCATTCAAAAACCTCATGTGTTTCCTCTCCCAGATCCTCACCTGAAAAAAAAAGAAAAATCAGAATGCATGTTGGAAATTTGGATTTATTTATGTGTACAACGATCCGGATCGATTGTGTTGGTGTCATCACTGTCATAAGACAATTTTCCTTGTGTGCTTGCAGGCTTGGTGGTGGAGTAGCACAGAAGGTGGTGGCGGCCGGACTGAGATGCATTGTGAGCAACCAGGACAAGTGGTACTTGGATCACTTGGATGTCCCATGGCAGAAGTTCTACATGAATGAGCCCCTTACAAACATCTCCACGCCTGAGCAGCAGAAATTGGTCATTGGTGGTGAGGTGTGCATGTGGGGAGAAAGTATTGATGCCTCTGATATCGAGCAAACCATCTGGCCTCGTGCTGCAGCTGCTGCAGGTAATACTGGCGAAAACTAAGCATTAAAATCTCGGTTAGATATCAGTTTCCATCACCTACCCAACCAATATAAGACCAGTATATATATAATTGAATAAAATAGAAAAACAAATTAAAAAGTAATGGTATTGTATCGCTATCGAACTATATGTTCCAATATCGGCATTCAGTCAGACAGCAAACATCAGTCCATGCATATTCGCATACAGATCAATTGAACATTTCAAAATGGTAATATCTTTATTGGTCTGACACTAGATGTGTGCATTGACAAATTCACAAACTCAGCATGAGTCCACCAACTTTTGTACATCTGAACTTGCATGTTTGTAGAACAAGTGATATCTTCTTGTGCATCCAAAGTGCTGTGGTAGTATAGAATATCAAACTTGCCAATACAAGATTTATGATATAGAGGTAAATAATTCTACTTAATTTTTTCATATAAAAGATTCAAGAATAACCTGCACCAAACCAGCCGAGTGCTACCTCTGCTGTCTCCTTACTTTGACAGAATCATATTATCAAGTTGTCTTCTTCAACATTCATGCTACTCATATCTGAAAAATGTATTGTGTAGTATCAAAAGCAGAGATAAAGATCAATACTTGTATAAACTGTTTGTCAAAATTCATGCCATTGTTAATTAAGTGTTTCTGATCATCTTTCGTGAATCTACCGAATTCTGCAATCGGTTTGTTTTTTCCAAAGAGAGGTTGTGGACTCCTCTTGACAAACTAGCGAAGGACCCAAGGCAAGCCACAGGAAGATTGGCTAGATTCAGATGTTTGCTCAACCAAAGGGGGGTTGCTGCTGCGCCGGTAGCAGGACCAGGCAGAACTGCTCCATTGGGCCCTGGTTCTTGCTACAAGCAGTGAACAGCCATTAAGATCATCGACAGCAGTGCTTGCATGATGCTAAGAGAGGATCAGCCATTGTTGCCGGCCTTTATGGGGGGTAAATTAGTATTTATATGACAATAGTTAATCAGTTTCTGCTGAAATCTTGCTGATTATTGTCATTCAAGCAAACCCAAAAAATAAAATTTCTGCTGTGGAGCAATGTGACATAATAATGTTTCTTTTTGTCGATCGTTGACATGTTTAAGATTAACAAATTAGTTTTCCTGATATCTGAGTTCTTTGCATCTTCGTCTTATTTAGTTCTATGCTGTTAGCAACAAAACAGTTCAAATCTCTCAGCAGTCAGATTTCTCATCTCTTTCCTATCTTTTCTTAGTTGTGTTTCTGGAAGCTATAGAAGATTGCCTTGTTGTGTTATTGGAGCAATACAATAAGAAAGCTATGGTATATAGTATTCTCAAGCAGTGTGCAATATAATCCTTGCTACAACACCAAACTATGGATTCACGCTATATGGATGCTTGTCTCGGACACTGACACAGTAATGCATACCACGATAAGTTCCATCCATCCATGCTGATCAAGCATGACCACCTCTTTCATCACAGCAGAGTCGAGCAAATCATCTCATCTCCCCGGTGATCGTCAAAGTCATAAAGAAGGAGACAAAATGGTCTCGCTGTACACCCAACCATACACCAAAGAACAAGAATTCACAAGCGACGGCTAATCATCCCATCTTTTGCTGCTTTCCATAAGCAAAAACTCCTCGTCAAAGTCATCTTTTTAGATTCAACGTAGTAAAATCCCCAAGTGCAACGGAGGAGTAACAGTTTTCAAGGCTCATCATAGACGATTCCTCAAGTGCATTCCCTAAAAAAGTTATGACTAATATATATATATATATATTTTGAATAATCGAAAACCAAAACTAATTTAATCATTAGAAAATATTTTTGGGTAAAATCCGCATGTAGTTCTTGCAGGTTGGATGCTTTCAGAGTCACGGAAGAATTATATCTCGGTTGAAATTGAACTGAGACCTACTTGGGAAAGGTCTTCGATTGGTTTAGAATTGGCACTTAGCTCGGACAACCATCTGAATTCACAATAACCATCTCTTCATGCAATGATACCCTTCTACTTTTTTTTTGTTGAAACAAGTTATTCAAAAAATAAAATGTGAGCTTAAGTTCAAATCTAAACCCATGCAAGCTCAATTCCTGAAATAAGTTCCTTGCCCCATCGATTGGTTCCCAATAAGCATTCCAGCTTCTCTTCTTCTTCTTCTTCTTCTTCTTCTTCTGTGGATGTCGAATTGCAAGAACAAAGTTTTGGAGATGAGAAATTAGGGACGTGAAACACTATTCCATCGTCTCCTTGAGAAGTCCGAATGGAAGGGATATTCGATTGTCAAAAGGATGTATATGTAAAAACTCTCGATGTTACAACCATTTTTATCATATTTAAAAATAATATAATGATATAAAATATATCTAAAATAAATTTAATATTTTTTAATACGATAAAAAAAATTAATACAAAAATCTTGAGGATAACACTCCGTACTACATTAGTGTTCTCGACACTACTAAAAAAAAAAAAAAAATATTAGCTCAAATTTTTCTCTCTTGTAGCGAAGACTTAGAAATGCGAACAAGAATATGTATATCTAATTTTACCCCTTTTGATGTGCGGTGAAAAGCTGAATTGCTAAACTTGATGAGATTTGTAAATATGCATTTTCAATTTAACCCTCATATATATGGGATGGGTGAAACATTATATTGTATTGTTAACCTAAACGTTAATTCAATATTTTTTTAAAAAAAATAGTAATTCAAGATTAATAAGCGCATAATCTATGGGTTATTTTAATCTAAATATCTTATTTTGATGTTATTATATTATTTTATTAAATGACAATGATATTTTCTGTTGAACAACATGAACGTCGTCTTCGGGACTTGACGACACATAGATGAAGGTGTTTTTTGTGTGGAATAAGATATAATAATTTTTAAATATTTCTTTAGCATAGCAAAAAAAATCACATTCTCAAAAACCTTTTATATGAAAAATTTAAATGCGATGTTAACTTTAGACCTCACCTCATTTGTTCGAGCTCCTTTTATTTTTTTACTCCATACCCAAGAGATTGTACAGGTAAAATTAGCTATTTTAACAACAAATTATGTTGTTTTAATAACTGAATCATAAATAATACCATCCTTCCAACAAATTAATGGCAGTCACCCATGGCTTATCACATTTAGTGATCGTCTCAATTGATCATGGGACAACCTTTTACGAAAACTCCTGATGCCGTAGGACAATGAGCCAAGGGGCAATGATCATCCATCTCTAACCCCCACCAATCTGGTCCATATATACCCCGAAATTGAAGAAATATAATAACAAAAATAGTCAAAAAAGCTGCTCCGGAATCCAATCCAACTGATAACAGATAATTATAACGCGCCCACCACCCTTTGAACTTTCGAAAGACAAAGTAGTTAAATATTAAGCCAACTATGAACCATGACCAAATATTAACCGAAGTGGCAGGAGGCACGATGGAACCAACACTGAATATAACTGGCCAGTTAATAAGTCTTATCCATGTTTTTTCTGGGTATAGACGTGATAACATCCACACTCCCATTGGTGCAAAGAGTCCAATAATAATGAAGATAAAAATGATCGAGTATGTGCCATGAGGATAGAACATTCTAGCTGGACCTATAACACCCCATGTGACTCCTAATGCGAATGACCTTCTTTCCCAAGGGCATGTCCAAGGACTTCCCTTGGGCAATAATTCTGGATAACATAGATTCTTCACCGACTGTAAGGTCCACCATTGGACACCGAAGCTAACCACACATGCTAGTAGACTACCTGGAATCTACATGTAAAGAAAACATATAGGACGGTAAGTATAATATAATAATGTTATAGAATTCAAAATCTGGATTTGCAAGAATATGTCAAAATATGCTATGTAAATTGTGATGCATCATAATTTTCAAATCTATTCAAATACTAGCTAGATGAGGATATAACACAGTGGTCCAGAAAATACCTGTATCAAGAACATTACTTTTGGAGGAATCTTCATGTAATGTGCTAGCTTCAGTTGTACAATGAAAAATTTTGCCTTATAAATTGCAGTAGAGGCGTATGTTGTGAATGCTATATTTGCAATAGGTTTACCCGATTGCAAGTAGCCAATTATGACCTCAAAAAAAAGCTTAACTGAAAATACCTGAAATATAATAATTATTATATTAAGCTGGATGAGAAGAAAAATATTTATAACGTTGTCTCAATATTCATCTTACCTGACCGGTCGTAGCTTCCATGACACATTCTGGAAGCAAAAATATAAACGCCAAGGCACAAGCGAATAGAACTCCCCAATAGCGAAGTTGAAGTTGATCGTTAAATATTTCACATACCAAGATGGCAAAACCCATCATGGAGAAGAGTAGAGAGTAGAACCACCACCGGGGAATAGACTCATAATTTTGTTTCATCAACCTCGTGTGAACATCTTGCATTTGATGCCGATATGAATCGAGAAATTGTAGCCATATCGATCTGCTTAACACCAGAAGAGAACTATCTAAAGTTATCACTACCAACGAACAAGATTATAACATGCAGGACTAAGGTAATTATTTCAACTATAAAAACGTGAGCACATTAATTGTACCAAAAACAAACATTACAATGAATATTTATTTACAAGATAAAAAAAGTTACAGTTCCTACCTCCCATAGAAGAGAGCAACATGAGAGATACTTGACATAAAAGCAGCCAAGATAAAACCATAACTAAGCATAAGGGAAGCACTGAAGTATAATTTCGAATAATTGTTGTATGCTTCTTCGTTGAATGTGAGTGTCTTCTCATCTAAAACCCGCGACACATTGTAAAATTGTCCATGGACATCAAAAATACTTGAAGTAAAAATAGGAAAGCGTTTGGCACCGTAAACATTATTCCAATAAGATAATGGTAGCAGAACATAAAGAATGAGAATGAATCCGACCATCATGTTGATCACCACAAATGTTGGAAGTGGCAGTGGATTGCCCACGTAGGATGACATGGTTATCCAATCCAGTGCAAAGGACCCGATGCCTAATCCATTAAATCCAGAACCAATTTGCTGCGCAGTTATCGAGTCTTTCCATATCCAACAAACAAACGATAGAGCCGTGATAGAAGGAAAAAGGTAAATAGGAACAATGCTGTAGGTAAAAATTACAACGATGACTATGATAAAGAACTGATATCGTGATAATTTTCCCTTGACTCTTTTCTCCGGCTCGTGTAACGTTCTGCCAGTGAAAACAACGAAGATATGTTAAATAAATAAATTAATTAAAAAGTCTCCTGTCTTTTTTGTATTGTTTACAAGGAGAGGCACACCACCTGTAAAAGGAGACGTCTACTAGAGTCGAAGGCCACCACATATAGGGTGAGTCCACTAGCAACTTCTTGAATATGCCAGCAAACCCATATCCGAGAAACTACACACCATAAGGGCATTTAAAAGCCATTACTTCTTGACCGAAAGTAGGGAAAGATCAATTGGAATTAACTAAGTAACTAAACCATCGAAGAATAAATAAATCATCCAAGTATAACTAACTAACTAACTAAATCATCAGAATTCAGCACCATATTATTTATTACCTTTTCTTTATATAAAAAAGAATAAATAATGATTTTTTTAATACCAATTTCTCGATACTAAATCATTAGAATTCAGCAACCATATTATTTATTACCTTTTCTTTATAAAATAAAAAAGAATAAATAATGATTTTTTTTTAATACCAATTTCTCGATACTAGAAGAATAAATCACCTGAATCGATAGCACCAGCAGCATGGCCGGCAGTAATGGGATATCCTTGTGGTAGAAGATCTTGGACATGGATAATATTTCGAAGCCGGAAGAAGCACTTTCCGTGCCGGCCAGTATGGTGGTCACCACATGTTCTTTCAAGTTGAAGGGTCCCGGATTCAACGAGAAACCCCAGTTTGTGTATGGCATCCTTACCACTTTGTTTGGTAGCATATTAGCCATTAGTTTCCCAACGATGAGCACGATGATGTTGATGCAGACTTGTGATAAATAGAACAATTGCTGTCGGTAAGAAGATAATGCTCCAATTACGGACCCGAGGATGCAAATGGGGATTCCGATAAACCATGTTCGGAACGTCAAGACCTGCAATGTATTATCATCTGTTGGTGGGACTGTCAACCGAACTTGCTCGATCGGAGAGTCATCCAGAATCGAACCTGAAAGAAGAGGAGAGGGAGGAAGAAATTGAAAAATAATCTTTTGAATAAGGATGACAGTAAGAAGTCAAAACGAAAGATGTCAGAGAGGGGCATGTCACCTTCTTCATCGGCCATTTGGTAGGACTCCTATTAGAGAGAATAAGCTGTATATTGAGCAGATATAAAGGATGAAAGCATCTCTAAATATAGTGGAAAGGATTAATTTGATGGAAACAGTTGTGATTCCGTTGCCAAATATACTTTTATTAGTTTTAAAGGTGTCGGTGTGGCTGTGATAGTTAAGGAATTAAATATGCAAAAAAATCGTGAACTGGATGGTGGGAATATTCTTCTATACTAAGTGGATTGGCGTTGGCACATTATAGGTATCAAAATCCTTTTTCTTTTTCTTTCAAAATCACCTTAATCGCACCATATTATTACCTTTCTTAATATGGTGGAAAGGATTAATTGTCCGACCATTAAAAGAAACAGTTTTGATTCCGTTGCCAAATATACTTTTATTGGTTTTAAAGGTGTCGGTGTGGCTGTGATAGTTAAGGAATTAAATATGCAAAAATCGTGAACTGGATGGTGGGAATATTCTTCTATACTAAGTGGATTGGCGTCGGCAAATTATAGCTTTCGAAATCCTTTTTCTTTTTTGTCACCTGGTTATTGATGGCAACGTGAACACCGGCATGGCTGACGAGGAAGAAAAGGAGAGGAGGAAACGAGGTGTGGGAAGCAAGGGATTCGGATTGGGGTGGAAAAAAGACAACTAGAATCGCACCCTTGGCCATGTATCTCACAGAGCAACTATTTCACTCATACTCGGTCTTGTACAGAACAGACAGTCCGATTGCAATGGCTAGTTCTCCTCTGGGGCTGCTTTCATTCCTCTACGGCGGTGATCTCCGGTCTCCAGTACTGGAGTTGACACGCTCACGTGGGACGACAGGTCTCTGTTTCTTGAAAGCCAGCGGGCTCTACACCTCCTCCTCTTCCTTCACCGCCGCCGCCACCCAACGCTTGACGTCGTCGAACTCCGAGTCCGGCGTCGCTGGCACGTTCAGATAGAACGGCATGTGCCTCGAGCTCGCCCCCTCCGACGACGTCATCGCCGCCGGGGTAGTGCCGCTGCCGACGCTCCCGTCGTTGTGGCACCTCTTGTGCCACCCAGCGCTTGCCCCAACGGAAACGTCTTCAGGCACACCGAGGGAGCACCGGTGCACCCTGCCGCCACCGGAGGCCGCCGTGGAGGCGCTTGCGCTAGTCGTGGAAGAGCCCGAGGCCGAGGTTTCCTTGACACCGTTGCTAGGCTTCCGGTGGCTGGCCTTGTGCCCGCCCAGAGCCTGGTAAGCCCCGAATGCCTTCTCGCAGACTCAACGACCCGAATGCTGAATCGGAGGCCAACAATGACAGGCGATGAGTACCGGACCCTCAGTCGCAGAGCACCAAGTACTCTTGCTTTATCGGCGCTAAGTACCGGACCATCTCAAACCTGAAAAAAAAAAGAAAAAAAAACGAAAAAAAGAAAAATATATTATGCATAATGAAATAACAAAAGTTTTACCATAACACCTCCTTGGACTTCCACCGCCACCGCCCTGCCCCCGCACCTCCAGTGGGAACACCTCCTTGGACTTCCACACACTGGCCACCGCCCACGTCGCGGGCGGGTCGGCCAGGAACGCGCTCACCCCCTCCCACCGGACTGCGACGGAGCAGCCCGAGGGGAAGGCGAGGAAGGTGCCGGAGGGCGGGTTGGCGAGGACGACGTCGATGTCACGGTGTCCATCTCCGCCGCCATGTACGCGTACTCGGTCGTCTTCACCTTAGATCACTCCTCTATCCTCTACACCAGAATCGGTTTAATCCCTCTTCGCCTATGGATGCCACTCGATTAGATTAGTATTAAAGACAGTGATTAATATGATGGGAGAGGCACCCCTTGCCTTTGATTGCCCTCACCCTCGAAGAAGAACACGGTGACATCGACGCCCCTCGGCATCTTTCTCGCCGTCCATCCTTCGCCCGTGATCCATCCTAACCGACGGCGCGTGGGCCCTGTCCCGCAGGTCTCGGATTCCTCCCACATGTGAACGCCGCAACAAGCTGGGGGACTCCGACTGCCGAGCGGTGGCGACGTACGAGCCTCTCTTTGCACCGAATGCAGAAGATTGAGGAGTGATTTAAGAAAAAGGTGACGGAGCTCCGAGGGATGCACAGCCACGGTAGCGCCCGATCCCCACGCCTTGTAGCACCGTTCACGGATGAGAGGGATGACGAGACCTGCGGGACAGGGCCCACACGCGCGATCGTTTGGGAGGGATCAAGAGCGAAGGAGGGACGGCGAGAAAGGTGCCCGAGAGACGCGCCGAGGGTGAGGATAATAACACCCCTCTGAACACCCCTCTGAACTCCCACCCGTGAACTCCGTCACGTGCACAACACGGCGTGGGGGGACCCCGGCTGCCGAGTGGTGGCGGCGTGCGAGCCGCTCCGGGGGATGCGCAGCCACGGTAGCGCCCGGTCCACCGCGCGGCTCGCCCGCGCCAGCCTTTGCCGCCACCGCCCTGCCCCCCGCACCTCCAGTGGGAACACCTCCTTGGAGTTCCACACGCTGGCCACCGCCCACGATGCGGGCGGGTCGGCCAAGAACGCGCCCGCCCCCTCCCATTGGACCGCGACGGAGCAGCCCGAGGGGACGGCGAGGAAGGTGCCGAGGGAGGGCGGGTTGACGAGGACGTGTAATCCCCGGATGCCATTCGATTAGATTAATATTAAAGACAGTAATTAGTGCGATGGGAGAGAGGCTCGTACGTCGCCACCGCTCGGCAGCCGGGGTCACGGGAACTGCTGGGTCCCCCACGCCTTGTAGCGTTGTTTGAGGGATCACGGGACCTGTCACCCGGGATCACGGGCGGACGGCGAGAAAGGTGCCGAGAGACGTCGCTCACGGTGTCCTTCTTCGAGGGTGAGGATAATAACAAGGCAAGGAGGTGCCTCATGCCACGGTCTTGATGCACCCGGGACAAGTCCAATGATCTCCTTCTCCGGCCCGCTAATCATTTCCGTCACCTTTATTAACATTATGATTGTGCTTCTTCGCATACGCATACGCATACTTACTGAGGAGAATAAGATCACAAAAGGATGTCCAAAGTGCGTTAACTCAGAAACAGGAGATGATCGGAAAGAATGGAACACAAAAAGAAAAAGAAAAAGAAAAAAAGAGAAGGAATACGGACGAGCATGAGGAAGGAAGTGGAGTGGCGGACACGGCAGCGCTGCTGTACCCCACCTCCCACATCTGCTCCCCCCAGGTCCCGCTACGCGTCGTAAATCACCACGACCGCCATAGACTCCACCATCCTTATATGGCGGCCAATTATGACGGTGGCGAAAGTGAGGGATGATGCAAGTGTTTCTCCCTCTGTCCTCTCACAAGGCTCGATCACCTAGTATGCGGCAAGCAAAAGAAGAACAAACAGAAACACGCCGCTGCAGCTTGTGTCTTCAGATATGTACGTGTCTTTCCCATGTAGGGGAAGTAAGTGAAACTTCCTCTCTGTACACGCCGCTGGCAGTGGAACTTCTCTCTTTCTTCAGAAAAGGTAGTTGGCATTAATTGAAGGGCAGCAATGGTGAGTTGAGAGACAAGATGGGAAGGGTAAGGTATGTGGTTCAGTCAGTAGTTGGGACGAGGTGAGGAGGTGCGGTTACTCTCTCCCTCCCTCTTTTTATATATAGCAGCAGCTCATCAGTCATAGAGAGAGAACAGAAAAAGACCAGATTGAGAGAGAGAAAGAGAGCAGTGTGCATATACATAGCTGTAAGAGAAGCGCAGGAAGAGGGGTTAAATTTCCAAATGGAAATGGCAACTATGGCTGTCGTGGTCCCTTTGCTTACTTCCTGTGTCAGCAGAGCAGGGCAGCGTGGCACGAAGGGAGCCGTGTGGACGGTAAGCAGCGGGTAATGGCGCATCATCATCCTTATGGGGCGTATGTGTCACACACCACCCAATTAATGATGGTGATGGTGATGGTGAGCGCACATCGCATGGGTGATGGTGATGACGGCGAGATGTAGGCAGATGCGAACCATGTAGCTTTGGGTGTATCGCCATGGTCGAACTGGCCCGTTTCGATCGACTTCCAATGGTGGTACCTCCGAGTCCCACAGCTTTCCACCGATAATAAGATGATGTTCCCTGGTAGGTGCCTCCGCCGTGACGACGGTTGTTTTCGTGGATTCGTTTGATGAAGGGTCGGATGGTTAAATTCAAGATGATGTATTGACCAACAATCAGGTTACGATGATCTCATCAACGTTCGATGAAAAATCAACGATCCGATGCTCAAGATCATTCACATTTATCTCAGTTGACCGACCAACTATAGTTATCGTATGGAGACGTGGTGGAACCAATATATAAACTCGACTCCAATCTTGTTATTGTTGCATCGGGATGCACTCAAAACATCTCTTTCATCGCTAAGTCGTGTCCGAGGTCAGGTAGCGATGTACTCTTAGAAAAGGGTTGGGACCGGATCATGAAATGGATCAATCCATTAATATCGTGATATATATATATATATATATATATATATATATATATATATATATATATATATATATATATATATATATATATATATATATATATATATATATATATATATATATATATATATATATATATATATATATATATATATATATATATATATATACGAAGAGAGATTTGAAGTAGCTTAATAAATCATTGTTTCCGATGGAATTAGTGATAGTGACGAGGGAGAGTGAATAAGAGACGCCATCGCATCTCTCTCTCTCTCTTTCTTTAGGGATTTATGTGTCTAAGTAATCAAACAATCTTCAACAATCGGTTTTTCGATTCATGATTTCTCAAAATCTATTTTTTCATTGATTTTGATATGACCTTTTGTGTTCTTACATCTATATAATTATTTCTCTTCAACATTCGTCTCACATTCATGATTTCTCAATCCATTAATACCATGATTATATATATATATATATATATACACGAAGAGAGATTTGGAGCAACTTAATAAGTCATTGTTTCAGACAGAATTGGTGATAGTGATGAGGGAGAGTGAATAAGAGACGCCACCGCATGTCTCTCTCTCTTTAGGGATTTATGTGGCGAGTAATCGAACAAACTTCAACAATTGATTTTTCTATTTCTCAAAATCTATCTTTTCATATGACTTTTTGTGTTCTTACATCTGTCTAATTATTTCTCTTTGGTTCCCAAGGGGGTATTTGGTTTCTCGCTAGGTATTTTACATCGAGCATCCTTCTTTCATCAAAAATATTTCTCAGAATTTATAGTTTAGCCGATTTCATGTGTTATGCCACTGTTTTCGGGAGCCGATCTAACCTTCTTTTATTGGCTTTGGATAAATCCGATCATAGATCTCTCATGTTTGAGGGATATATATAGAATATTTTGCTAACTTGAGCTACCTCTTCAGAACTGTTTTTAGTTGACTTTGACACGAGAAAGATATCTTACATATGCTTTCAAATATGTCAAATGTAAGTTCTCATCATTAATGATAAAACACACATCAAATGTTTATTTTTGGATAATAATTGTGATCATTAACAACCCTCATGTATTCAGTGATACCATGATGATGCATGGGAACAGAGACCATCCATCATTCATCATACTTGAAGTTGATGTTGTAAAGTGTCCAATATTAGTCAAAATAAACATATTTATAAACTTTGTCTGTATATATATACTAACATTTTACTTTTTTATCATCCATCTTTTGGTCTGCATGGCAAGCTGAACAAACTAATGAAGCACAAACTTATCGACCAATGAGATCAGATCATTATTTCTTATAGAATGTTAATTGCATTATGCTCTTGATGCCATTATTTCAACTTCCAATCTGTCTACTCAAAACAAAAGGTTACTGCTTATATTATGGACTATCTTGCATCATTCAGAAACCTCATTATGCTTACTGTTGAAATTTTGGATTTATCGATGTGTACATCGATCTGGATCGATTGTGTTGGTGTCATGACATTTATATATTCTTGGAGATTTATTTAAAATTATAAATATATTTTTAAAATTTGTATATTAAATTTTATATTTCTTTTATTTTTTCTATGAATCCCTAATTAAAAATTTTATTTTCTTATTCTTATATTGTAACTCAAAATCATAATAACTTATTAATATCATGACAATTCTTAATGAATTTATTTAAAAAACTAGAAAAAATATCTTGTTATGATTGATGCATTCTCTATAAGTAAAATCTTTGATCGTCAGTCTAACCATTATATCGTTTGATATTATTCTTTGAGTTATATTTATATTACAGACTCTTTTATAGTTATTGAGTAATTCGACGAGTTCTCAAACATCATTCTACTCATTGATTTCAATTCTTCTTTTATTGCATCGTACCACTTTTCAAAATGCTTGTTTTTCAAAACTTGTGAAGAAATTGAGAGATCATTTTGATTTTTATATCATAATCTAATTCTTGTAGATATTACACATAATAATCATAAATAACATATTTTTTTTTTTGAGATTTTTTTGGAATTGCCGGTTGTGATTGATCTACATGATCGTTAGCGACGACATTAAAATCCAATAAGAGTTTATCAACATTATTTTATTATTCATCTAATCAATTCTTTTAATGATTTGAAGAATAACAATCCATTGAAAATAATAAAAGAATATCAACTTGTATTTTCTCAATATCAAGATAAAAATTTTGAGATTTTCACTCCCAATTATTTGTTATTTTCTAGAAATTCTGCGTTATTAGATTCAATTATTCTCATATTATAATTAGAGTAATAATATATATATATATTTAATTTTTTATGGATAAATAATAAAATATTTATAAATAATCATTAAATCTAGATTTCATTAATGTGAATTGAAGACCTATATATTTTTAGGACAATATGCAATGTTTAAAGTTGAGTATCATATCAGTCCATAATACAAAAGAAGTTGATGGAATTGATTTACTATGAACCATATTCAAAATATGCATAATTATCCTCAAAGCTTCTTATCACATTGATTCGAATATAGAATAATAACTCATTATACTTTTGATTATATTTATAAGAGTATAATTTCATCTGTATGATAACTCAATTATAACGTAACCATCCCACTTTGGATATTCAGAAGATGAAGCAATTAAATATTATACCAATAAATGAACCAAGACCAAACGTTAATTGGAGTGACATACTAATCCACAGAATATAACTGATCAATTAATTGATCTTTCCCATGTTTTTTTTCGGTTATACACATGACAAGCATCTATATTGTGCATAAACATGACAAACATCTATACAATCATTGGTACAAGGAGTCCAATAATAATGAATATATATATATATATATATATATATATATATATATATATATATATATATATATATATAAAACAAATAAGTAATTGATGTGTTGGTCTCATTGATCCTACTTTGAATTCCTTGATTGAGATTGCTCGTGGGAAAGAATCATTCAAGAGGAGTCAATAAAATTGTTTTGGTTTTATATCAAACCAATAGCTCAAGCAAAAGTCAAAATCATTTAATCATTATGATGATAGGTGGAATTGCTAAAACATATATAGCTCTCCAGGAGGTAGAAAACAGTTAGTTCTTGAAGCATAATTACAAGAACTTGAGTAGATATATTGGGTTTAAAAAAATCAAATAATATGAATGAAGGGATGGTCATCATAAAAAAAATCTTAATATATCTTTTATTCATGATAAACTACACTTAATTCTTCTTGTAGATAAGGTAGGTCTTGAGGCACATTCTTTTGGGAATTTAGCAAGTTGAGAAAGCCATTGAACTCAGAAAGATAACGAAGATCTTGCCTTTTAGAGGCATTTGTTTATTCAAATCTTTATTTTTTGAGATATGTTCTTGCTGCATATAGGAAGGCATACTCTAAACCAAATCTCTTGTCTTGCTTTTGTTGCGTCTCCACATCACTAGGGTGATACATGTGACGTATGTATCAAGCTTTTACGGACTTGCATCTTTGAGTTAGCACCATGTTAAGATCACATTCAAGTACGCTTCTCCACCTGCGAAGGCTAATATCCAATTCTTATCAACATGCTGGTTAATTATCAATCTTAGAAGTAAACTATGTTTCTTATATGTAATCCCTTGTTTTGCTCATTGAGTTTGTGTAGCACTCCATCGAAGTGGTCGAAGCTACTAACTGAAATCACCCCATCGATGAAGTAAAATATGAAAGAAGTGTCATGATAGGTTGTTCGAAGGACCCCTTCCTTCTTATGTACATGTTATGTACTAATTTATATCAATAAATATGTACGTCTAATTTTACCCCTTCTTATGTACATACTCATGTTCGTGTTTCTACGTGTTCGCTTTGCTACAAGAGAATAAATTGAGCTATTATTTTTCCTTTTAGTGGTGTTGAGAACACTAATATTATATGTACCCCTGAGGGAAATACCGAGTGTTAGAGTGTTGTGCGGTGAAAAGCTGAATTGCTAAACTCGATGAGATTTGTAAATATGCATTTCCAATTTAGCCCTTATATATATGGGATGGGTGAAACGTTATCTTGTTAAACTCGATGAGATTAGTCATTTACAATCTTTTAGACTTATATTGTTAATCTCAACGATAATTCAATATTTTTTTAAAAAAATAGTAATTCAAGATTAATAACCATGGGCTTACTTATAATGACAAATGAATGCCTTCCGTGGGTTTACTTGCAATGATAAATAAATAGCTTCTTGTACGGGTTATTTTCATCTAAATCTCTTATTTTGATGTTATTATATTGTTTTACTAAGTCGGTGTTGCTGAGATCCGATAGGTTAAGTAAAATTAAAAAAAAAAGCAGGATTAGAGGAATAAGATTTTTGAGTATTTATTGCTTGCTTCTTTGTCACCACACCATTAGGAGAAGTGAATTCCATTTTTGAGTACTTATTGCATGCTTCTTTGTCAAAAATTTTGTTTTTGTTGCAACGTATAAAAGTGATGGGATCCCTTACGTTCTTAATAAAAACAATATGATATTTTTTAAAAAAATATCTTAAAAAAATGAGATTGAACAAGCAATGTATCTATTTTAACAACTGAAACAAGGCAAATTATTTTGTTTTAATAACTGAACCATAAACAATAACATCCTTCCAACAAATTAATGGTAGTCACCAACCGGCTTGATCAAATTTAGTGATCGTCTCAATTCATCACAGGACAACCTTCTACAACAACTCCTGATGCTGTAGGACAATGAGCCAAGGGACAATGATCATCCATCTCCAACCCCCACCAATCAGGTCCATATATACCTCGAGATAACACATAATTATAACAAAAATAGTAACAAAAATGGTCAAAAAAGTTGCTCCGAAATCCAATCCAACTGATAACACATAATTATAATGCGCCCACCATCCTTTAAACTTTCGGAAGACAAAGTAGTTAAATATTAAGCCAACTATGAACCATGACCAAACGTTAATCGAAGTGGCAGGAGGCATGATGGTACCAACACCGAATATACTGGCCAGTTAATTAGTCTTATCCATGTTTTTTCTGGGTATAGACGTGATAACATCCACACTCCCACTGGTGCAAGGAATCCAATAATAATGAAGATAAAGATGATGGAGTACGTACCATGAGGATAGAACATTCTAGTTGGACCTATAACACCCCATGTGACTCCTAATGCAAATGACCTTTTTTCTCAAGAGCATGTCCAAGGACTTCCCTTGGGCAATAATTCTGGATGACATATATTCTTCACTGAGTATAAGAACCACCATCCAACACTGAAGCTAACCAGACATGGTAGTAGACTACCGAGAATCTACATGTAAAGAAAGCATATTGGATGGTAAGTGCAATATAATAATGTTAACGAATTCAAAAACTAGATTTGCAAAGAATATGCCAATATCTGGTAAGTAATTTGTGATGTATCTTAATTTTCAATTCTTTGCATATACCAGCTAGATGAGGATATAACGCAGTGGTCCAGAAAATACCTGTATCAAGAACATTACTTTTGGAGGAATCTTCATGTAATGTGCTAGCTTCAGTTGTACAATGAAAAATTTTGCCGTAATAAGTGCAGTAGAGCCGTATGTTGTGAATGTTATATTTGCAATAGGTTTACCCGATTGCAAGTACCCAATAATGATCTCTAATAAAAGCTTAGTTGAAAATCCCTACAATATAATAATCATTATATTAAGCTGGGTTAAAAGAAAATATTTACAACATTGTCTCAATATTCATCTTACCTGACCGGTCGTAGCTTCCATGACACCTTCTGGAAGCAAAAATAAAACCACCAAGGCACAAGCTAATAGAACTCCCCAATAGCGAAGCTGAAGTTGATCGTTAAATATTTCACATACCAAGATCGAAAATCCCATCATGGAGAAGAGTAGAGAGTAGAACCACCACCGGGGAATAGATTCATAATTTTGTTTCATCAATCTAGCGTGAATATCTTGCATTTGACGCCGATATGAATCGACAAATTGTAGCCATATCGATCTACTTGACACCAGAAGAGAACTATCTAAAGTTATCACTGACAACAAGATTATAACATGCAGGACTAAGGTAATTATTTCAATCATAAAAACAAGAGCACACTAATTGTACCAAAAACAAACATCACAATGAATAATTATTTACAAGATAAAAAGTTACAATTCCTACCTCCCATAGAAGAGAGCAACATGAGAGATTCTTGACGTCAAACTAGCCAAGGTAAAACCATAACTAAGCATAAGGGAAGCACTGAAGTATAATTTCGAATAACTGTTGTATGCTTCTTCGTTGAATGTGAGTGACTTCTCATCTAAAACCCGGGAGACATTGTAAAATTGCCCATGGACATCAAAAATACTTGTTGAAAAAATAGTAAAGCATTTGGCATCATAAGCATTATTCCAATAAGATAATGGTAGCAGAACATAAAGAATGAGAATGAATCCAGCCATCGTGTTGACTACCACAAATGCTGGAAGTGCCAGTGGACTGGCCACGTAGGATGACATGGTTATCCAATCTAGCGCAAAGGACCCGATGCCTAATCCATTGAATCCAGAACCAATTTGCTGCGCAGTTATCGAGTCTTTCCATATCCAACAAACGAATGATAAAGCCGTGATAGAAGGAAAAAGGTAAACAGGAACAATGCTGTAGGTAAAAATTACAACGATGACTATGATCAAGAATTGATATCGTGACAATTTTCCCTTGACTCTTTTCTCCGACTCGTGTAACGCTCTGCGAGTGAAAACAACGAAGACATGTTAAATAAATAAATTAAAAGTCTCCTGTCTTCTGCATTGTTTACAAGAAGAGGCACGCCACCTGTAGAAGGAGACGTCTACTAGAGTCGAAGGCCACCACATATAGGGTGAGTCCACTAGCAACTTCGTGAATATGCCGGCAAACCCATATCCGAGAAACTACACACCATAAGGGCATTTTAAAGCCGTTACTTCTTGACCGAAAGTAAGGAAAGATCAATTGGAATTAACTAACTGACTAACTAAATCATCAGAATTCAGCACCATATTATTACCTTTTCTTTATAAAATAAAGGAATAATAATGATTTTTTTTAATACCAATTTCTCGATACTAGAAGAATAAATCACCTGAATCGATAGCACCAGCAGCATGGCCGGCAGTAATGGGATATCCTTGTGGTAGAAGATCTTAGACATGGATAATATTTCAAAGCCGGCAGAAGCACTTTCCGTGCCAGCCAGCATGGTGGTCACCACATGTTCTTTCAAGTTGAAGGGTCCCGGATTCAACGAGAAACTCCAGTTTGTGTATGGCATCCTCACCACTTTGTTTGGTAGCATATTAGCCATTAGTTTCCCAACGATGAGCACGATGATGTTGATGCAGACTTGTGGTAAATCGAACATTTGCTGTCGGTAAGAAGATAATGTTACAATTACGGACCCGAGGATGCAAATGGGGATTCCGATAAACCATGTTCGGAACGTCAAGACCTACAATGTATTATCATCTGTTGGTGGGACTGTCAACCGAACTTGCTCGATCAGAGAGTCATCCAGAATCGAACCTGAAAGAAGAGGAGAGGGAGGAAGAAATTGAAAAGGAATCTTTTGAATAAAGATGACAGTAAGAAGTCAAAACGAAAGATGTCAGAGCATTTCACCTTCTTCATCGGCCATTTGGTAGGACTCCTATTAGAGAATAAGCTGTATGATGAGCAGATATAAAGGATCAAAGCTTCTCTAAATATAGTGGAAAGGATTAATTGTAAGATGTGGGACTCGGAGGCACCTACTCGGGAACATCATCTTCTTATTGATGGAAAGATGTGGGACTCGGAGGTACCACCATTGGGAGTCGATCGGAATGGGCCAATTCCGACCATGGTGGTACACCCAAAGCTACATGATTCGCATCTGCCTACATCGCCGTCATCACCATCACCCAGGCGATGTGCACCCACCATCACCATCATTAATTGGGTGGTGCGTGACACATCTGCCGCATAAGGATGATGATGCGCCGTTACCCATACTTACCGTCCACACAGCTCCCTTGTTGGGGCGAAGCTGGCATCTAAATTACATAATATATGGCGCTATTCTTGCCACGCTGCCCTGCTCTGCTTACACAGGAAGTAAGCAGAGGGACCACGCAGCCATAGTTGCCATTTCCATTTGGAAATTCAACCCCTCTTCCTGTGCTTCTCTTACAGCTATGTATATGCACACTGCTGTCTTTCTCTCTCTCAATCTGGTCTTTTTCTGTTCTCTCTCTGTGACTAATGAGCTGCTGCTATATATAAAATGAGGGAGGGAGAGAGTAACCGCACCTCCACACCTCGTCCCAACTACTGACTGAACCCCATACCTTACCCTTCCCATTTCTTTTCTCTCAACCCACCATTGATGCCCTTCAATTCATGCCAACTACTCTCTTCCGAAGAAAGAGACAAGTTCCACTGCCATCACTTATTTCCCCTACTTGGGAAAGACACATACATATGTGAAGACACAAGCTGCAGCGGCGTGTTTCTATTTGTTCTTCTTTTGCTTGCTGCCTACTAAGTGATCGAGCCTAGTGACTGGACAAAGGGAGAAACAATTGCATCATCCCTCACCTTCGCGACCATCATAATTGGCCGCCATATAAGGATGGTGGAGTTTATGGCGGTCGTGGTGATCAGGGGGTACGACGCGTAGCGGGACCCGGGGGGAGCGGATGTGGGAGGTGGGGTAAAGCAGCACTGACATGTTCGCCACTCCCCTTCCTTCCTCATGCTCGTCCGTATTCCTTATATTTTTTTCTTTTTCTTTTTGTGTTCCATTCTTTCCGATCATCTCCTGTTTCTGAGCTAACGCACTTTGGACTTTTTTTTGTGATCTTATTCTCCTCAGTAAGTATGCGTATGCGTATGCGAAGAAGCACAATCATAATGTTAATAAAGGTGGCGGAGATGGTTAGCCGGCCGGAGAAGAAGATCGTTGGGCTTGTGTGCATGACCGTGGCCTGAGGCACCCCCTTGCCTAATTATTACCCTCACCCTCGAAGGACACCGTGACGTCGTCGACGCCGCCCCTAGGCACCTTTCTCGCCGTCCCTCCTTCACCCGTGATCCCGTGATCTCTCCCACCTGTGAACGACCGCGCGTGCGCCCTATCCCGCGGCAGCTTTGATCCTTTATATCTGCTCAACATACAACTTACTCTCTCTAATAGGAGTCCTACCAAATGACCGATGAAGAAGGTGATATGCCCCTGACATCTTTCGTTTTGACTTCTTACTATCATCCTTATTCAAAAAATTCTTTTTCAATTTCTTCCTCCCTCTCCTCTTCTTTCAGGTTCGATTCTGGATGACTCTCCGATTGAGCAAGTTCGGTTGACAGTCCCACCAACAGATGATAACATATTGCAGGTCTTGACATTCCGAACATGGGTTCTCGGAATCCCCATTTGCATCCTCGGGTCCGTAATTGCAGCATTATCTTCTTACCGACAGCAAATGTTCAATTTACCACAAGTCTGCATCAACATCATCGTGCTCATCGTTGGGAAACTAATGGCTAATATGCTACCAAACAAAGTGGTGAGGATGCCATACACAAACTGGAGTTTCTCGTTGAATCCAGGACCCTTCAACTTGAAAGAACATGTGGTGACCACCATGCTGGCTGGCACGGAAAGTGCTTCTGTCGGCTTCCAAATATTATCCATGTCCAAGATCTTCTACCACAAGGATATCCCATTACTGTCGGCCATGCTGCTGGTGCTATCGATTCAGGTGATTTCTTCTTCTAGTATCGAGAAATTGATATTAAAAAAAATCATTATTTATTCTTTTATTTTATAAAGAAAAGGTAATAAATAATATGGTTGTTGAATTCTGATGATTTGGTTAGTAAGTTATTCTTCGATGATTTATTTATTCTTCGATGGTCTAGTTAGTTAATTCCAATTGATCTTTCCCTACTTCTGGTCAAGAAGTAATGACTTTAAATGCCTTGTGGTGTGTAGTTTCTCGGATATGGGTTTGCTGGCATATTCACGAAGTTGCTAGTGGACTCGCCCTATATGTGGTGGCCTTCGACTCTAGTAGACCTCTCCTTCTACAGGTTAGGTGGCGTTCCTCTTCTTGTAAACAATGCAAAAGACAATAGACTTTTTAATTTATTTATTTAACATGTCTTCGTTGTTTTCACTGGCAGAACGTTACACGAGCCGGAGAAAAGAGTCAAGAAAAAATTATCACGATATCAGTTCTTGATCATAGTTATCGTTGTAATTTTTACCTACAGCATTGTTCATGTTTACCTTTGTCCCTCTATCACGGCTCTATCGTTCGTTTGTTGGATATGGAAAGACTCGATAACTGCGCAGCAAATTGGTTCTGGGTTCAATGGATTATGCATCAGATCCTTTGCACTGGATTGGATAACCATGTCATCCTACGTGAGCAGTCCATTGGTACTACCTGCATTTGTGGTAGTCAACACGATGGTTGGATTCATTCTCATTCTTTATGTTCTACTACTATTATTTTATTGGAATAATGTTTACAATGCCAAACGCTTTCCTATTTTTTCAACAAGTATTTTTGATGTCCATGGGCAATTTTACAATGTGTCGCGGGTTTTAAATGAGAAGTCACTCACATTCAACGAAGAAGCAAACAACAATTATTCGAAATTATACTTTAGTGCTTCCCTTATGCTTAGTTATGGTTTTACCTTGGCTAGTTTGACGTCAAGCATCTCTCATGTTGCTCTCTTCTATGGGAGGTAGGAACTGTAACTTTTTATCTTGTAAATAAATATTCATTGTAATGTTTGTTTTTGGTACAATTAGTGTGCTCTTGTTTTTATGATTGAAATAATTACCTTAGTCCTGCATGTTATAATCTTGTTGTCAATGAATGCATATGTAAGATATCTTTCTCGTGTCAAAGTCAACCAAAAATAATTTTGATGAGATAGGTCAAATTAGCAAAATATTCGATATATCTGATTTATGCAAAGCCAATAAAAGAAGATTAGATTGGCTCCGGAATACAGTGGCATAACACATGAAATCGGCTAAATTATAAATTCTGAGAAATCTTTTTTATGAAAGAGAGATGCTCGACGTAAAATACCTCGGGAGAAACCAAATACCCCCTTGGGAACCAAAGAGAAATAATTATATAGATGTAAGAACATAAAAAGCCATATCAAAATCAATGAAAACATAGATTTTGAGAAATCATGAATGAAAAAACCGATTGTTGAAAATTGTTCGATTACTTGACACATAAATCTCTAATGAGAGAGAGAGACATGCAGTGGCGTCTCTTATTCACTCTCCCTCATCACTATCACTAATTCCGTCCGAAATAATGACTTATTAAGCTGCTTCAAATATATATATATATATATATATATATAATCATGATATTAATGGATTGATCCTTTTCGGGTGCCAACCCTTTTCTAGAAGTACATCGCTACCTGACCTTGAACACGACTTAGCGATGAGAGAGATGTTTCGAGCGCATCACGATGCAACAATAACAAGATACGAGTCGAGTATATATATTGGTTCCACCACGTCTCCATCCGATACCTATAGTTGGTCCATCACAAGATAAATGAGATAAATGTGAATAATCTTGAGCATCAAACAGTTGATTTCATATCGAACGGTGATGAGATCATCGTAACCTGATTGTTGGTCAATACATCATCTTGAATTTAACCGTCCGACCCTTCATCAAACGAATCCACGAAAACAATCGTCTGTCACGGCGAAGGCACCTACCAGGGCACATCATCTTCTTATCGGTGGAAAGATGTGGGACTCGGAGGTACCACCATTGGGAGTCAGATCGAAATGGGCCAGTTCAACCATGGTCGTACACCCGAAGCTACATGGTTCGCATCTACCTACATCTCGCTGTCATCATCACCCAGGCGATGTGCACCCACCATCACCATCATTAATTGGGTGGTGCGCGACACATCCGTCCCATAACGATGATGATGCGCCATTACCCGCTACTTACTTTGTGGCGAAGCTCGCATCTAGATTACATAATATGTGGCGCTATTCGTGTCATGCTGCCCTGCTCCTTCTCTTCATCCCTGATTAACGTATGCCTATGAACGTATAAATGTACATACACGTCACATCCTTCGAGTATGCTATTATGGACATGGGAACGGAATAGCTATGGCATTTCCATTATGTACATTGGAAGTAAGCAGAGGGACCGCGCAGCAATGGTTGCCATTTCCATTTGGAAATTCAACCCCTCTTCCTGTGCTTCTCTTACAGCTATGTATATGCACACTGCTCTCTCTCTCTCTCTCTCTCTCTACCTGTGCTTCTCTTACAGCTATGCATATAAAAAGAGGGAGGGAGAGAGTAACCGCACCTCCACACCTCGTCCCAACTACTGACTGAACCCCATACCTTACCCTTCCCATCTCTTTTCTCTCAACCCACCATTGATGCCCTTCAATTCATGCCAACCACTCTCTTCTGAAGAAAGAGAGAAGTTCCACTGCCATCACTTACTTCCCCTACTTGGGAAGGACACAAGCTGCAGCGGCGTGTTTATTGTTAGGATCGGAGCGGCACTAAGAGGGGGGGGTGAATTAGTGCAGCGGATTAAAACTTCGGTTTTGGACAAAATCTTTCGTACGTTAAGAACGAAACTTGAGAAATTTAACTTGAAGGCGTATTCTTAAAGTTGCGCAGCAAGAATAATGAGGAACTAAAGCAGTAAGAAGATTTGCAGTAATGTAAATGACAATAATAAAAAGCAAACCAGAGATTACGCCGATTTTTAGAGTGGTTCGGTCAAATGACCTACTCCACTTGCGAGGCCCCTCTTCGATGAGGCTCCCACCTTCCACTAGCAAGTCTTTTGAAATGGAAGGGTAAACACCCCTCTTACAACCTTTTACAAGCAGCTCAACCTCTTACAAATTTTCAATAAGAAAGGAGGAGGAGAACTCTCTAGCAAATTGAAAACAAGACTTGCTAAGACTTTCTAAGACTTTTCTCTCAATCAAAAATGCTTCTAAAAAGTTGTAACCTCAGCTGAGATTTGAGGGGTATTTATAGGCCTCAAGAGGATTCAAATTTTGGGCTCCAAAATTTGAATTTTCTTAGGGTTCCTGGTGCTGGAGGTGCCACCGCCCAGCGCTCGGGTGCTGGACGATGCAACCGCCCAGCCAAGGAGGTGTCACCGCCCAGCTCTCGGGTGCTGGGCGGTGCCACCGCCTATAGTGTTTTCAGCCCGACTACAGTGTTTTCAGCCACTAGTTGGGCTTCAATCTTGGCTCTCTAGTTCGCTGGTTTAGCTTAATTTTTAGCCTAAACCAACTCTGACTTTGGGCCCAGTTGGCCCCTAACCAGGATATAGGATTATCTCTTAATCCTAATCCTAATTACAAGTGAACTACATAACAAAATCACATCCTAAGCAAGCTTTCAACCGCGAACGTCGAGTCTTGTTTCGGCGAGCTTTCCGACGAACTTCTTCCGACGGACTCCCATCAAGCTCCCGATCTTGTGATGACTTTAACGAGTAGCCGAGCCTTCTTGGTGATCTCCGTGAACCTCCGACGATCTCTTCGGCGAACTTCCGATAGGTTCCCGATTTCTTCTCGGTTGGTTCCGGCAGCATCTCCGACGATTCTTCGGACTCTTAAACGTCCATCGATCTTGACTCCGGTATTCTTGCTTTGTGTTTTCTGGTTATCGTAGTTAATCCTGCACACTTAACTCAATAATATGGATTAGATCAATTAACCCATCAATTGATTTCATCATCAAAATCGGAGATTCAACATTTATTACCCTCACCCTCGAAGCACCACACCGCCCCCATCTATGCGAAGGTGGACCTCCGCAGCTCCCCCAGTTGCCGGTTCTGTCTATAAAATGGTTCTCATGGTAAACACCGAGTGCGAGTTATCGACTGTGTGATGGCTAAGTGTTTGATATTATTTATTTTTATACTAATTATGGTGCTTATTTTTATAATGACAGTTTATGGAAGAATGACTAGAGAAGAAGAGTGTTGTCTGCGTCATCTTAGTTCCTGCCTAGACTAATAGTACTATGTAGTTTATTATTGTAATCCTGCTCATATTTTTATTTATCTATCTTTATTTAGTGGATGTGTGATTAAGTATTAGGAATGTGCTTTAATTTTGTAAGTGGATACTATGAATGGAATGAAATGAGGAGGTTAAATCTGTGTTATGGTAAAACTTTTCTTTCTCAGTTATTTCTTTATGCACAATATATATATTTTTTGTTTTTTTATTTTTTGTTTTTTTTGCTTCTTTCTTTGGTTTTTCAGGTTTGATTCGATCACCTGGGCGGGCACAATGCCAGCCATCGGAAGCCTAGCAGCGGCGTCGAGGAAGCCTCGGCCTCGGGGCTCTTCCACGGCAAGCGCAAGCGCCACTGCGGCGGCCTCCGACGGCGGCAGGGTGCACCGGTGTTCGGTGTGCCTGAAGACGTTTCCGTTGGGGCAAGCGCTGGGGGGCACAAGAGGTACCACAACGACGGGAGCGTCGGCAGCGGCAGTACCTCGGCGACGATGACGTCGTCGGAGGCGACGAGCTTGAGGCATAGGGCGTTCTATGAATCATAGAAGTTCACCAAAATTCTTTGCAATTTTCAGACAGATACACCTTTTTTTTATGCTTGTCAGACAACGAAAGTTACTGAAGGATTAAGGAACAAGAGATGAAATATAATTGAATGTTATTGGAGGAATGTAAATTTATAAGAGAAACAGAATCTAATGATTTTTTGAATTGAGTGAAACTGAGGTTACATTTTTTATAATAGGACTCAAAAATAGTCCAATGCTATTTAAAAATATTGTAATTCAAGTATCCAATTTTTTAATTAAAACTTAGAAAGAAAATTTCTAATAATTTACAAGTGATTTTTGGCCTAAGTGATTGTAAATTCTTTTCAAATTAGTCGAAAAGGACTAAAATCAGTGAAAATATCGATTTTGAAAGTTTAAAATATCTATTTTAAAATTTGAAATAGAAAAAGTGATTGTTCAAGCCTTTATAAAATGTTTTTAAGGTTTTATTAAATCCTGGATCGTTTTGAAATAGTTGACTGAATTGGCATTTTTTTTTAATGAAGAAATATTGTTTGTAAATGAGAACCAAAAACAATGTAACTCAACTCCTTTGGAAAACATACGACGATAATATTCACTAGTTTTTGGCCTAAAGTAATTGTAAATTCACTTTAAATATCAAATTTAAAAAAAAGGTACAAATTGAGCTTTTCAAAGATTTAAAAAATTAATAACCATATGTTTTAAAAAATTATTACATTAAACAATGTATAAGACACTCAAACATGTAGTCGAACCTTACATCAATTAATATTGCAACAATGCATTAACCATTAGGTTGTCTCAACAATGACATAAAAATTCTTATTTTAAAATATTAAAAATAAAAAATGATCATTTGGGTCTTATATATTATTTCCAAGTTTTTTTCGAAATTTTGGATATTTCTAAAATAGTTAGACCTAAATTACACTATTTTTGAATAAAAACCTAAAAATTTGAAAACAGTGTAACTTTGTCTCAAAAAAAAAATATTTCAAAACTTTAGAAAACGTTCTTTAATAACATATAAGTGATTTTCGTACAAAATAGTTGTAAATTCATGTTATATTGGTCCAAATTGAAAAAATGACTCTTGGCCCTTTTAAAAGCTTAAAAATATGTGAAATACTTATTTGATGATTTAGGCCTTTGTAAATAGTTTTTTATGTTCTTAAAAATTAGAAAATAAAAAAGAGTTAGACCTGACTTTTACTCTTTTTGAACAAGGTTATCCTATATTTAAATAGGACTAAAATACTCTGTTGAGGTCTATCCTATAGAAGTACTCAAATTGGATCAAATAAAAGTACAATGAACTTTATTTGAAATCGGACTTTAATGAACTGCTTTAACGGTTAAAATAAATATTCATACCTATTTTAAAGGCTTTTTGGATGGGGTTAAATTGTTTTCTAGTCTTCGTAGTCTTTTTGAATGACATTAAATGTTTTTTTTAAAATAGGATTAAAAAAAATGCAACCCTAGATTTAAAAAATGTAACTCGAGTCTCCAAAATTTTATTTTTATTATTTTATAAAAACTTTTTCAATAAAATTTAAGTGAATTTATACCCGACATAGTTTAAATTTACTTCAAATTTTATAAAAATAAAAAAAAATGATATAAATTCAACCATTTAAGGGTTGAAATCAGTGAAAATGCCTATTTGAATGACTTAGAAATAGGAAAAAAATACATATAGGCCTTTGTAAGTCATTTAAAAGGAATTCTAAAATTTCATAAAATATAGAAATAGTGAGATCTGAGTTATAAAATTTTTGAATTGAGTCGCACTATTTTTGAACTCAATAATAAAAACAATGCAATCATATTCAAAAATCGTGTAAATCAAATCTCAAAAATAATATAAGCAAGGACTTCAAAATTATTTTCTCAAAACATTAATCTCATGATATTCATTTTTTGTGACCCAAAGTGGTTATTAATTCACGTTAAATTGGACAAAATTTTAAAATGAGATAAATTCAATATTTTAAGGCTAAAAATCGTGGAAACATCCATTTTAAAAGCTTAAGAACCAAAAGTGGCCATTTAGACCTTCCTACATTATTTCCATAGTTTCCTAAAACTTCAAAAAAAATAAAAGAAAACTAGCACCTAAGTTATGTTCTTTTTTAATGGGATTATACTATTTTTTAATAAAGTTAAAAATTGTGTAATTTTGTCCAAAAAGAGGTCATTTGGGCCTTTGTATATCATTTCTAAGGATTTCTGAGATTTTAATAATTTTTTTTAAAATGTGATATCTGAGTTATATTTATTTAAAGTGAGATTACACCATTTTTTTAATAGGACTAAAAAATAATGTGACCTTGTTCATTTTAAAACAACATAAGATAGGTCTCCAAAAAATTTTCTCTCAACTTCGAAAAATCTTCTCTAACAATATTTATATGTTTTTTTTGCTCAAAGTGGTTATAAATTCATGTTGAATTAGCCAAAATTAAATAAATACACAAATTAAACCTTTTAAGGATCGAAATCAGTGAAAATACCAATGTTAAAGACTTATCTTAATTACACTTTATTTATTAGGATTATACTATTTTAGAATAGGTTTCCAAAAACAATATACCTTGTTTGAAAACTATGTAACTAAAAAAACATTCTCTAATAATATACAAGTGGTTTTGGGGTAAAGTGGTTGAAAATTCATCATAAATTGGCCAAATTTATAAAATTAACACAGATTCATCATTTTAAGGGTAAAAAATAGAAAAAATCATTTAAGTCTGTGTAAGTCATTGCCAAAGTATCTTGGAAATTTGATAGTTTTTGAGAAAAGTGGATCATGAGTTATTCTTTTTTAATAAGATTATACTGTTTTTAATATGACTCCAGAAATAATATAACTCTTAGTCTCGAAAATAATTTTTTAATAGAACTTCAGAAAAATAATATTTAACTGGTTTTTTAGATCAAGGTGGTTGTAAATTCACCTTAAACTAGGTTAATTTAGATAATGACAAATTCAATCTTTTAAGGGCTTTAATAAGTGAAAATACCTATTTTAAAGACTAAAATTAGAAACATAGGTATTTGTGCTTATAATTTTTTTAAATTTCCTAAAAAAAATTTAATGGGGTTAAATTTTCTTTAATAGGAACCTAAAGATAGTATAATCTCATTCAAAAATAGTATGATCCAGGTTTTAAAAGGATAAAAATTCAGAAAACCTTTTAAGATAATATTCAAGTGATTTTTTGGCCGAAGTAGTTGTAAATTTAACTTAAATTTGATAAAATTAGATAAACAAAACAAATTCAAAATTTAAAGGAATCAAATTATGAAAACACCTATTTTGATACCTTAAGAAAATGATGATCATTTAGAACTATGTTAGTCATTTCAAAGTTATTCTAAATATTTGATAATTTTTAGAAAAAGTGAAACCTAAGTTTCCTTTTTTTTTTCAAACTTCAAAAACCCTTCTCTCATGATATTTAATAAGTTTTTGTTCCAAAACAATTATAAATTCACTGAGTAAGAAAATTTGCTTAAGCGTAATCATCAACTTGTTCCTCAAGAGAGGTGGGCAAAGCTGATACGAAATTTGAATGGAAATTAAAGGCTGAAAATGTACTATAAAATTTAAGTCCCAAAGAAAGACATGGGCATTCTAATGAATGTAGATAAACGATGAAGTTGTCTTGATAAAAACTATTAGAGGTAGAAGAAACTATGATCTATGCCATGAATAAATTCTATAAAGGTGAAAATTTGGGTTTGTAAGGATACATACCATTCAATTATACGAGTGTTGGTCCAGCAGGCTGAAATCCACAACAAAAGCGGTATATTATGCAAAAAAAAAAAAAAGAAACACTTGCATACTTCAAAATATTAAATTAAATTAAAGTTAATAATATCACCTGGTGTGGCTTGGTATGAGCGGTATTTACCAATTTCATAACCTACTAGTACTTGGACCAGAGTAAACCGGATGGTATGTGTGGTACATGGCTTGTACCACCCAATATAGCTGGCATAGGATGACACTAACCTTTTTTCTTTTTTTTTCTTCAGATCTTTTTTTGAAACTCGATATGTCTCGGTCCAGTAACCAAAATTAAAACAAAACCTTTTGATTTGAAGTATCTAAACTTCTAAAACAATTGTTTCTTAAAGCCATCTTTTGCTATTTGTATGAAACATCAAATGAAACATGAATGGTAGAAAAACAAAGTCCAAAAGGAAAACATGAAAAGTGACTTTGTAAAGATCAAATGTCAAGAAATGACCCAAAAAGAAAGTTAAATCAGTGAAGTAGTATTTGATAGTTTCCGTTGTCTCTAGAAGTTTCAAGTTTGCCCACCACTGACCATGATGACTAAAAAGAACATGTTGAGGCATAAACAAATGAGGTGCTATTACACTTAACAGGAAATGTATGAGCTTACTTGTGTTAACTTCATCACCCCCCCCCAAATGGACAAACCTGAACTTGAAAACCTTAGTGAAATCTGAAACATTAATCAGGAATTAGTCATTCATCTAACAACCATCATGAAAGATAATCTAACTTGCTTTTCTAAACTAAAAATAACATGAACTTTGAGAATAAATTCTTAGAAAAGAAGTCACATCAAAAGTATCAATTCACTGTATTGTATTCATCCAATATTATCAATTGCAGATATGATCAAACTCTGCTGTTAATCTTGTAGAAAGTTCTGGCTTTATTTGTCAGGTGCCTCTGGGAACCTGATTATTATGTGTGGCTAGTCTTGTTAACATCTAAATCACTGAAACCGTATTGTATTAGATGCAAACAGCAAGAAGAAGAAAATTTACCAGAAAGAATTCCTTCAATTACTTTGAATGTGAACTCTTTACTGACATCAAGTGGTTCTTGGCATTCAGCTGAGGGCCACAAATCAGGATAGCCCACACCCCTACAAAAGATAATTTATAGAGTTTTATCTGGGTTGTGTAATCACTCCCAACCCAATTCACAGAGAAAAATCAAATAAATTGAAAAAGAATATTGCATTGCAGAAAAGAAGACATCTTTGGAGATGCAGGCTATGATCACCAAGAGCAGTATGAGTTACTATAATAACAACATGATTTCTTTTAGTTAAAAATTCAAGAATTTTTAAATCCATACTACAAAATAAGAGCTAAAAGGCCTTTGGACTTTATCTACCATGAGAGAGCATGGCCGGGCACATCAATCTCAGCCAACACGTTTACTCCCCTTCTTTCTGCATACCTGAAAATATTCTTGTTTAGAAGTACAAAAAGATTCAGTCATGAAGAAACTAAGAAGCACCATAAAACTCATACTGATATATAAATTACAGGTATACACATATGAACCATTTAAAAACATACACAAGTGCAGATGATAATTTATGCATGTGAGGCATCATACAGGAGCTTTTGTCCCCAATTCTTGTCACCAGAATGTATATTCTTAGGGGTTTGTTCAATGTTCATCAGAGCAGAGGGTCATATGTGCCACTAATATATGTGCATGACCACAGAGAAGAAGTAGGCCTGCTTAGCATGTAATTAAAACTTAAGTATATTTTAAGAAGTCTGATCATATGTGCCACTGATAAATGTGCATGAGGGGATGATGCAGAGACACTGACAACAGTAGTGTGATGGAGATTATATGGGTCATACATTGCAAGAAAAAATATTTCAACTGATGAAAGGAAACTAGACATCACATAAGAAAAAATAATTACTTTCTTCTTAGTTCAGATGTCTGTTACACTCAAATATATCTGTATGCAAACTTTTTGTCCTAAAAAGTCATATGCCTGTAATGATCTAGGTATAACCCTAGCATATTCACCATCTCTTGTTGAGAGCTAGGTACAGATGGCTGGTTAATGATCAGATCTAGGCCAGTGTGACAATCTCCAAGAACAAACATACCACAACCTTGAAAAGGATGCTTAAGTAGCCATTCATTGCTTACTGTGCGATTTCAAGAGCATCAGCCTTAGTATCTCGCTCAGAGTAGGAGTATGCACCAGCCCACAGTCTTGGATATGATGGTATCTCCAAGGGGAAGGATTGCTTATCCACCGCGCGGCTCGCCCGCGCCAGCCTTTGCCGCCACCGCCCTGCCCCCCTGCCCCCCGCGAGGACGTGTAATCCCCGGATGCCATTCGATTAGATTAGTATTAAAGATAGTAATTAGTGTGATGGGAGAGAGGCTCGTACGTCGCCACCGCTCGGCAGCCGGGTCCCCACGCTTGTAGCGTCGTTCACGGGTGGGAGGGGAGACCTGCGGGGTCCCCACGCCTTGTTGCGTCGTTCACGGGTGGGAGGGATCATCACGGGACCTGCGGGGTCTCCACGCCTTGTAGCGTCGTTCACGGGTGGGAGGAATCATCACGGGACCCGCGCGGTCATTCACGGGTGGTGGCAGGGATTACGGGCGAAGGAGGGACGGCGAGAAAGGTGCCGAGAGGCGGCGCCGATGTCACGGTGTCCTCCTTCTCCGGCCCGCTAATCATCTCCGCCACCTTTATTAACATAATGATTGTGCTTCTTCGCATACACATACGCATACTTACTGAGGAGAATAAGATCACAAAAGGATGTCCAAAGTGCGTTAACTCAGAAACAGGAGATGATCGGAAAGAATGGAACACAAAAAGAAAAAGAAAAAAAAGAGAAGGAATACGGACGAGCATGAGGAAGGAAGGGGAGTGGCGGACATGGCAGCGCTGCTGTACCCCACCTCCCACATCTGCTCCCCCCGGGTCCCGCTACGCGTCGTACCCCCTGATCACCACGACCGCCATAAACTCCACCATCCTTATATGGCGGCCAATTTCTCCCTCTGTCCTCCCACTAGGCTCGATCACTTAGTATGCAGCAAGCAAGAGAAGAAGAAACAGAAACACGCCGCTGCAGCTTGTGTCTTTCCCAAGTAGGGGAAATAAGTGATGGCAGTGGAACTTCTCTCTTTCTTCGGAAAAGAGTGGTTGGCATGAATTGAAGGGCATCAATGGTGCTGCAAAAGAAGAACAAACAGAAACACGCCGCTGCAGCCTGTGTCTTCACATATGTATGTGTCTTTCCCAAGGAGGGGAAGTGATGGCAGTGGAACTTCTCTCTTTCTTCAGAAGAGAGTGGTTGGCATGAATTGAAGGGCATCAATGGTCGGTTGAGAGAAAAGAGATGGGAAGGGTAAGGTATGGGTTCAGTCAGTAGTTGGGACGAGGTGTGGAGGTGCGGTTACTCTCTCCCTCCCTCTTTTTATATGCATAGCTGTAAGAGAAGCACAGGTAGAGAGAGAGAGAGAGAGAGAGAGCAGTGTGCATATATATACATAGCTGTAAGAGAAGCACAGGAAGAGGGGTTGAATCTCCAAATGGAAATGGCAACTATGGCTTATATTATTTTTAAAGTTTTGAGAAAATAATTTTGAAGTCCTTGCTTATATTATTTTTGAGATTTGATTTACACTATTTTTTAATATGATTGCATTGTTTTTATTATCGAGTTCAAAAATAGTGCGACTCAATTCAAAAATTTTATAACTCAGATCTCACTATTTCTATATTTTATGAAATTTTAGAATTCCTTTTAAATGACTTACAAAGGTCTATATGTATTTTTTTTCCTATTTCTAAGTCATTCAAATAGGCATTTTCACTGATTTCAACCCTTAAATGGTTGAATTTATATCATTTTTTTTATTTTTATAAAATTTGAAGTAAATTTAAACTATGTTGGGTATAAAATCACTTCAATTTTATTGAAAAAGTTTTTATAAAATAATAAAAATAAAATTTTGGAGACTCGAGTTACATTTTTTAAATCTAGGGTTGCATTGTTTTTAATCCTATTTTAGAAAAGCATTTAATGTCATTCAAAAAGACTATGAAGACTATAAAACAATTTAACCCCATCCAAAAAGCCTTTAAAATAGGTATGAATATTTATTTTAACCGTTAAAGCAGTTCATTAAAGTCCGATTCCAAATAAAGTTCATTGTACTTTTATTTGATCCAATTTGAGTACCTCTACAGGATAGACCTCAACAGAAAACTCAAGACCACGATTATTAGTATACAAGTATTTTTAAATTTTTGAGAGAAAATTATTTTTTTAGATCAACTATTTTTAAATATGGTCACACTGTTTTTTAGTCCTATTTAAATGTAGGATAACCTCATTCAAAAAGAGTAAAAGTGAGGTCTAACTCTTTTTTAATTTCTGATTTTTAAGAACATAAAAAACTATTTACAAAGGCCTAAATCATCTAATAAGTATTTCACATATTTTTAAGCTTTTAAAAGGGCCAAGTTAACATGCATTTACAACTATTTTGTACTAAAAATCACTTATATGTTATTAAAGAACGTTTTCTAAAGTTTTGAAATAATTTTTTTTGGAGACAAAGTTACACTGTTTTCAAATTTTTAGGTTTTTATTCAAAAATAGTGTAATTTAGGTCTAACTATTTTAGAAATATCCAAAATTTCACAAAACATTGGAAATAATATATAAGACCCAAATGATCATTTTTCATTTTTAATCTTTTAAAGTAAGAATTTTCATGTCATTGTTGAGACAACCTAATGGTTAGTGTATTGTTGCAATATTAATCGATGTAAGGGTTGACTACATGTTTGAGTGTCTTATAAATTATTTAATGTAATAATTTTTTAAAACATATGGTCATTAATTTTTTAAATCTTTGAAAAGCTCAATTTGTACCTTTTTTCAATTTTGATATTTAAAATGAATTTACAATTACTTTAGGCCAAAAACTAGTGAATATTACCGTCGTATGTTATCCAAAGGAGTCGAGTTACATTGTTTTTGGTTCTCATTTACAAACAATATTTCTTCATTAAAAAATAATGCCAATTCAGTCAACTATTTCGAAGCCATCCAGGATTTAATAAAACCTTAAAAACATTTTGTAAAGGCTTGAACAATCACTTTTTCTATTTCAAACTTTTAAAATAGATATTTTCAACTTTCAAAATAGATATTTTCACTGATTTTAGTCCTTAAAACATTTGTGTCAATTTTTTAGTATCGACTAATTTGAAAATAATTTACAATCACTTAGGCCAAAAATCACTTGTAAATTATTAGAAATTTTCTTTCTAAATTTTAATTAAAAAATTGGATACTTGAATTACAATGTTTTTAAATAGGATTGGACTATTTTTTAGTCCTATTATAAAAAATGTAACCTCAGTTTCACTCTATTCAAAAAATCATTAGATTCTGTTTCTCTTATAAATTTGCATTCCTCCAATAACTTTCAATTATATTTCATCTCTTGTTCCTTAATCCTTCAGTAACTTTCGTTGTCTGACAAGCATAAAAAAAAAGGTGTATCTGTCTGAAAATTGCAAAGAATTTTGGTAAACTTGTATGATTCATAGAGGTTTATCCATCACTCTTCTCCTAATCAAGCTTACAAAGTCTTAACTCATATATGAAGATCTTACTCATATACAAAGAATTTAGTATGACTCTAGATAACACCTTTTAACACTAACTCGGATAAACTTTAGATTATGTTCCAACATTATGTAATTTATTTTACAGGTTGAATAAACATGGAATGAATGAATCTCAGGGCTACAAGTATTTTGTTTTGCGTGCACAAAAAATAGCATTATCACATGGATATGAAGTCATCAATTGGTATGAATTCTACATCCGGATGAATTGTATGTCCTTGGTTGTTTCTGCTCTAAAACTTGTGTTACTTGATGAACAGGGAAGAGACTTTCAACAACTTTGGGAGTCAACTCAGCCCAAAAACTGTGGTTCATAACTGGTATTTTTTCTTGATCTGTCATGTTTGTTCTAATTGGTATCAAGCAATACATATGCTTTCAAATATGTCAAATGTAAGTTCTCATCATTAATGATAAAACACACATCAAATGTTTTTTTAGGATATACACATAACATCTATACAACAATTGGTACCAGGAATCCAATAATAATGAATATATATATATATATATATATATATAATAATAATAATAATAATAATAATAATAAATCACTAATTTGTGCGTTGGTCTCGTGGAAACGTCTTCAGGCACACCGAGCACCGGTGCACCCTGCCGCCGCCGGAGGCCGCCGCGGTGGCGCTTGCGCTTGCCGTGGAAGAGCCCCGAGGCCGAGGCTTCCTCGACGCCGCTGCTAGGTTTCCGATGGCTGGTCTTGTGCCTGCTGGTGCGACCCGAATCCCTCCCCGCTAGGTTTCCGATGGAGAACCGTTCCGTATCAAATCTGAAAAAAAAAATGAAGCAAAAAAGAAAAAAAATATTGTGGCATAATAAAGTAGCCGAAAAAGGAAAGTTTTACATATAACACAGATTTCATTCCATTCACAGTATCCACATACAAACACAACCAATATACATTATAAAATTAAAGCGCATTCATAACACTTAATTACACATGCACGGGATAATATACATAAATAAAAATATTAATCTAATACTTAATTATCTTAATGATGATAGTTAATGGGATCCTAAGAAATCTTCTGTAATGTTGCAACAATACACAGACTTCTTTAAAATCCCTATTAACTATCCTAAATAAGATAATTATAATAAATAAAATTAAGATAACTAGAATCGTACCCTTAGTCATATCTCACCGAGTACTATTTCATTTGGCCATAGTCGGTCTTGCAGAGAACCATTTTATAGACACTCGGTGGACGCACTTCCTCTCAAAGCCCATCCGTGAAGTGATGGTGACTGCGACAGCGATAGCGACGTGAGCAAAGGCTTGTTCTCCGACAGACGTGATACGTCTCTGAACGTGAACCTTGTGGTCGACACGGCATTCGCTGCCTAGTGTCTCCGCAGACGTGAAACACTTGTTCTGCCGACCGACCGCAAATGTTCACCCGGTTAACGCCTTAAGCCAGCGTCGATGGGATCCACATGTTGGTCGTATGGGTCCCGTATCATTCGCCAACGGTCATAAGTGATCCGAGACGTCGTCGTCTCTGAAGAGGAACCTCATGGTCATACAAGTCTCCGCGGTCTCACCCATCGCGCGTGGGGTCCGTGATCCCTTCCACCCGTGAACTCCGTCACGTATACAACAGGGCGTGGAGGACCCCGCTGCAGTGTTTCTCCCTTTGTCCTCTCACTATGCTCGATCACTTAGTATGCAGCAAGCAAAAGAAGAACAAACAGAAACACGCCGCTGCAGCTTGTGTCTTCAGATATGTATGTCTTTCCCAAGTAGGAGAAGTAAGTGATGGCAATGGAACTTCTCTCTTTCTTCAGAAAAGAGTAGTTGGCATGAATTGAAGGGCATCAATGGTGGGTTGAGAGATAAGAGATGGGAAGGGTAAGGTATGGGGTTCGGTCAGTAGTTGGGACGAGGTGCGGAGGTGCGGTTACTCTCTCCCTCCCTCTTTTTATATATAGCAGCAGCTCATAAGTCACAGAGAGAGAACAGAAAAAGACCAGATTGAGAGAGAGAAAGAGAGCAGTGTGCATATACATAGCTGTAAGAGAAGCACAGGAAGAGGGGTTGAATTTCCAAATGGAAATGGCAACTATGGCTGCGTGGTCCCTCTGCTTACTTCCTGTGTAAGCAGAGCAGGGCAGCGTGGCACGAATAGCGCCATATATTATGTAATTTAGATGCGAGCTTCGCCCTACAAGGGAGCTGTGTGGACGGTAAGTATGGGTAACGGCGCATCATCATCCTTATGGGGCGGATGTGTCACGCACCACCCAATTAATAATGGTGATGGTGGGTGCACATCGCCTGGGTGATGGTGATGACGGCGAGATGTAGGCAGATGCGAACCATGTAGCTTTCGGTCTACCACCATGGTCGAACTAGCCCATTTCGATCGACTCCCAGTGGTGGTACCTCCGAGTCCCACATCTTTCCACCAATTAGAAGATGATGTTCCCTGGTAGGTGCCTCTGTCGTGACGACGGTTGTTTTCGTGTGGGTTAGGCGGCGGACGGCGACGCGTGGGGGGAGCGGAAGGCGGCGGGCTACCATGGGGTGCACTAGGATCGCCATGTACGCGTACCCCGCCCCCTTCTCCTTAGACCACTCCTCCAGCCTCTGCACCAGCTTCAGAGCGATCCCCCTTCGCCTAAGGAAGCCACTTGATTAGATTAGTATTAAATATAATGATTAGTGTGGTGGGGGAGATTAACGGGTGGTGAGAGTCACCGACGAGAGGGGGAGACGCGGAGGTCGAGGAGGTAGGCCACCTCCCCATAGATGGTGGCGGTGTGGTGCAGCAAAATGTTTACGGGTCACAGTAATTTCAGTACACCAATATTATTCGTTAAACACTATCAGATAGTGTCACGTTTTGAACACTATCTAGAGAGCTATATCTTTCATCATTATAGGCAAAACACTATCACCGAATTGATGGGAAGACAAAGTCCCATCTCTAGAGTGTTATAGGATAAGCAAAATGACACGAGCGTGAAGTCAAATGGACGCTGACAAGGTCAAGGGACTTGAAAATCGAACTCGATCGGGATGAAATACTTAGCTTGTAAGTAATATAGGAGTGGTGCACTCATTACTAAATCATAGTCATGTGAGTTTTTTTTATTTTAAGTCTCGACGGACCTTTGTGTTGATGAGAACTACCTCCCTTAACAAAGGAGAGGTTAGGACCTCCTCTCCTCTTGAGCTGTTGAAAAGCGGAGCGTGGACCTCAATCGTCTAACGACCAATAGATCAAAAGAAGCCTGTACAAGAAATAGGAGATATCACAACTTGAGGAGAAAGAGCAGAATGGTGGTAGATCGATCTGTTGTAGAACTGACGCCAAGACTACAAGGGACTCGAGAACTAATTCACTCTATAAAAAATCGGGACAAATTAGAGAAGACTTTTAATAAGGCCCTAGAGGCTTAGATGAAGGAATGAGCCTCACCCACATGATAAGAGGGTCTTTTACTTCTTTTGATTATTCACGCCTACATTCATCTCGAGTTATTAACTTGAGTATCAAAAGGGTCGAGTTGAAAAGCCTCTCGTGACCTCGATTTTCATGTTAGAAACACCTCATGAGCTCGATGTTTCTACCTTTGAGGCATCTCGAATAACGTTGCTCATACGAGCCCGGATCACGTCGAGCTGATTAAGATGTCAACGACTCTTTATCCTAACACTTATAATGATGAATAAATAGTTTCTTGTATAGGTAATTTTCATATAAATATTTTATTTTGATGTTATTATATTGTTTTATTAAATGATAGATATTCTTGGTTGAACAAGACATAGCATGTCTATCTTTGGGACACGAAGACACAAATGAATGTGTCGTTGAGATTTCATAGGTTAATAAAAAATAGGCAGGATTAGAGGAATAATAATTTCTAAAAAAAAATTAACACAGTAAAATAATCACTTTCTCATAAACCTTTTTTATGAAAAAATTGAGTGTAGCGTTAGCTTTAGACCTAACCTCATTTTTTTTAAAGCTCCTTTTATTTTTTTACTCTATACCCAAAAACACAAAACCAATCGAGATGTGGAAAAGAAAATGTGTCACCACACCGTTACGATAAGTGAATTCCAATTTTGAGTATTTGTTGCATGCTTCTTTGTCAAATGTTAATACGAAGGACATTGTAGAATTGTTTATCGAGATTAAAAATTTTGGTTTTGTTGCTCCATATACAAGTGATGGGATACATTTCAGCTTATCTTCTTAATAAAATCAACATGACATTTTTAATCTTTTCTGTAAAAAAAATTGAGATTGACTAGGTAGAGTATCTATTTTAACAATTGAAATAAAGAAAATTATTTTTTAAACAACTGAACAATGAACAATAATATCCCTTCTACAAATTGAGTGATCAAATTCAATGATAGTCTTAATTGATCACGGGACAACCTTTTACAATAACTCCCGGTGCGGTAGGACAATGAGCCAAGGGGCAATGGTCATCCATCTCTAACCCCCACCAATCTGGTCCATATATACCTCGAAATTGAAGAAAAAGAGTAACAATAATCGTCAAAAAAGTTGCTCCAGAATCCAATCCAGCTGATAACACATAATTATAACGTGCCCACCATCCTTTGAATCTTCGGAAGACAAAGTAGTTAAATATCAAACCAGTTATGAACCATGACCAAACGTTAACCGGAGTGCCAGGAGGCACGATGGTACCAACACTGAATATAACCGGCCAATTAATTAGTTTTATCCATGTTTTTTCTGGGTATACACGCGACAACATCCACACTCCCACTGGTGCAAGGAATCCAATAATAATGAAGATAAAGATGATGGAGTACGTGCCATGAGGATAGAACATTCTAATTGGACCTATAACACCCCATGTAACTCCTATAGCGAATGACCTTCTTTCCCAAGGGCATGTCCAAGGACTTCCCTTGGGCAATAATTCTGGATAACATATATTTTTCACCGAGTGTAAGACCCACCATCCAACGCTGAAGCTGGTTACACATGCTAGTATATTACCTAGAATCTATATACAAAGAAAAACATATAGGATGGTAAATATAATATAATAATATTAGCAAATTCAAAATCTGGATTTGCAAAAATATGTCAATATATGGTACATAAATTGTGATGTATCTTAATGTAACAAAGTGGTCCAGAAAATACCTGTATCAAGAACATTACTTTTGGAGGAATCTTCATGTAATATGCTCTCTTCATATCCATAGTAAAATATTTTGCCGTATTAATTGCAGTAGAGCCGTATGTTGCGAATGCAATATTTGCAATAGGTTTACCCGACTGCAAGTACCCAATTATGATCTCTAATAAAAGTTTTATTTGAAATTCCTGCAATATAGTAATTATAATTATTATATTAAGCTGGATTAGAAGAAAAATGTTGACAACGTTGGGCTACAACCATATACGAGTATACGATGACTCAATATTCATCTTACCGAACTAGTAGTAGCCATCATGACACCCACTGGAAGCAAAAATATGAACACCAAGGCACAAGCTAATAGAACTCCCCAGTAGCGAAGTTGAAGTTGATCGCTAAATACTTCACATACCAAGATGGCAAAACCCATCATGGAGAAGAGTAGAGAGTAGAACCACCACCGGGGAATAGACTCGTAATTTTGTTTCATCAACCTCGTGTGAACATCTTGCATTTGATGCCGATATGAATCGACAAATTGTAGCCATATCGATCTGCTTAACACCAGAAGAGAACTATCTAAAGTTATCACTACCAACGAACAAGATTATAACATGCAGGACTAAAGTAATTATTTCAACTATAAAAACAATAGCACACTAATTGTACCAAAAACAAACATTACAATGAATATTTATTTACAAGAAAAAAATAGTTACAGTTCCTACCTCCCATAGAAGAGAGCAACATGAGAGATGCTTGACGTAAAACAAGCCATGGTAAAACCATAACTACACATAAGGGAGGCACTGAAGTATAATTTCGAATAATTGTTATATGCTTCTTCGTTGAATGTGAGTGACTTCTCATCTAAAACCCGGGACACATTGTAAAATTGCCCATCGATGTCAAAAATACTTGATGAAAAAATAGGAAAGCGTTTGGCATCGTAAACATTATTCCAATAAGATAATGGTACTAGAACATAAAGAATAAGAATGAATCCGACCATCATGTTGACCACCACAAATGCAGGAACTGCCAGAGGACTGTCCATGTAGGATGACATGGTCATCCAATCCAACGCAAAAGAGCCTATGCCTAATCCATTGAATCCAGAACCTATTTGCTGCGCAGTTATCGAGTCTTTCCATATCCAACAAACGAACGATAGAGCCGTGATAGAAGGAAAAAGGTAAACAGGAACAATACTGTAGGTAAAAATTGCAACGATGACTATGATGAAGAACTGATATCGTGACAATTTTCCCTTGGCTCTTTTCTCCGGCTCGTGTAATGCTCTACGAGTGCAAACAACGAAGACATGTTAAATAAATTAAAAGTTTCTTGTCTTTTGCATTGTTTACGAGGAGAGGCACGCCACCTGTAGAAGGCGACGTCTACTAGAGTCGAAGGCCACCACATATAGGGCGAGTGCACTAGCAACTTCATGAATATGCCAGCAAACCCATATCCGAGAAACTACACACCATAAGCCATTTTAAGTTGTCACTTCTTCAAAGGAAGTAGGGAAAGATCAACTAGAATTAACTAAAACATTCGAAGAATTTAGCACCATATTATTACTTTTTCTAAAGAATAACTAATGGTTTTTTTTTACACCGATTTCATGATAACAAAAGAAATCACCTGAATCGATAGTACCAGCAGTATGGCCGGCAGTAACGGGATATCCTTGTGGTAGAAGATCTTGGATATGGTTAATATTTCAAAGCCGACAGAAGCACTTACCGTGCCGGCCAACATGGTGGTCGCCACATGTTCTTTCAAGTTGAAGGGTCCCGGATTCAACGAGAAACTCCAGTTTGTGTATGGCATTCTTATCACTTTGTTCGGTAGCATGTTAGCCATTAGTTTCCCAGCAATGAACACCATCATGTTGATGCAGACATGTGAAAAATAGAACATTTGCTGTCGGTAAAAGGATAATGCTGCACTTACGGACCCGAGGATGCAAATGGGGATTCCGATAAGCCATGTTCGGAATGTCAAGACCTGCAATGTGTTATCATCTGTTGGTGGGACTGTCAACCGAACTTGCTCGATCGGAGAGTCATCCAGAATCGAACCTGAAAGAAGAGGAGAGGGAGGAAGAAAATGAAAAAGAATCATATAAGGATGACAGTAAGAAGTCAAAACGAAAGATGTCAGAGCATATCACCTTCTTCATCGGCCATTTGGTAGGACTCCTAGTAGAGAATAAGCTGTATATTGAGCAGATTTAAAGGATGAAAGCATCTCTAAATATAGTGGAAAGGATTAATTGTCCAACCATTAATAGAAAGAGTTGTGATTCCGTTGCCAAATATACTTTTATTAGTTTTAAAGGTGTCGGTGTGGCTGTGATAGTTAAGGAATTAAATCTGTCAGTGATCCCAAAAAAAATATGTAAAAAATCGTGAACTGGATAGTGGGAATATTCTATATTAAGTGGATTGGCGTTGGTACATTATTGCTTTCAAAATCTTTTTTCTCTTTTTCTCACCTGGTTATTGATGGCAACGTGAACACCGGAATGACTGACGAGGAAGAAAAGGAGAGGAAACGAGGTGTGAGGCGATTGGGAGAAGATATTGGTTCATGCAAGCTAATATTTCATTCCTCATAAAGGTGTGAGGCGATGGGGAGAGCAACGAGGTCTTTTTTTTTTTTTTCTTCTAACAATTATTTTTTATTTATTTACACACACGTTTCCCTGTGCCTCGAGCTCGCCCCCTCCGACAATGTCATCGCCGCCGCGGCAGTGCCGCTGCCGACGCTCCCGTCGTTGCGGCACCTCTTGTGCCCCCCAGCGCTTTCCCCAAGGGAAATGTCTTCTGGCACCCCGAGCACCAGTGCACCCTGCCGCCACCGGAGGTGCTTGCGCTAGTCGTGGAAGAGCCCGAGGCGAGGCTTCCTCGACGCTGCTGCTAGGCTTCCGATGGCTGGCCTTGTGCCTTCCCAGGGCCTGGTACGACCCGAATGCCTTCCGTCTGGAAGGCCTATACTCGAGCTTCATCGGTGGTGCCGAGTCGGAGGACAACAATGCCAGTACTGGGCCCTCGTCCGAGGAGGTAGAGCGCCCCTCCTTTGTCGGTGGGTGATCGAAGCAGAGGGAGAATCACGTATCAAACCTGAAAAAAACATATTGTGCATAACACAGATTTAACCTCCTTGTTTTATTCCATTCATAGTATCAATGTACAGAGTAAAACGCTTAATCACAGTCATATATTACAAAATTAAAGTACAACTCTAAGAAGTTAATCACACATCCCACTAGATAAGATAACCTAAGTTAACAAGGAGGATTAGATGATAATAAACTACATAGTGCCATTAACCGACGCTGGATTTGGAGGACAACACGGTAGTTTTTCGGCACAACAGTCTTTACCTTCGCACGCTACTATTTCACAACTCGTACTCGTTGTTGTACTATGAGTACCATTTTATAGACAATGGTTCGACCTACTCCCTCTCAAAAGCCAGCCCACCCGTGAGGTAACAGTGCTAGCGACAACGACGTGAGCTACTTCATGCGATGCGCTAATGTTCAGCGTCGGTCCTATGGGTCCCGTATCATTCGCCTCGCCAATGGTCCTATTGATCGGAAACCTCGTCGTCTCTGAAGTGGAACCTCATGGTCGACAACCACCACGTCGTCTCCATTGTCTGCCCACGTCGCGTCCGGCAGATCTCGTACAAGCAGAGACAGCCACCACGAGACGTCCACATCGTCGCGCGACAACAGAGAGGGATTCACAGTAGCAAGCGCAAGAGCAAGTAGGATGAGTGAGCCTGCCCTGTAGGTCTAGTGATCCCTCACACCCACCCGTGAACTCCGTCACGTGCACAACAAGGCGTGGGGGACCGCGACTGCCGAGTGGTGGCGGCGTGCGAGCCGCTCCAGCGGGAGATGCACATCCACGGCAGTGCCCGGTCCACCGCGCGGAAGGTGCCGAGGGAGGGAGGGCGGGTTGACGAGGACAGCGTCGATGCCACGGTGTCCTTCTCCGTCGCCATGAACACGTACTCCGCCCTCTTCTCCTTAGATCACGTCTCCATTGTCTGCCACTCGATTAGATTAGCCTAAGGTGCAATCCCCCATGCCCTGTTACGGAGTTCACGGGTGGGAGGGACCGACCTACGGGACAGGGCCCACGTGCGGGCGTTAACGGGTGCGTGTTCACGGGGGAAGGAGGGACGACGAGGAAGTATTAAAGATAGTGATGATATAGATATAAAGAGGAATAACCTTTGTATATGAACAAATACTAGAAGACCATAATACGCAGCAGAATTAAATGTAAGCACAATCAAACAGAACACCAAGATATACGTGGAAAACCCCTTCAATGTGAAGGGTAAAAACCACGGGGCAAACTAGAGATAATCCACTATGAGAATAATGAATATACAAATCTCAATCTCTTGCCCTAAATCTTAGCAACAACCACAAGAGAATAACTGGGATACAAGGATCACGTCACTGCCCACAATATCTAAAACCTCCCCAAGTAATCACAGCAAGAGTCTACTGTAGATTTGATCTAACCTGAGATGAGAACACTGCTAGATGATTGAGAACAGTCTCTCTGCGTTGTCCTTGTCTTCTTCCCTTTCTTTCTCTTCCATTTCTGCCTTGTTCTCCTTCTTCTCTTTGGAATCCCGTGGCTGTTCCTTCTCCCATGTTACTGCCCTATTTATGCCTTTTTCTGCCTCTAAAACGCAGCCACCACACCCCCTAATTTCTTCTATTTCTGCCTCTATCTACGTATATACGTATATAGAGATACGTTATGTATATACATACATACGTATATAGAGATATGTTACGTATATAGAAATATGTTAATCGGGGAGGGATGAAGAGAGGTCAATGTAGCACGAATAGTGTTAAAAAAAATTTAGATAAATAATAAAATATTTAAAAATAAGTATTAAATTTATTTATTTTTTATGTGAATTAAAGACTCATTTTTTTAGGACAATATATAATGTCTCAAGTTATGTTTTCAATCAGTCCATGACTAAAAAAAAATTGATGGAATTAACTTACTAGAAACTCTATTCAAATTATACATAACTATCATCATAGCTTTCTATCACATTGAATCGGGTACAAAAGAATAATCAATCATGCTCTTAATCATATCCATAAGTATATAATTTCATCCGATTGATAATAGAATTATAACATAACCATCACTCTTTGGATCTTCGGAAGATGAAGCGATTAAATATTATACAAACAATGAACCATGACCAAATGTTAATTGGAGTGACAAGCGATACAAATGAACCAACACTGAATATAATTAGTCAATTAATTAATCTTACCTATGTTTTTTTAGATATACACATGACAACATCTACTCAACCATTGGTACAAGGAGTCCAATAATAACGAATATATATATATATATATATATATATATATATATATATATATATATATATATATATATATATATATATATATATATATATATATATATATAAAATAAATCACTAATCTCATTGGGAAGAATCATTCAAGAGAAATCAATAAAATTGTTTTGGTTTTATATCAAACAATAGCTCAAGAAAAAGTCAAAATCATTATGATGATAGGTGAAATTTACTAAACCGTATATAGCTTACCAGGATATAGAAAACAGTTAGTTCTCGAAACATAATTACATGAACTTAGAGTAGATTTATTGGGTTTAAAAAAATCAAATAATGTGAATGAAGGGATGGTCATCACAAGAACTTGTGTCTATAGATTGAGTTAGATGCTTCTATCTAAATTGGGCAAATCGGATGTACATATGACTTCAATCGATAGATCATACTTAAACTTTATTCAAACAAAATCGTAAGAGACTTTAACTGTAAGTTCATACTTAAACTTTATTCAGACAAAGTCGTAAGACAACAATCTTACCATGATATGGATGTTCAAATCTTAATATATCTTTTCTTCATGATAAACTACACTTAATTCTTATTGTAGATAAGGTAGGCCTTGAGGCACATATTCTTTTAGGAATTTAGAAGTTGGGAAAGCCATTGAACCGAGAGAGATAACAAAGACCTTGTCTTTTAGAGGCATCTGTTTATTCATTTCTTTAGTTTTTGAGATGTGTTCTTGCTACATATAGATAGGCATACTCTCAACCAAATCTCTTGTATTGCTTTTGTTGTGTCTCTAGGGTGATACATGTGACGTATGTATCAAGCTTTTAAGAGCTAGCATCTTTGACTTAGCACCATGTTAAGATCACATCCAAGTACCATTCTCCACCTGCAAAGGCTAATATCCAATTCTTATCATGATGCTTGTTAATTATCAATCTTAGAAAGAAACTATGCTTCTTATATATAATCCCTTGTTTCCTTATTGAGTTTGTGTAGCACTCCGACGAAGTGGTCGAAGCTACTTATTGAAGAAGCTGAACTCTCTAAGTGGCACACATACGATTTAATTCAAAAGCAAAAGCGAGGAAGTAATGGATGAAGAAAGAAAATCTGAAAGAAGGGTCATGATAGGTTGTTCAAAGGACCCCTTCACATGTTATGTACTAATTTACATCAATAAATATGTATGTCTAATTTTACACCTTATGCAAATACTCATGTTCGCGTTTCTACATATTCGCTTCACTACAAGAGAATAAATTGAAATAATTTTTTTTTATTTTAGTGGTGCTGAGAACACTAATGTTGTGGGTATCCCTGAGGGTAATACCGAGTGTTGAGTGTTATGCGGTGAAAAGTTGCATTGACTAAACTTGATGAGATTTATAAATATGCATTTAACTCTCATTTATATGGGTGAAATGTTGTATTGTTAAACTCGATGTGATTAGTCATTTACAGTCTTTTAGATTTGTATTGTTAATCTCCATGATAATTTAACATTTAAAAATAATAATAATTCAAGATTAATAAGCGCATAGTCTGTGGGCTTACTTATAATGATAAATAAATTCCTTCCATGGGTTTAGTTGTAATGATAAATAAATAGCTTCTTGTATGAATAACTTTCATATAACTCTTCCATTTTGATGTTATTATATTATTTATATAAATGACAATGATATTCTCGGTTGAACAACATGAACGACATTTTCGAGACTTGACGACACATAGATGAAGGTGTTTTTTGTTGAGATTTCATAGGTTAAGATAAAAAAAAGGCAGGATTAGAGGAACAAGATACAATAATTTCTAAAATTTCTTTAGCATTTTAGCAAAATAATTACTTTCTCATAAACCTTTTATATGAAAATTTTGAGTGTGGCGTTAACTTTAGACCTCACCTCATTTGTTCGAGCTCCTTTTATTTTTTACTCCATACCCAAAAACGAGATTGAACAAGCAAAAGTATCTGTTTTAACAACTGAAACAAAACAAATTATGTTGTTTTAACAACCGAAACATAAACAATAACATACTTTCGACAAATTAATGATAGTCACATACCGGTCGATCAAATTTATTGATCATCTTAATTGAATACGGGACAACCTTCTACAACAACTCCTGGTGCTGTTGGATAATGAGCCAAGGGGCAATGGTCGTCCATCTCCAAACCCCACCAATCTAGTCCATATATACCTCGAGATTTAAGAAAATAAATAACAAAAATGGTCAAAATAGATGCTCCGGAATCCAATCCAATTGATAACACATAATTATAATGTGCCCACCATTCTTTGAACCTTCTAAAGATAAAGTAGTTAAATATCAAACCAATTATGAACCATGACCAAACGTTAACCATAGTGGCAGGGGGCACAATGGTACCAACACTAAATATAATTGGCCAATTAATTAGTCTTATCCATGTTTTTTCTGGGTATACACGCGACAACATCCATAATCCCACTGGTGCAAGGAGTCCAATAATGATGGAGATGAACATGTTGAAGTATGTGCCATGAGGATAGAACATTCTAATTGGACCTATAACACCCCATGTGACTCCTAATGTGAATGACCTTCTTTCCCAAGGGCATGTCCAAGGACTTCCCTTGGGCAACAATTCTGGATAACATATATTCTTTACTGAGTATAAGATCCAGCATTGGATACTAAAGCTAACCACACATGCTAGTAGACCACTTGGAATCTACGTGTAAAGAAAACATATAGGATGGTAAGTATAATATAATAACATTATAGAATTCAAAATTTGGATTTGCAAGAACATGTCAATATGTGATACATAAGTTGCGATAAGTTGCGATGTATCTTAATTTACAAATCTTTTCAGATAGTAGCTAGATGAGGATATAACACAGTGATCCAGAAAATACCTGGAACATTACTTTTGGAGGAATCTTCATGTAATGTGCTAGCTTCAATTTTATGATGAAAAATTTTGCCGTAATTAAGTGCAGTAAAGTCGTATGTTGTGAATGCTATATTTGCAATAGGTTTACCTGCAAGTACCCAATTATGATCTCTAATAAAAGCTTAGTTGAAAATCCCTGCAATATAATAATTATTATATTAATCTGGATTAGAAGAAAAATATTTACAATGTTGTCTCAATAGGATGTGATTTTTTTTGCTCCAATTCGGAAGCCAATTGAGGGCTATAAATACTCCTTATTTCTCAGCTGATTGAGAATAGAGAAATGATAAGAATGGGTGAAATAGCTTACAAAAGTTGAGAGTTCACTTCCATCGTTTCTAAGTGTAAAAGTGTGTAAAAGAAGAATGAGCCACTTGTGAAAGTTCTGTAAAGGGGTGATTGATCAATGCCCTTCAAGAAAGATCAATAGTCGAAGCCGGTGACCTCATTGGAGGAGGTATCAGGAGTGGACGTAGGTCAAACGATTGAACCACTAAAAACTTAGCATGTTCTCTTCTTGGTGCATAATTTACTTTTGTTGCATTCTACTTTACTTCATTGCAAATTGTCCAATCCCCTCTTCTCTACTCACTTACAAACTTATTCAAGTCAAACGTCTTTCCGAAATGATTTTCGTCGAACTAAATTTTTTCATCGGACGAAGTTTTCCGAAATCACTTAAATTTGTCGTTTCTATCCGATGCACTAATTCAACCCCCCCCTCTCTTAGTATCATTCTTGATCCTAACAATATTGGGTTTAAAAAAATCAAATAATATGAATGAAGGGATGGTCATCACAAGAACTTAAGTCCATAGATTGAGTTGAAGTTGTTTCTATCTAAATTGGGCAAATCGAATGTACATTTGACTTCAATCGATAGACTATACTTAAACTATATTTGGACAAAGTCATAAGAGACTTCAATCGATAGATCATACTTAAAGTTTATTCAAACAAAGTCATAAAAGAAAATTCTTACCATGATATCGAAGTTAGAATCTTAATATATATTTCCTTCATGGTAAACTACACTTAATTCTTCTTGTAGATAAGGTAGGTCTTGAGGCACATTCTTTTGGGAATTTAGCAAGTTGAGAAAGCCATTGAACTCAGAAAGATAACCAAGATCATGTCTTTTAGAGGCATTTGTTTATTCACATCTTTAATTTTTGAGATATGTTCTTGCTACATAAAGGAAGTCATACTCTAAACCAAATCTCTTGTATTGCTTTTGTTGCATCTCCACATCACTAGGGTGATACATGTGACGCATGTATCAAGATTTTACAAACTAGCATCTTTGACTTAGCACCATGTTAAGATCACATCCAAGTATCCTTCTCCACCTACAAAGGCTAATATCCAATTTTTATCATCATACTTATTAACTAGCAATCTTACAAAGAAACTATGCTTCTTATATACAATCCCATGTTTCCTCATTGAGTTTGTGTAGCACTTCATTGAAGTGGCCGAAGCTACTAACTGAAATCCCCCCATCGAAGAAGTTGTATGTTGAGTGCGGTGTTAACTTTAGACCTCACCTCATTTGTTCCAGCTCCTTTCATTTGAGATTGAACAGGCAAAAGTATTTGTTTTAACAACTGAAACAACGAAGACATGTTAATTAAAAAAATAAAAAGTCTCCTATCTTGTGCATTGTTTACAAGGAGAGTCACGCCACCTGTAGAAGGAGATGTCTACTAGGGTCGAAGGCCACCACATATAGGGCGACTCCACTAGCAACTTCATGAATATGCTAGCAAACCCATATCCGAGAAACTACACGCCACAAGGCATTTACAATCGTAACTTCTTGATCGGAAGTAGGGAAAGATCAATTGGAATTAACAAACTAAACCATCGAAGAATGAATAAATCATCGAAGAATAACTAACTAACTAAATCATCAGAATTCAGCACCATATTATTACCTTTTCTTTATAAAAAAATAAATAAATAAATAATAAATTTATTTTAATACCAATTTCTCGATACTAGAAGAAATCATCTGAATCGATAGCACCAGCAGCATGGTCAGCGGTAATGGGATATCCTTGTGGTAGAAGATCTTGGACAAGAACAATATTTCGAAGCCGGCAGAAGCACTTTCCGTGCTGGCCAGCATGGTGGTCCACATGTTCTTTCAAGTTGAAGGGTCCCGGATTCAACGAGAAACTCCAGTTTGTGCATGGCATCCGTACCACTTTGTTTGGTAGCATGTTAGCCATTAGTTTCCCAACGATGAGCACGATGATGTCGATGCAGACTTGTGATAAATCGAACATTTGCGGTCGGTAAGAAGATAATGCTGTAATTACGGACCCGAGGATGCAAATTGGGGAGTCCGGTAAACCATGTTCGGAACGTCAAGAACTGCAATGTGTTATCATCTGTTGGTGGGATTGTCGACCGAACTTGCTCGATCGGAGAGTCATCCAGAATCGAACCCGAAAGAAGAGGAGAGGGAGGAAGAAAATGAAAAAGAATCTTAAAAGGATGACAGTAAGAAGTCAAAACGAAAGATGTCAGGGAGGGGCATGTCACCTTCTTCATCGGCCAAATACTCCTATTAGAGAGAATAAGTTGTATATTGAGTAGATATAAAGGATGAAAGCATCTCTAAATATAGTGGAAAGGATTAATTTGATGGAAACAGTTGTGATTCGGTTGCCAAATATACTTTTATTGGTTTTAAAGGTGTCGGTGTGGCTGTGATAGTTAAGGAATTAAATATGCAAAAAAATCGTGAACTGGATGGTGGGAATATTCTTCTATACTAAGTGGATTGGCGTCGGCACATTATAGCTTTCAAAATCCTTTTACTTTTTTGTCACCTGGTTCTTGATGGCAACGTGAACACCGGCATGGCTGACGAGGAAGAAAAGGAGAGGAGGAAACGAGGTGTGGGAAGCACGGGATTCGGATTGGGGTGGAAAAAAGACAACTAGAATCGCACCCTTGGCCATGTATCTCACAGAGCAACTATTTCACTCATACTCGGTCTTGTACAGAACAGACAGTCCGATTGCAATGGCTAGTTCTCCTCTGGGGCTGCTTTCATTCCTCTACGGCGGTGATCTCCGGTCTCCAGTACTGGAGTTGACTCGCTCATGTGGGACGACAGGTCTCTGTTTCTTGAAAGCCAGCGGGCTCTGCACCTCCTCCTCTTCCTTCACCGCCGCCGCCACCCAACGCTTGACGTCGTCGAACTCCGAGTCCGGCGACGCTGGCACGTTCAGATAGAACGGCATGTGCCTCGAGCTCGCCCCCTCCGACACGTCATCGCCGCCGGGGTAGTGCCGCTGCCGACGCTCCCGTCGTTGTGGCACGTATTGTGCCACCCAGCGCTTGCCCCAACGGAAACGTCTTCAGGCACACCGAGGGAGCACCGGTGCACCCTGCCGCCACCGGAGGCCGCCGTGGAGGCGCTTGCGCTAGTCGTGGAAGAGCCCGAGGCGAGGCTTCCTCGACGCCGCTGCTAGGCTTCCGATGGCTGGCCTTGTGCCCGCCCAGGGCCTGGTACGACCCGAATGCCTTCCGTCTGGAAGGCCTGTACTCGAGCTTCGCCGGCGATGCCGAGTCGGAGGACAACAATGGCAGTACCGGGCCCTCGTCCGAGGAGGCAGAGCGCCCCTCCTTTGTCGGCGGGTGATCGAAGCGGAGGGAGAATCACGTATCAAACCTGAAAAAAAGAAACAAGCAAAAAAAAAAAAAAAACATATTGTGCATAACAGAGATTTAACCTCCTCTTCATTCCATTCATAGTATCAATATACAGAGTAAAACGCTTAATCACAGCCATATATTACAAAACAAAATTAAAGTACAACTCTAAGAAGTTAATCACACTTCCCTAGTAAGATAACCTAAGTTAACGAGGAGGATTAGATGATAATAAACTACATAGTGCCGTTAACCGACGCTGGATTTGGAAGACAACACGGTAATTTTTCGGCACAGCAGTCTTTACCTTCGCCAATAAAAAACATTAAAATAATCATTATAAACAACATAAAAATAAATAGCATCACACCAGCCATCCTTCGCACGCTACTATTTCACAACCCGTACTCGTTGTTGTACTATGTGTACCATTTTATAGAGAATGGCTCGACCTACTCCTTCTCAAAAGCCAGCCAGTCCATCCGTGAGGCGACAGTGCTAGCGACAACGACGTGAGCTACTTCGTGGGATGCGCTAATGTACTGCAGGTCTCGTGAGCCTGCAGACCTGCAGGTCTCGTGAGCCTGCAGGAGCCTGCTCTGCCCTGCAGGCTTACCTGCAGGTCTCGTGAGCCTGCTCTACCCTGCAGGCTCACCTGCAGGTCTCGTGAGCCTGTCCCGTGAGCCTGCTCTGCCCTGCAGTCTCACCTGCAGGTCTCGTGAGGTAGTATTTGATAGTTTGTAAAGATCAAATGTCAAGAAATGACCCAAAAAGAAAGTTAAATCAGTGAAGTAGTATTTGATAGTTTCCGTTGTCTCTACAAGTTTCAAGTTTGCCCACCACTGACCATGATGACTAAAAAGAACATGTTGAGGCATAAACAAATGAGGTGCTATTACAATTAACAGGAAATGTATGAGCTTTCTTGTGTTAACTTCATCACCCCCCCCAAATGGACAAACCTGAACTTGAAAACCTTAGTGAAATCTGAAACATTAATCAGGAATTAGTCATTCATCTAACAACCATCATGAAAGATAATCTAACTTGCTTTTCTAAACTAAAAATATCATGAACTTTGAGAATAAATTCTTAGAAAAGAAGTCACATCAAAAGTATCAATTCACTGTATTGTATTCATCCAATATTATCAATTGCAGATATGATCAAACTCTGCTGTTAATCTTGTAGAAAGTTCTGGCTTTATTTGTCAGGTGCCTCTGGGAACCTGATTATTATGTGTGGCTAGTCTTGTTAACATCTAAATCACTGAAACCGTATTGTATTAGATGCAAACAGCAAGAAGAAGAAAATTTACCAGAAAGAATTCCTTCAATTACTTTGAATGTGAACTCTTTACTGACATCAAGTGGTTCTTGGCATTCAGCTGAGGGCCACAAATCAGGATAGCCCACACCCCTACAAAAGATAATTTATAGAGTTTTATCTGGGTTGTGTAATCACTCCCAACCCAATTCACAGAGAAAAATCAAATAAATTGAAAAAGAATATTGCATTGCAGAAAAGAAGACATCTTTGGAGATGCAGGCTATGATCACCAAGAGCAGTATGAGTTACTATAATAACAACATGATTTCTTTTAGTTAAAAATTCAAGAATTTTTAAATCCATACTACAAAATAAGAGCTAAAAGGCCTTTGGACTTTATCTACCATGAGAGAGCATGGCCGGGCACATCAATCTCAGCCAACACGTTTACTCCCCTTCTTTCTGCATACCTGAAAATATTCATGTTTAGAAGTACAAAAAGGATTCAGTCATGAAGAAACTAAGAAGCACCATAAAACTCATACTGATATATAAATTACAGGTATACACATATGAACCATTTAAAAACATACACAAGTGCAGATGATAATTTATGCATGTGAGGCATCATACAGGAGCTTTTGTCCCCAATTCTTGTCACCAGAATGTATATTCTTAGGGGTTTGTTCAATGTTCATCAGAGCAGAGGGTCATATGTGCCACTAATATATGTGCATGACCACAGAGAAGAAGTAGGCCTGCTTAGCATGTAATTAAAACTTAAGTATATTTTAAGAAGTCTGATCATATGTGCCACTGATAAATGTGCATGAGGGGATGATGCAGATACACTGACAACAGTAGTGTGATGGAGATTATATGGGTCATACATTGCAAGAAAAAATATTTCAACTGATGAAAGGAAACTAGACATCACATAAGAAAAAATAATTACTTTCTTCTTAGTTCAGATGTCTGTTACACTCAAATATATCTGTATGCAAACTTTTTGTCCTAAAAAGTCATATGCCTGTAATGATCTAGGTATAACCCTAGCATATTCACCATCTCTTGTTGAGAGCTAGGTACAGATGGCTGGTTAATGATCAGATCTAGGCCAGTGTGACAATCTCCAAGAACAAACATACCACAACCTTGAAAAGGATGCTTAAGTAGCCATTCATTGCTTACTGTGCGATTTCAAGAGCATCAGCCTTAGTATCTCGCTCAGAGTAGGAGTATGCACCAGCCCACAGTCTTGGATATGATGGTATCTCCAAGGGGAAGGATTGCTTATCCACCGCGCGGCTCGCCCGCGCCAGCCTTTGCCGCCACCGCCCTGCCCCCCTGCCCCCCGCGAGGACGTGTAATCCCCGGATGCCATTCGATTAGATTAGTATTAAAGATAGTAATTAGTGTGATGGGAGAGAGGCTCGTACGTCGCCACCGCTCGGCAGCCGCGTCGTTCACGGGTGGGAGGGATCATCACGGGACCTGCGGGGTCCCCACGCCTTGTTGCGTCGTTCACGGGTGGGAGGGATCATCACGGGACCTGCGGGGTCTCCACGCCTTGTAGCGTCGTTCACGGGTGGGAGGAATCATCACGGGACCCGCGCGGTCATTCACGGGTGGTGGCAGGGATTACGGGCGAAGGAGGGACGGCGAGAAAGGTGCCGAGAGGCGGCGCCGATGTCACGGTGTCCTCCTTCTCCGGCCCGCTAATCATCTCCGCCACCACGGTGTCCTCCTTCTCCGGCCCGCTAATCATCTCCGCCACCTTTATTAACATAATGATTGTGCTTCTTCGCATACACATACGCATACTTACTGAGGAGAATAAGATCACAAAAGGATGTCCAAAGTGCGTTAACTCAGAAACAGGAGATGATCGGAAAGAATGGAACACAAAAAGAAAAAGAAAAAAAAGAGAAGGAATACGGACGAGCATGAGGAAGGAAGGGGAGTGGCGGACATGGCAGCGCTGCTGTACCCCACCTCCCACATCTGCTCCCCCCGGGTCCCGCTACGCGTCGTACCCCCTGATCACCACGACCGCCATAAACTCCACCATCCTTATATGGCGGCCAATTTCTCCCTCTGTCCTCCCACTAGGCTCGATCACTTAGTATGCAGCAAGCAAGAGAAGAAGAAACAGAAACACGCCGCTGCAGCTTGTGTCTTTCCCAAGTAGGGGAAATAAGTGATGGCAGTGGAACTTCTCTCTTTCTTCGGAAGAGAGTGGTTGGCATGAATTGAAGGGCATCAATGGTGCTGCAAAAGAAGAAGAAACAGAAACACGCCGCTGCAGCTTGTGTCTTCACATATGTATGTGTCTTTCCCAAGGAGGGGAAGTGATGGCAGTGGAACTTCTCTCTTTCTTCAGAAGAGAGTGGTTGGCATGAATTGAAGGGCATCAATGGTGGGTTGAGAGAAAAGAGATGGGAAGGGTAAGGTATGGGGTTCAGTCAGTAGTTGGGACGAGGTGTGGAGGTGCGGTTACTCTCTCCCTCCCTCTTTTTATATGCATAGCTGTAAGAGAAGCACAGGAAGAGGGGTTGAATTTCCAAATGGAAATGGCAACTATTGCTGCGCGGTCCCTCTGCTTACTTCCAGTGTACATAATGGAAATGGCATAGCTATTCCGTTCCCATGTCCATAATAGCATGCTCGAAGGATGTGACGTGTATGTACATTTATACGTTCATAGGCATACGTTAATCAGGGATGAAGAGCAGGAGCAGGGCAGCGTGGCACGAATAGCGCCACATATCATGTAATCTCGACGCGAGCTTCGCCACAAAGTAAGTAGCGGGTAATGGCGCATCATCATCCTTATGGGGTGTATGTGTCACACACCACCCAATTAATGATAGTGATGGTGGGTGCACTTTGAAATTATCAAATATTTAGAATAACTTTGAAATGACTAACATAGTTCTAAATTATCATCATTTTTTTATGGTATCAAAATAGGTGTTTTCATAATTTGATTCCTTTCAATTTTGAATTTGTTTTGTTTATCTAATTTTATCAAATTTAAGTTAAATTTACGACTACTTCGGCCAAAAAATCACTTGAATATTATCTTAAAATGTTTTCTGAATTTTTATCCTTTTAAAACCTGGATCATACTATTTTTGAATGAGATTATACTATCTTTAGGTTCCTATTAAAGAAAATTTAACCCCAATAAATTTTTTTTAGGAAATTTTTAAAAAAAATTATAAGCTCAAATAATTATGTTTCTATTTTTAGTCTTTAAAATAGGTATTTTCACTGATTAAAGCCCTTAAAAGATTGAATTTGTCATTGTCTAAATTAACCTAGTTTAAGGTGAATTTACAACCACCTTGCTCTAAAAAACCAGTTAAATATTATTTTTCTGAAGTTCTATTAAAAAATTATTTTCGAGACTAAGAGTTATATTATTTCTGGAGTCATATTAAAAACAGTATAATCTTATTAAAAAAGAATAACTCATGATCCACTTTTCTCAAAAACTATCAAATTTCCAAGATACTTTGGAAATGACTTACACAGACTTAAATGATTTTTTCTATTTTTTACCCTTAAAATGATGAATCTGTGTTAATTTTATAAATTTGGCCAATTTATGATGAATTTACAACCACTTTACCCCAAAACCACTTGTATATTATTAGAGAATGTTTTTTTAGTTGCATAGTTTTCAAACAAGGTATATTGTTTTTGGAAACCTATTCTAAAATAGTATAATCCTAATAAATAAAGTGTAATTAAGATAAGTCTTTAACGTTGGTATTTTCACTGATTTCGATCCTTAAAAGTTTTAATTTGTGTATTTATTTAATTTTGGCTAATTCAACATGAATTTGTAACCACTTTGAGCAAAAAAAATATAAATATTGTTAGAGAAGATTTTTCGAAGTTGAGAGAACAATTTTTGGAGACCTATCTTATGTTGTTTTAAAATGAACAAGGTCACATTATTTTTTAGTCCTATTAAAAAAATGGAGTAAAATCTCACTTAAAATAAATATAACTCAGATATCACATTTTAAAAAATTCTTAAAATCTCATAAATCCTTAGAAATGATATACAAAGGCCCAAATGACCTATTTTTGGACAAAATTACACAATTTTTTAATTTTATTAAAAAATAGTATAATCCCATTAAAAAAGAACATAACTTAGGTACTAGTTTTCTTTTCTTTTTTTTGAAGTTTTAGGAAACTATGGAAATAATGTAGGAAGGTCTAAATGGCCACTTTTGGTTCTTAAGCTTTTAAAATGGATGTTTCCACTATTTTTAGCCTTAAAATATTGAATTTATCTCATTTTTAAATTTTGTCCAATTTAATGTGAATTAATAACCACTTTGGGTCACAAAAAATGAATATCATGAGATTAATGTTTTGAGAAAATAATTTTGAAGTCCTTGCTTATATTTTTTTTGAGATTTGATTTACACTATTTTTGAATATGATTGCATTGTTTTTATTATCGAGTTCAAAAATAGTGCGACTCAATTCAAAAATTTTATAACTCAGATCTCACTATTTCTATATTTTATGAAATTTTAGAATTCCTTTTAAATGACTTACAAAGGTCTATATGTATTTTTTTTCCTATTTCTAAGTCATTCAAATAGGCATTTTCACTGATTTCAACCCTTAAATGGTTGAATTTATATCATTTTTTTATTTTTATAAAATTTGAAGTAAATTTAAACTATGTTGGGTATAAAATCACTTCAATTTTATTGAAAAAGTTTTTATAAAATAATAAAAATAAAATTTTGGAGACTCGAGTTACATTTTTTAAATCTAGGGTTGCATTGTTTTTAATCCTATTTTAGAAAAGCATTTAATGTCATTCAAAAAGACTATGAAGACTAGAAAACAATTTAACCCCATCCAAAAAGCCTTTAAAATAGGTATGAATATTTATTTTAACCGTTAAAGCAGTTCATTAAAGTCCGATTCCAAATAAAGTTCATTGTACTTTTATTTGATCCAATTTGAGTACCTCTATAGGATAGACCTCAACAGAAAACTCAAGACCACGATTATTAGTATACAAGTATTTTTAAATTTTTGAGAGAAAATTATTTTTTTAGATCAACTATTTTTAAATATGGTCACACTGTTTTTTAGTCCTATTTAAATATAGGATAACCTCATTCAAAAAGAGTAAAAGTGAGGTCTAACTCTTTTTTATTTTCTAATTTTTAAGAACATAAAAAACTATTTACAAAGGCCTAAATCATCTAATAAGTATTTCACATATTTTTAAGCTTTTAAAAGGGCCAAGAGTCATTTTTTCAATTTTGACCAATATAACATGAATTTACAACTATTTTGTACTAAAAATCACTTATATGTTATTAAAGAACGTTTTCTAAAGTTTTGAAATAATTTTTTTTGGAGACAAAGTTACACTGTTTTCAAATTTTTAGATTTTTATTCAAAAATAGCGTAATTTAGGTCTAACTATTTTAGAAATATCCAAAATTTCACAAAACATTGGAAATAATATATAAGACCCAAATGATCATTTTTCATTTTTAATCTTTTAAAGTAAGAATTTTCATGTCATTGTTGAGACAACCTAATGGTTAGTGCATTGTTGCAATATTAATCGATGTAAGGTTTGACTACATGTTTGAGTGTCTTATAAATTGTTTAATGTAACAATTTTTTAAAACATATGGTCATTAATTTTTTAAACCTTTGAAAAGCTCAATTTGTACCTTTTTTCAATTTTGATATTTAAAGTGAATTTACAATTACTTTAGGCCAAAAACTAGTGAATATTACCGTCGTATGTTTTCGAAAGGAGTCGAGTTACATTGTTTTTTGTTCTCATTTACAAACAATATTTCTTCATTAAAAAATAATGCCAATTCAGTCAACTATTTCGAAGCCATCCAGGATTTAATAAAACCTTAAAAACATTTTGTAAAGGCTTGAACAATCACTTTTTCTATTTCAAACTTTTAAAATAGATATTTTCAACTTTCAAAATAGATATTTTCACTGATTTTAGTCCTTAAAACATTTGTGTCAATTTTTTAGTATCGACTAATTTGAAAAGAATTTGCAATTACTTAGGCCAAAAATCACTTGTAAATTATTAGAAATTTTCTTTCTAAGTTTTAATTAAAGAATTGGATACTTGAATTACAATGTTTTTAAATAGCATCGGACTATTTTTTAGTCCTATTATAAAAAATGTAACCTCAGTTTCACTCTATTCAAAAAATCATTAGATTCTGTTTCTCTTATAAATTTGCATTCCTCCAATAACTTTCAATTATATTTCATCTCTTGTTCCTTAATCCTTCAGTAACTTTCGTTGTCTGACATGCATAAAAAAAAGGTGTATCTGTCTGAAAATTGCAAAGAATTTTGATGAACTTGTATGATTCATAGAGGTTTATCCATCACTCTTCTCCTAATCAAGCTTACAAAGTCTTAACTCATATATGAAGATCTTACTCATATACAAAGAATTTAGTATGACTCTAGATAACACCTTTTAACACTAACTCAGATAAACTTTAGATTATGTTCCAACATTATGTAATTTCTTTTACAGGTTGAATAAACATGGAATGAATGAATCTCAGGGCTACAAGTATTTTGTTTTGCGTGCACAAAAAATAGCATTATCACATGGATATGAAATCATCAATTGGTATGTACTCTACATCTGGATGAATTGTATGTCCTCGGTTGTTTCTGCTCTAAAACTTGTGTTCCTTGATGAACAGGGAAGAGACTTTCAACAACTTTGGGAGTCAACTCAGCCCAAAAACTGTGGTTCATAACTGGTATTTTTTCTTGATCTGCCATGTTTGTTCTAATTGGTATCAAGCAATACATATGCTTTCAAATATGTCAAATGTAAGTTCTCATCATTAATGATAAAACACACATCAAATGTTTTTTTAGGATATACACATAACATCTATACAACAATTGGTACCAGGAATCCAATAATAATGAATATATATATATATATATATATATATATATAATAATAATAATAATAATAATAATAATAATAATAATAATAATAATAATAATAAATCACTAATTTGTGCGTTGGTCTCGTGGATCCTATTTTGGATTCCTTGATTGAGATTTCTCATGGGGAAGAATCATTCAAGAGAAATCAATTAAATTATTTTGGTTTTATATCAAACTATAGCTCAAGAAAAAGTTAAAATCATTATGATAATTGGTGGAATTTGCTAAACCATATATAGCTCACTGGGATATAGAAAACAGTTAGTCCTTGAAACATAATTAGTAGATATATTGGGTTTTAAAAAAATCAAATAATGTGAATGAAGGGATGGTCATCAGGAACTTGTGTCCATAGATTGAGTTAGATGCTTCTATCTAAATTGGGCAAATCAGATGTATATATGACTTCAATCGATAGATCATACTTAAACTTTATTCAGACAAAATCATAAGAGACTTCAATCGATAGTTTATACTTAAACTTTATTTAGGCAAAATCGTAAAAGAATAATCTTACCATCGTATCGATGATCAAATCTTAATATTGATAGAAATAATAGAAGATAAGAATAATTATTGAAGAAATGAAGAAGCTTAAATACATTAACATGTTCCCTCTCCTATTTATATAGATTATGCTAAAGTAATTATTTTAACAACTAAACAATAATATCCTTTCAACAAATTAATTGTAGTCATATACCCGCTGATCAAATTTAGTGATAATCTCAATTGAATATTGGACAACCTTCTACAATAACTCCTGGTGTTGTTGGACAATGAGCCAAGGGGCAATGGTGCATATATTTCATGAGATTGAAGAAAAAAATTAACAAAAATGGTCAAAATAAATGCTTCGAAATCCAGTCCAATTAATAACACAATTATAATGTGCCCACCATTCTTTGAACCTTCGAAAGATGAAGTAGTTAAATATCAAACCAATTATGAACCATGACCAAATGTTAACCGTAGTGGTAGGGGGCACAATGGTGCCAACACTAAATATGACTAGCCAATTAATTAGTCTTATTCATGTTTTTTCTGGGTATAGACGCGACAACATCTACACTCTCATTGGTGCAAAGAGTCCAATGATATTGAAGATGAAGATGACGATGATGAAATACATGCCATAAGGAAATAACATTTTAATTGGACCTACAAGCCCCCATGTCACTCCTGATGCAAATTATCTTCTTTCGCAAGGGCATGTTCAAAGATTTTCCTTGGGCAATAATTCTAGATAACATATATTCTTCAACAAGTATAAGATCCATAAGCTTACTACACATGCTAGTAGACTATCTGAAATCTACATCTAAAGATAACATATAGGATGGTAAGTACAATATAATAATGTTATAGAATTCAAAATTTAGATTTGCAAGAATATGTCAATACTAATTTTCAAATCTATTCAGATACTAGCTAGATGAGGATACGACACAGTGATCCAGAAAATACATGTATCAAGAACATTACTTTTGGAGGAATCTTCATGTAATGCGTTAGCTTCAGTTGTACAATGAAAAATTTTGCCGTATAAAGTGCAGTAGAGCCGTATGTTGCGAATGCTATATTTGCAATAGGTTTACCCGACTGCAAGTACCCAATTATAATCTCTAATAAAATCTTAGTTGAAAATCCCTAAAAAATATTTACAAGGTTGTCTCAATATTCATCTTACCTGACCGATCGTAGCTGCCATGACTCCTTCTGGAAGCAAAAATATAAACACCAAGGCACCAGCTAATATAACTTCCCGATAACGAAGTTGAAGTTGTTCGGTAAATCCCAGAATGAAAAAATGTGAATAAGAGAGTTTGATATCAGGCATCAGAATGATCCCAGTCTGTGGCACGGAATAAACAGTGAGTTATAATAATAGGTCTAAAGAACCTCCGCAAAAGAATCGTGAAAATTATTTTTTATGATACGTACAAAAAGATTGGCAACACAATTGAGAAATACAATTCAACATGAATTTACTAAAGCAGGTAAATTACTCCATCGAAAACGATTTCTAAAGAAATCAATTTGACGTTAGGGAAAGAATCGACTTCAGCTACAAAGAATGGGTCATTCTCTGTACGCAACGAATGACCAATATTCCACGCACTGGAGTTGACTTGCTCATGCCGGGATGACAGGTCTCGGTTTCTTGAAGGTTGACAGGCTCTGCACCCCGTTTACGTCGTCGAACTCCGGGTTCGGCGACGCTGGCGCGATCAGATAGAACGCCCTGTGCCTCGAGCTCGCCCCCTCCGACGACGTCATCGCCGCCGGGGTAGTGCCGTTGCCGACGTTCCCGTCGTTGTGGCACCTCTTGTGCCCCCCAGCGCTTGCCCCAATGGAAACGTCTTCAGGCACACCGAGCACCGGTGCACCCTGCCGCCGCCGGAGGCCGCCGCGGTGGCGCTTGCGCTTGCCGTGGAAGAGCCCCGAGGCCGAGGCTTCCTCGACGCTGCTGCTAGGTTTCCGATGGCTGGTCTTGTGCCTGCTGGTGCGACCCGAATGCCTCCCCGCTAGGTTTCCGAAGGAGAACCATTCCGGGTGGGAGGGATCACAGGATCACGGGACCTACGGGACAGGGCCCATGCCTTGTTGCGTCGTTCACGGATGGGAGGGATCACGGGACCTGCGGGACAGAGCCCACGCCTTGTTGCGTCGTTCACGGATGGGAGGGATCACGGGACTTACGGGACAGAGCCCACGCGCGATCGTTCACGGGTGGGAGGGATCACGGGACCTGCGGGACAGAGCCCACGCGCGATCGTTCACGGGTGGGAGGGATCACGGGACCTACGGGACAGGGCCCACGCCTTGTTGCGTCGTTCACGGGTTGGAGGGATCACGGGATCACGAGACCTGCGGGACAGGACCCACGCCTAGTTGCGTCGTTCACAGGTTGGAGGGATCACGGGACCTACTGTCACGGACTTAGCTGGTTTTGCCTAAGTCGTGCGGCACCCTCGCGCGTCCGTCCGCAAAGGTCAGCCTCCCCGAAGCCTCCCATTGTCCCTTAGGACCAACAAAAGAGAGAACGGGTTAAAGAGAACGCCTCAATCGGGATCTACAAGCAAACATGTCCGAAAAACACTTCATAGACAATGCAAATTACAAACAGACTTTACAAGCTCTGAATAGTTGCACAACAAAGGGTAAAATGGTCCATTACAGACCGAAAAGCTCTCGAACGTGTCCACATGACACAACCTTTATTTACAAGCCTAAAGAGGCCACCAACCCAACTAAAATGGGACTATTGAGCCTTCGGCCGTCCCTCTACATGCTGTACAAGGCATGAACATGCCAAAAGACAACGGACAGACATAAGCATTACATGAACATCTTGTTTCGAAGTTTGTCCGTTACATTCTCCCCCACTTATCCCTTCGACGTCCTCGTCGAAGCCTTTGTGAACACTGCAACTCTTCGCCTTTGTGAACACTGCAACTCTTCGCCTTTGCTGAGTCTTCAATCTTCTGCTCCAGCTGCAATGCGCCTTCTGGCTCCCAGCTGCTCTCCGCCGCTGTTTTTGAGTAGTCGAACCTTTGATCCGCCATGCTGCTCCAACTCACCAATGACTCTGACTCTGATGTGGGGTTGGCTGAGTTGTGTTGATCCTTGTTGATTCCTGCGGATCTCCCAAATGAAGGAAAAGACCATCCTTGCTGCGCCAGTCTCTCAAAATTCCACATGCTGCTTGAACTGGATGGATGCTTGTTGGAGCTTTAACGAGCATCATCTCGCAAACTTCTGAAGTTTTGGGTCCTTCCTCCACAAAATCTGTCCATTGACTCTTCCTTCACTTAGTTGTCACATCCAAGTAGGTTCGCATCACTTCCGCTTTCGATTGGCATTTCGTTGGGAAATGAGGCGGACAATCTACTCTCAGTAGCACTGATCACCATTGGTGAGGATTTGACAACTATTGTCTTCAATTATCTTCGAAGGGTCTTTGAACTTGTGCAGAGCTCCTCTGCTGGATAGATAAGAGAAGTGGGGTACTCGGTTTCGCCCATTCTCTTAAGGGTTGAGAAGGCAAAGGTTACTTGACTTCGCCCGCCTCCTCGAGGTTGTACTTCATGCATCAAGCTGGTTACTAGACTTCGCCTGCTCTTTGCTCACACTTCTGAAGCACTTGAAGTGTTTGCACTCCTTGCGATGAGTTAGCTACTGTGATTCACCTTCTCACTGCCATCGAACTTCTGGAACGCGGGAAGTTTTCACCCCAACTTGGAGTAATTCTCTGATAAATGAGGTCGCCTCTGGGATTGTACCGTCTTCTCCATCAACCCTGCCGCCTACTCCACTGAGTAGCAAAGGTACAGCACCGCGTACTGCCTGCTTCGTTCCTTGGTCGTGCACTCTTGCATGACCCGAAGTCCTTCACTTACGGCTATCTTGATGAGAAACTTGTTGACACCGATCTTACGAAGTTTCTTGGCCTCTGCCCTTCAGCCTTGTCTCGGTACTTGGAGATTGCCTCTGCATGCTCCACCTCCTCGGCCCCTTTCACGACCAAGCGCTCTCCCTCCATGAGAGCAAGGGATCAATGACTTGCACAGAAGTCCCGCCTCTGCGGTACCATGGCGCTGCCATGCCCATGGCCCTACTATCCGTCGCCTCGCATCTGCATCCCTTTTCTTCACGATCAGTAGATATGTCTCCGTGGCACTCCTCTGAGTCCACCTCCATTCTAACTGATGCTTGCTTTTGGGTAGCTAAGTCCCTCTGGACTCGTCGTCGCTTCCTCGCCCCTTTCGACCCCCTGCTTCAACACCTCTGTGTTCTCCAAGCAGTTCCCACTGGTCGATGGAAAGACAGACTGCAACTCCCATGCATGGCCTCTGCCATCGCATTATAGGGTTTGCACCGATTCTGTTCTCCTTAGCTTCCTTGGTAGCAACGTTCGCTTACTCGGCCTTGTCCTCTGACTTGCCGGGCTCCCTTAAGCGAATATAAACTCTGGAGCAGTCCAACTCTCCAGCTGCTTCGATCATACCTCTGCATGATCAAGTCCCTCCCATGGGACTCACTGGTACTTGCATTCGAACTTTTCCCTTGGTGGAACACAGCCCCCATATGCTGATGACCAAGGTTTTCATCCGATGCAAAATTCGGTGCACGCCCGGAAGACCCGCCTCTGCGGTACCATGGCCTTCACTCCTTGAATCCATAGCCTTTCTTGCCGTCGTGTTGTTCACCAAAGCGGAGCTTCCAATAGCTCCCGATCATACCTCCATATGATCAAATCCCTCACGGGTTCAGATTGTGTGTATCGCATTGCCACGAACTGTTCTACTACGATCCGCTGCACCATGTCGCCTCCTGGTGACATCTCCATTGCATTCTGATCCTGTGGAATAAACTCGAATTGTGAACCCTCCATGTGTGGCCTCTGCCAATACATCGCAGGGTCTCCTCCACCTTCGATTTTGTTCTCTCCTTTGGCAATCGACCTTCATCCACCCACTCTTGGGTCACACCTAGATGAAGCACCGCTCTAGGACAGTCCGTCGCCTAGTAGCTCCCGAAGTCCCCCAACTTCGCTGCAATTTGTGCACCATTGTCTGGATCCTGGGTCTCTGCCCCTACCAGCACAATCTCCGCTGCGCACCGCTCCCTTCATAGCAACTTGAATGGCAACACTGTGGCATATTCTTCAAGAGTACCCGCCTCTGCATCCTCTTGCCCCGTGCTAAGGCCTTCTGAACCCAACTTCGCCTCCGTAAATTGAGTCGCCTTAGTTCCTCCATCAAATGCTCCTCCGAGGTAAGGTGCATGTGCCCAGAAGCTCCCTTCGTCTTTGGCACCATGCAAGATGAGTCCGCTCCGTCAGAATGAAGGACCCATGGAACAACATGAACCTACTCTTGCCTCTGCAAGAGTTCATGTCTTTGACCTCTGTCCAAGGAAAGCACTGTGCCTCTGCTCCATGTTCCAACTTCTCTGCTGGCTCCCTTCATGCGGCTTGGGTACTTCGCCAAGTTACACCCAAGTTGCTCCGCTCCTCGCTTTTGCATTGAGTCGATGGTGGCCCTCACGCCCACCATTCCACGGGTCAGCCCTCCCTTGAGTCCGATCTCCACATCGACTCCAAGTGTGCCTTCATTTAAGTTGCTTCAGGTCGCTCCCCCACTTGATCTCGCAATGCATCCACCAATGCATTCTCTCGAGCGAGATCATGCGACGACTCCTTGCTGCTAGCTCAGTCCATCGAGCTTCGTGGAGTTGTTGTTTGTGAGGTACTCCTCCTCAACCTGTGAAGTCCGTCTCACATGATTCTCCCTCTGGAGAGCCGAGACTTATCCCTCCTGGATAACTGTCCCGTTGGAGCAACATCTCTCTTCGTTTCGGAGACCACCATCCCCTTTGGACTACTCCGATTCTGCTGAACAAACTGTGCATTGTTCTGCCTCCTGCAAATGCACTTGCTAGATTGCGACTCCCCGTCAATACAGCCCCCACTGCACCCCTCAAGGTCTAGCAACATGCTGAACTCGTTGCACACTTCAGCCTCCTACGGACGTATCCTTCACATGCCGAAGAGAAAGTTTCAATGCTCCATGGCGCCGAGTCTCGGCCGCCTTGGGATGGCCACGAACATTCCATCGTTCGCATACAAGCCCATGCATGAGTACCGAATTCTTCGAGTTAGCAATTCCCCTCACCTCTGTGAGCTTTGCACAACTCTTTCGGTCGCTGAGCAACTCCTTCCACTTTGTATGGTCTCATCTTTTGCCAAGCGCCTCGCTTGCCTTGAGCACCATCAAGTATAGTTGTCAACGTTGAGTCGTAGCTCAAACTCAGCCATCCCAACCTTTGTGCGCTCCGCATTCTTCCAAGCTTGCCTGTTCTCGTGGTGCCTCTTGCGCGAAGGGTTGGCCATTCCTCTGAATGCCAATGTCAGATGCCCGCTCCTCTGAGCGACTCTTTTCCCTACATCACCATGCCCGTTTTCCATCAAACGGTCGCGCGTGTGCTGACTGCCCTCAATGCAGCCCCACTAGGTCCCCCACATTTGCATGCTAAGTGTTTCTATGAGTGCTTGTCCCGCTCTGATACCATCTGTCACGGACTTAGCTGGTTTTGCCTAAGTCGTGCGGCACCCTCGCGCGTCCGTCCGCAAAGGTCAGCCTCCCCGAAGCCTCCCATTGTCCCTTAGGACCAACAAAAGAGAGAACGGGTTAAAGAGAACGCCTCAATCGGGATCCACAAGCAAACATGTCCGAAAAACACTTCATAGACAATGCAAATTACAAACAGACTTTACAAGCTCTGAATAGTTGCACAACAAAGGGTAAAACGGTCCATTACAGACCGAAAAGCTCTCGAACGTGTCCACATGACACAACCTTTATTTACAAGCCTAAAGAGGCCACCAACCCAACTAAAATGGGACTATTGAGCCTTCGGCCGTCCCTCTACATGCTGTACAAGGCATGAACATGCCAAAAGACAACGGACAGACATAAGCATTACATGAATATCTTGTTTCGAAGTTTGTCCGTTACACTACGGGACAGGGCCCACGTCGTTCACGAGTTGGAGGGATCACGGGACTTGCCGGGTAGGTACAGGGCCCATGTCGTTCACGAGTTGGAGGGATCACGGGATCTGCGGGACAGGGCTCACGCCTAGTTGCGTCGTTCACGGGTTGGAGGGACAGGTTGGAGGGACAGGGCCCACGCGCGGTCGTTCACGGGTGGGAGGGATCACGGGCGGAGGGGTGGTGTCGACGTCACGGTATCCTCCTTCGAGGGTGAGGGTAATAACAAAGGCAAGGGGTGCCTCAGGCCACGGTCTTTATGCATCCGTGAACAAGTCCAACGATCTCCTTCTCCGGCCCGCTAACCATCTCCGCCACCTTTATTAACAATATGATTGTGCTTCTTCGCATACGCATACGCATACTTACTGAGGAGAATAAGATCACATAAGGATGTCCAAAGTGCGTTTAACTCAGAAACAGGAGATGATCGGAAAGAATGGAACACAAAAAAAAAGAAAGAAAAAAGAGAAGTAATACGGACGAGCATGAGGAAGGAAGGGGAGTGGCGGACATGGCAGCGCTGCTGTACCCCACCTCCCACATCTGCTCCCCCCGGGTCCCGCTATGCGTCGTAAATCACCACGACCGCCATAGACTCCACCATCCTTATATGGCGGCCAATTATGACGGTGGCGAAAGTGAGGGATGATGCAACTGTTTCTCCCTCTGTCCTCTCACAAGGCTCGATCACTTAGTATGCGGCAAGCAAAAGAAGAACAAACAGAAACACGCCGCTGCAGCTTGTGTCTTCAGATATGTACGTGTCTTTCCCATGTAGGGGAAGTAAGTGAAACTTCCTCTCTGTACACGCCGCTGGCAGTGGAACTTCTCTCTTTCTTCAGAAAAGAGTAGTTGGCATGAATTGAAGGGCAGCAATGGTGAGTTGAGAGACAAGAGATGGGAAGGGTAAGGTATGGGGTTCAGTCAGTAGTTGGGACGAGGTGTGGAGGTGCGGTTACTCTCTCCGTCCCTCTTTTTATATATAGCAGCAGCTCATCAGTAACAGAGAGAGAACAGAAAAAGACCAGACTGAGAGAGACAAAGAGTGCAGTGTGCATATACATGGCTGTAAAAGATGCACAGGTAGAGGGGTTGAACTTCCAAATGGAAATGGCGACTATGGCTGCGCGGTCCCTATGCTTACTTCCTGTGTCCATAATGGAAATGCGATGGTTATTCCGTTCCCACGTCCATAATAGCATATTCGAAGGATATGATGTGTATCTACATATATATACGTATATAGAGATACGTTATGTATATACATACATATATACGTATATAGAAGTATGTTAATCGGGGAGGGATGAAGAGAGGTAAATGTAGCACGAATAGTGTTAAAAAAAATTAGATAAATAATAAAATATTTAAAAATAAGTATTAAATTTATTTATTTTTTATGTGAATTAAAGACTCATATTTTTTTAGAACAATATATAATATCTCAAGTTATGTTTTCAATCGGTCCATGACTCAAAAAAAAATTGATGGAATTAACTTACTGGAAACTCTATTCAAATTATACGTAACTATCATCATAGCTTTCTATCACATTGAATCGGGTACAAAAGAATAATCTATCATGCTCTTAATCATATCCATAAGAATATAATTTCATCTAGAATTATAATATAACCATCACTCTTTGGATCGTTAGAAGATGAAGCGATTAAATATTATACAAACAATGAACCATGACCAAATGTTAATTGGAGTGACAAGCGATGCAACTGAACCAACACTGAATATAATTAGTCAATTAATTAATCTTACCTATGTTTTTTTAGATATACACATGACAACAGCTACTGGTACAAGAGTCCAATAATAATGAATATATATATATATATATATATATATATATATATATATATATATATATATATATATATATATATATATATATATATATATATATATATATAATAAATCACTAATCTCATGTGGAAGAATCATTCAAGAGAATTCAATTAAATTGTTTTGGTTTTATATCAAACCATAGCTCAAGAAAAAGTCAAAATCATTATGATGATAGGTGGAATTTGCTAAACCATATATAGCTCATCAGGATATAGAAAACAGTTAGTTCTCGAAACATAATTACATGAACATAGAGTAGATTTATTGGGTTGAAAAAATCAAATAATGTGAATAAAGGGATGGTCATCACAAGAACTTATGTCTATAGATTGAGTTAGATGCTGCTATCTAAATTGGGCAAATCGGATGTACATATGACTTCAATCGATAGATCATACATAAACTTTATTCAGACAAAATCGTAAGAGACTTCAACCGTAAGTTCATACTTAAACTTTATTCAGACAAAGTCGTAAAAGAATAATCTTACCATGATATGGATGTTCAAATCTTAATATATCTTTTCTTCATGATAAACTACACTTAATTCTTATTGTAGATAAGGTAGGTCTTGAGGCACATATTCTTTTAGGAATTTAGAAGTTGGGAAAGCCATTGAACTGAGAGAGATAACAAAGACCTTGTCTTTTAGAGGCATTTGTTTATTCATTTCTTTAGTTTTTGAGATGTGTTCTTGCTACATATAGATAGGCATACTCTCAACCAAAGTCATAAGAGACTTCAATCGATAGATCATACTTAAACTTTATTCAAACAAAGTCGTAAAAGAAAATTCTTACCATGATATCGAAGTTAGAATCTTAATATATATTTTCTTCATGGTAAACTATACTTAATTCTTCTTGTAGATAAGGTAGGTCTTGAGGCACATTCTTTTGGGAATTTAGCAAGTTGAGAAAGCCATTGAACTCAGAAAGTTAACCAAGATCATGTCTTTTAGAGGCATTTGTTTATTCACATCTTTAATTTTTGAGATATGTTCTTGCTACATAAAGGAAGTCATACTCTAAACCAAATCTCTTGTTTTGCTTTTGTTGCATCTCCACATCACTAGGGTGATACATGTGACGTATGTATCAAGATTTTACAAGCTAGCATCTTTGACTTAGCACCATGTTAAGATCACATCCAAGTAACCTTCTATAGCTGCGAAGGCTAATATCCAATTCTTTTCATGATGCTTGTTAATTATCAATCTTAGAAAGAAACTATGCTTCTTATATGTAATCGCTTGTTTCCTCATTGAGTTTGTGTAGCACTCCTTCGAAGTGGTCGAAGCTACTAACTCAAATCCCCCCATCGAAGAAGCTGAACTCTCAAGTGGCACACATACCATTCAATTCACAAGCAAAAGCGAGGAAGCAATGGATGAAGAAAGTAAAATATGAAAGAAGGGTCATGATAGGTTGTTCAAAGGACCCCTTCCTTCTTATGTACATGTTATGTACTAATTTATATCAATAAATATGTTCGTCTGATTTTACCCCTTCTTATGAACATATTCATATTCGTGTTTCTATATATTCGCTTTGCTATAAGAGAATAAATTGAGGTAATATTTTTCCTTTTAGTGGTGTTGAAAACACTAATATTGTAAGTACCCCTGAGGGAAATACCGAGTGTTAGCGTGTTGTGCGGTGAAAAGCTGAATTGCTAAACTCGATGAGATTTGTAAATATACATTTCCAATTTAACCCTTATATATATGGGATAGGTAAAACATTATCTTGTTAAACTCGATGAGATTATTAGCCTTTACAGTCTTTTAGACTTGTATTGTTAATCTCAACGATAATTCAATATTTTTTTTAAAAAATAGTAATTCAAGATTAATAACCGTGGGCTTACATATAATGACAAATGAATGCCTTCCATGGGTTTGTTTACTTGTAATGATAAATAAATAGCTTCTTGTACGGGTTATTTTCATCTAAATCTCTTATTTCGATGTTATTATATTGTTTTACTATGTCGGTGTTGCTGAGATCCGATAGGTTAAGTAAGATTAAAAAAAAAAGCAGGATTAGAGGAATAATATTTTTGAGTATTTATTGCTTGCTTCTTTGTCACCACACCATTAGGAGAAGTGAATTCCATTTTTGAGTATTTATTGCATGCTTCTTTGTCAAAAATTTTGTTTTTGTTGCACCGTATAAAAGTGATGGGATCCTTTACGTTCTTAATAAAAACAATATGATATTTTTAAAAAAAATATCTTAAAAAAAATGAGATTGAACAAGCAAAGTATCTATTTTAACAACTGAAACAAGGAAAATTATATTGTCTTAATAACTGAACCAAAAACAATAACATCCTTCCAACAAATTAATGGTAGTCAACTACTGGCTTGATCAAATTTAGTGATGGTCTCAACTGATCACAGGACAACCTTCTACAACAACTCTCGATGCTGTAGGACAATGAGCCAAGGGACAATGATCATCCATCTCCAACCCCCACCAATCAGGTCCATATACACCTCGAGATTCAAGAAAGATAATAACAAAAATGGTCAAAAAAGTTGCTCCGGAATCCAATCCAACCGATAACACATAATTATAATGCGCCCACCATCCTTTAAACTTTCGAAAGACAAAGTAGTTAAATATTAAGCCAACTATGAACCATGACCAAACGTTAATCGAAGTGGCAGGAGGCACGATGGTACCAACACCGAATATAACTGGCCAGTTAATTAGTCTTATCCATGTTTTTTCTGGGTATAGACGTGATAACATCCACACTCCCACTGGTGCAAGGAATCCAATAATAATGAAGATAAAGATGATGGAGTACGTACCATGAGGATAGAACATTCTAGTTGGACCTATAACACCCCATGTGACTCCTAATGCAAATGACTTTTTTTCCCAAGGGCATGTCCAAGGACTTCCCTTGGGCAATAATTCTGGATAACATATATTCTTTACTGAGTATAAGAACCACCATCCAATGCTGAAGCTAACCACACATGCTAGTAGACTACCGAGAATCTACATGTAAAGAAAGCATATTGGATGGTAAGTGCAATATAATAATGTTAACGAATTCAAAAACTAGATTTGCAAAGAATATGCCAATATCTGGTACGTAATTTGTGATGTATCTTAATTTTTAATTCTTTGCATATACCAGCTAGATGAGGATATAACGCAGTGGTCCAGAAAATACCTGTATCAAGAACATTACTTTTGGAGGAATCTTCATGTAATGTGCTAGCTTCAGTTGTACGATGAAAAATTTTGCCGTATCAAGTGCAGTAGAGGCGTATGTTGTGAATGTTATATTTGCAATAGGTTTACCCGACTGCAAGTACCCAATAATGATCTCTAATAAAAGCTTAGTTGAAAATCCCTACAATATAATAATTATTATATTAAGCTGGGTTAGAAGAAAAATATTTACAACGTTGTCTCAATATTCATCTTACCTGACCGGTCGTAGCTTCCATGACACCTTCTGGAGGCAAAAATAAAACCACCAAGGCACAAGCTAATAGAACTCCCCAATAGCGAAGCTGAAGTTGATCGTTAAATATTTCACATACCAAGATCGAAAATCCCATCATGGAGAAGAGGAGAGAGTAAAACCACCACCGGGGAATAGACTCATAATTTTGTTTCATCAACCTAGTGTGAATATCTTGCATTTGGCGCCGATATGAATCGACAAATTGTAGCCATATCGATCTGCTTGACAACAGAAGAGAACTATCTAAAGTTATCACTGACAACAAGATTATAACATGCAGGACTAAGGTAATTATTTCAACCATAAAAACAAGAGCACACTAATTGTACCAAAAACAAACATTACAATGAATATTTATTTACAAGATAAAAAGTTACAGTTCCTACCTCCTATAGAAGAGAGCAACATGAGAGATGCTTGACGTCAAACTAGCCGAGGTAAAACCATAACTAAGCATAAGGGAAGCACTGAAGTATAATTTCGAATAATTGTTGTATGCTTCTTCGTTGAATGTGAGTGACTTCTCATCTAAAACCCGCGACACGTTGTAAAATTGCCCATGGACATCAAAAATACTTGTTGAAAAAATAGGAAAGCGTTTGGCATTGTAAACATTATTCCAATAAGATAATGGTAGTAGAACATAAAGAATGAGAATGAATCCAACCATCGTGTTGACTATCACAAATGCAGGAAGTGCCAGTGGACTGCCCACGTAGGATGACATGGTTATCCAATCCAGTGCAAAGGATCCGATGCCTAATCCATTGAACCCAGAACCAATTTGCTGCGCAGTTATCGAGTCTTTCCATATCCAACAAACGAACGATAGAGCCGTGATAGAGGGAAAAAGGTAAACAGGAACAATGCTGTAGGTAAAAATTACAACGATAACTATGATCAAGAACTGATATCGTGACAATTTTCCCTTGACTCTTTTCTCCGGCTCGTGTAACGTTCTGCCAGTGAAAACAACGAAGACATGTTAAATAAATAAATTAAAAAGTCTCTTGTCTTTTGCATTGTTTACAAGAAGAGGAACGCCACCTAACCTGTAGAAGGAGACGTCTACTAGAGTCGAAGGCCACCACATATAGGGCGAGTCCACTAGCAACTTCGTGAATATGCCAGCAAACCCATATCCGAGAAACTACACACCACAAGGCATTTAAAGTCATTACTTCTTGACCGGAAGTAGGGAAAGATCAATTGGAATTAACTAACTAGACCATCGAAGAATAAATAAATCATCGAAGAATAACTTACTAACCAAATCATCAGAATTCAGCAACCATATTATTTATTACCTTTTCTTTATAAAATAAAAGAATAAATAATGATTTTTTTTTTAATACCAATTTCTCGATACTAGAAGAAAAAATCACCTGAATCGATAGCACCAGCAGCATGGCCGGCAGTAATGGGATATCCTTGTGGTAGAAGATCTTGGACATGGATAATATTTGGAAGCCGGCAGAAGCACTTTCCGTGCCAGCCAGCATGGTGGTCACCACATGTTCTTTCAAGTTGAAGGGTCCCGGATTCAACGAGAAACTCCAGTTTGTGTATGGCATCCTCACCACTTTGTTTGGTAGCATATTAGCCATTAGTTTCCCAACGATGAGCACGATGATGTTGATGCAGACTTGTGGTAAATAGAACATTTGCTGTCGGTAAGAAGATAATGCTGCAATTACGGACCCAAGGATGCAAATGGGGATTCCGATAAACCATGTTCGGAACGTCAAGACCTGCAATGTATTATCATCTGTAGGTGGGACTGTCAACCGAACTTGCTCGATCGGAGAGTCATCCAGAATCGAACCTGAAAGAAGAGGAGAGGGAGGAAGAAATTGAAAAAGAATCTTTTGAATAAGGATGACAATAAGAAGTCAAAACGAAAGATGTCGGGGGCATGTCACCTTCTTCATCGGCCATTTGGTAGGACTCCTATTAGAGAATAAGTTGTATGATGAGCAGATATAAAGGATCAAAGCTTCTCTAAATATAGTGGAAAGGATTAATTGTCCGACCATTAACGGAAACAGTTTTGATTCCGTTGCCAAATATACTTTTATTAGTTTTAAAGGTGTCGGTGTGGCTGTGATTAGTTAAGGAATTAAATATGCAAAAAAATCGTGAACTGGATGGTGGGAATATTCTTCTATACTAAGTGGATTGGCGTCGGCACATTATAGCTTTCAAAATCCTTTTTCTTTTTTGTCACCTGGTTATTGATGGCAACGTGAACACCGGCATGGCCGACGAGGAAGAAAAGGAGAGGAGGAAACGAGGTGTGGGAAGCAAGGGATTCGGATTGGGGTGGGAGAAGATGTTGGTTCATGCAACCTAATATTTCCTTCTCTCAGAAAGGTGTGAGGCGATGGGGAGAGCAGGGAGGTTCTTTTTTCTTTTTCTTCTAACAATTTTTTGTTTTGTTTTACACACACGGTTAATTAAAGCCTGTAGAGAAAAGGATACTTAAAGAGAATTCCTTGCTAATAATAGAATATTGATCCTCTTCCGAATTTGTATTATTGTGTGCCTCATTCTATATATCAAAATATTTTAAAATCTCAATTAATGACAATAATTCCATAAATCATCAAATTATATATATATATATATATATATATATATATATATATATATATATATATATATATATATATATATATATATATATATATATATATATATATATATTAGACACCACTATAACTATTCCGAGGATAGCACATAATTTAATACAAATGCATGCACGATCATTGCTCGTACACCTTATCCTTTCTAAAAAAACAATTGATCATAAATTTTCAAATAAAAACTATAGGATTAAGGTTTATTTTAACTCTTATATTTCTTTATGATAGATCACTTAAGCCTTTATAATTTACTCGTATCTAAAATAACTCTTATATTTTAAAAAACATAGCATATAAGCCCCTTACATCAAATCTAAGTTAACGGTTAGAATCTACTTATATGATATACTGGTTCACAATAAATTATTAATATAATAACTTATATAATTTAAAGAAAAAAAAGGATTAAGGTCCACTTTAGCCTCTATAATTTATCATGGACCACTTAAGCCTTTATGGTTTACTCATGTCTAAAACAACCCTTATATTTTTAAAAATATAGTATATAAGCCCCTCCCATCAAATTTGAGTTAATAGACATTAGAGTCTGCTTATATAGCATGCTAACTCATAATAAATCATTAATATAATGATATATATAATTTAAATTTAAAAAATGGTTAAGATCCATATTATCGTGGAAGAGAAAATGACAGATGAAGGTAGAGAGGCAGAGGCAAGAGAGGCCGGAGGCGAAAGTGAGAGAGAGCTAGACCACCACGTCATAGGCATGGTAGGTGAGGGTACATGAGAGGACGAAGTTGCAGGCGATATGGTCGAAGACTCACAATAGGAGGAAGAGGGACTAAGAGACCACTGCATGCATAGCATCGGATTGATCGACGCACATCCACCTGAGGTAGGATCGAAAGCTCTTAAGCTCGTCGTCATCATCAGAGAGGCTACGTGCATATGATGCCTTGCTAAGCAGTAACGACTTGGTGCTCTTGTTGATGGTCACTTCCACGATAACGCTTCCTCCCGTCATTGATGATAGTCTTAGTTTTTTTTTAACTTAAATTACATATGTCATTATATCAATAGTTTATTATGAGTCAACATGTCATGAAAGAAGACTTTGACGTTTATTAATTCTGACTTGACGAAAAGGGCTTATATGTTATATTTTTGAAAATATATGGGTAAGTTTAGACACGAATAAACCATAAGGGCTTAAGTGGTCCATGGCCAAAACCACATGGGCTAAAATGGATCTAACTCTTTTTTAAACTTAAATTATATATATCATTATATTAATAGTTTATTATAAGTCAATATGTTACGTAAACAGACTTTAACATTTGTTAACTCAGATTTGTCAGATGGGGCTTATATACTATGTTTTTTTAAAATATAAAAAGTTATTTTAGACATGAATAAATCATAAGGACTTAAGTGGTCCATGACCAAAATCACAGGGGCTAAAATGGATCTTAATCCAAAAAAAAAATTTGTATAACATGCTACTTCTTAACAAGTTCTAAAATACTTGACATTGCAATCATATTTTGTGTATTTTGCGAGGAGTCGCAATCTCTTTCCCAAGGCATGTTGGAACGTTTGATTTCTCAGCGATGCTTCATTTGATGATTCTGGTAATTCCATGGATAACACTGGTTTCTCCTTTTTCAGCTTCTAGCACGTTGTGAGAAGCTAACCAAGGAGTCTTTCTTTGTTTGTTGTTCTCATCCATCTTCTCGACCGAGTTCGTTTGTGTTTGGGTATGTTGAACTGTATTTTCTTGCAATTGCATTGTCTGAGTGAGACAGTACTTATGTTTTCTGTACTTTATTTTATTTCTTCTGTTAATGCGATAGAATGCGCCATACTGTTTACAGTTGTTATACTTTTAAATCGTATGAAACACAAACGAACGAAGACAATGTGTTTCACGGTGTTGTGGTCATCGTCTCGCATGGGATTACGTCCATGAGTTGATTCCAGAAAGCTTGTGATTCTGATTGTTTGCCATGAGAAGAAAAAGAAGAAAGGCAGAAGCAGATATTTGACATTGCAGTGGCCAAAATTTTAGCCTCTACGGTTCCTTACGAGTACGTCCATAGAATTTGAGGAATCCCAATCTGGTCGGATGTCAGCAGGGAAAAATGTCCTTCGGATAGTTATGTTCTTTGTTTTCATAACATATTAATGTGTTTGCTTGTCATGATCTTTATCTCGAATTCAAGTTCGAGCTATGTTATGGCATTCAGAATGAGAGTTACCAAGCAGCCACGAAGACAAATGGAATGGAAATGCTGGCTTGTTTTCTTTTTCTTTTCTTTCTTTCTTCTTTTCGAGAATGACTTGTATATTCATCTTACCCGTATAAACAAAAAGCTGTCGATCAATGATACCCAAAAACAAATGCACGATTTGAACAAGAAACTGAAATTAACGATCGATCATACACAAGTAGCCTCATACGCTCGATTGTAAAAATTTATAAAAACTCGGCACTTCCGTGCCCTATGGGTTACTCACCTGATCACACTCGGGAATCTTCAGAATCTCTCCGGGGAGATATCATGATGATTCTGGGAATTCTTCAAAAAAGGACATACAAGCAGAAGAAAATGTAACGGTGATCAGCCAACTACTTCTCAGGCTGCACTGCACGATATTCTCTCTCCGTAATGGACTTGAATCTTCTATCTTCGTCCTCTGGTACATCCATCCCTTCTTTAGGGGGGAAACCGCAGATTCTAGCAAACAACCACTGGTCAATGACACCACAATTAATCGCGTATTTGATTGTGTGCTCCAGGTAACCCTTATCGGTGACCAGATGAGGCTGCACCGTAAGCATTCTCAAAAGTGCTGAAAGACGAGATACAAAGAAATTGATGTCATCATTCCCAGATGAATATGATGAATTAGTGCATATCAAAGCAGGATCTATAATCTGTAAAATGTTCCAATGATTCGAATAGGCAGGCTTGAGATACATGTTTTAACCGAGACAAGATCCTGTGAAGCGGCTTGAGTTTATAAACAAATTACAACAATGCTTTAGAATCATAAATTTATGTTCTCCTATCGCCAGTAGGACATCATGTGCTTCATTCTAAATCATATAGCAAAAGAAAAGTGCCATATAGGACATGATGAGCTCCCATCTAAACTATATGAAGAGAAAAAGAAAAAACTATATGCGCCACGATCAGGTAACAGGTCAAGAATTCATACCAGCAACGATGGCATCACCGGCCACTGACATGTCACCGGTGAAGGGAGTAATAGGTGGGTCTTCCATTCCATGAACCCATCCATTATCCTCCGCGGTGTAATAGTGTATTTTAGAAGTTCCATTGGTCACAAACAGGACCTTGAGATTTTCATGCCATAGCTGCTTAACCACTTCTGGTTTATGGTGGATAAATTTGGTTCTGTCATTATCGTTAGTATCAAATTTCTCCGAGGGTTCGATGCCACAAAGGAATTCAAGCTCTTGCTTGGTCACCTCAATCATGTCTGCATACCTCCATGCTTCTTGGAGAAATGTTTTGGTTTCTTCACTAGATTTCCACAATGGAAGCGCGAGGTTAGAATCAAAAAATATGACACCTCCAAATTTCTTGGAAATCTTGATGGCTTGCAGAGTTGTTGTTCTTGTACTTTGGTCAAGCAAAGATGATGAGCTAAAATAGAACATTTTTGCCTGCACCCATCAACATCTTGATAAGGTTAAAGAGAATAATGTTTCCTTCACAGGATTTCACTGATGTTAAGCACTTCGATTGAAAATTTAACTAATAATTGTGTGACAACCACAGTAAATAGAAATATTGACAAACAAACTTTGTGAACATACGTCACTATATTGTGTAAGAGAAAAGAACTAAGTAGACATTTTTCCAAGTGGAAACTGACTAGTATGTTTTTTAACTATCTTGTATGAGACATAAAAAGAACAAGAGCACTAAAGCATATGGATAACCATGTGGTTGCACAGAAAAATTTGCAATCCACTCAAGCAGTAAACAGTACTATGCATCCAGCTTCCTGGAACATAGGTTTGGACTGTGTATAACTGTCGCAGATAATATTTTCTGATGTAAACGGAAGGAAAAGGAAAGAATGCTACCGATAGACAAGCAGAATTTGAGATTACGATAATCTAAAAGTTGCTACATTGGATATCAAAGATTACCTAATTATAAAAAACTACACAAAATAATGCAGAAGATCATTTTATAAAGTGCATGTACCTCTTTGAGAACATCGACATTGATGTCAGAGATCAAGAAACTATCTTCAGCACAAGGTCTTGTACAGCTCAGTCGTAGGCCGCCCCTTTTAGAAATCTTCATATGGGATGTTGCTGTAGATTTTGAACCGTCAAGCTTGACTGATCGAGTTTGTACATTGTTAACATTCAAATAATACAGCATGTTTTGACCATATTCATCATCCCCAAGTTTTCCCATGAATGCAACTCGACCACCTATGGCTGCAAGAGCTACAGCAACACTGGACGATGACCCTCCAGGTGCTCTTACAAATTTATTTGGTGACCAGAACATATCCTTCATCGACTCATGGATCTTGTGGTCTATCAGTCTATTAGCTGGCCTTCCAGAAGGTATAAATGCATATCGTGCAGCTCCAAAGCAGCAAACTAGAGGTGGCCAACCATAAGTATAACTGATATCCTCCCCATCATCTTCTAGTTGCAGCTCCCGCTGTTCACTACCGGGAAATTTTGTCTCTATGAGGTCCTCATGAGTAACAAGTTCTTTATCCATACTCTCATTCGTTTTGTTGACCTTTTTTGAAGACCTTCGCCTAGTGGCTTTCTTTTCAAGTTTCACCTCCTCTGAGCTTGACGATGAACTAGCTGCAGGTATCAAGATTCAGAGCTGTTTAAAAATATACTCCAAGCCCCAGAATTTGCTCTAGTGGTGACAGTAAATTCTAGAACTTGACCAACTTTTTAACTGAAAACAAAGACATATGAAGCAAAAAGGGAATTATAGAAACTCCGGAAGGATGTTTACCTTTCTTCCGGCCTCTTCTACTAATTTTCTTAGAGCTTTCAGGAGAAGTCACCACGGCGCTCCTTTCTTCTTCATTGGCACTAGTAACCATTTCCATAGAGCTCTTGTCCGCAATATCTGTAGCAACTTTCTTTCTAGAATGTCTTGGAGTCCGTGGAGTCTTCTTAGATCCTTCATCAGTACTTTCTGTACTATTGTTATCTTCCACATCAATTGGTCGAGATTTTTTCCTGGAGACAGTTGAAATACACCACTTCTGCAGTCTTGAACAATTTAGGCGAGAGACACTAGGTTGAAAAATCATAATCTTGCAATCCGTCTGCCCACTGTAAAATCCAAAGCATCACTGATCTCACGTACTAACATTTCAAATAATTTGAAGAAAAGTTTGTTGTTAAAGGAGCATATAAAAGATTTGTCATCACGAAGAATACATGTAACCAAAAAACCCTGAAGAAACTGGTCAGGTAGCTACAAAAACGTAAAAAAGGAGCCTTAATTTCTACCAGATGATGATAAACATGAAAAGCTCTCTCGCATCTGTATTCAATACAATCAAATTAGTCATGGCAATAGAAAAGCCCAGCCTTAGGCTTGTTGGCGGATTTATGACAACATTTTGGCATATTAACAAAGCACGCCCTCAAGCAAATGAAAAAGCCCGGTGTGACTCCTCCGTGCATTTTACATTAATTAGAGAAATGAAAACCCCTTCGGATGCAAATGGATAAAACGATCAAATTCTGACAAAAAGATGCAATACAAGTTCCAATCAACAACAACTTATGACGGTACAAACCAAAACGAAGAGAAGAAGTAAAACTTCTATTTTCCTTTCCCTCAGATTTCCTTGCTGCCAGCAATAGGTACTAACTTATCACTCGAGCATTCGAGAGAACTTACAAGAATGAAGCTAGTAATCCAAATCGTGCTTCACTCGGAGAAAAAAAGGAATCTCCATCAAAAAAAATACAAGAAAATTATTGAGTCTTAAAATTTTTCATTATAGAATAAATTCTCTTGTCAGATATATCCTACCAGTCAAATTTTATAAAATTCAAATGATAAAAGAAAAAAAAAATTGCATTCTAAATGCAATTATGTTGAAGCAAAACCAAAATAATTCCTGGGGCAGAGGAGGCTTAAGTAATTGAAGAAGGGCGAAATTATGGAGCTAAATACTTGAAACCCTCGAAAGAGGATAAGAGAGAAGGAAAAACAAGACCTGAGGAAGGGGAGAGGGCATGCTGCGAGGACACACGCCATTATTCAGACAGCTGCTTCCACCTCCTCTACTATTCTTCTTTCGCAAGCTCAAAGGCTACTCTTCGGGGCGCGGCGCTCCATAGGGGAAGGTTCTGCGGAGCCGCCATTAATGGGTTTCTCGGAGGGTTATCGGGAACCAAAACCTTAGTATCGAAGAAACATTTCCTTATGAATGAAATGACTATAGTGCCCGTGATATTTCCCTCAAAATACGACCAAATCCTCTGCCTTTCCGCCCTCACGGTCCTCATCAGAATCTAAACCCTCAAATCCAACCATTTTAATTCCCCGCGTAAAAAATCCTCTTTTTTCAAGACATTTCATGGAGAGCAATCGAGCCGATTAAAAGCCCCAAAAACGTTTCCACTTTGAGCGGCTGGGAGCCAATTTCAATTATTACGTTCAACTTTGCCGATCGGAGATTCGGGATCGCAGCATCTTCCTTCACGAAGCGTATCCATATCCTGTGTTTCCCGTCATCCGGTCAGAAGACGGATCCGCGTATCCTTTTCCACCGGTCTCGCCGAGGTTATGCTACATCCGGGTGGATTTGAATTCGTCGAAGATCTTCAAACCCCTCAATATTGCTTTAATCTTGTATTCGAATCTTGTGCTCCAATGGCACCGCCGGTGGATCAAACAGCGCGCTTGCAGAGAGAGAGAGAGAGGGGAAAGAAGGGGACAAAGATCGGACCTTGACTAGTGTATGACGACGACTCTTCAAACCCCTCCCTGGTGCTGTGCTCCGCGGCTTCTCGTCGCCAACACTCATTCCTTCGCGGATGGCAAGTCGGATCCGTCATGGGAGCGAATCGGGTCGGGTTATCATCGGATCCGGGTTGGGATTGTAAGAGGTCCGAAGTCGATGTTGCCCATCCGCATGATCTGATATCCAAACAAATTGGGCCCGCGGTTGATCACGATTGACCCGAACCACATCAGCTCCGATGATGGGCCGGCCCAAATAGATTCCCGAAAGGCCCTCGATCAAATCATGTCATAATCTTGTATTAATCTATTCACTATTTAGAAGTATCAACAATTCTCTGTAACCTTTCGAGGTACGTGCTTCTGTCAGAACACCGCCTCAAAACACCAGTCCAGTGTTTCCTTTCTTCCTTCTGGGCGCTGAGTGTCGTGCTGTGACAGATGGGTACGTATCTGATGGTAACACAATGAGGTTTTTGGTTTCCTTCGTCACGGTCTCGTATAAGCTGTGTCGGTGTCAGACAGAGTGCAGTCAGAGCCAAAACGCACTCTACATGTTTGCCTCCGCATCAAAAAGGAACCAAGTGTCTGGCGGGATGTTGGTCTGCAATATTTGTCATGGAATCCATTGAGGAGCTCGAGGTGGAACGGTGGATAATGCAAGTTATTCAGCAGAAAGTTGGCAATGGCGTTGTATTCCACGGCTGATGCTTAAGATAAGCAAACATGCTTGCATGGCTTCCACTAGAGCAGGACTCCTTCGGCGTCAACGTACGGAGTCAAAAAGCAATGTGGCACAGAAATGTCAAACAAATATAGGTTGGATGTAGCTGATTAATTCTTGCAACCCTTTTCGTTGGGTGATAGAAAGGCTGGAAAAGACATCATATGTGAGAGAAGATGGACATCAAACCCGGTTGGTAAGTGTAGACTATATTAGCTGCAGAAGAGAGCAATGATTGAGTCGGAATGAGGTTAGAGTTGATACATCGCATGATTGAGCGACTGATATCATATGTTGAACTTCCACCAAATCCGCCCAAACAGCAACATCAAGAAGGACAAATCCCGAACCAAACAAAAGGTTTTCGTAAGGCACAGAGGCAAGAGTGGGGTGTTACGGCAGAGTAGCTTGGGTTCTTCCTGCAACATGTTGGTTGGAAGGATCACGATCTCATCACAAGCTCTTCTGATGATGAACCGGCCATCACCCCTCGGAGGAGAGATGACTCCATCGTGCTCCAAACTCAAAAGAACAAAATCAAGCTGCGACAGTTTCTGCAGGGCGCAGTGTGTGTCTGAGAGCTTTGCGCCTCGATGGACGATGTATACACAGTCTGGGCTTCTTCTGCCTCGCCTTCGTACGTCCATGGGAAGAAGCCAGAGGTTGACGAAGCACACTCGTGCGATTTATCTTTGTCCTCTTGCTTTCCCACGAGTGCTCACGTAAACGGTAGTACTGTTCGAGTTTTATGCATAGTTTTACATCGGTATGCAATGATGAGGCGAGAGAAAGAGGCACTGTGGATCGTTACGTCTCTCCTTCTCTTCTCGACGCGCATTTAAGTAAGGAAAAGGAAAGCTGCGTATAGGACGGGGAAAGGGGAGGAAGAAGACAAGAGTGAGGCCCTCGTGCAAAGGGCGCCGTGGCCTGATTGCGAATCCCACCATCCTTTCTGTAGACCCAAAAGGCCAACATATATAACAAATAGTACGTGGCAATCCATTATTATCTACACACACTAGTCTATTCCTCCCAAAATATCTCCACCATTTATATATATATATATATATATACACACACCCTCTTTCTGGTACGCGAGGGAGTATATTTATACGGTGGTGTACTCCCTTCCCCTTTGCGTGGCCGTACCAATAGGACAGCAGGGATGGATGAGCTCGGTGTGTGTTCGAAGGAGGTAACATTCTCCACTCGTGCATGCTTCTCACGTGTCATTGTCATGGGTCTTAGCGTCTAATCGATCGACATGGCCAAATTGAGGTTGATGTGTGATTGGTGCATGATCTTGGATTTGGAATCCCATGATTTCAGGCCCTTGTTTGGTGCACTGGTGCCAATCATACATCATGGATACAAATTGGACAAGTCATGGGGAAATAGGAGGTCGACATCGCCACACACACGACCTCCTTGTTTGCACATGAACTGGCCTCGAGAGCCACTCGAAGGAGGGCATGAACTCCCCCCCTTGTGTTAGCACGTATCGGAGTTCGGTGGCAACAATTATACGTGTCATTGCCATGGATCATGTAGAAAAAGGAGATCCTGATGTTAAAGCCTCTTGGCTTCATGTGATGATTGATGATTTGGAATTCGGATAAGAGTCCAAAGCCAAATTTGCATTTGCGCTTGTGAGCATATCCATATGGCTTCCTACGGCGACAAATTTTATTGTTTTACGAAGAGATCGATGTATTTTTGTAACATCGAAATCCCCAAATAATAATTTATTTTTACTGTTTAAAAAAAGAATATATATTTTTTTTCTTTTAATCCGAGGGTTTGGGAGGCCACACGTGTTGCTCTGTGATTGATGTCAATCATGATTCACGTCGCTGTCCCCGTCATACCATAGAAGAGACCCGTCAAAAGAAACAAAAGTATTACTTGTTGCGTTGATTTTTTAACAGCTTAAGATGTGGAGAATTTGGCGTATAGATTTGGCTTTATTTGTGTAAGAATAAATCGTACATGCAAAAACAAAAATCCTAAAACCTCTAATAAATTTTCTAGATCAACATCTTGTCGGTATACAATTATTGGACTTGGATGGGGGGCACAAGCGGTGCCACAACGACGGGAGTGTCGGCAGCGACACTGCCGCGGCGGCGATGACGTCGTCGGAGGGGGCGAGCTCTCCCAACGAGGCGATGACGTCGTTGGATGGGGAGAGCAACAAGCGCTCCTCCTCTCCAAGGACCAGTCCACCATCCTCGAGGAGAGCTTCAAGGAGCACAACACCCTTATCCCCTTAATTCCCTCTTCTCCTTCGGTGACTACCGATACATGATGGTGTAGCAATCGTTGCTAACATGGGTCTGCTTCTCCTGCGTGATGACAGAAGCAAAAACTGGCGTTGGCCAAACAACTCAACCTGAGGCCAAGGCAAGAGGAAGTGTGGTTTCAGAACCGAAGAGCAAGGTATTCTTTCTCCGGCCATTAATTAGGTGTGATGATGCTGTGACCTTCGTATACTGATCTCGTTAATGTTTGGGTTAATCTCAGGACGAAGTTGAAGCAAACAGAGGTGGACTACGAGTTCCTGCAAAAGGAAGTGCAAGAGCTGAGAGCTCTGAAGCTGTCGCCTCAGTTCTACATGCACATGACTCCTCCCACCACGCTTACCATGTGCCCTTCCTGCGAGCGCGTCTCCAACTCCACCGCGTCCACGACGACCACCATCACCACAACCTCAACCTCGTCACCGTTTGCCAACGCACCGGCGCAGCCGATGCCGGAACACCATCAGTTCCTCCACCACCGCACGATCCCGGGCCCATGGGCGCCGATCCCACTCCGGCCATTCCTCGATGCCCCTCCGCAACGCTCGTAACTGAGCTCTCGTCAACCATATCACGCACACCACCATCACCATGACCATGGGCACTGGGTTCTTGCAAGATATGGGATGCTACTGTTGCTGTCAGCGCACGATGAGTGCTGTTGTTTCGGATAGCCTACCAAATGGCAAGAATGATAAAGATATGGTAATTATCCATGTCCAAGATCTTCTACCACAAGGATATCCCATTACTGCCGGCCATGCTGCTGGTGCTATCGATTCAGGTGATTTCTTCTTCTAGTATCGAGAAATTGGTATTAAAAAAAAAATCATTATTTATTCTTTTATTTTATAAAGAAAAGGTAATAAATAATATGGTTGCTGAATTCTGATGATTTGGTTAGTAAGATATTCTTCGATGATTTATTTATTCTTCGATGGTCTAGTTAGTTAATTCCAATTGATCTTTCCCTACTTCCGGTCAAGAAGTAATGACTTTAAATGCCTTGTGGTGTGTAGTTTCTCGGATATGGGTTTGCTGGCATATTCACGAAGTTGCTAGTGGACTCGCCCTATATGTGGTGGCCTTCGACTCTAGTAGACGTCTCCTTCTACAGGTTAGGTGACGTTCCTCTTCTTGTAAACAATACAAAAGATAAGAGACTTTTTAATTTATTTATTTAACATGTCTTCGTTGTTTTCACCGACAGAACGTTACACGAGCCGGAGAAAAGAGTCAAGGGAAAATTGTCTCGATATCAGTTCATGATCATAGTTATCGTTATAATTTTTACCTACGGCATTGTTCCTGTTTACCTTTTTCCCTCTATCACGGCTCTATCGTTCGTTTGTTGGATATGGAAAGACTCGATAACTGCGCAGCAAATTGGTTCTGGGTTCAATGGATTAGGCATCGGATCCTTTACTCAAAAATATTATTCCTCTAATCCTGCTTTTTTTTTTAATCTTACTTAACCTATCGGATCTCAGCAACACCGACATAGTAAAACAATATAATAACATCAAAATAAGAGATTTAGATGAAAATAACCCGTACAAGAAGCTATTTATTTATCATTACAAGTAAACAAACCCATGGAAGGCATTCATTTGTCATTATATGTAAGCCCACGGTTATTAATCTTGAATTACTATTTTTAAAAAAAATATTGAATTATCGTTGAGATTAACAATACAAGTCTAAAAGACTGTAAAGGCTAATAATCTCATCGAGTTTAACAAGATAATGTTTTACCTATCCCATATATATAAGGGTTAAATTGGAAATGTATATTTACAAATCTCATCGAGTTTAGCAATTCAGCTTTTCACCGCACAACACGCTAACACTCGGTATTTCCCTCAGGGGTACTTACAATATTAGTGTTTTCAACACCACTAAAAGGAAAAATATTAGCTCAATTTATTCTCTTATAGCAAAGCGAATATATAGAAACACGAATATGAATATGTTCATAAGAAGGGGTAAAATCAGACGAACATATTTATTGATATAAATTAGTACATAACATGTACATAAGAAGGAAGGGGTCCTTTGAACAACCTATCATGACCCTTCTTTCATATTTTACTTTCTTCATCCATTGCTTCCTCGCTTTTGCTTGTGAATTGAATGGTATGTGTGCCACTTGAGAGTTCAGCTTCTTCGATGGGGGGATTTCAGTTAGTAGCTTCGACCACTTCGAAGGAGTGCTACACAAACTCAATGAGGAAACAAGCGATTACATATAAGAAGCATAGTTTCTTTCTAAGATTGATAATTAACAAGCATCATGATAAGAATTGGATATTAGCCTTCGCAGCTATAGAAGGTTACTTGGATGTGATCTTAACATGGTGCTAAGTCAAAGATGCTAGCTTGTAAAATCTTGATACATACGTCACATGTATCACCCTAGTGATGTGGAGATGCAACAAAAGCAAAACAAGAGATTTGGTTTAGAGTATGACTTCCTTTATGTAGCAAGAACATATCTCAAAAATTAAAGATGTGAATAAACAAATGCCTCTAAAAGACATGATCTTGGTTAACTTTCTGAGTTCAATGGCTTTCTCAACTTGCTAAATTCCCAAAGGAATGTGCCTCAAGACCTACCTTATCTACAAGAAGAATTAAATATAGTTTACCATGAAGAAAATATATATTAAGATTCTAACTTCGATATCATGGTAAGAATTTTCTTTTACGACTTTGTTTGAATAAAGTTTAAGTATGATCTATCGATTGAAGTCTCTTATGACTTTGGTTGAGAGTATGCCTATCTATATGTAGCAAGAACACATCTCAAAAACTAAAGAAATGAATAAACAAATGCCTCTAAAAGACAAGGTCTTTGTTATCTCTCTCAGTTCAATGGCTTTCCCAACTTCTAAATTCCTAAAAGAATATGTGCCTCAAGACCTACCTTATCTACAATAAGAATTAAGTGTAGTTTATCATGAAGAAAAGATATATTAAGATTTGAACATCCATATCATGGTAAGATTATTCTTTTACGACTTTGTCTAAATAAAGTTTAAGTATGAACTTACGGTTGAAGTCTCTTACGATTTTGTCTGAATAAAGTTTATGTATGATCTATCGATTGAAGTCATATGTACATCCGATTTGCCCAATTTAGATAGCAGCATCTAACTCAATCTATAGACATAAGTTCTTGTGATGACCATCCCTTTATTCACATTATTTGATTTTTTCAACCCAATAAATCTACTCTATGTTCATGTAATTATGTTTCGAGAACTAACTGTTTTCTATATCCTGATGAGCTATATATGGTTTAGCAAATTCCACCTATCATCATAATGATTTTGACTTTTTCTTGAGCTATGGTTTGATATAAAACCAAAACAATTTAATTGAATTCTCTTGAATGATTCTTCCACATGAGATTAGTGATTTATTATATATATATATATATATATATATATATATATATATATATATATATATATATATATATATATATATATATATATATATATATATATATATATATATATATATTCATTATTATTGGACTCTTGTACCAGTAGCTGTTGTCATGTGTATATCTAAAAAAACATAGGTAAGATTAATTAATTGACTAATTATATTCAGTGTTGGTTCAGTTGCATCGCTTGTCACTCCAATTAACATTTGGTCATGGTTCATTGTTTGTATAATATTTAATCGCTTCATCTTCTGACCATCCAAAGAGTGATGGTTATGTTATAATTCTAGATGAAATTATATTCTTATGGATATGATTAAGAGCATGATAGATTATTCTTTTGTACCCGATTCAATGTGATAGAAAGCTATGATGATAGTTATGTATAATTTGAATAGAGTTTCCAGTAAGTTAATTCCATCAATTTTTTTTTGAGTCATGGACCGATTGAAAACTTAACTTGAGATATTGTATATTGTTATAAAAAAATATGAGTCTTTAATTCACATAAAAAATAATAAATTTAATACTTATTTTTAAATATTTTATTATTTATCTAATTTTTTTTAACACTATTCGTGCTACATTGACCTCTCTTCATCCCTCCCCGATTAACATACTTCTATATACGTATATATGTATGTATATACATAACGTATCTCTATATACGTATATATATGTAGATACACATCATATCCTTCGAATATGCTATTATGGACGTGGGAACGGAATAACCATGGCATTTCCATTATGGACACAGGAAGTAAGCATAGGGACCGCGCAGCCATAGTCGTCATTTCCATTTGGAAGTTCAACCCCTCTACCTGTGCATCTTTTACAGCCATGTATATGCACACTGCACTCTTTGTCTCTCTCAGTCTGGTCTTTTTCTGTTCTCTCTCTGTTACTGATGTGCTGCTGCTATATATAAAAAGGGGGACGGAGAGAGTAACCGCACCTCCACACCTCGTCCCAACTACTGACTGAACCCCATGCCTTCTCCTTCCCAATCTCTTTTCTCTCAACCGACCAGGGAAAGGAAAGTAGTATAAAGAGCCCCCCACCATTGCTGCCCTTCACTTCATTCCAACTATTCTTTTTCTGAATAAGAGAGAAGTTCCACTGGCGTCACTTACTTCCCCTATCTGCAGCGGCATGTTTCTGTTTGTTCTTCTTTGCTTGCTACCGTGTCCGCCACTCCCCTTCCTTCCTCATGCTGGTCCGTATTCCTTCTCTTTTTTTCTTTTTTTTTTTTGTGTTCCATTCTTTCCGATCATCTCCTGTTTCTGAGTTAACGCACTTTGGACATCCTTCTGTGATCTTATTCTCCTCAGTAAGTTTGCGTATGCGAAGAAGCACAATCATACTGTTAATAAAGGTGGCGGAGATGGTTAGCGGGCCGGAGAAGGAGATCGTTGGGCTTGTCCACGAGTGCATCGCACCGTGGCCCGAGGCAACCCTCTTGCCTTGTTATTACCCTCACCCTCGAAGCACCACACCGCCCCCATCTATGCGAAGGTGGACCTCCGCGGCTCCGCCTGTTGCCGGTGACTCTCACCACACGTTAATCTTCCCCATCACAATAATTACTGTCATTAATACTAATCTAATCGAGTGACATCCTTGGCGAAGGGGGCTCGCACTGAGGCTGGTGCAGCGGATGGAGGAGTGGTCTAAGGAGAAGGGGGCGGGGTACGCGTACATGACGCCGGAGAAGGACAACTAATCGTCTTTCCGCCTCTTCACTGGGCGGTGCGGTTACTCCAAGTTCCGCACCCCCGCCATCCCGGTGCACCCCGTGTTAGCCCCCACCGCCTTCCCCTTCCCCCACGCGTCGCCATCCTCCGCCTCACCCCCGCCGATGCCCAGGCCCTGTACCGCCGCCGCTTCGCCGCCACCGAGTTCTTCCCCCAAACATCGACATCGTCCTCACCAACCCGCCCTCCCTGGGTACCTTCCTCGTTGTTCCTCCTTCCCTCGTGATCCCGTGAACACGCACACGTGAACGACTGCGCGTGGGCCCTGTCCCGCATTTCCCGTGATCCCTCCCATCCGTGAACTCCGTAACAGGGCGTGGGGGATTGTACCTCAGGTTAATCTAATCTAATATAATCGAGTGGCATCGTTAGGTCCCGTGGGACGACGGAGAAGGACACCGTGACGTCGACAACCTCCCTCGGCACCTTCCTCGCCGTCCCTCCTTCGCTAGTGATCCCGTGAACACCCACCCGTGAACGACCACGTGGGCCCTGTCCCGCAGGTCATCCCTCCCACCCGTGAACTCCGCAACAAGGCGTGGGGGACCTCGGCTCCCGAGCGGTGGCGGCGTGCGAGCCGCTCTCCCAATCACTGTCTTTAATACTTCCTCGCCGTCCCTCCTTCCCCCATGAACACGCACGCGTTAACGCCCGCACGTGGGCCCTGTCCCGCAGGTCGGTCCCTCCAACCCGTGAACTCTGTAACAGGGCGTGGGGGATTGCATCTTAGGCTAATCTAATCTAATCTAATCGAGTGGCAGACGATGGAGGCGTGATCTAAGGAGAAGAGGGCGGAGTACGCGTTCATGGCGACGGAGAAGGACACCGTGGCATCGACGCCGTCCTCGTCAACCCGCCCTCCCTCGGCACCTTCCGCGCGGTGGACCGGGCGCCGCCGTGGCTGCGCATCCCCCGCTGGAGCGGCTCGCACGCCGCCACCACTCGGCAGCCGCGGTCCACGACCTGTTGTGCACGTGACGGAGTTCACGGATGGGTGTGAGGGATCACGAGACCTTCTTGCGGGGCAGGATCACGAGACCTGCATGCGGGGCAGGATCACGAGACCTGCAGCAGGTTCACTCGTCCTCTTGCGGGGCAGGATCACGAGACCTGCAGCAGGTTCACTCGTCCTCTTGCGGGCAGGATCACGGGGCAGGCTCACGAGACCTGCAGGCAGGATCACGAGACCTGCTTGTACGAGATCTGCCGGACGCGACGTGGGCAGACAACGGAGACGACGTGGTGGCTGTCGACCATGAGGTTCCACTTCAGAGACGCGATTGATGCGGGACCCATAGGACCGACGCTGAACATTAGCGCATCGCACGAAGTAGCTCACGTTGTTATCGCGGGTCACGGGTGGTCACGGGTGGGCTGGCACTGTCAGCTCACGGGTGGGCTGGTTTTGAGAGGGAGTAGATCGAACCATTGTCTATAAAATGATACTAATAGTACAACAACGAGTACGAGTTGTGAAATAGTAGCGTGCGAAGGATGGCTGGTGTGATGCTATTTATTTTTATGTTGTTTATAATGATTATTTTAATGTTTTTTATTGGCGAAGGTAAAGAATGCTGTGTCCAAAAACTACCGTGTTGTCCTACAAATCCAGCGTCGGTCAATGGCACTATGTAGTTTATTATCATCTAATCCTCCTTGTGATTAACTTCTTGGAGTTGTACTTTAATTTTGTAATATATGGCTGTGATTTAAGCGTTTTACTCTGTATATTGATACTATGAATGGAATGAAACGAGGAGGTTAAATCTGTGTTATGCACAATATGGTTTTTTCTTTTTTTTGCTTGTTTCTTTTTTTCAGGTTTGATACGTGATTCTCCCTCCGCTTCGATCACCCGCCGACAAAGGAGGGGCGCTCTGCCTCCTCAGGCGAGGGCCCGGTACTTCCATTGTTGTCCTCCGACTCGGCACCGCCGGGGAAGCTCGAGTACAGGCCTTCCGGACGGAAGGCATTCGGGTCGTACCAGGCCCTGGGCGGGCACAAGGCCAGCCATCGGAAGCCTAGCAGCGGCGTTGAGGAAGCCTCGCCTCGGGCTCTTCCACGACTAGCGCAAGCGCCTCCGGTGGCGACAGGGTGCACCGGTGCTCGGGGTGCCTGAAGACGTTTCCCTTGGGGCAAGCGCTGGGGGGCACAAGAGGTGCTGCAACGACGGGAGCGTCGGCAGCGGCACTGCCGCGGCGGCGATGACGTCGTCGGAGGGGGCGAGCTCGAGGCACAGGGAAACGTGTGTGTAAATAAATAAAAAATAATTGTTAGAAGAAAACAAAAAAAAAAAGACCTCGTTGCTCTCCCCATCGCCTCACACCTTTCTGAGGAATGAAATATTAGCTTGCATGAACCAATATCTTATCCCAATCGCCTCACACCTCGTTTCCTCTCCTTTTCTTCCTCGTCAGCCATTCCGGTGTTGACGTTGCCATCAATAACCAGGTGAGAAAAAGAGAAAAAAGATTTTGAAAGCAATAATGTACCAACGCCAATCCACTTAATATAGAATATTCCCACTATCCAGTTCACGATTTTTTACATTTTTTTTTTGGGATCACTGACAGATTTAATTCCCTTAACTATCACAGCCACACCGACACCTTTAAAACTAATCATAGTATATTTGGCAACGGAATCACAACTCTTTCTATTAATGGTTGGAAAATTAATCCTTTCCACTATATTTAGAGATGCTTTCATCCTTTAAATCTGCTCAATATACAGCTTATTCTCTAATAGAAGTCCTACCAAATGACCGATGAAGAAGGTGATATGCCCTGACATCTTTCGTTTTGACTTCTTACTGTCATCCTTATATGATTCTTTTTCATTTTCTTCCTCCCTCTCCTCTTCTTTCAGGTTCTTCGATTCTGGATGACTCTCCGATCGAGCAAGTTCGGTTGACAGTCCCACCAACAGATGATAACACATTGCAGGTCTTGACATTCCGAACATGGCTTATCGGAATCCCCATTTGCATCCTCGGGTCCGTAAGTGCAGCATTATCCTTTTACCGACAGCAAATGTTCTATTTTTCACATGTCTGCATCAACATGATGGTGTTCATTGCTGGGAAACTAATGGCTAACATGCTACCGAACAAAGTGATAATAATGTCGTACACAAACTGGAGTTTCTCGTTGAATCCGGGACCCTTCAACTTGAAAGAACATGTGGCGACCACCATGTTGGCCGGCACGGTAAGTGCTTCTGCCGGCTTTGAAATATTAACCATATCCAAGATCTTCTACCACAAGGATATCCCGTTACTGCCGGCCATACTGCTGGTACTATCGATTCAGGTGATTTCTTTTGTTATCATGAAATCGGTGTAAAAAAAAACCATTAGTTATTCTTTAGAAAAAGTAATAATATGGTGCTCTTCGAATGTTTTAGTTAATTCTAGTTGATCTTTCCCTACTTCCTTTGAAGAAGTGACAACTTAAAATGGCTTATGGTGTGTAGTTTCTCGGATATGGGTTTGCTGGCATATTCATGAAGTTGCTAGTGCACTCGCCCTATATGTGGTGGCCTTCGACTCTAGTAGACGTCGCCTTCTACAGGTGGCGTGCCTCTCCTCGTAAACAATGCAAAAGACAAGAGACTTTTAATTTATTTAACACGTCTTCGTTGTTTGCACTCGCAGAGCATTACACGAGCCGGAGAAAAGAGCCAAGGGAAAATTGTCACGATATCAGTTCTTCATCATAGTTATCGTTGCAATTTTTACCTACAGTATTGTTCCTGTTTACCTTTTTCCTTCTATCACGGCTCTATCATTCGTTTGTTGGATATGGAAAGACTCGATAACTGCACAGCAAATAGGTTCTGGATTCAATGGATTAGGCATAGGCTCTTTTGCGTTGGATTGGATGACCATGTCATCCTACATGGACAGTCCTCTGGCAGTTCCTGCATTTGTGGTCGTCAACATGATGGTCGGATTCATTCTTATTCTTTATGTTCTAGTACCATTATCTTATTGGAATAATGCTTACGATGCCAAACGCTTTCCTATTTTTTCATCAAGTATTTTTGACATCGATGGGCAATTTTACAATGTGTCCCGGATTTTAGATGAGAAGTCACTCACATTCAACGAAGAAGCATATAACAATTATTCGAAATTATACTTCAGTGCCTCCCTTATGTGTAGTTATGGTTTTAGCATGGCTTGTTTTACGTCAAGCATCTCTCATGTTGCTCTCTTCTATGGGAGGTAGGAACTGTAACTTTTTTTTTCTTGTAAATAAATATTTATTGTAATGTTTGTTTTTGGTACAATTAGTGTGCTATTGTTTTTATAGTTGAAATAATTACTTTAGTCCTGCATGTTATAATCTTGTTCGTTGGTAGTGATAACTTTAGATAGTTCTCTTCTGGTGTTAAGCAGATCGATATGGCTACAATTTGTCGATTCATATCGGCATCAAATGCAAGATGTTCACACGAGGTTGATGAAACAAAATTACGAGTCTATTCCCCGGTGGTGGTTCTACTCTCTACTCTTCTCCATGATGGGTTTTGCCATCTTGGTATGTGAAGTATTTAGCGATCAACTTCAACTTCGCTACTGGGGAGTTCTATTAGCTTGTGCCTTGGTGTTCATATTTTTGCTTCCAGTGGGTGTCATGATGGCTACTACTAGTTCGGTAAGATGAATATTGAGTCATCGTATACTCGTATATGGTTGTAGCCCAACGTTGTCAACATTTTTCTTCTAATCCAGCTTAATATAATAATTATAATTACTATATTGCAGGAATTTCAAATAAAACTTTTATTAGAGATCATAATTGGGTACTTGCAGTCGGGTAAACCTATTGCAAATATTGCATTCGCAACATACGGCTCTACTGCAATTAATACGGCAAAATATTTTACTATGGATATGAAGAGAGCATATTACATGAAGATTCCTCCAAAAGTAATGTTCTTGATACAGGTATTTTCTGGACCACTTTGTTACATTAAGATACATCACAATTTATGTACCATATATTGACATATTTTTGCAAATCCAGATTTTGAATTTGCTAATATTATTATATTATATTTATCATCCTATATGTTTTTCTTTGTATATAGATTCTAGGTAATATACTAGCATGTGTAACCAGCTTCAGCGTTGGATGGTGGGTCTTACACTCGGTGAAAAATATATGTTATCCAGAATTATTGCCCAAGGGAAGTCCTTGGACATGCCCTTGGGAAAGAAGGTCATTCGCTATAGGAGTCACATGGGGTGTTATAGGTCCAATTAGAATGTTCTATCCTCATGGCACGTACTCCATCATCTTTATCTTCATTATTATTGGATTCCTTGCACCAGTGGGAGTGTGGATGTTGTCGCGTGTATACCCAGAAAAAACATGGATAAAACTAATTAATTGACCGGTTATATTCAGTGTTGGTACCATCGTGCCTCCTGGCACTCCGGTTAACGTTTGGTCATGGTTCATAACTGGTTTGATATTTAACTACTTTGTCTTCCGAAGATTCAAAGGATGGTGGGCACGTTATAATTATGTGTTATCAGCTGGATTGGATTCTGGAGCAACTTTTTTGACGATTATTGTTACTCTTTTTCTTCAATTTCGGGGTATATATGGACCAGATTGGTGGGGGTTAGAGATGGATGACCATTGCCCCTTGGCTCATTGTCCTACCGCACCGGGAGTTATTGTAAAAGTTTGTCCCGTGATCAATTAAGACTATCATTGAATTTGATCACTCAATTTGTAGAAGGGATATTATTGTTCATGGTTCAGTTGTTTAAAAAATAATTTTCTTTGTTTCAATTGTTAAAATAGATACTCTACCTGGTCAATCTCAATTTTGTTTACAGAAAAGATTAAAAATGTCATGTTGATTTTATTAAGAAGATAAGCTGAAATGTATCCCATCACTTGTATATGGAGCAACAAAACCAAAATTTTTAATCTCGATAAACAATTCTACAATGTCCTTCGTATTAACATTTGACAAAGAAGCATGCAACAAATACTCAAAATTGGAATTCACTTATCGTAACGGTGTGGTGACACATTTTCTTTTCCACATCTCGATTGGTTTTGTGTTTTTGGGTATAGAGTAAAAAAATAAAAGGAGCTTTAAAAAAAATGAGGTTAGGTCTAAAGCTAACGCTACACTCAAATTTTTCATAAAAAAGGTTTATGAGAAAGTGATTATTTTACTGTGTTAATTTTTTTTTAGAAATTATTATTCCTCTAATCCTGCCTATTTTTTATTAACCTATGAAATCTCAACGACACATTCATTTGTGTCTTCGTGTCCCAAAGATAGACATGCTATGTCTTGTTCAACCAAGAATATCTATCATTTAATAAAACAATATAATAACATCAAAATAAAATATTTATATGAAAATTATCTATACAAGAAACTATTTATTCATCATTATAAGTGTTTGGATAAAGAGTCGTTGACATCTTAGTCAGCTCGACGTGATCCGGGCTCGTATGAGTAACATTATTCGAGATGCCTCAAAGGTAGAAACATCGAGCTCATGAGGTGTTTCTAACATGAAAATCGAGGTCACGAGAGGCTTTTCAACTCGACCCTTTTGATACTCAAGTTAATAACTCGAGATGAATGTAGGCGTGAATAATCAAAAGAAGTAAAAGACCCCCTTATCATGTGGGTGAGGCTCATTCCTTCATTTAAGCCTCTAGGGCTTTATTAAAAGTCTTCTCTAATTTGTCCCGATTTCTTATAGAGTGAATTAGTTCTCGAGTCCCTTGTAGTCTTGGCGTCGGTTCTACAACAGATCGATCTACCACCATTCTGCTCTTTCTCCTCAAGTTGTGATGTCTCCTATTTCTTGTACAGGCTTCTTTTGATCTATTGGTCGTTAGACGATTGAGGTCCACGCTCCGCTTTTCAACCGCTCAAGAGGGGAGGAGGTCCTAACCTCTCCTTTGTTAAGGGAGGTAGTTCTCATCAACACAAAGGTTCGTCGAGACTTAAAATAAAAAAAACTCACATGACTATGATTTAGTGATGAGTGCACCACTCCTATATTACTTACAAGCTAAGTATTTCATCCCGATCGAGTTCGGTTTTCAAGTCCCTCGACCTTGTCAGCGTCCATTTGACTTCACGCTCGTGTCATTTTGCTTATCCTATAACACTCTAGAGATGGGACTTTGTCTTCCCATCTATTCGGTGATAGTGTTTTGCCTATAATAGCTCTCTAGATAGTGTTCAAATCGTGACACTATCTGATAGTGTTTAACGAATAATATTGGTGTACTGAAATTACTGTGACCCGTAAACATTTTGCTGCACCACACCGCCACCATCTATGGGGAGGTGGCCTACCTCCTCGACCTCCGCGTCTCCCCCTCTCGTCGGTGACTCTCACCACCCGTTAATCTCCCCCACCACACTAATCATTATATTTAATACTAATCTAATCAAGTGGCTTCCTTAGGCGAAGGGGGATCGCTCTGAAGCTGGTGCAGAGGCTGGAGGAGTGGTCTAAGGAGAAGGGGGCGGGGTACGCGTACATGGCGATCCTAGTGCACCCCATGGTAGCCCGCCGCCTTCCGCTCCCCCCACGCGTCGCCGTCCGCCGCCTAACCCACACGAAAACAACCGTCGTCACGACAGAGGCACCTACCAGGGAACATCATCTTCTAATTGGTGGAAAGATGTGGGACTCGGAGGTACCACCACTGGGAGTCGATCGAAATGGGCTAGTTCGACCATGGTGGTAGACCGAAAGCTACATGGTTCGCATCTGCCTACATCTCGCCGTCATCACCATCACCCAGGCGATGTGCACCCACCATCACCATTATTAATTGGGTGGTGCGTGACACATCCGCCCCATAAGGATGATGATGCGCCGTTACCCATACTTACCGTCCACACAGCTCCCTTGTAGGGCGAAGCTCGCATCTAAATTACATAATATATGGCGCTATTCGTGCCACGCTGCCCTGCTCTGCTTACACAGGAAGTAAGCAGAGGGACCACGCAGCCATAGTTGCCATTTCCATTTGGAAATTCAACCCCTCTTCCTGTGCTTCTCTTACAGCTATGTATATGCACACTGCTCTCTTTCTCTCTCTCAATCTGGTCTTTTTCTGTTCTCTCTCTGTGACTTATGAGCTGCTGCTATATATAAAAAGAGGGAGGGAGAGAGTAACCGCACCTCCGCACCTCGTCCCAACTACTGACCGAACCCCATACCTTACCCTTCCCATCTCTTATCTCTCAACCCACCATTGATGCCCTTCAATTCATGCCAACTACTCTTTTCTGAAGAAAGAGAGAAGTTCCATTGCCATCACTTACTTCTCCTACTTGGGAAAGACATACATATCTGAAGACACAAGCTGCAGCGGCGTGTTTCTGTTTGTTCTTCTTTTGCTTGCTGCATACTAAGTGATCGAGCATAGTGAGAGGACAAAGGGAGAAACACTGCAGCGGGGTCCTCCACGCCCTGTTGTATACGTGACGGAGTTCACGGGTGGAAGGGATCACGGACCCCACGCGCGATGGGTGAGACCGCGGAGACTTGTATGACCATGAGGTTCCTCTTCAGAGACGACGACGTCTCGGATCACTTATGACCGTTGGCGAATGATACGGGACCCATACGACCAACATGTGGATCCCATCGACGCTGGCTTAAGGCGTTAACCGGGTGAACATTTGCGGTCGGTCGGCAGAACAAGTGTTTCACGTCTGCGGAGACACTAGGCAGCGAATGCCGTGTCGACCACAAGGTTCACGTTCAGAGACGTATCACGTCTGTCGGAGAACAAGCCTTTGCTCACGTCGCTATCGCTGTCGCAGTCACCATCACTTCACGGATGGGCTTTGAGAGGAAGTGCGTCCACCGAGTGTCTATAAAATGGTTCTCTGCAAGACCGACTATGGCCAAATGAAATAGTACTCGGTGAGATATGACTAAGGGTACGATTCTAGTTATCTTAATTTTATTTATTATAATTATCTTATTTAGGATAGTTAATAGGGATTTTAAAGAAGTCTGTGTATTGTTGCAACATTACAGAAGATTTCTTAGGATCCCATTAACTATCATCATTAAGATAATTAAGTATTAGATTAATATTTTTATTTATGTATATTTTCCCGTGCATGTGTAATTAAGTGTTATGAATGCGCTTTAATTTTATAATGTATATTGATTGTGTTTGTATGTGGATACTGTGAATGGAATGAAATCTGTGTTATAAGTAAAACTTTCCTTTTTCGGCTACTTCATTATGCCACAATATTTTTTTTCTTTTTTGCTTCATTTTTTTTTTCAGATTTGATACGGAACAGTTCTCCATCGGAAGCCTAGCGGGGAGGGATTCGGGTTGCACCAGCAGGCACAAGACCAGCCATCGGAAACCTAGCAGCGGCGTCGAGGAAGCCTCGGCCTCGAGGCTCTTCCACGGCAAGCGCAAGCGCCACCGCGGCGGCCTCCGGCGGCGGCAGGGTGCACCGGTGCTCGGTGTGCCTGAAGACGTTTCCATTGGGGCAAGCGCTGGGGGGCACAAGAGGTGCCACAACGACGGGAACGTCGGCAGCGGCACTACCCCGGCGGCGATGACGTCGTCGGAGGGGGCGAGCTCAACTACCCCGGCGGCGAACATCATCTCAGAATTTTCGGAGCCCAACTAACCTTCTTTTATTGGCTTTGGATAAATCAGATCATAGATCTCTCATGTTTGAGGGATATATATCGAATATTTTGCTAACTTGAGCTATCTCATCAAAATTATTTTTGGTTTACTTTGACACGAGAAAGATATCTTACATATGCTTTCAAATATGTCAAATGTAAGTTCTCATCATTAATGATAAAACACACATCAAATGTTGATTTTTGGATAATAATTATGATCACTAACAACCCTCACGTATTCAGTGATACCATGATGATGCATGGGAACAGAGACCATCCATCATTCATCATACTTGTAGTTGATGTTGTAAAGTGTCTAATATTAGTCAAAATAAACATATTTATAAACCTTGACTGTGTATATATATATAGTAACAGTTTGCTTTTTTATCATCCATCCTTTGGTCTGCATGGCAAACTGAACAAACTAATGAAGCACAAACTTATCGACCAATGAGATCAGATCATTATTTCTTATAGAATGTTAATTGCATTATGCTCTTGATGCCATTATTTCAACTTCCAATCTGTCTAGTCAAAACAAAGGTTACTGCTTATATGATAGACTATCTTACATCATTCAGAAACCTCATGTGTTGCCTCTCTCAAATTCTCCCCTCCCCGCAAAAAAAACACATAATATATGTTGAAAATTTCGATTTATCGATGTGTACATCGATCTGGATCGATTGTGTTGGTGTCATCACTGACAATAAGACAATTTTCCTTGTGTGCTTGCAGGCTTGGTGGTAGAAAAATTAGGACAAGTGGTACTTGCTTTATATATTCTTCAAGATTTATTTAAGATTATAAATAGATTTTTAAAATTTATATATTAAATTTTATATTTCTTTTTTTTTTTTCTATGAATCCCTAATTAAAAAAATATTTTCATATTCTTATAATGTAACTCAAAATCATAATAAATTATTAATATTATGATGATTCTTAATATGTTTATTTAAAAAACTAGAAAATATCTCGTTATGATCGATGCAACCTTTGTTGGTAAAATCTTTGATCGTAAATCTAACCATTATATCGTTTAATATTATTCTTTAAATTATATTTATATAATAGACTCTTTTATATTTATTAAGCAATTCGATGAGTTCTCAAACATCATTCTAGTCATTAATTTCAATTCTTCTTTTATTGCATCATACCATTTTTCAAAATCCTTACTTTTCAAAACTTGTGAAAACAATGAGAAATTATTTTAATTTCTATATCATAATCTAATTCTTGTAGATATTATATATAATAATCATAAAGAACATATCTCATTTTGTTCTGACTTTTTTTTTAAACTACCGATTGTGATTGTTCTACATGATCATTAGCGATGGCATTAAAATCAAATAAGAGTTTCTCAGTATTATGTTATTATTCACCTAATTAATTCTTTTAATGATTTGAAGAATAACAATCTCTTGAAAATAATAAAGGAATATCAACTTGTATTTTCTCAATATCAAGATTAAATTTTAAGATTTTCACTCATACTTATTTGTTATTTTCTAAAAATTCTGCATTATTAGATTTAATTATCCTCATACTATGATTAGAATAATTATATATATATATATATATATATATATATATATATATATGAATTTTTTTAGATAAATAATAAAATATTTAGAAATAGATATTAAATCTAAATTTCTTTAATGTGAATTGAAGACCCATATATTTTTAGGACAATATGCAATGTTTCAAGTTGAGTATCCTATCAGTTCATAATTGAAAAAAAATGATGAAATTGATTTACTAGGAATCATATTCAAAATGCGCTTGAATGGCATATCGTGGATAAGCAATCCTTCCCCTTGGAGATACCATCATATCCAAGACTGTGGGCTGGTGCATGCTCCTACTCTGAGCGATATACGAAGGCTGATGCTCTTGAAATCGCACAGTAAGCAATGAATGGCTACATAAGCATCCTTTTCAAGGTTGTGGTATGTTTGTTCTTGGAGATTGTCACACTGGCCTAGCTCTGATCATTAACCAGCCATCTGTACCTAGCTCTCAACAAGAGATGGTGAATATGCTAGGGTTATACCTAGATCATTACAGGCATATGACTTTTTAGGACAAAAAGTTTGCATACAGATATATTTGAGTGTAACAGACATCTGAACTAAGAAGAAAGTAATTATTTTTTCTTATGTGATGTCTAGTTTCCTTTCATCAGTTGAAATATTATTTCTTGCAATGTATGACCCATATAATCTCCATCACACTACTGTTGTCAGTGTCTCTGCATCATCCCCTCATGCACATTTATCAGTGGCACATATGATCAGACTTCTTAAAATATACTTAAGTTTTAATTACATGCTAAGCAGGCCTACTTCTTCTCTGTGGTCATGCACATATATTAGTGGCACATATGACCCTCTGCTCTGATGAACATTGAACAAACCCCTAAGAATATACATTCTGGTGATAAGAATTGGGGACAAAAGCTCCTGTATGATGCCTCACATGCATGAATTATCATCTGCACTTGTGTATGTTTTTAAATGGTTCATATGTGTATACCTGTAATTTATATATCAGTATGAGTTTTATGGTGCTTCTTAGTTTCTTCATGACTGAATCTTTTTGTACTTCTAAACAAGAATATTTTCAGGTATGCAGAAAGAAGGGGAGTAAACGTGTTGGCTGAGATTGATGTGCCCGGCCATGCTCTCTCATGGTAGATAAAGTCCAAAGGCCTTTTAGCTCTTATTTTGTTGTATGGATTTAAAAATTCTTGAATTTTTAACTAAAAGAAATCATGTTGTTATTATATTAACTCATACTGCTCTTGGTGATCATAGCCTGCATCTTCAAAGATGTCTTATTTTCTGCAATGCAATAATATTCTTTTTCAATTTATTTGATTTTTCTCTGTGAATTGGGTTGGGAGTGATTACACAACCCAGATAAAACTCTATAAATTATCTTTTGTAGGGGTGTGGGCTATCCTGATTTGTGGCCCTCAGCTGAATGCCAAGAACCACTTGATGTCAGTAAAGAGTTCACATTCAAAGTAATTGATGGAATTCTTTCTGGTAAATTTTCTTCTTCTTGCTGTTTGCATCTAATACAATACGGTTTCAGTGATTTAGATGTTAACAAGACTAGCCACACATAATAATCAGGTTCCCAGAGGCACCTGACAAATAAAGCCAGAACTTTCTACAAGATTAACAGCAGAGTTTGATCATATCTGCAATTGATAATATTGGATGAATACAATACAGTGAATTGATACCTTTGATGTGACTTCTTTTCTAAGAATTTATTCTCAAAGTTCATGATATTTTTAGTTTAGAAAAGCAAGTTAGATTATCTTTCATGATGGTTGTTAGATGAATGACTAATTCCTGATTAATGTTTCAGATTTCACTAAGGTTTTCAAGTTCAGGTTTGTCCATTTGGGGGGGGTGATGAAGTTAACACAAGAAAGCTCATACATTTCCTGTTAATTGTAATAGCACCTCATTTGTTTATGCCTCAACATGTTCTTTTTAGTCATCATGGTCTGTGGTGGGCAAACTTGAAACTTGTAGAGACAACGGAAACTATCAAATACTACTTCACTGATTTAACTTTCTTTTTGGGTCATTTCTTGACATTTGATCTTTACAAAGTCACTTTTCATGTTTTCCTTTTGGACTTTTGTTTTTCTACCATTCATGTTTCATTTGATGTCTCATACAAATAGCAAAAGATGGCTTTAAGAAACAATTGTTTTAGAAGTTTAGATACTTCGAATCAAGGTTTTATTTTAATTTTGGTTACTGGACCCAGACATATCGAGTTTCAAAAAAAGATCTGAAAAATAAAAAATAAAAAAAAGGTTATTTTTTTTTATTTTTGGTTACTGGCCAATCATTGACATCATCTTGAATTTAACCGTCCGACCCTTCAACAAATGAATCCACGAAAACAACCGTCGGAGGCACCTACCAGGGAACATCATCTTCTTATTGGTGGAAAGAAGTGGGACTCGAAGGTACCACCAATGTGAGTCGATCGAAATGGGTCAATTCTACCATGGTGGTACACCCAAAACTACATGGTTCGCATCTGCCTACATCTCGCCGTCATCACCGTCACCCTGGCGATGTGCACCCACCATCACTGTCATTAATTGGGTGGTGCGTGACACATACGCCCCATAAGGATGATGATGCGCCATTACCCGCTACTTACTTTGTGGCGAAGCTCGCGTCGAGATTACATGATATGTGGCGCTATTCGTGCCACGCTGCCCTGCTCCTGCTCTTCATCCCTGATTAACGTATGCCTATGAACGTATAAATGTACATACACGTCACATCCTTCGAGCATGCTATTATGGACATGGGAACGGAATAGCTATGCCATTTCCATTATGTACACTGGAAGTAAGCAGAGGGACCGCGCAGCAATAGTTGCCATTTCCATTTGGAAATTCAACCCCTCTTCCTGTGCTTCTCTTACAGCTATGCATATAAAAAGAGGGAGGGAGAGAGTAACCGCACCTCCACACCTCGTCCCAACTACTGACTGAACCCCATACCTTACCCTTCCCATCTCTTTTCTCTCAACCCACCATTGATGCCCTTCAATTCATGCCAACCACTCTCTTCTGAAGAAAGAGAGAAGTTCCACTGCCATCACTTCCCCTCCTTGGGAAAGACACATACATATGTGAAGACACAAGCTGCAGCGGCGTGTTTCTGTTTGTTCTTCTTTTGCAGCACCATTGATGCCCTTCAATTCATGCCAACTACTCTTTTCTGAAGAAAGAGAGAAGTTCCACTGCCATCACTTATTTCCCCTACTTGGGAAAGACACAAGCTGCAGCGGCATGTTTCTGTTTCTTCTTCTTTTGCTTGCTGCATACTAAGTGATCGAGCCTAGTGGGAGGACAGAGGGAGAAATTGGCCGCCATACTAAGTGATCGAGCCTAGTGGGAGGACAGAGGGAGAAATTGGATGGTGGAGTTTATGGCGGTCGTGGTGATCAGGGGGTACGACGCGTAGCGGGACCCGGGGGGAGCAGATGTGGGAGGTGGGGTACAGCAGCGCTGCCATGTCCGCCACTCCCCTTCCTTCCTCATGCTCGTCCGTGTTCCTTCTCTTTTTTTCTTTTTCTTTTTGTGTTCCATTCTTTCCGATCATCTCCTGTTTCTGAGTTAACGCACTTTGGACATCCTTTTGTGATCTTATTCTCCTCAGTAAGTATGCGTATGTGTATGAAGAAGCACAATCATAATGTTAATAAAGGTGGCGGAGATGATTAGCAAGCCGGAGAAGGAGGACACCGTGACATCGGCGCCGCCTCTCGGCACCTTTCTTGCCGTCCCTCCTTCGCCAGTAATCCCTGCCACCACCCGTGAATGATCGCGCGTGGGCCCTGTCCCGCAGGTCCCGTGATGATTCCCTCCCACCCGTGAACGACGACGCTACAAGGCGTGGAGACCCCGCAGGTCCCGTGATGATCCCTCCCACCCGTGAACGACGCAACAAGGCGTGGGGACCCCGCAGTTCCCGTGATGATCCCTCCCACCCGTGAACGACGTCACAAGGCGACCCCGCAGGTCCCGTGATGATCCCTCCCACCCGTGAACGACGCGGCTGCCGAGCGGTGGCGACGTACGAGCCTCTCTCGCATCACACTAATTACTGTCTTTAATACTAATCTAATCGAATGGCATCCGGGGATTACACGTCCTCGCCAACCCGCCCTCCCTCGGCACCTTCCTTGCCGTCCCCTCGGGCTGCTCCTTCGCTGTCCGGTGTGAGGGGGCGGGCGCGTTCGTTGCCGTCCCGCCCGCCTCGTGGGTGGTGGCCAGCGTGTGGAACTCCAAGGAGGTGTTCCCGCTGGAGGTTCGGGGGGCAGGGCGTTGGCGGCGAGGGCTGGCGCGGGCGAGCCGCGCGGTGGACCGGGCGCTACCGTGGCTGCGCATACCCCGCTGGAGCGGCTCGCACGCCGCCATCACTCGGCAGCCGGGGCCCCCCCACGCCGTGTTGTCCGCGTGACGAAGTTCACGGGTGGGATGTATCAGGGGTGGGAGTTCAGGGGTGTGAAGGATCACGGGAAGGCGCACTACTTGCGCGTGCGCCTGCTCCTGTGAGACGATGTGGATGTCTCGTAAGGGCTGTTTCTGCTTGGACGAGATCTGCATGTTAATGATGGTGACGATAACGTGGGCAGACGATGAGGTTTCCAATCACTCATAATCATTGACGACTGAAACGGGTTCATAGGATAACATGCGGATCCCATCATCGCTGGCTTAAGCTATTTCAGTGTGTGAACAGTTCCCTTTCGCATTCACCTCACGGGTGGTTTTTTTTAGAACGAATGGATTCGAGGCGTCTATAAATACAATGGTTCTGATACACATTCGAGTCATTCGAGTACGAGTGACTGACTGTGTGTACGAGTGATGGCTAAGTGTTTAATATTTTTTATCTTTATGCTAATTACTATATTTGTTTTGATAATGTCAGTTTATGGGATAAGTAAAGAAGAGTGCTGCAGGCTTCGTCTGCCGTGCTGCTCCTCGTGCTGCTCCTCTTCAGCTATTAAGATTAATAGCACTGTGTAGTTTGTTATTGTAATCCTCCTCGTACTTTATCTAGTGAATGTGTTTTAATTTTGTAATATATATGGTTGTGTTTGTACGTGGATATTATGAATGAAATGAAATGAGGAGGTTAAATCTGTGTTACGGTAAAAATTTTCTTTTGTTTTTTGTTTTTTTTTTTTTTCTTTCTTTGTTTTTTCAGGTTTGATAGGAGATCCAAGCGCTTCGATCACCTGCCGGCAAAGGAGGAGTACTTGGCTCTGCCTCCTCGTGCTCGCTCGCGGATGAGGGCCCGGTGCTCATGCCAATGTTGACCTCCGACTCGGCACCGCCGGCGAAGCTCGAGTACAGGCCTTCCGTCTGCGGGAAGGCATTCGGGTCGTACCAGGCCCTGGGCGGGCACAATGCCAGCCATCGGAAGCCTAGCAGCGGCGTCGAGGAAGCCTCGGCCTCGGGGCTCTTCCACGGCAAGCGCAAGCACCACCGCGGCGGCCTCCGGCGGCGGCAGGGTGCACCGGTGCTCCCTCGGTGTGCCTGAAGACGTTTCCGTTGGGGCAAGCGCTGGGGGGCACAAGAGGTACCACAACGACGGGAGCGTCGGCAGCGGCAGTCCCTCGGCGGCGATGACGTCGTCGGAGGCGGCGAGCTCGAGGCACAGGGCGTTCTATCTGAACCCGCCAACGTCGCCGAACCCGGAGTTCGACGACGTAAACGGGGTGCAGAGCCTGTCAGCCTTCAAGAAACCGAGACCTGTCATCCCGGCATGAGCGAGTCAACTCCAGTGCGTGGAATATTGGTCATTCGTTGTGTACAGAGAATGACCCATTCTTTGTAGCTGAAGTCGATTCTTTCCCTAACGTCAAATTGATTTCTTTAGAAATCGTTTTCGATGGAGGAATTTACCTGCTTTAGTAAATTCATGTTGAATTGTATTTCTCAATTGTGTTGCCAATCTTTTTGTACGTATCATAAAAAATAATTTTCACGATTCTTTTGCGGAGGTTCTTTAGACCTATTATTATAACTCACTGTTTATTCCGTGCCACAGACTGGGATCATTCTGATGCCTGATATCAAACTCTCTTATTGTTCACATTTTTTCATTCTGGGATTTACCGAACAACTTCAACTTCGTTATCGGGAAGTTATATTAGCTGGTGCCTTGGTGTTTATATTTTTGCTTCCAGAAGGAGTCATGGCAGCTACGATCGGTCAGGTAAGATGAATATTGAGACAACCTTGTAAATATTTTTCTTCTCATCCAGCTTAATATAATAATTATTATATTGTAGGGATTTTCAACTAAGCTTTTGTTAGAGATCATTATTGGGTACTTGCAGTCGGGTAAACCTATTGCAAATATAACATTCACAACATACGGCTCTACTGCACTTGTTACGGCAAAATTTTTCATTGTACAACTGAAGCTAGCACATTACATGAAGATTCCTCCAAAAGTAATGTTCTTGATACAGGTATTTTCTGGTTAGCTTCGGTGTCCAACTGTGGACCTTATAGTCGGTGAAAAATATATGTTATCCAGAATTATTGCCCAAAGGAAGTACTTGGACATGCCCTTGGGAAAGAAGGTCATTCGCATTAGGAGTCACATGGGGTGTTATAGGTCCAACTAGAATGTTCTATCCTCATGGCACGTACTCCATCATCTTTATCTTCATTATTATTGGATTCCTTGCACCGGTGGGAGTGTGGATATTATCACGTTTATACCCAAAAAAAACATGGATAAGACTTATTAACTGGCCAGTTATATTCAGTGTTGGTTCCATCATGCCTCCTGCCACTTCGGTTATTATTTGGTCATGGTTTATAGTTGGCTTAATATTTAACTACTTTGTCTTCCGAAAGTTCAAAAGGTGGTGGGCGCATTATAATTATCTGTTATCAGTTGGATTGAATTTCGGAGCAGCTTTTTTTAACTATTTTTGTTATTATATTTCTTCAATTTCGGGATATATATGGACCAGATTGGTGGGAATTAGAGATGGATGATCATTGCCCCTCGGCTCATTGTCCTACAGCATCAGGAGTTGTCGTAGAAGGTTGTCCCATGATCAATTGAGTGATCAATCGTAGGTGACTACCATTAATTTGTCGAAAGGGTGTTATTGTTTATGATTCAGTTATTAAAACAACATAATTTGTTGTTAAAATAGATACTTTGACCTGTACAATCTCTTGGGTACGGAGTAAAAAATAAAAGGAGCTCTAACAAACGAGGTAAGGTCTAAAACTAACACCACACAAATTTTTCGTATAAAAGGTTTATGAGAAAGTGATTATTTTGCTATGCTAAAGAAACTTTATAAATTATTATATTTTATTCCACAAAAAAAACACCTTCATCTATGTGTCGTCAAGTCCCGAAGACGATGTTCATGTTGTTCAACAGAGAATATCATTGTCATTTAATAAAATAATATAATAATATCAAAATAAGATATTTAGATTAAAATAACCCATAGATTATGCGCTTATTAATCTTGAATTACTATTTTTTTTTAATATTGAATTAACGTTTAGATTAACAATACAATATAATGTTTCACCCATCCCATATATATGAGGGTTAAATTGAAAATGCATATTTACAAATCTCATCAAGTTTAGCAATTCAGCTTTTCACCGGAAATCAAAAGGGGTAAAATTAGATATACATATTCTTGTTCGCATTTCTAAGTCTTCGCTACAAGAGAGAAAAATTTGAGCTAATATTTTTTTTATTTTAGTGGTGTTGAGAACACTAATGTAGTACGGAGTGTTATCCTCAAGATTCTTGTATTAATTTTTTTTTATCATATTAAAAAATATTAAATTTATTTTATATCATTATATTATTTTTAAATATGACAAAATGGTTGTAACATCGAGAGTTTTTACATATACATCCTTTTGACAATCGAATATCCCTTCCATTCGGATTTCTCAAGGAGACAATCGAATAGTGTTTCACATCCCTAATCGAATGTACTTGAGGAATCCTCTACGATGAGCCTTGAAAACTGGTACTCCTTCGTTGCTCTTGGCTTAATTACCTTTGTGCTATTGTAGTACATCGAATCTAAAAAGATGATTACATTAATGATATCGAGGGTCGATTGAGATGTCGATCACGTGTCGACCACACGTAGGATGTGGTATCTTATATCGATCTCCCAAGAGGTGGCTCTTCATTATTTATGCAATCTACACTTGAAACAATATATATATATATATATATATATATATTAGTATATTCAGGTTATTATAAGCCAAACACCATTAGTAATCTGAGGGGGTCTAGGAACAATTTACAGAAATATTTAGACATAGTGGAGCATCAGCAGCAGTAGCAGAATCTCCACCACTATACTATTATTATATGATGTTTTAGCCTTAAAATATATTATACGACCTTTCCACTGTCATCCTCGATGATAAACCCAATTCTGATTCACTGAATGAGCCATCAGTTTCAAGCATAAAATTGAAGTTAGGAGAACTCCCTGGACTGATAATAACACATGCCCAACTAAGCATTTTCACATACATGTTGTTTGAGTTTCAAACTTTCATTGCACGATAAGAAGGAAGGATGAGGCTTGTGATTGCAAAACTTGGCATCGTTTCTACTAAGCCACAGCATCGAAAGAGAGTTGGAATATGATTTAGGTTGTTGTTGGAAGAAATCAACATTTGACCTCCACAAAAAGCTACACTGGACCAGAAAATACCATTTGCGATTGAAAGCCAAAGAGGATCTGAAACTTGTCCGTCATGTTAATTTGGTGTGCATTTATTTCATTAAACTTGTCTCGTGATGTTGTTGCATAAGGTTGTCTCGTGATTGATCTGTTGTTGCATAAGGTTGTCTCGTGATTGATCGAAACGATCGCTAATGCAAGATGTTTTGCTTCTGGAAAGCAGCAAAAGATGGGATGATTAGCCGTCGCTTGTGAATTCTTGTTCTTTGGGGTATGGTTGGGTGTACAGAGAGACCATTTTGTCTCCTTCTTTATGACTTTGACGATCACCCGGGAGATGAGATGATTTGCTCGACTCTGCTGTAATGAAAGAGGTGGTCATGCTTGATCAGCATGGATGGATCTTATCGTGGTATGTATTGCTCCAATAACACAACAAGGCAATCTTCTATAGCTTCCAGAAACAACAACTAAGAAAGGATAGGAAAGAGATGAGAAATCTGACTGCTGAGAGATTTGAACTGTTTTGTTGCTAACAGCATAGAACTAAATAAGAAGAAGATGCAAAGAACTCAGATATCAGGAAAACTAATTTGTTAATCTTAAACATGTCAACGATCGACAAAAAGAAACATTATTATGTCACATTTGCTCCACAGCAGAAATTTTATTTTTTGGGTTTGCTTGAATGACAATAATCAGCAAGATTTCAGCAGAAACTGATTAACTATTGTCATATAAATACGAATTTACCCCCCATAAAGGCCGGCAACAATGGCTGATCCTCTCTTAGCATCATGCAAGCACTGCTGTCGATGATCTTAATGGCTGTTCACTGCTTGTAGCAAGAACCAGGGCCCAATGGAGCAGTTCTGCCTGGTCCTGCTACCGGCGCAACAGCAACCCCACTTTGGTTGAGCAAACATCTGAATCTAGCCAATCTTCCTGTGGCTTGCCTTGGGTCCTTGGCTAGTTTGTCAAGAGGAGTCCACAACCTCTCTTTGGAAAAAACAAATCGATTGCAGAATTCGGTAGATTCACGAAAGATGATCAGAAACACTTAATTAACAATGGCGTGAATTTTGACAAACAGTTTATACAAGTATTGATCTTTATCTCTGCTTTTGATACTACACAATACATTTTTCAGATATGAGTAGCATGCATGTTGAAGAAGACAACTTGATAATATGATTCTGTCGAAGTAAGGAGACAGCAGAGGTAGCACTCGGCTGGTTTGGTGCAGGTTGGTTATTCTTGAATCTTTCATATGAAAAAATTAAGTAGAATTATTTACCTCTATATCATAAATCTTGTATTGGCAAGTTTGATATTCTATACTACCACAGTACTTTGGATGCACAAGAAGATATCACTTGTTCTACAAACATGCAAGTTCAGATGTACAAAAGATGGTGGACTCATGCTGAGTTTGTGAATTTGTCAATGCACACATCTAGTGTCAGACCAATAAAGATATTACCATTTTGAAATGTTCAATTGATCTGTATGCGAATATGCATGGACTGATGTTTCCTGTCTGACCGAATGCCGATATTGGAACATATAGTTCGATAGCAATACAATACCATTACTTTTTAATTTGTTTTTCTATTTTATTCAATTATATATATACCGGTCTTATATTGGTTGGGTAGGTTATGGAAACTGATATCTAACCGAGATTTTAATGCTTAGTTTTCGCCAGTATTACCTGCAGCAGCTGCAGCACGAGGCCAGATGGTTTGCTCGATATCAGAGGCATCGATACTTTCTCCCCACATGCACACCTCACCACCAATGACCAATTTTTGCTGCTCAGGCGTGGAGATGTTTGTAAGGGGCTCATTCATGTAGAACTTCTGCCATGGGACATCCAAGTGATCCAAGTACCACTTCTCCTGGTTGCTCACAATGCATCTCATTCCGGCCGCCACCACCTTCTGTGCTACTCCACCACCAAGCCTGCAAGCACACAAGGAAAATTGTCTTATGACACCAACACAATCGATCCGGATCGCTGTACACATAAATAAATCCAAATTTTCAACATGCATTCTGATTTTTCTTTTTTTTTCGGGTGAGGATCTGGGAGAGGAAACACATGAGGTTTTTGAATGATGTAAAATAGTGTATCATCATAACTTTTTGTTTTGACTAGACAGATTGGACAAAGAAAAAATGGCATCAGGAGCATAATGCAATTAACATTCTATAAGAAATAATGATCTGATCTCATTGGATGATAAGTTTGTGCTGCATTAGTTTGTTCAGTTTTCCATGCTGACCAAAAGATGATGCTGAAAAAGCAAATTGTTACTATACATGTACATAGTCAAAAGATTATAAATATGTTTATTTTGACTAATATTAGACATTTTACAACATCAACTACAAGTATGATGAATAAATGATGGATGGTCTCTGTTCCAAACGTATCATCATGGTATCGATTATTACATGAGGGTTGTTAATGACCACATTTATTATCCAAAAAATCAACATTTGATGTGTGTTTTATCATTAATGATGAGAACTTACGTTTGACATATTTGAAAGCATATGTAAGATATCTTTCTCGTGTCAAAGTAAACCAAAAATAATTTTGATGAGATAGCTCAAGTTAGCAAAATATTCGATATATATCCCTCAAACATGAGAGACCTATGATCTGATTTATCCAAAGACAATAAAAGAAGGTTAGATCGGCTCCGAAAATTCTGAGAAATCGGCTAAACTATAAATTCTAAGAAATCTTTTTGATGAAAGAGGGATGATCGACGTAAAATACCTCACGAGAAACCAAACACCCCCTTGGGAACCAATGAGAAATAATTACCATATCTTTATCATTCTTGCCATTTGGTAGGCTATCCGAAACAACAGCACTCATCGTGTGCTGACAGCAACAGTAGCATCCCATATCTTGCAAGAACCCAGAGCCCATGGTCATGGTGATGGTGGTGTGCGTGATATGGTTGACGACAGCTCAGTTACGAGCGTTGCGGAGGAGCATCGAGGAATGGCCGGAGCGGGATCGGCGCCCATGGGCCCGGGATCGTGCGGTGGTGGAGGACCTGATGGTGTTCCGGCATCGGCTGCGCCGGTGCGTTGGCAAACGGTGACGAGGTTGAGGTTGTGGTGATGGTGGTCGTCGTGGACGCGGTGGAGTTGGAGACGCGATCGCAGGAAGGGCACATGGTAAGCGTGGTGGGAGGAGTCACGTGCATGTAGAACTGAGGCGACAGCTTCAGAGCTCTCAGCTCTTGCACTTCCTTTTGCAGGAACTCGCAGTCCACCTCTGTTTGCTTCAACTTCGTCCTGAGATTAACCCAAGCATTAACGAGATCAGTATACGAAGGTCACAGCATCATCACACCCAATTAATGGCCGGAGAAAGAATACCTTGCTCTTCGGTTCCGAAACCACACTTCCTCTTGCCTTGGCCTCAGGTTGAGTTGTTTGGCCGACGCCAGTTTTTGCTTCTGTCATCACGCAGGAGAAGCAGACCCATGCTAGCAACGATTGCTACACCAACGTGTATCGGTAGTCACGGAAGTAGACTTGTCTGACCACGAGGTACCTCCTTAGAGACGACGAGGTTTCCGATCACTCATGACCATTGACGACTGAAACGGGACCCATAGGACCAACATGTGGATCCCATCAACGCTGGCTTAAGGTGTTTAAGCGGGTGAAGATTTGCACGTCGCATGAAGTATTTTGCTGGCTTTGCTCACGTCGCTGTCACGGTCACCATCATTTTACGGGTGAGCTTTTGAGAGACAGTGGGTTCACGGATAAACCTTTGAGAGGCAGTGGGTTCCCAAATCGTTTATAAAATGGTTCTGAGCGAGTGAGTGAAATAGTAGTGTGTGAGATATGACCAAGGGTGCGATTCTGGTTGTCTTAATTTTATTTATTTTAATGATGATAATTATTATTTTTATTTATCTATCTTGGATGTGTGATTAAGTGTTAGGAATATGCTTTAATTTTGTTAATAAAAGATGCGGAGATGGTTAGCGGGCCGGAGAAGGAGATCGTTGGGTTTGTCCGTGGGTGCATCAAGACCGTGGCCTGAGGCACTCCCTTTCCTTATTATTACCCTCACCCTCGAAGCACCACACCGCCCCCATCTATGTGAAGGTGGACCTCCGCGGCTCCTCCTACTTGTACGAGATCTGCCGGACGCGTTACTAATGGTGGTGACGGCAACGTGGGCAGCCGACCGAGACTTACCTAACCACGATGTGCCTCTTCAGAGACGATGCGATTTCCGATCACTCATGACCATTGGTGACTTAAGCGGGACCCATAGGACCAACATGTGGATCCCATCAGCCCTGGTTTAAGGTATATAAGCGGATGAATATTTACTAGTCGCACGAAGTACTTTGCTAGCTTTGCTCATCCGCGAGCACGAGGAGGCAGAGTGCTAAGTGCTCCTCCTTTGTCGGCAAGTGATCGAAACACTTAGGTCCGAGGGAGAATCGTTTCGTATCAAACCTGAAAAAAAAAAAGCAAAAAAATTAAAAACGAAAAAGAAAAAAAAAATTGTGCAAAGTACTTCGTGCGAAATCTATATTTTCATCAATTTCGATATGGCCTTTTGTGTTCTTACATCTATGTAATTATTTCTCATTGGTTCCTGAGGGGATGTCTAGTTTCTCGTGAGGTATTTTGCCTCGATCATCCCTCTTTCATCAAAAAGATTTCTCAGAATCTCATAATTTTCGGAGCCCAACTAACCTTCTTTTATTGGCTTTGGATAAATCAGATCATAGATCTCTCATGTTTGAGGGATATATATCGAATATTTTGCTAACTTGAGCTATCTCATCAAAATTATTTTTGGTTTACTTTGACACGAGAAAGATATCTTACATATGCTTTCAAATATGGCAAATGTAAGTTCTCATCATTAATGATAAAACACACATCAAATGTTGATTTTTGGATAATAATTATGATCACTAACAACCCTCACGTATTCAGTGATACCATGATGATGCATGGGAACAGAGACCATCCATCATTCATCATACTTGTAGTTGATGTTGTAAAGTGTCTAATATTAGTCAAAATAAACATATTTATAAACCTTGACTGTGTATATATATATAGTAACAGTTTGCTTTTTTATCATCCATCCTTTGGTCTGCATGGCAAACTGAACAAACTAATGAAGCACAAACTTATCGACCAATGAGATCAGATCATTATTTCTTATAGAATGTTAATTGCATTATGCTCTTGATGCCATTATTTCAACTTCCAATCTGTCTAGTCAAAACAAAGGTTACTGCTTATATGATAGACTATCTTACATCATTCAGAAACCTCATGTGTTGCCTCTCTCAAATTCCCCCCTCCCCGCAAAAAAAACACATAATATATGTTGAAAATTTCGATTTATCGATGTGTACATCGATCTGGATCGATTGTGTTGGTGTCATCACTGACAATAAGACAATTTTCCTTGTGTGCTTGCAGGCTTGGTGGTAGAAAAATTAGGACAAGTGGTACTTGCTTTATATATTCTTCAAGATTTATTTAAGATTATAAATAGATTTTTAAAATTTATATATTAAATTGTATATTTCTTTTTTTTTTTCTATGAATCCCTAATTAAAAAAATATTTTCATATTCTTATAATGTAACTCAAAATCATAATAAATTATTAATATTATGATGATTCTTAATATGTTTATTTAAAAAACTAGAAAATATCTCGTTATGATCGATGCAACCTTTGTTGGTAAAATCTTTGATCGTAAATCTAACCATTATATCGTTTAATATTATTCTTTAAATTATATTTATATAATAGACTCTTTTATATTTATTAAGCAATTCGATGAGTTCTCAAACATCATTCTAGTCATTAATTTCAATTCTTCTTTTATTGCATCATACCATTTTTCAAAATCCTTACTTTTCAAAACTTGTGAAAACAATGAGAAATTATTTTAATTTCTATATCATAATCTAATTCTTATAGATATTATATATAATAATCATAAAGAACATATCTCATTTTGTTCTGACTTTTTTTTTAAACTACCGATTGTGATTGTTCTACATGATCATTAGCGATGGCATTAAAATCAAATAAGAGTTTCTCAGTATTATGTTATTATTCACCTAATTAATTCTTTTAATGATTTGAAGAATAACAATCTCTTGAAAATAATAAAGGAATATCAACTTGTATTTTCTCAATATCAAGATTAAATTTTAAGATTTTCACTCATACTTATTTGTTATTTTCTAAAAATTCTGCATTATTAGATTTAATTATCCTCATACTATGATTAGAATAATTATATATATATATATATATATATATATATATGAATTTTTTTAGATAAATAATAAAATATTTAGAAATAGATATTAAATCTAAATTTCTTTAATGTGAATTGAAGACCCATATATTTTTAGGACAATATGCAATGTTTCAAGTTGAGTATCCTATCAGTTCATAATTGAAAAAAAATGATGAAATTGATTTACTAGGAATCATATTCAAAATGCGCTTGAATGGCATATCGTGGATAAGCAATCCTTCCCCTTGGAGATACCATCATATCCAAGACTGTGGGCTGGTGCATGCTCCTACTCTGAGCGATATACGAAGGCTGATGCTCTTGAAATCGCACAGTAAGCAATGAATGGCTACATAAGCATCCTTTTCAAGGTTGTGGTATGTTTGTTCTTGGAGATTGTCACACTGGCCTAGCTCTGATCATTAACCAGCCATCTGTACCTAGCTCTCAACAAGAGATGGTGAATATGCTAGGGTTATACCTAGATCATTACAGGCATATGACTTTTTAGGACAAAAAGTTTGCATACAGATATATTTGAGTGTAACAGACATCTGAACTAAGAAGAAAGTAATTATTTTTTCTTATGTGATGTCTAGTTTCCTTTCATCAGTTGAAATATTATTTCTTGCAATGTATGACCCATATAATCTCCATCACACTACTGTTGTCAGTGTCTCTGCATCATCCCCTCATGCACATTTATCAGTGGCACATATGATCAGACTTCTTAAAATATACTTAAGTTTTAATTACATGCTAAGCAGGCCTACTTCTTCTCTGTGGTCATGCACATATATTAGTGGCACATATGACCCTCTGCTCTGATGAACATTGAACAAACCCCTAAGAATATACATTCTGGTGATAAGAATTGGGGACAAAAGCTCCTGTATGATGCCTCACATGCATGAATTATCATCTGCACTTGTGTATGTTTTTAAATGGTTCATATGTGTATACCTGTAATTTATATATCAGTATGAGTTTTATGGTGCTTCTTAGTTTCTTCATGACTGAATCTTTTTGTACTTCTAAACAAGAATATTTTCAGGTATGCAGAAAGAAGGGGAGTAAACGTGTTGGCTGAGATTGATGTGCCCGGCCATGCTCTCTCATGGTAGATAAAGTCCAAAGGCCTTTTAGCTCTTATTTTGTTGTATGGATTTAAAAATTCTTGAATTTTTAACTAAAAGAAATCATGTTGTTATTATATTAACTCATACTGCTCTTGGTGATCATAGCCTGCATCTTCAAAGATGTCTTATTTTCTGCAATGCAATAATATTCTTTTTCAATTTATTTGATTTTTCTCTGTGAATTGGGTTGGGAGTGATTACACAACCCAGATAAAACTCTATAAATTATCTTTTGTAGGGGTGTGGGCTATCCTGATTTGTGGCCCTCAGCTGAATGCCAAGAACCACTTGATGTCAGTAAAGAGTTCACATTCAAAGTAATTGATGGAATTCTTTCTGGTAAATTTTCTTCTTCTTGCTGTTTGCATCTAATACAATACGGTTTCAGTGATTTAGATGTTAACAAGACTAGCCACACATAATAATCAGGTTCCCAGAGGCACCTGACAAATAAAGCCAGAACTTTCTACAAGATTAACAGCAGAGTTTGATCATATCTGCAATTGATAATATTGGATGAATACAATACAGTGAATTGATACCTTTGATGTGACTTCTTTTCTAAGAATTTATTCTCAAAGTTCATGATATTTTTAGTTTAGAAAAGCAAGTTAGATTATCTTTCATGATGGTTGTTAGATGAATGACTAATTCCTGATTAATGTTTCAGATTTCACTAAGGTTTTCAAGTTCAGGTTTGTCCATTTGGGGGGGGTGATGAAGTTAACACAAGAAAGCTCATACATTTCCTGTTAATTGTAATAGCACCTCATTTGTTTATGCCTCAACATGTTCTTTTTAGTCATCATGGTCTGTGGTGGGCAAACTTGAAACTTGTAGAGACAACGGAAACTATCAAATACTACTTCACTGATTTAACTTTCTTTTTGGGTCATTTCTTGACATTTGATCTTTACAAAGTCACTTTTCATGTTTTCCTTTTGGACTTTTGTTTTTCTACCATTCATGTTTCATTTGATGTCTCATACAAATAGCAAAAGATGGCTTTAAGAAACAATTGTTTTAGAAGTTTAGATACTTCGAATCAAGGTTTTATTTTAATTTTGGTTACTGGACCCAGACATATCGAGTTTCAAAAAAAGATCTGAAAAATAAAAAATAAAAAAAAGGTTATTTTTTTTTATTTTTGGTTACTGGCCAATCATTGACATCATCTTGAATTTAACCGTCCGACCCTTCAACAAATGAATCCACGAAAACAACCGTCGGAGGCACCTACCAGGGAACATCATCTTCTTATTGGTGGAAAGAAGTGGGACTCGAAGGTACCACCAATGTGAGTCGATCGAAATGGGTCAATTCTACCATGGTGGTACACCCAAAACTACATGGTTCGCATCTGCCTACATCTCGCCGTCATCACCGTCACCCTGGCGATGTGCACCCACCATCACTGTCATTAATTGGGTGGTGCGTGACACATACGCCCCATAAGGATGATGATGCGCCATTACCCGCTACTTACTTTGTGGCGAAGCTCGCGTCGAGATTACATGATATGTGGCGCTATTCGTGCCACGCTGCCCTGCTCCTGCTCTTCATCCCTGATTAACGTATGCCTATGAACGTATAAATGTACATACACGTCACATCCTTCGAGCATGCTATTATGGACATGGGAACGGAATAGCTATGCCATTTCCATTATGTACACTGGAAGTAAGCAGAGGGACCGCGCAGCAATAGTTGCCATTTCCATTTGGAAATTCAACCCCTCTTCCTGTGCTTCTCTTACAGCTATGCATATAAAAAGAGGGAGGGAGAGAGTAACCGCACCTCCACACCTCGTCCCAACTACTGACTGAACCCCATACCTTACCCTTCCCATCTCTTTTCTCTCAACCCACCATTGATGCCCTTCAATTCATGCCAACCACTCTCTTCTGAAGAAAGAGAGAAGTTCCACTGCCATCACTTCCCCTCCTTGGGAAAGACACATACATATGTGAAGACACAAGCTGCAGCGGCGTGTTTCTGTTTGTTCTTCTTTTGCAGCACCATTGATGCCCTTCAATTCATGCCAACTACTCTTTTCTGAAGAAAGAGAGAAGTTCCACTGCCATCACTTATTTCCCCTACTTGGGAAAGACACAAGCTGCAGCGGCATGTTTCTGTTTCTTCTTCTTTTGCTTGCTGCATACTAAGTGATCGAGCCTAGTGGGAGGACAGAGGGAGAAATTGGCCGCCATACTAAGTGATCGAGCCTAGTGGGAGGACAGAGGGAGAAATTGGATGGTGGAGTTTATGGCGGTCGTGGTGATCAGGGGGTACGACGCGTAGCGGGACCCGGGGGGAGCAGATGTGGGAGGTGGGGTACAGCAGCGCTGCCATGTCCGCCACTCCCCTTCCTTCCTCATGCTCGTCCGTGTTCCTTCTCTTTTTTTCTTTTTCTTTTTGTGTTCCATTCTTTCCGATCATCTCCTGTTTCTGAGTTAACGCACTTTGGACATCCTTTTGTGATCTTATTCTCCTCAGTAAGTATGCGTATGTGTATGAAGAAGCACAATCATAATGTTAATAAAGGTGGCGGAGATGATTAGCAAGCCGGAGAAGGAGGACACCGTGACATCGGCGCCGCCTCTCGGCACCTTTCTTGCCGTCCCTCCTTCGCCAGTAATCCCTGCCACCACCCGTGAATGATCGCGCGTGGGCCCTGTCCCGCAGGTCCCGTGATGATTCCTCCCACCCGTGAACGACGACGCTACAAGGCGTGGAGACCCCGCAGGTCCCGTGATGATCCCTCCCACCCGTGAACGACGCAACAAGGCGTGGGGACCCCGCAGGTCCCGTGATGATCCCTCCCACCCGTGAACGACGCAACAAGGCGTGGGGACCCCGCAGTTCCCGTGATGATCCCTCCCACCCGTGAACGACGTCACAAGGCGACCCCGCAGGTCCCGTGATGATCCCTCCCACCCGTGAACGACGCGGCTGCCGAGCGGTGGCGACGTACGAGCCTCTCTCGCATCACACTAATTACTGTCTTTAATACTAATCTAATCGAATGGCATCCGGGGATTACACGTCCTCGCCAACCCGCCCTCCCTCGGCACCTTCCTTGCCGTCCCCTCGGGCTGCTCCTTCGCTGTCCGGTGTGAGGGGGCGGGCGCGTTCGTTGCCGTCCCGCCCGCCTCGTGGGTGGTGGCCAGCGTGTGGAACTCCAAGGAGGTGTTCCCGCTGGAGGTTCGGGGGGCAGGGCGTTGGCGGCGAGGGCTGGCGCGGGCGAGCCGCGCGGTGGACCGGGCGCTACCGTGGCTGCGCATACCCCGCTGGAGCGGCTCGCACGCCGCCATCACTCGGCAGCCGGGGCCCCCCCACGCCGTGTTGTCCGCGTGACGAAGTTCACGGGTGGGATGTATCAGGGGTGGGAGTTCAGGGGTGTGAAGGATCACGGGAAGGCGCACTACTTGCGCGTGCGCCTGCTCCTGTGAGACGATGTGGATGTCTCGTAAGGGCTGTTTCTGCTTGGACGAGATCTGCATGTTAATGATGGTGACGATAACGTGGGCAGACGATGAGGTTTCCAATCACTCATAATCATTGACGACTGAAACGGGTTCATAGGATAACATGCGGATCCCATCATCGCTGGCTTAAGCTATTTCAGTGTGTGAACAGTTCCCTTTCGCATTCACCTCACGGGTGGTTTTTTTTAGAACGAATGGATTCGAGGCGTCTATAAATACAATGGTTCTGATACACATTCGAGTCATTCGAGTACGAGTGACTGACTGTGTGTACGAGTGATGGCTAAGTGTTTAATATTTTTTATCTTTATGCTAATTACTATATTTGTTTTGATAATGTCAGTTTATGGGATAAGTAAAGAAGAGTGCTGCAGGCTTCGTCTGCCGTGCTGCTCCTCGTGCTGCTCCTCTTCAGCTATTAAGATTAATAGCACTGTGTAGTTTGTTATTGTAATCCTCCTCGTACTTTATCTAGTGAATGTGTTTTAATTTTGTAATATATATGGTTGTGTTTGTACGTGGATATTATGAATGAAATGAAATGAGGAGGTTAAATCTGTGTTACGGTAAAAATTTTCTTTTGTTTTTTGTTTTTTTTTTTTTTCTTTCTTTGTTTTTTCAGGTTTGATAGGAGATCCAAGCGCTTCGATCACCTGCCGGCAAAGGAGGAGTACTTGGCTCTGCCTCCTCGTGCTCGCTCGCGGATGAGGGCCCGGTGCTCATGCCAATGTTGACCTCCGACTCGGCACCGCCGGCGAAGCTCGAGTACAGGCCTTCCGTCTGCGGGAAGGCATTCGGGTCGTACCAGGCCCTGGGCGGGCACAATGCCAGCCATCGGAAGCCTAGCAGCGGCGTCGAGGAAGCCTCGGCCTCGGGGCTCTTCCACGGCAAGCGCAAGCACCACCGCGGCGGCCTCCGGCGGCGGCAGGGTGCACCGGTGCTCCCTCGGTGTGCCTGAAGACGTTTCCGTTGGGGCAAGCGCTGGGGGGCACAAGAGGTACCACAACGACGGGAGCGTCGGCAGCGGCAGTCCCTCGGCGGCGATGACGTCGTCGGAGGCGGCGAGCTCGAGGCACAGGGCGTTCTATCTGAACCCGCCAACGTCGCCGAACCCGGAGTTCGACGACGTAAACGGGGTGCAGAGCCTGTCAGCCTTCAAGAAACCGAGACCTGTCATCCCGGCATGAGCGAGTCAACTCCAGTGCGTGGAATATTGGTCATTCGTTGTGTACAGAGAATGACCCATTCTTTGTAGCTGAAGTCGATTCTTTCCCTAACGTCAAATTGATTTCTTTAGAAATCGTTTTCGATGGAGGAATTTACCTGCTTTAGTAAATTCATGTTGAATTGTATTTCTCAATTGTGTTGCCAATCTTTTTGTACGTATCATAAAAAATAATTTTCACGATTCTTTTGCGGAGGTTCTTTAGACCTATTATTATAACTCACTGTTTATTCCGTGCCACAGACTGGGATCATTCTGATGCCTGATATCAAACTCTCTTATTGTTCACATTTTTTCATTCTGGGATTTACCGAACAACTTCAACTTCGTTATCGGGAAGTTATATTAGCTGGTGCCTTGGTGTTTATATTTTTGCTTCCAGAAGGAGTCATGGCAGCTACGATCGGTCAGGTAAGATGAATATTGAGACAACCTTGTAAATATTTTTCTTCTCATCCAGCTTAATATAATAATTATTATATTGTAGGGATTTTCAACTAAGCTTTTGTTAGAGATCATTATTGGGTACTTGCAGTCGGGTAAACCTATTGCAAATATAACATTCACAACATACGGCTCTACTGCACTTGTTACGGCAAAATTTTTCATTGTACAACTGAAGCTAGCACATTACATGAAGATTCCTCCAAAAGTAATGTTCTTGATACAGGTATTTTCTGGTTAGCTTCGGTGTCCAACTGTGGACCTTATAGTCGGTGAAAAATATATGTTATCCAGAATTATTGCCCAAAGGAAGTACTTGGACATGCCCTTGGGAAAGAAGGTCATTCGCATTAGGAGTCACATGGGGTGTTATAGGTCCAACTAGAATGTTCTATCCTCATGGCACGTACTCCATCATCTTTATCTTCATTATTATTGGATTCCTTGCACCGGTGGGAGTGTGGATATTATCACGTTTATACCCAAAAAAAACATGGATAAGACTTATTAACTGGCCAGTTATATTCAGTGTTGGTTCCATCATGCCTCCTGCCACTTCGGTTATTATTTGGTCATGGTTTATAGTTGGCTTAATATTTAACTACTTTGTCTTCCGAAAGTTCAAAAGGTGGTGGGCGCATTATAATTATCTGTTATCAGTTGGATTGAATTTCGGAGCAGCTTTTTTTAACTATTTTTGTTATTATATTTCTTCAATTTCGGGATATATATGGACCAGATTGGTGGGAATTAGAGATGGATGATCATTGCCCCTCGGCTCATTGTCCTACAGCATCAGGAGTTGTCGTAGAAGGTTGTCCCATGATCAATTGAGTGATCAATCGTAGGTGACTACCATTAATTTGTCGAAAGGGTGTTATTGTTTATGATTCAGTTATTAAAACAACATAATTTGTTGTTAAAATAGATACTTTGACCTGTACAATCTCTTGGGTACGGAGTAAAAAATAAAAGGAGCTCTAACAAACGAGGTAAGGTCTAAAACTAACACCACACAAATTTTTCGTATAAAAGGTTTATGAGAAAGTGATTATTTTGCTATGCTAAAGAAACTTTATAAATTATTATATTTTATTCCACAAAAAAAACACCTTCATCTATGTGTCGTCAAGTCCCGAAGACGATGTTCATGTTGTTCAACAGAGAATATCATTGTCATTTAATAAAATAATATAATAATATCAAAATAAGATATTTAGATTAAAATAACCCATAGATTATGCGCTTATTAATCTTGAATTACTATTTTTTTTTAATATTGAATTAACGTTTAGATTAACAATACAATATAATGTTTCACCCATCCCATATATATGAGGGTTAAATTGAAAATGCATATTTACAAATCTCATCAAGTTTAGCAATTCAGCTTTTCACCGGAAATCAAAAGGGGTAAAATTAGATATACATATTCTTGTTCGCATTTCTAAGTCTTCGCTACAAGAGAGAAAAATTTGAGCTAATATTTTTTTTATTTTAGTGGTGTTGAGAACACTAATGTAGTACGGAGTGTTATCCTCAAGATTCTTGTATTAATTTTTTTTTATCATATTAAAAAATATTAAATTTATTTTATATCATTATATTATTTTTAAATATGACAAAATGGTTGTAACATCGAGAGTTTTTACATATACATCCTTTTGACAATCGAATATCCCTTCCATTCGGATTTCTCAAGGAGACAATCGAATAGTGTTTCACATCCCTAATCGAATGTACTTGAGGAATCCTCTACGATGAGCCTTGAAAACTGGTACTCCTTCGTTGCTCTTGGCTTAATTACCTTTGTGCTATTGTAGTACATCGAATCTAAAAAGATGATTACATTAATGATATCGAGGGTCGATTGAGATGTCGATCACGTGTCGACCACACGTAGGATGTGGTATCTTATATCGATCTCCCAAGAGGTGGCTCTTCATTATTTATGCAATCTACACTTGAAACAATATATATATATATATATATATATATTAGTATATTCAGGTTATTATAAGCCAAACACCATTAGTAATCTGAGGGGGTCTAGGAACAATTTACAGAAATATTTAGACATAGTGGAGCATCAGCAGCAGTAGCAGAATCTCCACCACTATACTATTATTATATGATGTTTTAGCCTTAAAATATATTATACGACCTTTCCACTGTCATCCTCGATGATAAACCCAATTCTGATTCACTGAATGAGCCATCAGTTTCAAGCATAAAATTGAAGTTAGGAGAACTCCCTGGACTGATAATAACACATGCCCAACTAAGCATTTTCACATACATGTTGTTTGAGTTTCAAACTTTCATTGCACGATAAGAAGGAAGGATGAGGCTTGTGATTGCAAAACTTGGCATCGTTTCTACTAAGCCACAGCATCGAAAGAGAGTTGGAATATGATTTAGGTTGTTGTTGGAAGAAATCAACATTTGACCTCCACAAAAAGCTACACTGGACCAGAAAATACCATTTGCGATTGAAAGCCAAAGAGGATCTGAAACTTGTCCGTCATGTTAATTTGGTGTGCATTTATTTCATTAAACTTGTCTCGTGATGTTGTTGCATAAGGTTGTCTCGTGATTGATCTGTTGTTGCATAAGGTTGTCTCGTGATTGATCGAAACGATCGCTAATGCAAGATGTTTTGCTTCTGGAAAGCAGCAAAAGATGGGATGATTAGCCGTCGCTTGTGAATTCTTGTTCTTTGGGGTATGGTTGGGTGTACAGAGAGACCATTTTGTCTCCTTCTTTATGACTTTGACGATCACCCGGGAGATGAGATGATTTGCTCGACTCTGCTGTAATGAAAGAGGTGGTCATGCTTGATCAGCATGGATGGATCTTATCGTGGTATGTATTGCTCCAATAACACAACAAGGCAATCTTCTATAGCTTCCAGAAACAACAACTAAGAAAGGATAGGAAAGAGATGAGAAATCTGACTGCTGAGAGATTTGAACTGTTTTGTTGCTAACAGCATAGAACTAAATAAGAAGAAGATGCAAAGAACTCAGATATCAGGAAAACTAATTTGTTAATCTTAAACATGTCAACGATCGACAAAAAGAAACATTATTATGTCACATTTGCTCCACAGCAGAAATTTTATTTTTTGGGTTTGCTTGAATGACAATAATCAGCAAGATTTCAGCAGAAACTGATTAACTATTGTCATATAAATACGAATTTACCCCCCATAAAGGCCGGCAACAATGGCTGATCCTCTCTTAGCATCATGCAAGCACTGCTGTCGATGATCTTAATGGCTGTTCACTGCTTGTAGCAAGAACCAGGGCCCAATGGAGCAGTTCTGCCTGGTCCTGCTACCGGCGCAACAGCAACCCCACTTTGGTTGAGCAAACATCTGAATCTAGCCAATCTTCCTGTGGCTTGCCTTGGGTCCTTGGCTAGTTTGTCAAGAGGAGTCCACAACCTCTCTTTGGAAAAAACAAATCGATTGCAGAATTCGGTAGATTCACGAAAGATGATCAGAAACACTTAATTAACAATGGCGTGAATTTTGACAAACAGTTTATACAAGTATTGATCTTTATCTCTGCTTTTGATACTACACAATACATTTTTCAGATATGAGTAGCATGCATGTTGAAGAAGACAACTTGATAATATGATTCTGTCGAAGTAAGGAGACAGCAGAGGTAGCACTCGGCTGGTTTGGTGCAGGTTGGTTATTCTTGAATCTTTCATATGAAAAAATTAAGTAGAATTATTTACCTCTATATCATAAATCTTGTATTGGCAAGTTTGATATTCTATACTACCACAGTACTTTGGATGCACAAGAAGATATCACTTGTTCTACAAACATGCAAGTTCAGATGTACAAAAGATGGTGGACTCATGCTGAGTTTGTGAATTTGTCAATGCACACATCTAGTGTCAGACCAATAAAGATATTACCATTTTGAAATGTTCAATTGATCTGTATGCGAATATGCATGGACTGATGTTTCCTGTCTGACCGAATGCCGATATTGGAACATATAGTTCGATAGCAATACAATACCATTACTTTTTAATTTGTTTTTCTATTTTATTCAATTATATATATACCGGTCTTATATTGGTTGGGTAGGTTATGGAAACTGATATCTAACCGAGATTTTAATGCTTAGTTTTCGCCAGTATTACCTGCAGCAGCTGCAGCACGAGGCCAGATGGTTTGCTCGATATCAGAGGCATCGATACTTTCTCCCCACATGCACACCTCACCACCAATGACCAATTTTTGCTGCTCAGGCGTGGAGATGTTTGTAAGGGGCTCATTCATGTAGAACTTCTGCCATGGGACATCCAAGTGATCCAAGTACCACTTCTCCTGGTTGCTCACAATGCATCTCATTCCGGCCGCCACCACCTTCTGTGCTACTCCACCACCAAGCCTGCAAGCACACAAGGAAAATTGTCTTATGACACCAACACAATCGATCCGGATCGCTGTACACATAAATAAATCCAAATTTTCAACATGCATTCTGATTTTTCTTTTTTTTTCGGGTGAGGATCTGGGAGAGGAAACACATGAGGTTTTTGAATGATGTAAAATAGTGTATCATCATAACTTTTTGTTTTGACTAGACAGATTGGACAAAGAAAAAATGGCATCAAGAGCATAATGCAATTAACATTCTATAAGAAATAATGATCTGATCTCATTGGATGATAAGTTTGTGCTGCATTAGTTTGTTCAGTTTTCCATGCTGACCAAAAGATGATGCTGAAAAAGCAAATTGTTACTATACATGTACATAGTCAAAAGATTATAAATATGTTTATTTTGACTAATATTAGACATTTTACAACATCAACTACAAGTATGATGAATAAATGATGGATGGTCTCTGTTCCAAACGTATCATCATGGTATCGATTATTACATGAGGGTTGTTAATGACCACATTTATTATCCAAAAAATCAACATTTGATGTGTGTTTTATCATTAATGATGAGAACTTACGTTTGACATATTTGAAAGCATATGTAAGATATCTTTCTCGTGTCAAAGTAAACCAAAAATAATTTTGATGAGATAGCTCAAGTTAGCAAAATATTCGATATATATCCCTCAAACATGAGAGACCTATGATCTGATTTATCCAAAGACAATAAAAGAAGGTTAGATCGGCTCCGAAAATTCTGAGAAATCGGCTAAACTATAAATTCTAAGAAATCTTTTTGATGAAAGAGGGATGATCGACGTAAAATACCTCACGAGAAACCAAACACCCCCTTGGGAACCAATGAGAAATAATTACCATATCTTTATCATTCTTGCCATTTGGTAGGCTATCCGAAACAACAGCACTCATCGTGTGCTGACAGCAACAGTAGCATCCCATATCTTGCAAGAACCCAGAGCCCATGGTCATGGTGATGGTGGTGTGCGTGATATGGTTGACGACAGCTCAGTTACGAGCGTTGCGGAGGAGCATCGAGGAATGGCCGGAGCGGGATCGGCGCCCATGGGCCCGGGATCGTGCGGTGGTGGAGGACCTGATGGTGTTCCGGCATCGGCTGCGCCGGTGCGTTGGCAAACGGTGACGAGGTTGAGGTTGTGGTGATGGTGGTCGTCGTGGACGCGGTGGAGTTGGAGACGCGATCGCAGGAAGGGCACATGGTAAGCGTGGTGGGAGGAGTCACGTGCATGTAGAACTGAGGCGACAGCTTCAGAGCTCTCAGCTCTTGCACTTCCTTTTGCAGGAACTCGCAGTCCACCTCTGTTTGCTTCAACTTCGTCCTGAGATTAACCCAAGCATTAACGAGATCAGTATACGAAGGTCACAGCATCATCACACCCAATTAATGGCCGGAGAAAGAATACCTTGCTCTTCGGTTCCGAAACCACACTTCCTCTTGCCTTGGCCTCAGGTTGAGTTGTTTGGCCGACGCCAGTTTTTGCTTCTGTCATCACGCAGGAGAAGCAGACCCATGCTAGCAACGATTGCTACACCAACGTGTATCGGTAGTCACGGAAGTAGACTTGTCTGACCACGAGGTACCTCCTTAGAGACGACGAGGTTTCCGATCACTCATGACCATTGACGACTGAAACGGGACCCATAGGACCAACATGTGGATCCCATCAACGCTGGCTTAAGGTGTTTAAGCGGGTGAAGATTTGCACGTCGCATGAAGTATTTTGCTGGCTTTGCTCACGTCGCTGTCACGGTCACCATCATTTTACGGGTGAGCTTTTGAGAGACAGTGGGTTCACGGATAAACCTTTGAGAGGCAGTGGGTTCCCAAATCGTTTATAAAATGGTTCTGAGCGAGTGAGTGAAATAGTAGTGTGTGAGATATGACCAAGGGTGCGATTCTGGTTGTCTTAATTTTATTTATTTTAATGATGATAATTATTATTTTTATTTATCTATCTTGGATGTGTGATTAAGTGTTAGGAATATGCTTTAATTTTGTTAATAAAAGATGCGGAGATGGTTAGCGGGCCGGAGAAGGAGATCGTTGGGTTTGTCCGTGGGTGCATCAAGACCGTGGCCTGAGGCACTCCCTTTCCTTGTTATTACCCTCACCCTCGAAGCACCACACCGCCCCCATCTATGTGAAGGTGGACCTCCGCGGCTCCTCCTACTTGTACGAGATCTGCCGGACGCGTTACTAATGGTGGTGACGGCAACGTGGGCAGCCGACCGAGACTTACCTAACCACGATGTGCCTCTTCAGAGACGATGCGATTTCCGATCACTCATGACCATTGGTGACTTAAGCGGGACCCATAGGACCAACATGTGGATCCCATCAGCCCTGGTTTAAGGTATATAAGCGGATGAATATTTACTAGTCGCACGAAGTACTTTGCTAGCTTTGCTCATCCGCGAGCACGAGGAGGCAGAGTGCTAAGTGCTCCTCCTTTGTCGGCAAGTGATCGAAACACTTAGGTCCGAGGGAGAATCGTTTCGTATCAAACCTGAAAAAAAAAAAGCAAAAAAATTAAAAACGAAAAAGAAAAAAAAAATTGTGCAAAGTACTTCGTGCGAAATCTATATTTTCATCAATTTCGATATGGCCTTTTGTGTTCTTACATCTATGTAATTATTTCTCATTGGTTCCTGAGGGGATGTCTAGTTTCTCGTGAGGTATTTTGCCTCGATCATCCCTCTTTCATCAAAAAGATTTCTCAGAATCTCATAATTTTCGGAGCCCAACTAACCTTCTTTTATTGGCTTTGGATAAATCAGATCATAGATCTCTCATGTTTGAGGGATATATATCGAATATTTTGCTAACTTGAGCTATCTCATCAAAATTATTTTTGGTTTACTTTGACACGAGAAAGATATCTTACATATGCTTTCAAATATGGCAAATGTAAGTTCTCATCATTAATGATAAAACACACATCAAATGTTGATTTTTGGATAATAATTATGATCACTAACAACCCTCACGTATTCAGTGATACCATGATGATGCATGGGAACAGAGACCATCCATCATTCATCATACTTGTAGTTGATGTTGTAAAGTGTCTAATATTAGTCAAAATAAACATATTTATAAACCTTGACTGTGTATATATATATAGTAACAGTTTGCTTTTTTATCATCCATCCTTTGGTCTGCATGGCAAACTGAACAAACTAATGAAGCACAAACTTATCGACCAATGAGATCAGATCATTATTTCTTATAGAATGTTAATTGCATTATGCTCTTGATGCCATTATTTCAACTTCCAATCTGTCTAGTCAAAACAAAGGTTACTGCTTATATGATAGACTATCTTACATCATTCAGAAACCTCATGTGTTGCCTCTCTCAAATTCCCCCCTCCCCGCAAAAAAAACACATAATATATGTTGAAAATTTCGATTTATCGATGTGTACATCGATCTGGATCGATTGTGTTGGTGTCATCACTGACAATAAGACAATTTTCCTTGTGTGCTTGCAGGCTTGGTGGTAGAAAAATTAGGACAAGTGGTACTTGCTTTATATATTCTTCAAGATTTATTTAAGATTATAAATAGATTTTTAAAATTTATATATTAAATTGTATATTTCTTTTTTTTTTTCTATGAATCCCTAATTAAAAAAATATTTTCATATTCTTATAATGTAACTCAAAATCATAATAAATTATTAATATTATGATGATTCTTAATATGTTTATTTAAAAAACTAGAAAATATCTCGTTATGATCGATGCAACCTTTGTTGGTAAAATCTTTGATCGTAAATCTAACCATTATATCGTTTAATATTATTCTTTAAATTATATTTATATAATAGACTCTTTTATATTTATTAAGCAATTCGATGAGTTCTCAAACATCATTCTAGTCATTAATTTCAATTCTTCTTTTATTGCATCATACCATTTTTCAAAATCCTTACTTTTCAAAACTTGTGAAAACAATGAGAAATTATTTTAATTTCTATATCATAATCTAATTCTTATAGATATTATATATAATAATCATAAAGAACATATCTCATTTTGTTCTGACTTTTTTTTTAAACTACCGATTGTGATTGTTCTACATGATCATTAGCGATGGCATTAAAATCAAATAAGAGTTTCTCAGTATTATGTTATTATTCACCTAATTAATTCTTTTAATGATTTGAAGAATAACAATCTCTTGAAAATAATAAAGGAATATCAACTTGTATTTTCTCAATATCAAGATTAAATTTTAAGATTTTCACTCATACTTATTTGTTATTTTCTAAAAATTCTGCATTATTAGATTTAATTATCCTCATACTATGATTAGAATAATTATATATATATATATATATATATATATGAATTTTTTTAGATAAATAATAAAATATTTAGAAATAGATATTAAATCTAAATTTCTTTAATGTGAATTGAAGACCCATATATTTTTAGGACAATATGCAATGTTTCAAGTTGAGTATCCTATCAGTTCATAATTGAAAAAAAATGATGAAATTGATTTACTAGGAATCATATTCAAAATGCGCTTGAATGGCATATCGTGGATAAGCAATCCTTCCCCTTGGAGATACCATCATATCCAAGACTGTGGGCTGGTGCATGCTCCTACTCTGAGCGATATACGAAGGCTGATGCTCTTGAAATCGCACAGTAAGCAATGAATGGCTACATAAGCATCCTTTTCAAGGTTGTGGTATGTTTGTTCTTGGAGATTGTCACACTGGCCTAGCTCTGATCATTAACCAGCCATCTGTACCTAGCTCTCAACAAGAGATGGTGAATATGCTAGGGTTATACCTAGATCATTACAGGCATATGACTTTTTAGGACAAAAAGTTTGCATACAGATATATTTGAGTGTAACAGACATCTGAACTAAGAAGAAAGTAATTATTTTTTCTTATGTGATGTCTAGTTTCCTTTCATCAGTTGAAATATTATTTCTTGCAATGTATGACCCATATAATCTCCATCACACTACTGTTGTCAGTGTCTCTGCATCATCCCCTCATGCACATTTATCAGTGGCACATATGATCAGACTTCTTAAAATATACTTAAGTTTTAATTACATGCTAAGCAGGCCTACTTCTTCTCTGTGGTCATGCACATATATTAGTGGCACATATGACCCTCTGCTCTGATGAACATTGAACAAACCCCTAAGAATATACATTCTGGTGATAAGAATTGGGGACAAAAGCTCCTGTATGATGCCTCACATGCATGAATTATCATCTGCACTTGTGTATGTTTTTAAATGGTTCATATGTGTATACCTGTAATTTATATATCAGTATGAGTTTTATGGTGCTTCTTAGTTTCTTCATGACTGAATCTTTTTGTACTTCTAAACAAGAATATTTTCAGGTATGCAGAAAGAAGGGGAGTAAACGTGTTGGCTGAGATTGATGTGCCCGGCCATGCTCTCTCATGGTAGATAAAGTCCAAAGGCCTTTTAGCTCTTATTTTGTTGTATGGATTTAAAAATTCTTGAATTTTTAACTAAAAGAAATCATGTTGTTATTATATTAACTCATACTGCTCTTGGTGATCATAGCCTGCATCTTCAAAGATGTCTTATTTTCTGCAATGCAATAATATTCTTTTTCAATTTATTTGATTTTTCTCTGTGAATTGGGTTGGGAGTGATTACACAACCCAGATAAAACTCTATAAATTATCTTTTGTAGGGGTGTGGGCTATCCTGATTTGTGGCCCTCAGCTGAATGCCAAGAACCACTTGATGTCAGTAAAGAGTTCACATTCAAAGTAATTGATGGAATTCTTTCTGGTAAATTTTCTTCTTCTTGCTGTTTGCATCTAATACAATACGGTTTCAGTGATTTAGATGTTAACAAGACTAGCCACACATAATAATCAGGTTCCCAGAGGCACCTGACAAATAAAGCCAGAACTTTCTACAAGATTAACAGCAGAGTTTGATCATATCTGCAATTGATAATATTGGATGAATACAATACAGTGAATTGATACCTTTGATGTGACTTCTTTTCTAAGAATTTATTCTCAAAGTTCATGATATTTTTAGTTTAGAAAAGCAAGTTAGATTATCTTTCATGATGGTTGTTAGATGAATGACTAATTCCTGATTAATGTTTCAGATTTCACTAAGGTTTTCAAGTTCAGGTTTGTCCATTTGGGGGGGGTGATGAAGTTAACACAAGAAAGCTCATACATTTCCTGTTAATTGTAATAGCACCTCATTTGTTTATGCCTCAACATGTTCTTTTTAGTCATCATGGTCTGTGGTGGGCAAACTTGAAACTTGTAGAGACAACGGAAACTATCAAATACTACTTCACTGATTTAACTTTCTTTTTGGGTCATTTCTTGACATTTGATCTTTACAAAGTCACTTTTCATGTTTTCCTTTTGGACTTTTGTTTTTCTACCATTCATGTTTCATTTGATGTCTCATACAAATAGCAAAAGATGGCTTTAAGAAACAATTGTTTTAGAAGTTTAGATACTTCGAATCAAGGTTTTATTTTAATTTTGGTTACTGGACCCAGACATATCGAGTTTCAAAAAAAGATCTGAAAAATAAAAAATAAAAAAAAGGTTATTTTTTTTTATTTTTGGTTACTGGCCAATCATTGACATCATCTTGAATTTAACCGTCCGACCCTTCAACAAATGAATCCACGAAAACAACCGTCGGAGGCACCTACCAGGGAACATCATCTTCTTATTGGTGGAAAGAAGTGGGACTCGAAGGTACCACCAATGTGAGTCGATCGAAATGGGTCAATTCTACCATGGTGGTACACCCAAAACTACATGGTTCGCATCTGCCTACATCTCGCCGTCATCACCGTCACCCTGGCGATGTGCACCCACCATCACTGTCATTAATTGGGTGGTGCGTGACACATACGCCCCATAAGGATGATGATGCGCCATTACCCGCTACTTACTTTGTGGCGAAGCTCGCGTCGAGATTACATGATATGTGGCGCTATTCGTGCCACGCTGCCCTGCTCCTGCTCTTCATCCCTGATTAACGTATGCCTATGAACGTATAAATGTACATACACGTCACATCCTTCGAGCATGCTATTATGGACATGGGAACGGAATAGCTATGCCATTTCCATTATGTACACTGGAAGTAAGCAGAGGGACCGCGCAGCAATAGTTGCCATTTCCATTTGGAAATTCAACCCCTCTTCCTGTGCTTCTCTTACAGCTATGCATATAAAAAGAGGGAGGGAGAGAGTAACCGCACCTCCACACCTCGTCCCAACTACTGACTGAACCCCATACCTTACCCTTCCCATCTCTTTTCTCTCAACCCACCATTGATGCCCTTCAATTCATGCCAACCACTCTCTTCTGAAGAAAGAGAGAAGTTCCACTGCCATCACTTCCCCTCCTTGGGAAAGACACATACATATGTGAAGACACAAGCTGCAGCGGCGTGTTTCTGTTTGTTCTTCTTTTGCAGCACCATTGATGCCCTTCAATTCATGCCAACTACTCTTTTCTGAAGAAAGAGAGAAGTTCCACTGCCATCACTTATTTCCCCTACTTGGGAAAGACACAAGCTGCAGCGGCATGTTTCTGTTTCTTCTTCTTTTGCTTGCTGCATACTAAGTGATCGAGCCTAGTGGGAGGACAGAGGGAGAAATTGGCCGCCATACTAAGTGATCGAGCCTAGTGGGAGGACAGAGGGAGAAATTGGATGGTGGAGTTTATGGCGGTCGTGGTGATCAGGGGGTACGACGCGTAGCGGGACCCGGGGGGAGCAGATGTGGGAGGTGGGGTACAGCAGCGCTGCCATGTCCGCCACTCCCCTTCCTTCCTCATGCTCGTCCGTGTTCCTTCTCTTTTTTTCTTTTTCTTTTTGTGTTCCATTCTTTCCGATCATCTCCTGTTTCTGAGTTAACGCACTTTGGACATCCTTTTGTGATCTTATTCTCCTCAGTAAGTATGCGTATGTGTATGAAGAAGCACAATCATAATGTTAATAAAGGTGGCGGAGATGATTAGCAAGCCGGAGAAGGAGGACACCGTGACATCGGCGCCGCCTCTCGGCACCTTTCTTGCCGTCCCTCCTTCGCCAGTAATCCCTGCCACCACCCGTGAATGATCGCGCGTGGGCCCTGTCCCGCAGGTCCCGTGATGATTCCTCCCACCCGTGAACGACGACGCTACAAGGCGTGGAGACCCCGCAGGTCCCGTGATGATCCCTCCCACCCGTGAACGACGCAACAAGGCGTGGGGACCCCGCAGGTCCCGTGATGATCCCTCCCACCCGTGAACGACGCAACAAGGCGTGGGGACCCCGCAGTTCCCGTGATGATCCCTCCCACCCGTGAACGACGTCACAAGGCGACCCCGCAGGTCCCGTGATGATCCCTCCCACCCGTGAACGACGCGGCTGCCGAGCGGTGGCGACGTACGAGCCTCTCTCGCATCACACTAATTACTGTCTTTAATACTAATCTAATCGAATGGCATCCGGGGATTACACGTCCTCGCCAACCCGCCCTCCCTCGGCACCTTCCTTGCCGTCCCCTCGGGCTGCTCCTTCGCTGTCCGGTGTGAGGGGGCGGGCGCGTTCGTTGCCGTCCCGCCCGCCTCGTGGGTGGTGGCCAGCGTGTGGAACTCCAAGGAGGTGTTCCCGCTGGAGGTTCGGGGGGCAGGGCGTTGGCGGCGAGGGCTGGCGCGGGCGAGCCGCGCGGTGGACCGGGCGCTACCGTGGCTGCGCATACCCCGCTGGAGCGGCTCGCACGCCGCCATCACTCGGCAGCCGGGGCCCCCCCACGCCGTGTTGTCCGCGTGACGAAGTTCACGGGTGGGATGTATCAGGGGTGGGAGTTCAGGGGTGTGAAGGATCACGGGAAGGCGCACTACTTGCGCGTGCGCCTGCTCCTGTGAGACGATGTGGATGTCTCGTAAGGGCTGTTTCTGCTTGGACGAGATCTGCATGTTAATGATGGTGACGATAACGTGGGCAGACGATGAGGTTTCCAATCACTCATAATCATTGACGACTGAAACGGGTTCATAGGATAACATGCGGATCCCATCATCGCTGGCTTAAGCTATTTCAGTGTGTGAACAGTTCCCTTTCGCATTCACCTCACGGGTGGTTTTTTTTAGAACGAATGGATTCGAGGCGTCTATAAATACAATGGTTCTGATACACATTCGAGTCATTCGAGTACGAGTGACTGACTGTGTGTACGAGTGATGGCTAAGTGTTTAATATTTTTTATCTTTATGCTAATTACTATATTTGTTTTGATAATGTCAGTTTATGGGATAAGTAAAGAAGAGTGCTGCAGGCTTCGTCTGCCGTGCTGCTCCTCGTGCTGCTCCTCTTCAGCTATTAAGATTAATAGCACTGTGTAGTTTGTTATTGTAATCCTCCTCGTACTTTATCTAGTGAATGTGTTTTAATTTTGTAATATATATGGTTGTGTTTGTACGTGGATATTATGAATGAAATGAAATGAGGAGGTTAAATCTGTGTTACGGTAAAAATTTTCTTTTGTTTTTTGTTTTTTTTTTTTTTCTTTCTTTGTTTTTTCAGGTTTGATAGGAGATCCAAGCGCTTCGATCACCTGCCGGCAAAGGAGGAGTACTTGGCTCTGCCTCCTCGTGCTCGCTCGCGGATGAGGGCCCGGTGCTCATGCCAATGTTGACCTCCGACTCGGCACCGCCGGCGAAGCTCGAGTACAGGCCTTCCGTCTGCGGGAAGGCATTCGGGTCGTACCAGGCCCTGGGCGGGCACAATGCCAGCCATCGGAAGCCTAGCAGCGGCGTCGAGGAAGCCTCGGCCTCGGGGCTCTTCCACGGCAAGCGCAAGCACCACCGCGGCGGCCTCCGGCGGCGGCAGGGTGCACCGGTGCTCCCTCGGTGTGCCTGAAGACGTTTCCGTTGGGGCAAGCGCTGGGGGGCACAAGAGGTACCACAACGACGGGAGCGTCGGCAGCGGCAGTCCCTCGGCGGCGATGACGTCGTCGGAGGCGGCGAGCTCGAGGCACAGGGCGTTCTATCTGAACCCGCCAACGTCGCCGAACCCGGAGTTCGACGACGTAAACGGGGTGCAGAGCCTGTCAGCCTTCAAGAAACCGAGACCTGTCATCCCGGCATGAGCGAGTCAACTCCAGTGCGTGGAATATTGGTCATTCGTTGTGTACAGAGAATGACCCATTCTTTGTAGCTGAAGTCGATTCTTTCCCTAACGTCAAATTGATTTCTTTAGAAATCGTTTTCGATGGAGGAATTTACCTGCTTTAGTAAATTCATGTTGAATTGTATTTCTCAATTGTGTTGCCAATCTTTTTGTACGTATCATAAAAAATAATTTTCACGATTCTTTTGCGGAGGTTCTTTAGACCTATTATTATAACTCACTGTTTATTCCGTGCCACAGACTGGGATCATTCTGATGCCTGATATCAAACTCTCTTATTGTTCACATTTTTTCATTCTGGGATTTACCGAACAACTTCAACTTCGTTATCGGGAAGTTATATTAGCTGGTGCCTTGGTGTTTATATTTTTGCTTCCAGAAGGAGTCATGGCAGCTACGATCGGTCAGGTAAGATGAATATTGAGACAACCTTGTAAATATTTTTCTTCTCATCCAGCTTAATATAATAATTATTATATTGTAGGGATTTTCAACTAAGCTTTTGTTAGAGATCATTATTGGGTACTTGCAGTCGGGTAAACCTATTGCAAATATAACATTCACAACATACGGCTCTACTGCACTTGTTACGGCAAAATTTTTCATTGTACAACTGAAGCTAGCACATTACATGAAGATTCCTCCAAAAGTAATGTTCTTGATACAGGTATTTTCTGGTTAGCTTCGGTGTCCAACTGTGGACCTTATAGTCGGTGAAAAATATATGTTATCCAGAATTATTGCCCAAAGGAAGTACTTGGACATGCCCTTGGGAAAGAAGGTCATTCGCATTAGGAGTCACATGGGGTGTTATAGGTCCAACTAGAATGTTCTATCCTCATGGCACGTACTCCATCATCTTTATCTTCATTATTATTGGATTCCTTGCACCGGTGGGAGTGTGGATATTATCACGTTTATACCCAAAAAAAACATGGATAAGACTTATTAACTGGCCAGTTATATTCAGTGTTGGTTCCATCATGCCTCCTGCCACTTCGGTTATTATTTGGTCATGGTTTATAGTTGGCTTAATATTTAACTACTTTGTCTTCCGAAAGTTCAAAAGGTGGTGGGCGCATTATAATTATCTGTTATCAGTTGGATTGAATTTCGGAGCAGCTTTTTTTAACTATTTTTGTTATTATATTTCTTCAATTTCGGGATATATATGGACCAGATTGGTGGGAATTAGAGATGGATGATCATTGCCCCTCGGTTCATTGTCCTACAGCATCAGGAGTTGTCGTAGAAGGTTGTCCCATGATCAATTGAGTGATCAATCGTAGGTGACTACCATTAATTTGTCGAAAGGGTGTTATTGTTTATGATTCAGTTATTAAAACAACATAATTTGTTGTTAAAATAGATACTTTGACCTGTACAATCTCTTGGGTACGGAGTAAAAAATAAAAGGAGCTCTAACAAACGAGGTAAGGTCTAAAACTAACACCACACAAATTTTTCGTATAAAAGGTTTATGAGAAAGTGATTATTTTGCTATGCTAAAGAAACTTTATAAATTATTATATTTTATTCCACAAAAAAAACACCTTCATCTATGTGTCGTCAAGTCCCGAAGACGATGTTCATGTTGTTCAACAGAGAATATCATTGTCATTTAATAAAATAATATAATAATATCAAAATAAGATATTTAGATTAAAATAACCCATAGATTATGCGCTTATTAATCTTGAATTACTATTTTTTTTTAATATTGAATTAACGTTTAGATTAACAATACAATATAATGTTTCACCCATCCCATATATATGAGGGTTAAATTGAAAATGCATATTTACAAATCTCATCAAGTTTAGCAATTCAGCTTTTCACCGGAAATCAAAAGGGGTAAAATTAGATATACATATTCTTGTTCGCATTTCTAAGTCTTCGCTACAAGAGAGAAAAATTTGAGCTAATATTTTTTTTATTTTAGTGGTGTTGAGAACACTAATGTAGTACGGAGTGTTATCCTCAAGATTCTTGTATTAATTTTTTTTTATCATATTAAAAAATATTAAATTTATTTTATATCATTATATTATTTTTAAATATGACAAAATGGTTGTAACATCGAGAGTTTTTACATATACATCCTTTTGACAATCGAATATCCCTTCCATTCGGATTTCTCAAGGAGACAATCGAATAGTGTTTCACATCCCTAATCGAATGTACTTGAGGAATCCTCTACGATGAGCCTTGAAAACTGGTACTCCTTCGTTGCTCTTGGCTTAATTACCTTTGTGCTATTGTAGTACATCGAATCTAAAAAGATGATTACATTAATGATATCGAGGGTCGATTGAGATGTCGATCACGTGTCGACCACACGTAGGATGTGGTATCTTATATCGATCTCCCAAGAGGTGGCTCTTCATTATTTATGCAATCTACACTTGAAACAATATATATATATATATATATATATATATATTAGTATATTCAGGTTATTATAAGCCAAACACCATTAGTAATCTGAGGGGGTCTAGGAACAATTTACAGAAATATTTAGACATAGTGGAGCATCAGCAGCAGTAGCAGAATCTCCACCACTATACTATTATTATATGATGTTTTAGCCTTAAAATATATTATACGACCTTTCCACTGTCATCCTCGATGATAAACCCAATTCTGATTCACTGAATGAGCCATCAGTTTCAAGCATAAAATTGAAGTTAGGAGAACTCCCTGGACTGATAATAACACATGCCCAACTAAGCATTTTCACATACATGTTGTTTGAGTTTCAAACTTTCATTGCACGATAAGAAGGAAGGATGAGGCTTGTGATTGCAAAACTTGGCATCGTTTCTACTAAGCCACAGCATCGAAAGAGAGTTGGAATATGATTTAGGTTGTTGTTGGAAGAAATCAACATTTGACCTCCACAAAAAGCTACACTGGACCAGAAAATACCATTTGCGATTGAAAGCCAAAGAGGATCTGAAACTTGTCCGTCATGTTAATTTGGTGTGCATTTATTTCATTAAACTTGTCTCGTGATGTTGTTGCATAAGGTTGTCTCGTGATTGATCTGTTGTTGCATAAGGTTGTCTCGTGATTGATCGAAACGATCGCTAATGCAAGATGTTTTGCTTCTGGAAAGCAGCAAAAGATGGGATGATTAGCCGTCGCTTGTGAATTCTTGTTCTTTGGGGTATGGTTGGGTGTACAGAGAGACCATTTTGTCTCCTTCTTTATGACTTTGACGATCACCCGGGAGATGAGATGATTTGCTCGACTCTGCTGTAATGAAAGAGGTGGTCATGCTTGATCAGCATGGATGGATCTTATCGTGGTATGTATTGCTCCAATAACACAACAAGGCAATCTTCTATAGCTTCCAGAAACAACAACTAAGAAAGGATAGGAAAGAGATGAGAAATCTGACTGCTGAGAGATTTGAACTGTTTTGTTGCTAACAGCATAGAACTAAATAAGAAGAAGATGCAAAGAACTCAGATATCAGGAAAACTAATTTGTTAATCTTAAACATGTCAACGATCGACAAAAAGAAACATTATTATGTCACATTTGCTCCACAGCAGAAATTTTATTTTTTGGGTTTGCTTGAATGACAATAATCAGCAAGATTTCAGCAGAAACTGATTAACTATTGTCATATAAATACTAATTTACCCCCCATAAAGGCCGGCAACAATGGCTGATCCTCTCTTAGCATCATGCAAGCACTGCTGTCGATGATCTTAATGGCTGTTCACTGCTTGTAGCAAGAACCAGGGCCCAATGGAGCAGTTCTGCCTGGTCCTGCTACCGGCGCAACAGCAACCCCACTTTGGTTGAGCAAACATCTGAATCTAGCCAATCTTCCTGTGGCTTGCCTTGGGTCCTTGGCTAGTTTGTCAAGAGGAGTCCACAACCTCTCTTTGGAAAAAACAAATCGATTGCAGAATTCGGTAGATTCACGAAAGATGATCAGAAACACTTAATTAACAATGGCGTGAATTTTGACAAACAGTTTATACAAGTATTGATCTTTATCTCTGCTTTTGATACTACACAATACATTTTTCAGATATGAGTAGCATGCATGTTGAAGAAGACAACTTGATAATATGATTCTGTCGAAGTAAGGAGACAGCAGAGGTAGCACTCGGCTGGTTTGGTGCAGGTTGGTTATTCTTGAATCTTTCATATGAAAAAATTAAGTAGAATTATTTACCTCTATATCATAAATCTTGTATTGGCAAGTTTGATATTCTATACTACCACAGTACTTTGGATGCACAAGAAGATATCACTTGTTCTACAAACATGCAAGTTCAGATGTACAAAAGATGGTGGACTCATGCTGAGTTTGTGAATTTGTCAATGCACACATCTAGTGTCAGACCAATAAAGATATTACCATTTTGAAATGTTCAATTGATCTGTATGCGAATATGCATGGACTGATGTTTCCTGTCTGACCGAATGCCGATATTGGAACATATAGTTCGATAGCAATACAATACCATTACTTTTTAATTTGTTTTTCTATTTTATTCAATTATATATATACCGGTCTTATATTGGTTGGGTAGGTTATGGAAACTGATATCTAACCGAGATTTTAATGCTTAGTTTTCGCCAGTATTACCTGCAGCAGCTGCAGCACGAGGCCAGATGGTTTGCTCGATATCAGAGGCATCGATACTTTCTCCCCACATGCACACCTCACCACCAATGACCAATTTTTGCTGCTCAGGCGTGGAGATGTTTGTAAGGGGCTCATTCATGTAGAACTTCTGCCATGGGACATCCAAGTGATCCAAGTACCACTTCTCCTGGTTGCTCACAATGCATCTCATTCCGGCCGCCACCACCTTCTGTGCTACTCCACCACCAAGCCTGCAAGCACACAAGGAAAATTGTCTTATGACACCAACACAATCGATCCGGATCGCTGTACACATAAATAAATCCAAATTTTCAACATGCATTCTGATTTTTCTTTTTTTTTCGGGTGAGGATCTGGGAGAGGAAACACATGAGGTTTTTGAATGATGTAAAATAGTGTATCATCATAACTTTTTGTTTTGACTAGACAGATTGGACAAAGAAAAAATGGCATCAGGAGCATAATGCAATTAACATTCTATAAGAAATAATGATCTGATCTCATTGGATGATAAGTTTGTGCTGCATTAGTTTGTTCAGTTTTCCATGCTGACCAAAAGATGATGCTGAAAAAGCAAATTGTTACTATACATGTACATAGTCAAAAGATTATAAATATGTTTATTTTGACTAATATTAGACATTTTACAACATCAACTACAAGTATGATGAATAAATGATGGATGGTCTCTGTTCCAAACGTATCATCATGGTATCGATTATTACATGAGGGTTGTTAATGACCACATTTATTATCCAAAAAATCAACATTTGATGTGTGTTTTATCATTAATGATGAGAACTTACGTTTGACATATTTGAAAGCATATGTAAGATATCTTTCTCGTGTCAAAGTAAACCAAAAATAATTTTGATGAGATAGCTCAAGTTAGCAAAATATTCGATATATATCCCTCAAACATGAGAGACCTATGATCTGATTTATCCAAAGACAATAAAAGAAGGTTAGATCGGCTCCGAAAATTCTGAGAAATCGGCTAAACTATAAATTCTAAGAAATCTTTTTGATGAAAGAGGGATGATCGACGTAAAATACCTCACGAGAAACCAAACACCCCCTTGGGAACCAATGAGAAATAATTACCATATCTTTATCATTCTTGCCATTTGGTAGGCTATCCGAAACAACAGCACTCATCGTGTGCTGACAGCAACAGTAGCATCCCATATCTTGCAAGAACCCAGAGCCCATGGTCATGGTGATGGTGGTGTGCGTGATATGGTTGACGACAGCTCAGTTACGAGCGTTGCGGAGGAGCATCGAGGAATGGTGTGCGTGATATGGTTGACGACAGCTCAGTTACGACAGCTCACTAAAAAATAATGTGACCTTGTTCATTTTAAAACAACATAAGATAGGTCTCCAAAAAATTTTCTCTCAACTTCGAAAAATCTTCTCTAACAATATTTATATGTTTTTTTTGCTCAAAGTGGTTATAAATTCATGTTGAATTAGCCAAAATTAAATAAATACACAAATTAAATCTTTTAAGGATCGAAATCAGTGAAAATACCAATGTTAAAGACTTATCTTAATTACACTTTATTTATTAGGATTATACTATTTTAGAATAGGTTTCCAAAAACAATATACCTTGTTTGAAAACTATGTAACTAAAAAAACATTCTCTAATAATATACAAGTGGTTTTCGGGTAAAGTGGTTGTAAATTCATCATAAATTGGCCAAATTTATAAAATTAACATAGATTCATCATTTTAAGGGTAAAAAATAGAAAAAATCATTTAAGTCTGTGTAAGTCATTTCCAAAGTATCTTGGAAATTTGATAGTTTTTGAGAAAAGTGGATCATGAGTTATTCTTTTTTAATAAGATTATACTGTTTTTAATATGACTCCAGAAATAATATAACTCTTAGTCTCGAAAATAATTTTTTAATAGAACTTCAGAAAAACAATATTTAACTGGTTTTTTAGATCAAGGTGGTGGTAAATTCACCTTAAACTAGGTTAATTTAGATAATGACAAATTCAATCTTTTAAGGGCTTTAATCAGTGAAAATACCTATTTTAAAGACTAAAATTAGAAACATAGGTATTTGTGCTTATAATTTTTTTTAATTTCCTAAAAAAAATTTAATGGGGTTAAATTTTATTTAATAGGAACCTAAAGATAGTATAATCTCATTCAAAAATAGTATGATCCAGGTTTTAAAAGGATAAAAATTCAGAAAACCTTTTAAGATAATATTCAAGTGATTTTTTGGCCGAAGTAGTTGTAAATTTAACTTAAATTTGATAAAATTAGATAAACAAAACAAATTCAAAATTTAAAGGAATCAAATTATGAAAACACCTATTTTGATACCTTAAGAAAATGATGATCATTTAGAACTATGTTAGTCATTTCAAAGTTATTCTAAATATTTGATAATTTTTAGAAAAAGTGAAACCTAAGTTTCCTTTTTTTTTTCAAACTTCAAAAACCCTTCTCTCATGATATTTAATAAGTTTTTGTTCCAAAACAATTATAAATTCACTGAGTAAGAAAATTTGCTTAAGCGTAATCATCAACTTGTTCCTCAAGAGAGGTGGGCAAAGCTGATACGAAATTTGAATGGAAATTAAAGGCTGAAAATGTACTATAAAATTTAAGTCCCAAAGAAAGACATGGGCATTCTAATGAATGTAGATAAACGATGAAGTTGTCTTGATAAAAACTATTAGAGGTAGAAGAAACTATGATCTATGCCATGAATAAATTCTATAAAGGTGAAAATTTGGGTTTGTAAGGATACATACCATTCAATTATACGAGGAGTGTTGGTCCAGCAGCCTGAAATCCACAACAAAAGCGGTATATTATGCAAAAAAAAAAAAAAGAAACACTTGCATACTTCAAAATATTAAATTAAATTAAAGTTAATAATATCACCTGGTGTGGCTTGGTATGAGCGGTATTTACCAATTCCATAACCTACTAGTACGTGGACCAGAGTAAACCGGATGGTATGTGTGGTACATGGCTTGTACCACCCAATATAGCTGGCATAGGATGACACTAACCTTTTTTCTTTTTTTTTCTTCAGATCTTTTTTTGAGACTCGATATGTCTCGGTCCAGTAACCAAAATTAAAACAAAACCTTTTGATTTGAAGTATCTAAACTTCTAAAACAATTGTTTCTTAAAGCCATCTTTTGCTATTTGTATGAGACATCAAATGAAACATGAATGGTAGAAAAATAAAGTCCAAAAGGAAAACATGAAAAGTGACTTTGTAAAGATCAAATGTCAAGAAATGACCCAAAAAGAAAGTTAAATCAGTGAAGTAGTATTTGATAGTTTCCGTTGTCTCTAGAAGTTTCAAGTTTGCCCACCACTGACCATGATGACTAAAAAGAACATGTTGAGGCATAAACAAATGAGGTGCTATTACAATTAACAGGAAATGTATGAGCTTACTTGTGTTAACTTCATCACCCCCCCCCCAAATGGACAAACCTGAACTTGAAAACCTTAGTGAAATCTGAAACATTAATCAGGAATTAGTCATTCATCTAACAACCATCATGAAAGATAATCTAACTTGCTTTTCTAAACTAAAAATAACATGAACTTTGAGAATAAATTCTTAGAAAAGAAGTCACATCAAAAGTATCAATTCACTGTATTGTATTCATCCAATATTATCAATTGCAGATATGATCAAACTCTGCTGTTAATCTTGTAGATAGTTCTGGCTTTATTTGTCAGGTGCCTCTGGGAACCTGATTATTATGTGTGGCTAGTCTTGTTAACATCTAAATCACTGAAACCGTATTGTATTAGATGCAAACAGCAAGAAGAAGAAAATTTATCAGAAAGAATTCCTTCAATTACTTTGAATGTGAACTCTTTACTGACATCAAGTGGTTCTTGGCATTCAGCTGAGGGCCACAAATCAGGATAGCACACACCCCTACAAAAGATAATTTATAGAGTTTTATCTGAGTTGTGTAATCACTCCCAACCCAATTCACAGAGAAAAATCAAATAAATTGAAAAAGAATATTGCATTGCAGAAAAGAAGACATCTTTGGAGATGCAGGCTATGATCACCAAGAGCAGTATGAGTTACTATAATAACAACATGATTTCTTTTAGTTAAAAATTCAAGAATTTTTAAATCCATACTACAAAATAAGAGCTAAAAGGCCATTGGACTTTATCTACCATGAGAGAGCATGGCCGGGCACATCAATCTCAACCAACACGTTTACTCCCCTTCTTTCTGCATACCTGAAAATATTCTTGTTTAGAAGTACAAAAAGATCCAGTCATGAAGAAACTAAGAAGCTCCATAAAACTCATACTGATATATAAATTACAGGTATACACATATGAACCATTTAAAAACATACACAAGTGCAGATGATAATTTATGCATGTGAGGCATCATACAGGAGCTTTTGTCCCCAATTCTTGTCACCAGAATGTATATTCTTAGGGGTTTGTTCAATGTTCATCAGAGCAGAGGGTCATATGTGCCACTAATATATGTGCATGACCACAGAGAAGAAGTAGGCCTGCTTAGCATGTAATTAAAACTTAAGTATATTTTAAGAAGTCTGATCATATGTGCCACTGATAAATGTGCATGAGGGGATGATGCAGAGACACTGACAACAGTAGTGTGATGGAGATTATATGGGTCATACATTGCAAGAAAAAATATTTCAACTGATGAAAGGAAACTAGACATCACATAAGAAAAAATAATTACTTTCTTCTTAGTTCAGATGTCTGTTACACTCAAATATATCTGTATGCAAACTTTTTGTCCTAAAAAGTCATATGCCTGTAGTGATCTAGGTATAACTTGTTGAGAGCTAGGTACAGATGGCTGGTTAATGATCAGAGCTAGGCCAGTGTGACAATCTCCAAGAACAAACATACCACAACCTTGAAAAGGATGCTTAAGTAGCCATTCATTGCTTACTGTGCGATTTCAAGAGCATCAGCCTTAGTATCTCGCTCAGGGTAGGAGTATGAACCAGCCCACAGTCTTGGATATGATGGTATCTCCAAGGGGAAGGATTGCATATCCACGATATGCCATTGAAGCACATCAATTTCATCATCTTTTTTTCAATTATGAACTGATAGGATACTCAACTTGAAACGTTGCATTTTGTCCTAAAAATATGTGGATCTTCAATTCACATTAAAGAAATTTAGATTTAATATCTATTTCTAAATATTTTATTATTTATCCAAAAAAATTCATATATATATATATATATATAATTATTTTAATCATAGTATGAGGATAATTAAATCTAATAATGCAGAATTTTCAGAAAATAACAAATAAGTAGGAGTGAAAATCTTAGAATTTAATCTTTATATTGAGAAAATACAAGTTGATATTCCTTTATTATTTTCAAGGGATTGTTATTCTTCAAATCATTAAAAGAATTGATTAGGTGAATAATAAAATAATAATGAGAAACTCTTATTTGATTTTAATGTCATAGCTAATAATCATGTAGAACAATCATAATCGGTAGTTTAAAAAAAAAGTCAGAACAAAATGAGATATGTTCTTTATGATTATTATATATAATATCTACAAGAATTATATTATGATATAGAAATTAAAATAATTTCTCATTGTTTTCATAAGTTTTGAAAAGCAAAGATTTTGAAAAATGGTATGATGCAATAAAAGAAGAATTGAAATTAATGACTAGAATGATGTTTGAAAACTCATCGAATTGCTTAATAAATATAAAAGAGTCTGTTATATAAATATAACTTAAAGAATAATATTAAACGATATAATGGTTAGATTTACGATCAAAGATTTTACCAACAAAGGCTGCATCGATCATAACAAGATATTTTTCTAGTTTTTTAAATAAACATATTAAGAATCATCATAATATTAATAATTTATTATGATTTTGAGTTACATAATAAGAATATGAAAATATTTTTTTAATTAGGGATTTATACAAAAAAAAAGAAATATAAATTTTAATATATAAATTTTAAAAATCTATTTATAATCTTAAATAAATCTTGAAGAATATATAAAGCAAGTACCACTTGTCCTAATTTTTCTACCACCAAGCCTGCAAGCACACAAGGAAAATTGTCTTATTGTCAGTGATGACACCAACACAATCGATCCAGATCGATGTACACATCGATAAATCGAAATTTTCAACATATATTATGTGTTTTTTTTGCGGGGAGGGGGGAATTTGAGAGAGGCAACACATGAGGTTTCTGAATGATGTAAGATAGTCTATCTTTTTTGGGTGAGGTCGTCTCAATTGACGAACCAACTATAGGTATCGGATGGAGACGTGATGGAACCAATATATAAACTCGACTCGTATCTTGTTATTGTTGCATTGTGATGCGCTCGAAACATCTCTCAACGCTAAGTCGTGTTTGAGGTCAGATAGCGATATACTCTTAGAAAAGAATTGGGACCCGATCACGAAAAGGATCAATCCATTAATACCATGATTATATATATACATATATATATACGAAGAGAGATTTGGAGCAACTTAATACGTCATTGTTTCAGACGGAATTGGTGATAGTTATGAGGGAGAGTGAATAAGAGACGCCACCGCATGTCTCTCTCTCTTTAGGGATTTATGTGGCGAGTAATCGAACAAACTTCAACAATCGATTTTTCTATATCTCAAAATCTATCTTTTCATATGACTTTTTGTGTTCTTACATCTGTCTAATTATTTCTCTTTAGTTCCCGAGGGGGTATTTGGTTTCTCGCTAGGTATTTTATGTCGAGCATCCCTCTTTCATCAAAAAGATTTCTCAGAATTTATAGTTTAGCCGATTTCATGTGTTATGCCACTGTTTTCCGGAGCCCATCTAATCTTCTTTTATTGGCTTTGGATAAATCATATCATAGATCTCTCATGATCGAGGGATATATATCGAATATTTTGCTGACTTGAGCTATCTCATCAAAATTGTTTTTGGTTGACTTTGACACGGGAAAGATATCTTACATATGCTTTCGAATATGTCGAATGTAAGTTCTCATCATTAATGATAAAACACACATCAAATGTTGATTTTTGGATAATAATTGTGATCATTAACAACCCTCACGTATTCAGTGATACCATGATGATGCATGGGTACAGAGACCATCCATCATTCATCATACTTGTAGTTGATGTTGTAAAGTGTCTAATATTAGTCAAAATAAACATATTTATAAACCTTGACTTTGTATATATATAGTAACAGTTTGCTTTTTCATCATCCATCCTTTGGTCTGCATGGCAAACTGAACAAACTAATTAAGCACAAACTTATCGACCAATGAGATCAGATCATTATTTCTTATAGAATGTTAATTGCATTATGCTCTTGATGCTATTATTTCAACTTCCAATCTGTCTAGTCAAAACCAGTGATTGCAAAAGGCGCTCGGGCGCTCGCCTAGGCGCTCGGGCGAGGCGAGGCGAGGCCCGAGCGCCTCGCTAATGTCCCAGGCGGCGCGCTTCAAACAGGCGCCGCCTAGGCGCTCGCCCGAGCCCAGGCGCTGGGCGCTTCGGGCGAGCGCCTGGGTAAACCAAGGCGACCGAACCAGAATTTTAGGTCTGGTTCGGTCCTGGTTCGGTTGTTAGTTGGTTCAATCGAACCAACTAAACCGATATAACCCCAACCCTAACCCTAACCCTAACCCAACACTAACCTGCTGCTGCTGCCGCTCTCGATCCCGATCCCGATCGCGATCTCGTCGCTCGCTGCCGCTGCTCGCCGGTGTCGCTGCTCGCGCCTCCCGCGAGCCTTCCCGCAGTTCGCGCCTCCCGCGAGCCCTCTCGCTGCTCGCGCCTCCTGCGAGCCCTCTCGCTGCTCGCGCCTCCCGCGAGCCCTCTCGCCTCCTGCGAGCCCTCCCGCGAGCCTTCCCGCTGCTCGCGCCTCCCTCGAGGCCTCCCGCTGCTCGCGCCTTCCTCTCCCTTTCCCTTTCCCGCTGCCGCTGCCGCCGCTCGCTGCTGCTGTTGTTGCTGCCGCTCGCCGCTGCTGCTGCCGCCGCTGCTGCCGCCGCTCGCCGCTGCTGCCACCGCCGCTCCCACTCGCTGCTGCTTCCTCGTTTCTCCATCAAGCTCAGTAAAATAATTAAGTTTATTTGAATTTTAAAATAAATAATTTTCTGTTAATAGATTAATAATATATTATTTTGATTTTAATGTTATTAATTTTTATTTATTTGAAATTATTGTTAGGTTTCAACATAAATGGCAAGTGCAGAAAGCAACTCAATAGAGTCTCCAGTGGTATCAAAAAAAGATCCTGCATGGAAGTATAATTATTTGAAGGATCCGAAAGATCCTAATGCAGTGACTTGCATATTCTGTGATAAGACTACCAGAGGTGGTATTTTTCGTGCAAAACAACATCTAGTAGGAAATTTCAAGAATGCAGCAGCTTGCAAAAAATGTCCACCTGAGGTAAAAGAAGAGTTGCTGAATTATATGAATGAAAAGAAGACACAAAAGAATGAATCTTATGGGAATTTACCAGAAGACAATGTTGAACAAATCAGAGATGAAGAAGAAGATTATTCTACGAGTATTAACCCAAGTGAAAAAAGAGTATACGACAAAAAGGGAAAAGAAGTTATGAGTACTAAGAAAGGTAGAAAAGGACCGATGGATCTATATATGCTTCAAGGATCCCAGAAACAACAAGGGCAAGCAGGAGGCTCAAAATTGAGACAAACAAATATAAGTGATGCTTGTGATAAAGAAATAAGAGGAAGAACAATTCAGCACATTGCTCGCTTCTTTTATCAGGCTGGTCTTCCCCTTAGTACAACTCGTTTAGACAGTTTTAAGGATATGATTGAAGCTATTGGAAGATATGGTGCAGGATTAAAACCTCCAAGTTATTATGAGATGCGAGTTCCATTGCTGCAAAAAGAGTTGAATTATACAAATGACTTACTAAAGGGTCATAAAGAATCATGGGCAACACGTGGTTGCTCTATTATGTCAGATGTTTGGACTGACAGGAGGCGCAGGAGTATAATTAATTTTATGGTTAATTGTTCTTTGGGGACTATGTTTGTGAAGTCAATAGATGCTTCATCTTTTGTAAAATCTGGAGACAAGATATATGATTTACTTGACAACTTCGTGGAAGAAATTGGAGAACAAAATATCGTTCAAATCATAACCGACAATGGAAGCAACTATGTTTTAGCTGGTAATATTCATCTTTTGATTTTGTTAATTATTTTATCTTTAATTAAGTGTGTTAAATTCTTAAGTCTTATCATTTTTGTTATCCTTTGTCTCAGGTAAATTGCTTGAATCAAAAAGACAACACTTGTATTGGACTCCATGTGCAGCACATTGTATTGATTTAATGTTGGAAGATATTGGAAAGATCTTAGAAATCAAGAAAACCTTAGAAAGGGCAATTTTTGTTGTTGGATTTCTTTATAATCACATTGGGGCTTTGAATATGATGAGAGAATTTACAGGGAATAAAGAATTAGTGAGACATGGTGTTACCCGATTTGCTACTTCATTCTTGACATTACAGAGCGTGCATCGTCAAAAACATACTCTGAGAAATATGTTTACCTCTGAGAAATGGGTGACAAGCAAATGGGCAAAAGAAGCAAAAGGCAAGAGGGCTGCTGATATCATCTTAATGCCATCCTTTTGGAATCATGTAGTTTATATATTAAAGGTAATGGGCCCTCTTGTTCGAGTCCTTCGGTTGGTGGATAATGAAAATAAGCCTGCAATGGGATATATTTATGAGGCTATGGATAGAGCAAAGGAGACGATTAAAAGATCTTTTAATGAAAATGAAGAAAAATATGAGAAAATTTTTACAATCATTGACGAAAGATGGAATTGTCAACTTCATCGTCCCTTACATGCAGCAGGATATTATTTGAACCCTGAATTCTTTTATAAGATTAAATCTGTTGGATTTGATGCAGAAGTTTTGAGTGGGTTATATCAGTGTGTTGCAAGATTAGTTCCCAGCATTGAGGTTCAAGATAAGATTATTCATGAATTATCTTTATATAAAAATGCTGAAGGTCTTTTTGGAATTCCAATTGCCGTTCGATCCAGGACAACTACCTCTCCAGGTATTAATAATTTGATATAATTAATTTCATATATATTATGGTACTATGTTATTGCTAATAATAACATAAATTTTGCAGCTGAATGGTGGAGTCTATTTGGAAATTCCACCCCGAACTTACAGAAATTTGCTATCAAAGTACTTAGTTTGACATGTAGTGCTTCGGGTTGTGAGCGAAACTGGAGTGTCTATGAGCATGTAAGTATTACTAAATATTTTTATTTTAATTAATTTATTTATTTAGATATATGTATTAATATATTTTTAAATTATATGACATGACAGATTCACTCGAAGAGAAGAAATCGGTTAGAACATCAACGATTGCACGATCTTGTTTACATAAAGTATAATCAAGCTTTGAAGACTCGTCATGATTTGAAAAATAGATTTGATTCAATCTCATTGCAAGATATTGATGATTCAAATGAGTGGTTAGTAGGAGAAATGGGTGCTAACTTGCAAGATGCTGAAGACGAGCTTGTATTTGAAGATGATAGATTGACGTGGGGAGATGTGGCAAGAGCTTCAGGTGCTGGAGAATTACAAACATATACAAGACAGATGTCAAAGAGAAAAATGAGTGCAAAAGCATCAAGCTCGGCTCCTGCTATTGTTGAAGACATAGAGAATGAAACATATCTTGATGAAGAGGAAGGAATCGAAGAACAAGAGGAAGAAGACGAATTCAATGAAGATGATTTGTGTGAAAATGACGATAATATTGATTATGATGAATGACTTTGATGTAAAATTTTAATGTTTTGAATTTTGAAACTTTTTGTTAATGTGACATTGTGATTTTGTATCTTAGATTTTCTTAATTTAATAGCATATTTTTATTTAAAATTTTAAATAATTATATTTATTAATTATATTATATATTTTTATATTTTAGCGCCTCGCTTCGCTCGGGTGAGCGCCTGGGCGAGCGCCTAGCGCCTCGGGCGTTTTTGGACCTTGGCGCCTTTTGGCGCCTAGCGCTTTTTAAATCACTGGTCAAAACAAAAGTTTACTGCTTATATTATGGACTATCTTGCATCATTCAGAAACCTCATGTGTTGCCTCTCTCAAATTCCCCCCTTCCTGCAAAAAAAACACAGAATGTATGTTGAAATTTTGGATTTATCGATGTGTACATCGATCTGAATCGATTGTGTTGGTGTCATCATTGACATAAGACAATTTTCCTTTTGTGCTTGCAGGCTTGGTGGTCGAAAAATTAGGACAAGTGGTACTTGTTTTCTCATCTCTTTCCTATCCTTTCTTAGTTGTGTTTCTGGAAGCTATTGAAGATTGTCCTGTTGTGTTTTATTATCCAAAAAATCAACATTTGATGTGTGTTTTATCATTAATGATGAGAACTTACATTTGACATATTTGAAAGCATATGTATTGCTTGATACCAATTAGAACAAACATGGCAGATCAAGAAAAAATACCAGTTATGAACCACAGTTTTTGGGCTGAGTTGACTCCCAAAGTTGTTGAAAGTCTCTTCCCTGTACATCAAGGAACACAAGTTTTAGAGCAGAAACAACCGAGGACATACAATTCATCCAGATGTAGAGTTCATACCAATTGATGATTTCATATCCATGTGATAATGTTATTTTTTGTGCACGCAAAACAAAATACTTGTAGCCCTGAGATTCATTCATTCCATGTTTATTCAACCTGTAAAAGAAATTACATAATGTTGGAACATAATCTAAAGTTTATATGAGTTAGTGTTAAAAGGTGTTATCTAGAGTTATACTAAATTCCTTGACACCGTTGCTAGGCTTCCGGTGGTTGGCCTTGTGCTCGCCCAGAGCCTAGTAAGACTCGAATGCCTTCTCGCAGACTCAACGACCCGAATGCCGAGTGGGAGGCTAACAATGGCAGGCGATGAGTACCGGACCCTCAGTCGCAGAGCGTCAAGTACTCTTTCTTTGTCGACGCCAAGTACCGGACCCTCTCAAACCTGAAAAAAAAAAAAAAAGAACAAAAGAAAAAAAAGGAAAAATATATTGTGCATAATGAAATAGCAAAAGTTTTACCATGACACAGGATAACACAGATTTAAACTCCTCATTTCCATTCATAGATTTAACATAGTATCATTCATTCATACAAAATAAAAACATACTCCTACATATTAAAATATTAAAACATACCATAACATTTACTCACACATTCACATACATAAATAAAAAGACTAATTTAAAACTACAAACTACATAGTGCTATTAGCAAAAGATGCTGTCTAGGGGGGCAGCATTTCAAGCGGCGAGCGCAACAGTCTTTGGTATTTTGCCCTGTGACTGTCATGGATATAATCAATAAGATTAGCAATATATAAAAAAATAGAATGACACCCTTACCCTTAGCCATCTCTTACAAACAATCACTCGCTTGTACTTGGTCTTGTACTACGACAACCATTTTATAGACGTGAACTCACTCCCTTTCAAAAGCCAACTCGTGAGGTGATAATGACCACGACAGTGACCTGAGTAAAGCCAGTATTTCATGCGACGCGTAAATGTTCATCCGCCTAAACACCTTAGTTCTATGGGTCCCGTTTCAATGGCCAATGATCATGTGTTATCGGAAATCATAAGTAACAGAGACAGCCACCACGAGACGTCGACATCGTCGCGCGACAATCGAGAGGGATTCACAAGAGCAGGAGCAGGCACAGGCGAAAGCGCACGTAGGACAAGTGCGCCTGCCCTACAGGTCCCGTGATCCCTCACACCCCTCTGAACTCCCACCCGTGAACTCCGTCACATGCACAACACGGCGTGGGGAGACCCCGTCTGCCGAGTGGTGGCGGCGTGCGAGCCGCTCCAGCGGGGCATGTGCAGCCACGGTAGCGCCCGATCCACTGCACGGCTCGCCCGCGCCAGCCCTCGCCGCCACCGCCCTGCCCCCCCGCACCTCCAGTGGGAACACCTCATCACTATCACCAATTTCGTCTGAAACAATGACGTATTAAGTTGCTCCAAATCTCTCTTCGTATATATATATATATATATATATATATATATATATATATATATATATATATATATATATATATATATATATATATAATCATGGTATTAATGGATTGATCCTTTTCGTGATCGGGTCCCAATTCTTTTCTAAGAGTATATCGCTATCTGACCTCAAACACGACTTAGCGTTGAGAGATGTTTCGAGCGCATCACGATGCAACAATAACAAGATACGAGTCGAGTTTATATATTGGTTCCATCACGTCTCCATCCGATACCTATAGTTGGTTCGTCAATTGAGACGACCTCACCCAAACAAGATAAATGTGAATGATCTTGAGCATCGAAACGTTGATTTCATATCGAACGGTGATGAGATCGTCGTAACCTGATTGTTGGTCAATACATCATCTTGAATTTAACCGTCCGACCCTTCATCAAATGAATCCATGAAAACAACCGTCGTCACGGCGGAGGCACCCACCAGGGAACATCATCTTATTATCGGTGGAAAGCTGTGGGACTCGGAGGTACCACCATTGGGAGTCGATCGAAACGGGCCAGTTTGACCATGGCGATACACCCAAAGCTACATGGTTCGCATCTGCCTACATCTCGCCGTCATCACCATCACCCATGCGATGTGCGCCCACCATCACCATCATTAATTGGGTGGTGTCTGACACATACGCCCCATAAGGATGATGATGCGCCATTACCCGCTGCTTACCGTCCACACGGCTCCCTTGTTGGGGGCGCAGCTCGCATCTAGATTACATAATATGTGGCGTTATTCGTGCCACGCTGCCCTGCTCTGCTGCCACAGGAAGTAAGCAGAGGGACCACGACAGCCATAGTTGCCATTTCCATTTGGAAATTCAACCCCTCTTCCTGCGCTTCTCTTACAGCTATTTATATGTACACTGCTCTCTTTCTCTCTCTCAATCTGGTCTTTTTCTGTTCTCTCTCTGTGACTGATGAACTGCTGCTATATATAAAAAGAGGGAGGGAGAGAGTAACCGCACCACTGAACCCCATACCTTACCCTTCCCATCTCGTCTCTCAACTCACCATTGCTGCCCTTCAATTCATGCCAACTACTCTTTTCTGAAGAAAGAGAGAAGTTCCATTGCCAGCGACGTGTACAGAGAGGAAGTTTCACTTACTTCCCGTACATGGGAAAGACACGTACATATCTGAAGAGACAAGCTGCAGCGGCGTGTTTCTGTTTGTTCTTCTTTTGCTTGCCGAATACTAGGTGATCGAGCCTTGTGAGAGGACAGAGAGAGAAACACTTGCATCATCCCTCACTTTCGCCACCGTCATAATTGGCCGCTATATAAGGATGGTGGAGTCTATGGCGGTCGTGGTGATTTACGACGCGTAGCGGGACCGGGGGGAGCAGATGTGGGAGGTGGGGTACAGCAGCGCTGCCATGTCTGCCACTCCCCTTCCTTCCTCATGCTCGTCCGTATTCCTTCTCTTTTTTTCTTTTTGTGTTCCATTCTTTCCGATCATCTCCTGTTTCTGAGTTAACGCACTTTGGACATCCTTTTGTGATCTTATTCTCCTCAGTAAGTATGCGTATGTGTATGCGAAGAAGCACAATCATAATGTTAATAAAGGTGGCGGAGATGATTAGCGGGCCGGAGAAGGAGATCATTGGACTTGTCCCGGGTGCATCAAGACCGTGGCCTGAGGCACCTCCTTGCCTTGTTATTATCCTCACCCTCGAAGAAGGACACCGTGAGCGACGTCTCTCGGCACCTTTCTCGCCGTCCGCCCGTGATCCCGAGTGGCAGGTCACATGATCCCTCGAACGATCTGCCCGTGATCCCGGGTGGTAGGTCCCGTGATCCCTCGAACGACGCTACAAGGCGTGGGGGACCCCAGAGACCTGCTGGGGTCCCCCACGCTATGTAGCGTCGTTCGAGGGATCACGGGACCTGCCACCCGGGATCACAGGTAGACCGTTCGAGGGATCACGGGACCTGACACCCGGGATCACGGGCGGACGGCGAGAAAGGTGCCGAGAGACGTCGCTCACGTTGTCCTTCTTCGAGGGTGAGGATAATAACAAGGCAAGGAGGTGCCTCAGGCCACGGTCTTGATGCACCCGGGACAAGTCCAATGGCAGGCAAGGAGGATAATAACAAGACGTCGCTCACGGGACCTGACATATGCTTTCGAATATGTCAAATGTAAGTTCTCATCATTAATGATAAAGCACACATCAAATGTTGATTTTTGGATAATAATTGTGATCATTAATAACCCTCATGTATTCAGTGATACCATGATGATGCATGGGAACAGAGACCATCCATCATTCATCATACTTGTAGTTGATGTTGTAAAGTGTCTAATATTAGTCAAAATAAACATATTTATAAACCTTGACTCTGTATATATATAGTAACAGTTTGCTTTTTCATCATCCATCCTTTGGTCTGCATGGCAAACTGAACAAACTAATGAAGCACAAACTTATCGACCAATGAGATCAGATCATTATTTCTTATAGAATGTTAATTGCATTATGCTCTTGATGCCATTATTTCAACTTCCAATCTGTCTAGTCAAAACAAAAGTTTACTGCTTATATTATGGACTATCTTGCATCATTCAAAAACCTCATGTGTTTCGTCCATCAGATCCCCCCACCCCCCAAAAACACAGAATGTATGTTGAAATTTTGGATTTATCGATGTGTACATCGATCTGAATCGATTGTGTTGGTGTCATCACTGACATAAGACAATTTTCCTTTTGTGCTTGCAGGCTTGGTGGTCGAAAAATTAGGACAAGTGGTACTTGTTTTCTCATCTCTTTCCTATCCTTTCTTAGTTGTGTTTCTGGAAGCTATTGAAGATTGTCCTGTTGTGTTTTATTATCCAAAAAATCAACATTTGATGTGTGTTTTATCATTAATGATGAGAACTTACATTTGACATATTTGAAAGCATATGTATTGCTTGATACCAATTAGAACAAACATGGCAGATCAAGAAAAAATACCAGTTATGAACCACAGTTTTTGGGCTGAGTTGACTCCCAAAGTTGTTGAAAGTCTCTTCCCTGTTCATCAAGGAACACAAGTTTTAGAGCAGAAACAACCGAGGACATACAATTCATCCGGATGTAGAATTCATACCAATTGATGACTTCATATCCATGTGATAATGCTATTTTTTTGTGCACGCAAAACAAAATACTTGTAGCCCTGAGATTCATTCATTCCATGTTTATTCAACCTGTAAAAGAAATTACATAATGTTGGAAGATAATCTAAAGTTTATCTGAGTTAGTGTTAAAAGGTGTTATCTAGAGTCATACTAAATTCTTTGTATATGAGTAAGATCTTCATATATGAGTTATGACTTTGTAAGCTAGATTAGGAGAAGAGTGATGGATAAACCTCTATGAATACGTGAGGGTTGCTAATGATCATAATTATTATCCAAAAATCAACATATGATGTGTGTTTTATCATTAATGATGAGAACTTACATTTGACATATTTGAAAGCATATGTAAGAATTATGCTCTTAAATATTGATTTAAAAAATCATGAATTCGAAATTGATGAAAATATTGATTTTAAAAAATCATGAATGAAAAAAATAATTATCAAAGCTTGCTCGGTTCAGCATGATAGTTGACACAAATCCCTAAAGATAGAGAGACATGCCGTGGCATCTCTTATTCACTCTCCCTCATCACTCTCAATAATTTCATCTGAAATAATGACTTGTTAAACTGTTTCAAATCTCTTTTCGTATATATACCTTTTTTTAATCATGATATTAATGGATTGATCCTTTTCGTGATCGGGTCCTAACCCTTTTCTAGAAGTACATCGCTACATGACCTCTTACACGACTTAGCGATGAGAGAGATGTTTCGAGCGCATCACGATGCAACAATAACAAGATACGAGTCAAGTATATATATTGGTTCCACCACGTCTCCATCCGATACCTATAGTTGGTCCGTCACAAGATAAATGAGATAAATGTGAATGATCTTGAGCATCGAACCGTTGATTTCATGTCGAACGGTGATGAGATCATCGTAACCTGATTGTTGGTCAATACATCATCTTGAATTTAACCGTCCGACCCTTCATCAAACGAATCCAGGAAAACAACCGTCTGTCACGACGGAGGCATCTACCAGGGCACATCATCTTCATATCGGTGGAAAGATGTGGGACTCGGAGGTACCACCATTGGGAGTCAGATCAAAATGGGCCAGTTCAACCATGGCGATACACTCAAAGCTACATGGTTCGCATCTGCCTACATCTCGCCGTCATCATCACCCAGGCGATGTGCACCCACCATCACCATCATTAATTGGGTGGTGCGTGACACATCCGCCCCATAACGATGATGATGCGCCATTACCCGCTACTTACTTTGGGGCGAAGCTCGCGTCTAGATTACATAATATGTGGCGCTATTCGTGCCACGCTGCCCTGCTCCTTCTCTTCATCCCTGATTACCGTATGCCTATGAACGTATAAATGTACATATACGTCACATCCTTCGAGTATGCTATTATGGACATGGGAACGGAATAGCTATGGCATTTCCATTATGTACACTGGAAGTAAGCAGAGGGACCGCGCAACAATAGTTGCCATTTCCATTTGGAAATTCAACCCCTCTTCCTGTGCTTCTCTTATAGCTATGTATATGCACACTGCTCTCTCTCTCTCTCTCTCTCTCTCTCTCTCTTCCTGTGCTTCTCTTACAACTATGCATATAAAAAGAGGGAGGGAGAGAGTAACCGCACCTCCACACCTCGTCCCAACTACTGACTGAACCCCATACCTTACCCTTCCCATCTCTTTTCTCTCAACCCACCATTGATGCCCTTCAATTCATGCCAACTACTCTCTTCTGAAGAAAGAGAGAAGTTCCACTGCCATCACTTACTTCCCCTACTTGGGAAAGACACATACATATGTGAAGACACAAGCTGCAGCGGCGTGTTAATGTTTGTTCTTCTTTTGCAGCACCATTGATGCCCTTCAATTCATGCCAACTACTCTCTTCTGAAGAAAGAGAGAAGTTCCACTGCCATCACTTATTTCCCCTACTTGGGAAAGACACAAGCTGCAGCGGCGTGTTTCTGTTTGTTCTTCTTTTGCTTGCTGCATACTAAGTTGGGCCTGTCCGCGAGTGCATCAAGACCGTGGCCTGAGGCACCCCCTTACCTTGTTATTACCCTCACCCTCGAAGCACCACACCACCCCCATCTATGCGAAGGTGGACCTCCGCGGCTCCCTCTGTCCTCTCACAAGGCTCGAGCACTTTGATTGAAAATTTAACTAATAATTGTGTGACAACCACAGTAAATAGAAATATTGACAAACAAACTATGTGAACATACGTCACTATATTGTGTAAGAGAAGAGAACTAAGTAGACATTTTTCCAAGTGGAAACCGACTAGTATGTTTTTTAACTATCTTGTATGAGACATAAAAAGAACAAGAGCACTAAAGCATATGGATAACCATGTGGTTGCACAGAAAAATTTGCAATCCACTCAAGCAGTAAACAGTACTATGCATCCAGCTTCCTGGAAAATAGGTTTGGACTGTGTATAACTGTCGCAGATAATATTTTCTGATGTAAACGGAAGGAAAAGGAAAGAATGCTACCGATAGACAAGCAGAATTTGAGATTACGATAATCTAAAAGTTGCTACATTGGATATCAAAGATTACCTAATTATAAAAAACTACACAAAATAATGCAGAAGATCATTTTATAAAGTGCATGTACCTCTTTGAGAACATCGACATTGATGTCAGAGATCAAGAAACTATCTTCAGCACAAGGTCTTGTACAGCTCAGTCGTAGGCCGCCCCTTTTAGAAATCTTCATATGGGATGTTGCTGTAGATTTTGAACCGTCAAGCTTGACTGATCGAGTTTGTACATTGTTAACATTCAAATAATACAGCATGTTTTGACCATATTCATCATCCCCAAGTTTTCCCATGAATGCAACTCGACCACCTATGGCTGCAAGAGCTACAGCAACACTGGACGATGACCCTCCAGGTGCTCTTACAAATTTATTTGGTGACCAGAACATATCCTTCATCAACTCATGGATCTTGTGGTCTATCAGTCTATGAGCTGGCCTTCCAGAAGGTATAAATGCATATCGTGCAGCTCCAAAGCAGCAAACTAGAGGTGGCCAACCATAAGTATAACTGATATCCTCCCCATCATCTTCTAGTTGCAGCTCCCGCTGTTCACTACCGGGAAATTTTGTCTCTATGAGTTCCTCATGAGTAACGAGTTCTTTATCCATACTCTCATTTGTTTTGTTGACCTTTTTTGAAGACCTTCGCCTAGTGGCTTTCTTTTCAAGTTTCACCTCCTCTGAGCTTGACGATGAACTAGCTGCAGGTATCAAGATTCAGAGCTGTTTAAAAATATACTTCAAGCCCCAGAATTTGCTCTAGTGGCGACAGTAAATTCTAGAACATGAACAACTTTTTAACTAAAAACAAAGACATATGAAGCAAAAAGGGAATTATAGAAACTCCGGAAGGACGTTTACCTTTCTTCCGGCCTCTTCTACTAATTTTCTTAGAGCTTTCAGGAGAAGTCACCACGGTGCTGCTTTCTTCTTCATTGGCACTAGTAACCATTTCCATAGAGCTCTTGTCCGCAATATCTGCAGCAACTTTCTTTCTAGAATGTCTTGGAGTCCGTGGAGTCTTCTTAGATCCTTCATCAGTACTTTCTGTACTATTGTTATCTTCCACATCAAGTGGTCGTGATTTTTTCCTGGAGACTGCTGAAATACACCACTTCTGCAGTCTTGAACAATTTAGGCGAGAGATACTAGGTTGAAAAATCATAATCTTGCAATCCGTCTGCCCACTGTAAAATCCAAAGCATCACTGATCTCACGTACTAACATTTCAAATAATTTGAAGAAAAGTTTGTTGTTAAAGGAGCATATAAAAGATTTGTCATCACGAAGAATACATGTAACCAAAAATCCCCGAAGAAACTGGTCAGGAAGCTACAAAAACGTAAAAAAGGAGCCTTAATTTCTACCAGATGATGATAAACATGAAAAGCTCTCTCGCATCTGTATTCAATACAATCAAATTAGTCATGGCAATAGAAAAGCCCAGCCTTAGGCTTGTTGGCGGATTTATGACAACATTTTGGCATATTAACAAAGCACGCCCTCAAGCAAATGAAAAAGCCCGGTGTGACTCCTCCGTGCATTTTACATTAATTAGAGAAATGAAAACCCCTTCGGATGCAAATGGATAAAACGATCAAATTCTGACAAAAAGATGAAATACAAGTTCCAATCAGAGAAGAAGTAAAACTTCTATTTTCCTTTCCCTCAGATTTCCTTGCTGCCAGCAATAGGTACTAACTTATCACTCGAGCATTCGAGAGAACTTACAAGAATGAAGCTACTAATCCAAATCGTGCTTCACTCGGAGAAAAAAAGGAATCTCCATAAAAAAAACATACAAGAAAATTATTGAGTCTCAAAATTTTTCATTATAGAATAAATTCTCTTGTCAGATATATCCTACCAGTCAAATTTTATAAAATTCAAATGATAAAAGAAAAAAAAATTACATTCTAAATGCAATTATGTTGAAGCAAAACCAAAATAATTCCTGGGGCAGAGGAGCTAAATACTTGAAACCCTCGAAAGAGGATAAGAGAGAAGGAAAAACAAGACCTGAGGAAGGGGAGAGGGCATGCTGCGAGGACACACGCCATTATTCAGACAGCTGCTTCCACCTCCTCTACTATTCTTCTTTCGCAAGCTCAAAGGCTACTCTTCGGGGCGCGGCGCGGCGCTCCATAGGGGAAGGTTCTGCGGAGCCGCCATTAATGGGTTTCTCGGAGGGTTATCGGGAACCAAAACCCTAGTATCGAAGAAACATTTCCTTATGAATGAAATGACTATAGTGCCCGTGATATTTCCCTGTAAATACGACCAAAACCTCTGCCTTTCCACCCTCACGGGTCCTCATCAGAATCTAAACCCTCAAAGCCAACCATTTTAATTCCCCACATAAAAAATCCTCTTTTTTAAAGACATTTCATGAAGAGCAATCGAGCCGATTAAAAGCCCCAAAAACGTTTCCACTTTGAGCGGCTGGGAGCCAATTTCAATTATTACGTTCAACTTTGCCGATCGGAGATTCGGGATCGCAGCATCTTCCTTCACGAAGCGTATCCATATCCTGTGTTTCCCGTCATCCGGTCAGAAGACGGATCCGCGTATCCTTTTCCACCGGTCTCGCCAAGGTTATGCTACATCCGGGTGGATTTGAATTCGTCGAAGATCATCAAACCCCTCAATATTGCTTTAATCTTGTATTCGAATCTTGTGCTCCAATGGCACCGCCGGTGGATCAAACAGCGCGCTTGCAGAGAGAGAGAGAGAGGGGAAAGAAGGGGACAAAGATCGGACCTTGACTAGTGTATGACGACGACTCAGCAACCCTCCCTGGTGCTGTGCTCCGCGGCTTCTCGTCGCCAACACTCATTCCTTCGCGGATGGCAAGTCGGATCCGTCATGGGAGCGAATCGGGTCGGGTTATCATCGCCATCCGCATGATCTGCTATCCAAACAAATTGGGCCCGCGGTTGATCACGATTTTGACCCGAACCACATCAGCTCCGATGATGGGCCGGCCCAAATAGATTCCCAAGATACGTGCTTCTATCAGAACACCGCCTCAAAACACCATTCCAGTGTTTCCTTTCTTCCTTCTGGGCGCTGAGTGTCGTGCTGTGACAGATGGGTACGTATATGATGGTAACACAATGAGGTTTTTGGTTTCCTTCGTCACGGTCTCGTGTAAGCTGTGTCGGTGTCAGACAGAGTGCAGTCAGAGCCAAAACGCACTCTACATGTTTGCCTCCACATCAAAAAGGAACCAAGTGTCTGGCGGGATGTTGGTCTGCAATATTTGTCATGGAATCCATTGAGGAGCTCGAGGTGGAACGGTGGATAATGCAAGTTATTCAGCAGAAAGTTGGCAATGGCGTTGTATTCCACGGCTGATGCTTAAGATATGCAATGGCTTCCACTAGAGCAGGACTCCTTCGGCGTCAACGTACGGAGTCAAAAAGCAATGTGGCACAGAAATGTCAAACAAATATAGGTTGGATGTAGCTGATTAATTCTTGCAACCCTTTTCGTTGGGTGATAGAAAGGCTGGAAAAGACATCATATGTGAGAGAAGATGGACATCAAACCCGGTTGGTAAGTGTAGACTATATTAGCTGCAGAAGAGAGCAATGATTGAGTCGGAATGAGGTTAGAGTTGATACATCGCATGATTGAGCGACTGATATCATATGTTGAACTTCCACCAAATCCGCCCAAACAGCAACATCAAGAAGGACAAATCCCGAACCAAACAAAAGGTTTTCGTAAGGCACAGAGGCAAGAGTGGGGTGTTACGGCAGAGTAGCTTGGGTTCTTCCTGCAACATGTTGGTTGGAAGGATCACGATCTCATCACAAGCTCTTCTGATGATGAACCGGCCATCACCCCTCGGAGGAGAGATGACTCCATCGTGCTCCAAACTCAAAAGAACAAAATCAAGCTGCGACAGTTTCTGCAGGGCGCAGTGTGTGTCTGAGAGCTTTGCGCCTCGATGGACGATGTATACACAGTCTGGGCTTCTTCTGCCTCGCCTTCGTACGTCCATGGGAAGAAGCCAGAGGTTGACGAAGCACACTCGTGCGATTTATCTTTGTCCTCTTGCTTTCCCACGAGTGCTCACGTAAACGGTAGTACTGTTCGAGTTTTATGCATAGTTTTACATCGGTATGCAATGATGAGGCGAGAGAAAGAGGCACTGTGGATCGTTACGTCTCTCCTTCTCTTCTCGACGCGCATTTAAGTAAGGAAAAGGAAAGCTGCGTATAGGACGGGGAAAGGGGAGGAAGAAGACAAGAGTGAGGCCCTCGTGCAAAGGGCGCCGTGGCCTGATTGCGAATCCCACCATCCTTTCTGTAGACCCAAAAGGCCAACATATATAACAAATAGTACGTGGCAATCCATTATTATCTACACACACTAGTCTATTCCTCCCAAAATATCTCCACCATTTATATATATATATATATATATACACACACCCTCTTTCTGGTACGCGAGGGAGTATATTTATACGGTGGTGTACTCCCTTCCCCTTTGCGTGGCCGTACCAATAGGACAGCAGGGATGGATGAGCTCGGTGTGTGTTCGAAGGAGGTAACATTCTCCACTCGTGCATGCTTCTCACGTGTCATTGTCATGGGTCTTAGCGTCTAATCGATCGACATGGCCAAATTGAGGTTGATGTGTGATTGGTGCATGATCTTGGATTTGGAATCCCATGATTTCAGGCCCTTGTTTGGTGCACTGGTGCCAATCATACATCATGGATACAAATTGGACAAGTCATGGGGAAATAGGAGGTCGACATCGCCACACACACGACCTCCTTGTTTGCACATGAACTGGCCTCGAGAGCCACTCGAAGGAGGGCATGAACTCCCCCCCTTGTGTTAGCACGTATCGGAGTTCGGTGGCAACAATTATACGTGTCATTGCCATGGATCATGTAGAAAAAGGAGATCCTGATGTTAAAGCCTCTTGGCTTCATGTGATGATTGATGATTTGGAATTCGGATAAGAGTCCAAAGCCAAATTTGCATTTGCGCTTGTGAGCATATCCATATGGCTTCCTACGGCGACAAATTTTATTGTTTTACGAAGAGATCGATGTATTTTTGTAACATCGAAATCCCCAAATAATAATTTATTTTTACTGTTTAAAAAAAGAATATATATTTTTTTTCTTTTAATCCGAGGGTTTGGGAGGCCACACGTGTTGCTCTGTGATTGATGTCAATCATGATTCACGTCGCTGTCCCCGTCATACCATAGAAGAGACCCGTCAAAAGAAACAAAAGTATTACTTGTTGCGTTGATTTTTTAACAGCTTAAGATGTGGAGAATTTGGCGTATAGATTTGGCTTTATTTGTGTAAGAATAAATCGTACATGCAAAAACAAAAATCCTAAAACCTCTAATAAATTTTCTAGATCAACATCTTGTCGGTATACAATTATTGGACTTGGATGGGGGGCACAAGCGGTGCCACAACGACGGGAGTGTCGGCAGCGACACTGCCGCGGCGGCGATGACGTCGTCGGAGGGGGCGAGCTCTCCCAACGAGGCGATGACGTCGTTGGATGGGGAGAGCAACAAGCGCTCCTCCTCTCCAAGGACCAGTCCACCATCCTCGAGGAGAGCTTCAAGGAGCACAACACCCTTATCCCCTTAATTCCCTCTTCTCCTTCGGTGACTACCGATACATGATGGTGTAGCAATCGTTGCTAACATGGGTCTGCTTCTCCTGCGTGATGACAGAAGCAAAAACTGGCGTTGGCCAAACAACTCAACCTGAGGCCAAGGCAAGAGGAAGTGTGGTTTCAGAACCGAAGAGCAAGGTATTCTTTCTCCGGCCATTAATTAGGTGTGATGATGCTGTGACCTTCGTATACTGATCTCGTTAATGTTTGGGTTAATCTCAGGACGAAGTTGAAGCAAACAGAGGTGGACTACGAGTTCCTGCAAAAGGAAGTGCAAGAGCTGAGAGCTCTGAAGCTGTCGCCTCAGTTCTACATGCACATGACTCCTCCCACCACGCTTACCATGTGCCCTTCCTGCGAGCGCGTCTCCAACTCCACCGCGTCCACGACGACCACCATCACCACAACCTCAACCTCGTCACCGTTTGCCAACGCACCGGCGCAGCCGATGCCGGAACACCATCAGTTCCTCCACCACCGCACGATCCCGGGCCCATGGGCGCCGATCCCACTCCGGCCATTCCTCGATGCCCCTCCGCAACGCTCGTAACTGAGCTCTCGTCAACCATATCACGCACACCACCATCACCATGACCATGGGCACTGGGTTCTTGCAAGATATGGGATGCTACTGTTGCTGTCAGCGCACGATGAGTGCTGTTGTTTCGGATAGCCTACCAAATGGCAAGAATGATAAAGATATGGTAATTATCCATGTCCAAGATCTTCTACCACAAGGATATCCCATTACTGCCGGCCATGCTGCTGGTGCTATCGATTCAGGTGATTTCTTCTTCTAGTATCGAGAAATTGGTATTAAAAAAAAAATCATTATTTATTCTTTTATTTTATAAAGAAAAGATAATAAATAATATGGTTGCTGAATTCTGATGATTTGGTTAGTAAGATATTCTTCGATGATTTATTTATTCTTCGATGGTCTAGTTAGTTAATTCCAATTGATCTTTCCCTACTTCCGGTCAAGAAGTAATGACTTTAAATGCCTTGTGGTGTGTAGTTTCTCGGATATGGGTTTGCTGGCATATTCACGAAGTTGCTAGTGGACTCGCCCTATATGTGGTGGCCTTCGACTCTAGTAGACGTCTCCTTCTACAGGTTAGGTGACGTTCCTCTTCTTGTAAACAATACAAAAGATAAGAGACTTTTTAATTTATTTATTTAACATGTCTTCGTTGTTTTCACCGACAGAACGTTACACGAGCCGGAGAAAAGAGTCAAGGGAAAATTGTCTCGATATCAGTTCATGATCATAGTTATCGTTATAATTTTTACCTACGGCATTGTTCCTGTTTACCTTTTTCCCTCTATCACGGCTCTATCATTCGTTTGTTGGATATGGAAAGACTCGATAACTGCGCAGCAAATTGGTTCTGGGTTCAATGGATTAGGCATCGGATCCTTTACTCAAAAATATTATTCCTCTAATCCTGCTTTTTTTTTTAATCTTACTTAACCTATCGGATCTCAGCAACACCGACATAGTAAAACAATATAATAACATCAAAATAAGAGATTTAGATGAAAATAACCCGTACAAGAAGCTATTTATTTATCATTACAAGTAAACAAACCCATGGAAGGCATTCATTTGTCATTATATGTAAGCCCACGGTTATTAATCTTGAATTACTATTTTTAAAAAAAATATTGAATTATCGTTGAGATTAACAATACAAGTCTAAAAGACTGTAAAGGCTAATAATCTCATCGAGTTTAACAAGATAATGTTTTACCTATCCCATATATATAAGGGTTAAATTGGAAATGTATATTTACAAATCTCATCGAGTTTAGCAATTCAGCTTTTCACCGCACAACACGCTAACACTCGGTATTTCCCTCAGGGGTACTTACAATATTAGTGTTTTCAACACCACTAAAAGGAAAAATATTAGCTCAATTTATTCTCTTATAGCAAAGCGAATATATAGAAACACGAATATGAATATGTTCATAAGAAGGGGTAAAATCAGACGAACATATTTATTGATATAAATTAGTACATAACATGTACATAAGAAGGAAGGGGTCCTTTGAACAACCTATCATGACCCTTCTTTCATATTTTACTTTCTTCATCCATTGCTTCCTCGCTTTTGCTTGTGAATTGAATGGTATGTGTGCCACTTGAGAGTTCAGCTTCTTCGATGGGGGGATTTCAGTTAGTAGCTTCGACCACTTCGAAGGAGTGCTACACAAACTCAATGAGGAAACAAGCGATTACATATAAGAAGCATAGTTTCTTTCTAAGATTGATAATTAACAAGCATCATGATAAGAATTGGATATTAGCCTTCGCAGCTATAGAAGGTTACTTGGATGTGATCTTAACATGGTGCTAAGTCAAAGATGCTAGCTTGTAAAATCTTGATACATACGTCACATGTATCACCCTAGTGATGTGGAGATGCAACAAAAGCAAAACAAGAGATTTGGTTTAGAGTATGACTTCCTTTATGTAGCAAGAACATATCTCAAAAATTAAAGATGTGAATAAACAAATGCCTCTAAAAGACATGATCTCGGTTAACTTTCTGAGTTCAATGGCTTTCTCAACTTGCTAAATTCCCAAAGGAATGTGCCTCAAGACCTACCTTATCTACAAGAAGAATTAAATATAGTTTACCATGAAGAAAATATATATTAAGATTCTAACTTCGATATCATGGTAAGAATTTTCTTTTACGACTTTGTTTGAATAAAGTTTAAGTATGATCTATCGATTGAAGTCTCTTATGACTTTGGTTGAGAGTATGCCTATCTATATGTAGCAAGAACACATCTCAAAAACTAAAGAAATGAATAAACAAATGCCTCTAAAAGACAAGGTCTTTGTTATCTCTCTCAGTTCAATGGCTTTCCCAACTTCTAAATTCCTAAAAGAATATGTGCCTCAAGACCTACCTTATCTACAATAAGAATTAAGTGTAGTTTATCATGAAGAAAAGATATATTAAGATTTGAACATCCATATCATGGTAAGATTATTCTTTTACGACTTTGTCTAAATAAAGTTTAAGTATGAACTTACGGTTGAAGTCTCTTACGATTTTGTCTGAATAAAGTTTATGTATGATCTATCGATTGAAGTCATATGTACATCCGATTTGCCCAATTTAGATAGCAGCATCTAACTCAATCTATAGACATAAGTTCTTGTGATGACCATCCCTTTATTCACATTATTTGATTTTTTCAACCCAATAAATCTACTCTATGTTCATGTAATTATGTTTCGAGAACTAACTGTTTTCTATATCCTGATGAGCTATATATGGTTTAGCAAATTCCACCTATCATCATAATGATTTTGACTTTTTCTTGAGCTATGGTTTGATATAAAACCAAAACAATTTAATTGAATTCTCTTGAATGATTCTTCCACATGAGATTAGTGATTTATTATATATATATATATATATATATATATATATATATATATATATATATATATATTCATTATTATTGGACTCTTGTACCAGTAGCTGTTGTCATGTGTATATCTAAAAAAACATAGGTAAGATTAATTAATTGACTAATTATATTCAGTGTTGGTTCAGTTGCATCGCTTGTCACTCCAATTAACATTTGGTCATGGTTCATTGTTTGTATAATATTTAATCGCTTCATCTTCTGACCATCCAAAGAGTGATGGTTATGTTATAATTCTAGATGAAATTATATTCTTATGGATATGATTAAGAGCATGATAGATTATTCTTTTGTACCCGATTCAATGTGATAGAAAGCTATGATGATAGTTATGTATAATTTGAATAGAGTTTCCAGTAAGTTAATTCCATCAATTTTTTTTTGAGTCATGGACCGATTGAAAACTTAACTTGAGATATTGTATATTGTTATAAAAAAATATGAGTCTTTAATTCACATAAAAAATAATAAATTTAATACTTATTTTTAAATATTTTATTATTTATCTAATTTTTTTTAACACTATTCGTGCTACATTGACCTCTCTTCATCCCTCCCCGATTAACATACTTCTATATACGTATATATGTATGTATATACATAACGTATCTCTATATACGTATATATATGTAGATACACATCATATCCTTCGAATATGCTATTATGGACGTGGGAACGGAATAACCATGGCATTTCCATTATGGACACAGGAAGTAAGCATAGGGACCGCGCAGCCATAGTCGTCATTTCCATTTGGAAGTTCAACCCCTCTACCTGTGCATCTTTTACAGCCATGTATATGCACACTGCACTCTTTGTCTCTCTCAGTCTGGTCTTTTTCTGTTCTCTCTCTGTTACTGATGTGCTGCTGCTATATATAAAAAGGGGGACGGAGAGAGTAACCGCACCTCCACACCTCGTCCCAACTACTGACTGAACCCCATGCCTTCTCCTTCCCAATCTCTTTTCTCTCAACCGACCAGGGAAAGGAAAGTAGTATAAAGAGCCCCCCACCATTGCTGCCCTTCACTTCATTCCAACTATTCTTTTTCTGAATAAGAGAGAAGTTCCACTGGCGTCACTTACTTCCCCTATCTGCAGCGGCATGTTTCTGTTTGTTCTTCTTTGCTTGCTACCGTGTCCGCCACTCCCCTTCCTTCCTCATGCTGGTCCGTATTCCTTCTCTTTTTTTCTTTTTTTTTTTTGTGTTCCATTCTTTCCGATCATCTCCTGTTTCTGAGTTAACGCACTTTGGACATCCTTCTGTGATCTTATTCTCCTCAGTAAGTTTGCGTATGCGAAGAAGCACAATCATACTGTTAATAAAGGTGGCGGAGATGGTTAGCGGGCCGGAGAAGGAGATCGTTGGGCTTGTCCACGAGTGCATCGCACCGTGGCCCGAGGCAACCCTCTTGCCTTGTTATTACCCTCACCCTCGAAGCACCACACCGCCCCCATCTATGCGAAGGTGGACCTCCGCGGCTCCGCCTGTTGCCGGTGACTCTCACCACACGTTAATCTTCCCCATCACAATAATTACTGTCATTAATACTAATCTAATCGAGTGACATCCTTGGCGAAGGGGGCTCGCACTGAGGCTGGTGCAGCGGATGGAGGAGTGGTCTAAGGAGAAGGGGGCGGGGTACGCGTACATGACGCCGGAGAAGGACAACTAATCGTCTTTCCGCCTCTTCACTGGGCGGTGCGGTTACTCCAAGTTCCGCACCCCCGCCATCCCGGTGCACCCCGTGTTAGCCCCCACCGCCTTCCCCTTCCCCCACGCGTCGCCATCCTCCGCCTCACCCCCGCCGATGCCCAGGCCCTGTACCGCCGCCGCTTCGCCGCCACCGAGTTCTTCCCCCAAACATCGACATCGTCCTCACCAACCCGCCCTCCCTGGGTACCTTCCTCGTTGTTCCTCCTTCCCTCGTGATCCCGTGAACACGCACACGTGAACGACTGCGCGTGGGCCCTGTCCCGCATTTCCCGTGATCCCTCCCATCCGTGAACTCCGTAACAGGGCGTGGGGGATTGTACCTCAGGTTAATCTAATCTAATATAATCGAGTGGCATCGTTAGGTCCCGTGGGACGACGGAGAAGGACACCGTGACGTCGACAACCTCCCTCGGCACCTTCCTCGCCGTCCCTCCTTCGCTAGTGATCCCGTGAACACCCACCCGTGAACGACCACGTGGGCCCTGTCCCGCAGGTCATCCCTCCCACCCGTGAACTCCGCAACAAGGCGTGGGGGACCTCGGCTCCCGAGCGGTGGCGGCGTGCGAGCCGCTCTCCCAATCACTGTCTTTAATACTTCCTCGCCGTCCCTCCTTCCCCCATGAACACGCACGCGTTAACGCCCGCACGTGGGCCCTGTCCCGCAGGTCGGTCCCTCCAACCCGTGAACTCTGTAACAGGGCGTGGGGGATTGCATCTTAGGCTAATCTAATCTAATCTAATCGAGTGGCAGACGATGGAGGCGTGATCTAAGGAGAAGAGGGCGGAGTACGCGTTCATGGCGACGGAGAAGGACACCGTGGCATCGACGCCGTCCTCGTCAACCCGCCCTCCCTCGGCACCTTCCGCGCGGTGGACCGGGCGCCGCCGTGGCTGCGCATCCCCCGCTGGAGCGGCTCGCACGCCGCCACCACTCGGCAGCCGCGGTCCACGACCTGTTGTGCACGTGACAGAGTTCACGGATGGGTGTGAGGGATCACGAGACCTTCTTGCGGGGCAGGATCACGAGACCTGCATGCGGGGCAGGATCACGAGACCTGCAGCAGGTTCACTCGTCCTCTTGCGGGGCAGGATCACGAGACCTGCAGCAGGTTCACTCGTCCTCTTGCGGGCAGGATCACGGGGCAGGCTCACGAGACCTGCAGGCAGGATCACGAGACCTGCTTGTACGAGATCTGCCGGACGCGACGTGGGCAGACAACGGAGACGACGTGGTGGCTGTCGACCATGAGGTTCCACTTCAGAGACGCGATTGATGCGGGACCCATAGGACCGACGCTGAACATTAGCGCATCGCACGAAGTAGCTCACGTTGTTATCGCGGGTCACGGGTGGTCACGGGTGGGCTGGCACTGTCAGCTCACGGGTGGGCTGGTTTTGAGAGGGAGTAGATCGAACCATTGTCTATAAAATGATACTAATAGTACAACAACGAGTACGAGTTGTGAAATAGTAGCGTGCGAAGGATGGCTGGTGTGATGCTATTTATTTTTATGTTGTTTATAATGATTATTTTAATGTTTTTTATTGGCGAAGGTAAAGAATGCTGTGTCCAAAAACTACCGTGTTGTCCTACAAATCCAGCGTCGGTCAATGGCACTATGTAGTTTATTATCATCTAATCCTCCTTGTGATTAACTTCTTAGAGTTGTACTTTAATTTTGTAATATATGGCTGTGATTTAAGCGTTTTACTCTGTATATTGATACTATGAATGGAATGAAACGAGGAGGTTAAATCTGTGTTATGCACAATATGGTTTTTTCTTTTTTTTGCTTGTTTCTTTTTTTCAGGTTTGATACGTGATTCTCCCTCCGCTTCGATCACCCGCCGACAAAGGAGGGGCGCTCTGCCTCCTCAGGCGAGGGCCCGGTACTTCCATTGTTGTCCTCCGACTCGGCACCGCCGGGGAAGCTCGAGTACAGGCCTTCCGGACGGAAGGCATTCGGGTCGTACCAGGCCCTGGGCGGGCACAAGGCCAGCCATCGGAAGCCTAGCAGCGGCGTTGAGGAAGCCTCGCCTCGGGCTCTTCCACGACTAGCGCAAGCGCCTCCGGTGGCGACAGGGTGCACCGGTGCTCGGGGTGCCTGAAGACGTTTCCCTTGGGGCAAGCGCTGGGGGGCACAAGAGGTGCTGCAACGACGGGAGCGTCGGCAGCGGCACTGCCGCGGCGGCGATGACGTCGTCGGAGGGGGCGAGCTCGAGGCACAGGGAAACGTGTGTGTAAATAAATAAAAAATAATTGTTAGAAGAAAACAAAAAAAAAAAGACCTCGTTGCTCTCCCCATCGCCTCACACCTTTCTGAGGAATGAAATATTAGCTTGCATGAACCAATATCTTATCCCAATCGCCTCACACCTCGTTTCCTCTCCTTTTCTTCCTCGTCAGCCATTCCGGTGTTGACGTTGCCATCAATAACCAGGTGAGAAAAAGAGAAAAAAGATTTTGAAAGCAATAATGTACCAACGCCAATCCACTTAATATAGAATATTCCCACTATCCAGTTCACGATTTTTTACATTTTTTTTTTGGGATCACTGACAGATTTAATTCCCTTAACTATCACAGCCACACCGACACCTTTAAAACTAATCATAGTATATTTGGCAACGGAATCACAACTCTTTCTATTAATGGTTGGAAAATTAATCCTTTCCACTATATTTAGAGATGCTTTCATCCTTTAAATCTGCTCAATATACAGCTTATTCTCTAATAGAAGTCCTACCAAATGACCGATGAAGAAGGTGATATGCCCTGACATCTTTCGTTTTGACTTCTTACTGTCATCCTTATATGATTCTTTTTCATTTTCTTCCTCCCTCTCCTCTTCTTTCAGGTTCTTCGATTCTGGATGACTCTCCGATCGAGCAAGTTCGGTTGACAGTCCCACCAACAGATGATAACACATTGCAGGTCTTGACATTCCGAACATGGCTTATCGGAATCCCCATTTGCATCCTCGGGTCCGTAAGTGCAGCATTATCCTTTTACCGACAGCAAATGTTCTATTTTTCACATGTCTGCATCAACATGATGGTGTTCATTGCTGGGAAACTAATGGCTAACATGCTACCGAACAAAGTGATAAGAATGTCGTACACAAACTGGAGTTTCTCGTTGAATCCGGGACCCTTCAACTTGAAAGAACATGTGGCGACCACCATGTTGGCCGGCACGGTAAGTGCTTCTGCCGGCTTTGAAATATTAACCATATCCAAGATCTTCTACCACAAGGATATCCCGTTACTGCCGGCCATACTGCTGGTACTATCGATTCAGGTGATTTCTTTTGTTATCATGAAATCGGTGTAAAAAAAAACCATTAGTTATTCTTTAGAAAAAGTAATAATATGGTGCTCTTCGAATGTTTTAGTTAATTCTAGTTGATCTTTCCCTACTTCCTTTGAAGAAGTGACAACTTAAAATGGCTTATGGTGTGTAGTTTCTCGGATATGGGTTTGCTGGCATATTCATGAAGTTGCTAGTGCACTCGCCCTATATGTGGTGGCCTTCGACTCTAGTAGACGTCGCCTTCTACAGGTGGCGTGCCTCTCCTCGTAAACAATGCAAAAGACAAGAGACTTTTAATTTATTTAACACGTCTTCGTTGTTTGCACTCGCAGAGCATTACACGAGCCGGAGAAAAGAGCCAAGGGAAAATTGTCACGATATCAGTTCTTCATCATAGTTATCGTTGCAATTTTTACCTACAGTATTGTTCCTGTTTACCTTTTTCCTTCTATCACGGCTCTATCATTCGTTTGTTGGATATGGAAAGACTCGATAACTGCACAGCAAATAGGTTCTGGATTCAATGGATTAGGCATAGGCTCTTTTGCGTTGGATTGGATGACCATGTCATCCTACATGGACAGTCCTCTGGCAGTTCCTGCATTTGTGGTCGTCAACATGATGGTCGGATTCATTCTTATTCTTTATGTTCTAGTACCATTATCTTATTGGAATAATGCTTACGATGCCAAACGCTTTCCTATTTTTTCATCAAGTATTTTTGACATCGATGGGCAATTTTACAATGTGTCCCGGATTTTAGATGAGAAGTCACTCACATTCAACGAAGAAGCATATAACAATTATTCGAAATTATACTTCAGTGCCTCCCTTATGTGTAGTTATGGTTTTAGCATGGCTTGTTTTACGTCAAGCATCTCTCATGTTGCTCTCTTCTATGGGAGGTAGGAACTGTAACTTTTTTTTTCTTGTAAATAAATATTTATTGTAATGTTTGTTTTTGGTACAATTAGTGTGCTATTGTTTTTATAGTTGAAATAATTACTTTAGTCCTGCATGTTATAATCTTGTTCGTTGGTAGTGATAACTTTAGATAGTTCTCTTCTGGTGTTAAGCAGATCGATATGGCTACAATTTGTCGATTCATATCGGCATCAAATGCAAGATGTTCACACGAGGTTGATGAAACAAAATTACGAGTCTATTCCCCGGTGGTGGTTCTACTCTCTACTCTTCTCCATGATGGGTTTTGCCATCTTGGTATGTGAAGTATTTAGCGATCAACTTCAACTTCGCTACTGGGGAGTTCTATTAGCTTGTGCCTTGGTGTTCATATTTTTGCTTCCAGTGGGTGTCATGATGGCTACTACTAGTTCGGTAAGATGAATATTGAGTCATCGTATACTCGTATATGGTTGTAGCCCAACGTTGTCAACATTTTTCTTCTAATCCAGCTTAATATAATAATTATAATTACTATATTGCAGGAATTTCAAATAAAACTTTTATTAGAGATCATAATTGGGTACTTGCAGTCGGGTAAACCTATTGCAAATATTGCATTCGCAACATACGGCTCTACTGCAATTAATACGGCAAAATATTTTACTATGGATATGAAGAGAGCATATTACATGAAGATTCCTCCAAAAGTAATGTTCTTGATACAGGTATTTTCTGGACCACTTTGTTACATTAAGATACATCACAATTTATGTACCATATATTGACATATTTTTGCAAATCCAGATTTTGAATTTGCTAATATTATTATATTATATTTATCATCCTATATGTTTTTCTTTGTATATAGATTCTAGGTAATATACTAGCATGTGTAACCAGCTTCAGCGTTGGATGGTGGGTCTTACACTCGGTGAAAAATATATGTTATCCAGAATTATTGCCCAAGGGAAGTCCTTGGACATGCCCTTGGGAAAGAAGGTCATTCGCTATAGGAGTCACATGGGGTGTTATAGGTCCAATTAGAATGTTCTATCCTCATGGCACGTACTCCATCATCTTTATCTTCATTATTATTGGATTCCTTGCACCAGTGGGAGTGTGGATGTTGTCGCGTGTATACCCAGAAAAAACATGGATAAAACTAATTAATTGACCGGTTATATTCAGTGTTGGTACCATCGTGCCTCCTGGCACTCCGGTTAACGTTTGGTCATGGTTCATAACTGGTTTGATATTTAACTACTTTGTCTTCCGAAGATTCAAAGGATGGTGGGCACGTTATAATTATGTGTTATCAGCTGGATTGGATTCTGGAGCAACTTTTTTGACGATTATTGTTACTCTTTTTCTTCAATTTCGGGGTATATATGGACCAGATTGGTGGGGGTTAGAGATGGATGACCATTGCCCCTTGGCTCATTGTCCTACCGCACCGGGAGTTATTGTAAAAGTTTGTCCCGTGATCAATTAAGACTATCATTGAATTTGATCACTCAATTTGTAGAAGGGATATTATTGTTCATGGTTCAGTTGTTTAAAAAATAATTTTCTTTGTTTCAATTGTTAAAATAGATACTCTACCTGGTCAATCTCAATTTTGTTTACAGAAAAGATTAAAAATGTCATGTTGATTTTATTAAGAAGATAAGCTGAAATGTATCCCATCACTTGTATATGGAGCAACAAAACCAAAATTTTTAATCTCGATAAACAATTCTACAATGTCCTTCGTATTAACATTTGACAAAGAAGCATGCAACAAATACTCAAAATTGGAATTCACTTATCGTAACGGTGTGGTGACACATTTTCTTTTCCACATCTCGATTGGTTTTGTGTTTTTGGGTATAGAGTAAAAAAATAAAAGGAGCTTTAAAAAAAATGAGGTTAGGTCTAAAGCTAACGCTACACTCAAATTTTTCATAAAAAAGGTTTATGAGAAAGTGATTATTTTACTGTGTTAATTTTTTTTTAGAAATTATTATTCCTCTAATCCTGCCTATTTTTTATTAACCTATGAAATCTCAACGACACATTCATTTGTGTCTTCGTGTCCCAAAGATAGACATGCTATGTCTTGTTCAACCAAGAATATCTATCATTTAATAAAACAATATAATAACATCAAAATAAAATATTTATATGAAAATTATCTATACAAGAAACTATTTATTCATCATTATAAGTGTTTGGATAAAGAGTCGTTGACATCTTAGTCAGCTCGACGTGATCCGGGCTCGTATGAGTAACATTATTCGAGATGCCTCAAAGGTAGAAACATCGAGCTCATGAGGTGTTTCTAACATGAAAATCGAGGTCACGAGAGGCTTTTCAACTCGACCCTTTTGATACTCAAGTTAATAACTCGAGATGAATGTAGGCGTGAATAATCAAAAGAAGTAAAAGACCCCCTTATCATGTGGGTGAGGCTCATTCCTTCATTTAAGCCTCTAGGGCTTTATTAAAAGTCTTCTCTAATTTGTCCCGATTTCTTATAGAGTGAATTAGTTCTCGAGTCCCTTGTAGTCTTGGCGTCGGTTCTACAACAGATCGATCTACCACCATTCTGCTCTTTCTCCTCAAGTTGTGATGTCTCCTATTTCTTGTACAGGCTTCTTTTGATCTATTGGTCGTTAGACGATTGAGGTCCACGCTCCGCTTTTCAACCGCTCAAGAGGGGAGGAGGTCCTAACCTCTCCTTTGTTAAGGGAGGTAGTTCTCATCAACACAAAGGTTCGTCGAGACTTAAAATAAAAAAAACTCACATGACTATGATTTAGTGATGAGTGCACCACTCCTATATTACTTACAAGCTAAGTATTTCATCCCGATCGAGTTCGGTTTTCAAGTCCCTCGACCTTGTCAGCGTCCATTTGACTTCACGCTCGTGTCATTTTGCTTATCCTATAACACTCTAGAGATGGGACTTTGTCTTCCCATCTATTCGGTGATAGTGTTTTGCCTATAATAGCTCTCTAGATAGTGTTCAAATCGTGACACTATCTGATAGTGTTTAACGAATAATATTGGTGTACTGAAATTACTGTGACCCGTAAACATTTTGCTGCACCACACCGCCACCATCTATGGGGAGGTGGCCTACCTCCTCGACCTCCGCGTCTCCCCCTCTCGTCGGTGACTCTCACCACCCGTTAATCTCCCCCACCACACTAATCATTATATTTAATACTAATCTAATCAAGTGGCTTCCTTAGGCGAAGGGGGATCGCTCTGAAGCTGGTGCAGAGGCTGGAGGAGTGGTCTAAGGAGAAGGGGGCGGGGTACGCGTACATGGCGATCCTAGTGCACCCCATGGTAGCCCGCCGCCTTCCGCTCCCCCCACGCGTCGCCGTCCGCCGCCTAACCCACACGAAAACAACCGTCGTCACGACAGAGGCACCTACCAGGGAACATCATCTTCTAATTGGTGGAAAGATGTGGGACTCGGAGGTACCACCACTGGGAGTCGATCGAAATGGGCTAGTTCGACCATGGTGGTAGACCGAAAGCTACATGGTTCGCATCTGCCTACATCTCGCCGTCATCACCATCACCCAGGCGATGTGCACCCACCATCACCATTATTAATTGGGTGGTGCGTGACACATCCGCCCCATAAGGATGATGATGCGCCGTTACCCATACTTACCGTCCACACAGCTCCCTTGTAGGGCGAAGCTCGCATCTAAATTACATAATATATGGCGCTATTCGTGCCACGCTGCCCTGCTCTGCTTACACAGGAAGTAAGCAGAGGGACCACGCAGCCATAGTTGCCATTTCCATTTGGAAATTCAACCCCTCTTCCTGTGCTTCTCTTACAGCTATGTATATGCACACTGCTCTCTTTCTCTCTCTCAATCTGGTCTTTTTCTGTTCTCTCTCTGTGACTTATGAGCTGCTGCTATATATAAAAAGAGGGAGGGAGAGAGTAACCGCACCTCCGCACCTCGTCCCAACTACTGACCGAACCCCATACCTTACCCTTCCCATCTCTTATCTCTCAACCCACCATTGATGCCCTTCAATTCATGCCAACTACTCTTTTCTGAAGAAAGAGAGAAGTTCCATTGCCATCACTTACTTCTCCTACTTGGGAAAGACATACATATCTGAAGACACAAGCTGCAGCGGCGTGTTTCTGTTTGTTCTTCTTTTGCTTGCTGCATACTAAGTGATCGAGCATAGTGAGAGGACAAAGGGAGAAACACTGCAGCGGGGTCCTCCACGCCCTGTTGTATACGTGACGGAGTTCACGGGTGGAAGGGATCACGGACCCCACGCGCGATGGGTGAGACCGCGGAGACTTGTATGACCATGAGGTTCCTCTTCAGAGACGACGACGTCTCGGATCACTTATGACCGTTGGCGAATGATACGGGACCCATACGACCAACATGTGGATCCCATCGACGCTGGCTTAAGGCGTTAACCGGGTGAACATTTGCGGTCGGTCGGCAGAACAAGTGTTTCACGTCTGCGGAGACACTAGGCAGCGAATGCCGTGTCGACCACAAGGTTCACGTTCAGAGACGTATCACGTCTGTCGGAGAACAAGCCTTTGCTCACGTCGCTATCGCTGTCGCAGTCACCATCACTTCACGGATGGGCTTTGAGAGGAAGTGCGTCCACCGAGTGTCTATAAAATGGTTCTCTGCAAGACCGACTATGGCCAAATGAAATAGTACTCGGTGAGATATGACTAAGGGTACGATTCTAGTTATCTTAATTTTATTTATTATAATTATCTTATTTAGGATAGTTAATAGGGATTTTAAAGAAGTCTGTGTATTGTTGCAACATTACAGAAGATTTCTTAGGATCCCATTAACTATCATCATTAAGATAATTAAGTATTAGATTAATATTTTTATTTATGTATATTTTCCCGTGCATGTGTAATTAAGTGTTATGAATGCGCTTTAATTTTATAATGTATATTGATTGTGTTTGTATGTGGATACTGTGAATGGAATGAAATCTGTGTTATAAGTAAAACTTTCCTTTTTCGGCTACTTCATTATGCCACAATATTTTTTTTCTTTTTTGCTTCATTTTTTTTTTCAGATTTGATACGGAACAGTTCTCCATCGGAAGCCTAGCGGGGAGGGATTCGGGTTGCACCAGCAGGCACAAGACCAGCCATCGGAAACCTAGCAGCGGCGTCGAGGAAGCCTCGGCCTCGAGGCTCTTCCACGGCAAGCGCAAGCGCCACCGCGGCGGCCTCCGGCGGCGGCAGGGTGCACCGGTGCTCGGTGTGCCTGAAGACGTTTCCATTGGGGCAAGCGCTGGGGGGCACAAGAGGTGCCACAACGACGGGAACGTCGGCAGCGGCACTACCCCGGCGGCGATGACGTCGTCGGAGGGGGCGAGCTCAACTACCCCGGCGGCGAACATCATCTCAGAATTTTCGGAGCCCAACTAACCTTCTTTTATTGGCTTTGGATAAATCAGATCATAGATCTCTCATGTTTGAGGGATATATATCGAATATTTTGCTAACTTGAGCTATCTCATCAAAATTATTTTTGGTTTACTTTGACACGAGAAAGATATCTTACATATGCTTTCAAATATGTCAAATGTAAGTTCTCATCATTAATGATAAAACACACATCAAATGTTGATTTTTGGATAATAATTATGATCACTAACAACCCTCACGTATTCAGTGATACCATGATGATGCATGGGAACAGAGACCATCCATCATTCATCATACTTGTAGTTGATGTTGTAAAGTGTCTAATATTAGTCAAAATAAACATATTTATAAACCTTGACTGTGTATATATATATAGTAACAGTTTGCTTTTTTATCATCCATCCTTTGGTCTGCATGGCAAACTGAACAAACTAATGAAGCACAAACTTATCGACCAATGAGATCAGATCATTATTTCTTATAGAATGTTAATTGCATTATGCTCTTGATGCCATTATTTCAACTTCCAATCTGTCTAGTCAAAACAAAGGTTACTGCTTATATGATAGACTATCTTACATCATTCAGAAACCTCATGTGTTGCCTCTCTCAAATTCTCCCCTCCCCGCAAAAAAAACACATAATATATGTTGAAAATTTCGATTTATCGATGTGTACATCGATCTGGATCGATTGTGTTGGTGTCATCACTGACAATAAGACAATTTTCCTTGTGTGCTTGCAGGCTTGGTGGTAGAAAAATTAGGACAAGTGGTACTTGCTTTATATATTCTTCAAGATTTATTTAAGATTATAAATAGATTTTTAAAATTTATATATTAAATTTTATATTTCTTTTTTTTTTTTCTATGAATCCCTAATTAAAAAAATATTTTCATATTCTTATAATGTAACTCAAAATCATAATAAATTATTAATATTATGATGATTCTTAATATGTTTATTTAAAAAACTAGAAAATATCTCGTTATGATCGATGCAACCTTTGTTGGTAAAATCTTTGATCGTAAATCTAACCATTATATCGTTTAATATTATTCTTTAAATTATATTTATATAATAGACTCTTTTATATTTATTAAGCAATTCGATGAGTTCTCAAACATCATTCTAGTCATTAATTTCAATTCTTCTTTTATTGCATCATACCATTTTTCAAAATCCTTACTTTTCAAAACTTGTGAAAACAATGAGAAATTATTTTAATTTCTATATCATAATCTAATTCTTGTAGATATTATATATAATAATCATAAAGAACATATCTCATTTTGTTCTGACTTTTTTTTTAAACTACCGATTGTGATTGTTCTACATGATCATTAGCGATGGCATTAAAATCAAATAAGAGTTTCTCAGTATTATGTTATTATTCACCTAATTAATTCTTTTAATGATTTGAAGAATAACAATCTCTTGAAAATAATAAAGGAATATCAACTTGTATTTTCTCAATATCAAGATTAAATTTTAAGATTTTCACTCATACTTATTTGTTATTTTCTAAAAATTCTGCATTATTAGATTTAATTATCCTCATACTATGATTAGAATAATTATATATATATATATATGAATTTTTTTAGATAAATAATAAAATATTTAGAAATAGATATTAAATCTAAATTTCTTTAATGTGAATTGAAGACCCATATATTTTTAGGACAATATGCAATGTTTCAAGTTGAGTATCCTATCAGTTCATAATTGAAAAAAAATGATGAAATTGATTTACTAGGAATCATATTCAAAATGCGCTTGAATGGCATATCGTGGATAAGCAATCCTTCCCCTTGGAGATACCATCATATCCAAGACTGTGGGCTGGTGCATACTCCTACTCTGAGCGATATACGAAGGCTGATGCTCTTGAAATCGCACAGTAAGCAATGAATGGCTACATAAGCATCCTTTTCAAGGTTGTGGTATGTTTGTTCTTGGAGATTGTCACACTGGCCTAGCTCTGATCATTAACCAGCCATCTGTACCTAGCTCTCAACAAGAGATGGTGAATATGCTAGGGTTATACCTAGATCATTACAGGCATATGACTTTTTAGGACAAAAAGTTTGCATACAGATATATTTGAGTGTAACAGACATCTGAACTAAGAAGAAAGTAATTATTTTTTCTTATGTGATGTCTAGTTTCCTTTCATCAGTTGAAATATTATTTCTTGCAATGTATGACCCATATAATCTCCATCACACTACTGTTGTCAGTGTCTCTGCATCATCCCCTCATGCACATTTATCAGTGGCACATATGATCAGACTTCTTAAAATATACTTAAGTTTTAATTACATGCTAAGCAGGCCTACTTCTTCTCTGTGGTCATGCACATATATTAGTGGCACATATGACCCTCTGCTCTGATGAACATTGAACAAACCCCTAAGAATATACATTCTGGTGATAAGAATTGGGGACAAAAGCTCCTGTATGATGCCTCACATGCATGAATTATCATCTGCACTTGTGTATGTTTTTAAATGGTTCATATGTGTATACCTGTAATTTATATATCAGTATGAGTTTTATGGTGCTTCTTAGTTTCTTCATGACTGAATCTTTTTGTACTTCTAAACAAGAATATTTTCAGGTATGCAGAAAGAAGGGGAGTAAACGTGTTGGCTGAGATTGATGTGCCCGGCCATGCTCTCTCATGGTAGATAAAGTCCAAAGGCCTTTTAGCTCTTATTTTGTTGTATGGATTTAAAAATTCTTGAATTTTTAACTAAAAGAAATCATGTTGTTATTATATTAACTCATACTGCTCTTGGTGATCATAGCCTGCATCTTCAAAGATGTCTTATTTTCTGCAATGCAATAATATTCTTTTTCAATTTATTTGATTTTTCTCTGTGAATTGGGTTGGGAGTGATTACACAACCCAGATAAAACTCTATAAATTATCTTTTGTAGGGGTGTGGGCTATCCTGATTTGTGGCCCTCAGCTGAATGCCAAGAACCACTTGATGTCAGTAAAGAGTTCACATTCAAAGTAATTGATGGAATTCTTTCTGGTAAATTTTCTTCTTCTTGCTGTTTGCATCTAATACAATACGGTTTCAGTGATTTAGATGTTAACAAGACTAGCCACACATAATAATCAGGTTCCCAGAGGCACCTGACAAATAAAGCCAGAACTTTCTACAAGATTAACAGCAGAGTTTGATCATATCTGCAATTGATAATATTGGATGAATACAATACAGTGAATTGATACCTTTGATGTGACTTCTTTTCTAAGAATTTATTCTCAAAGTTCATGATATTTTTAGTTTAGAAAAGCAAGTTAGATTATCTTTCATGATGGTTGTTAGATGAATGACTAATTCCTGATTAATGTTTCAGATTTCATTAAGGTTTTCAAGTTCAGGTTTGTCCATTTGGGGGGGGTGATGAAGTTAACACAAGAAAGCTCATACATTTCCTGTTAATTGTAATAGCACCTCATTTGTTTATGCCTCAACATGTTCTTTTTAGTCATCATGGTCTGTGGTGGGCAAACTTGAAACTTGTAGAGACAACGGAAACTATCAAATACTACTTCACTGATTTAACTTTCTTTTTGGGTCATTTCTTGACATTTGATCTTTACAAAGTCACTTTTCATGTTTTCCTTTTGGACTTTTGTTTTTCTACCATTCATGTTTCATTTGATGTCTCATACAAATAGCAAAAGATGGCTTTAAGAAACAATTGTTTTAGAAGTTTAGATACTTCGAATCAAGGTTTTATTTTAATTTTGGTTACTGGACCCAGACATATCGAGTTTCAAAAAAAGATCTGAAAAATAAAAAATAAAAAAAAGGTTATTTTTTTTTATTTTTGGTTACTGGCCAATCATTGACATCATCTTGAATTTAACCGTCCGACCCTTCAACAAATGAATCCACGAAAACAACCGTCGGAGGCACCTACCAGGGAACATCATCTTCTTATTGGTGGAAAGAAGTGGGACTCGAAGGTACCACCAATGTGAGTCGATCGAAATGGGTCAATTCTACCATGGTGGTACACCCAAAACTACATGGTTCGCATCTGCCTACATCTCGCCGTCATCACCGTCACCCTGGCGATGTGCACCCACCATCACTGTCATTAATTGGGTGGTGCGTGACACATACGCCCCATAAGGATGATGATGCGCCATTACCCGCTACTTACTTTGTGGCGAAGCTCGCGTCGAGATTACATGATATGTGGCGCTATTCGTGCCACGCTGCCCTGCTCCTGCTCTTCATCCCTGATTAACGTATGCCTATGAACGTATAAATGTACATACACGTCACATCCTTCGAGCATGCTATTATGGACATGGGAACGGAATAGCTATGCCATTTCCATTATGTACACTGGAAGTAAGCAGAGGGACCGCGCAGCAATAGTTGCCATTTCCATTTGGAAATTCAACCCCTCTTCCTGTGCTTCTCTTACAGCTATGCATATAAAAAGAGGGAGGGAGAGAGTAACCGCACCTCCACACCTCGTCCCAACTACTGACTGAACCCCATACCTTACCCTTCCCATCTCTTTTCTCTCAACCCACCATTGATGCCCTTCAATTCATGCCAACCACTCTCTTCTGAAGAAAGAGAGAAGTTCCACTGCCATCACTTCCCCTCCTTGGGAAAGACACATACATATGTGAAGACACAAGCTGCAGCGGCGTGTTTCTGTTTGTTCTTCTTTTGCAGCACCATTGATGCCCTTCAATTCATGCCAACTACTCTTTTCTGAAGAAAGAGAGAAGTTCCACTGCCATCACTTATTTCCCCTACTTGGGAAAGACACAAGCTGCAGCGGCATGTTTCTGTTTCTTCTTCTTTTGCTTGCTGCATACTAAGTGATCGAGCCTAGTGGGAGGACAGAGGGAGAAATTGGCCGCCATACTAAGTGATCGAGCCTAGTGGGAGGACAGAGGGAGAAATTGGATGGTGGAGTTTATGGCGGTCGTGGTGATCAGGGGGTACGACGCGTAGCGGGACCCGGGGGGAGCAGATGTGGGAGGTGGGGTACAGCAGCGCTGCCATGTCCGCCACTCCCCTTCCTTCCTCATGCTCGTCCGTGTTCCTTCTCTTTTTTTCTTTTTCTTTTTGTGTTCCATTCTTTCCGATCATCTCCTGTTTCTGAGTTAACGCACTTTGGACATCCTTTTGTGATCTTATTCTCCTCAGTAAGTATGCGTATGTGTATGAAGAAGCACAATCATAATGTTAATAAAGGTGGCGGAGATGATTAGCAAGCCGGAGAAGGAGGACACCGTGACATCGGCGCCGCCTCTCGGCACCTTTCTTGCCGTCCCTCCTTCGCCAGTAATCCCTGCCACCACCCGTGAATGATCGCGCGTGGGCCCTGTCCCGCAGGTCCCGTGATGATTCCTCCCACCCGTGAACGACGACGCTACAAGGCGTGGAGACCCCGCAGGTCCCGTGATGATCCCTCCCACCCGTGAACGACGCAACAAGGCGTGGGGACCCCGCAGGTCCCGTGATGATCCCTCCCACCCGTGAACGACGCAACAAGGCGTGGGGACCCCGCAGTTCCCGTGATGATCCCTCCCACCCGTGAACGACGTCACAAGGCGACCCCGCAGGTCCCGTGATGATCCCTCCCACCCGTGAACGACGCGGCTGCCGAGCGGTGGCGACGTACGAGCCTCTCTCGCATCACACTAATTACTGTCTTTAATACTAATCTAATCGAATGGCATCCGGGGATTACACGTCCTCGCCAACCCGCCCTCCCTCGGCACCTTCCTTGCCGTCCCCTCGGGCTGCTCCTTCGCTGTCCGGTGTGAGGGGGCGGGCGCGTTCGTTGCCGTCCCGCCCGCCTCGTGGGTGGTGGCCAGCGTGTGGAACTCCAAGGAGGTGTTCCCGCTGGAGGTTCGGGGGGCAGGGCGTTGGCGGCGAGGGCTGGCGCGGGCGAGCCGCGCGGTGGACCGGGCGCTACCGTGGCTGCGCATACCCCGCTGGAGCGGCTCGCACGCCGCCATCACTCGGCAGCCGGGGCCCCCCCACGCCGTGTTGTCCGCGTGACGAAGTTCACGGGTGGGATGTATCAGGGGTGGGAGTTCAGGGGTGTGAAGGATCACGGGAAGGCGCACTACTTGCGCGTGCGCCTGCTCCTGTGAGACGATGTGGATGTCTCGTAAGGGCTGTTTCTGCTTGGACGAGATCTGCATGTTAATGATGGTGACGATAACGTGGGCAGACGATGAGGTTTCCAATCACTCATAATCATTGACGACTGAAACGGGTTCATAGGATAACATGCGGATCCCATCATCGCTGGCTTAAGCTATTTCAGTGTGTGAACAGTTCCCTTTCGCATTCACCTCACGGGTGGTTTTTTTTAGAACGAATGGATTCGAGGCGTCTATAAATACAATGGTTCTGATACACATTCGAGTCATTCGAGTACGAGTGACTGACTGTGTGTACGAGTGATGGCTAAGTGTTTAATATTTTTTATCTTTATGCTAATTACTATATTTGTTTTGATAATGTCAGTTTATGGGATAAGTAAAGAAGAGTGCTGCAGGCTTCGTCTGCCGTGCTGCTCCTCGTGCTGCTCCTCTTCAGCTATTAAGATTAATAGCACTGTGTAGTTTGTTATTGTAATCCTCCTCGTACTTTATCTAGTGAATGTGTTTTAATTTTGTAATATATATGGTTGTGTTTGTACGTGGATATTATGAATGAAATGAAATGAGGAGGTTAAATCTGTGTTACGGTAAAAATTTTCTTTTGTTTTTTGTTTTTTTTTTTTTTCTTTCTTTGTTTTTTCAGGTTTGATAGGAGATCCAAGCGCTTCGATCACCTGCCGGCAAAGGAGGAGTACTTGGCTCTGCCTCCTCGTGCTCGCTCGCGGATGAGGGCCCGGTGCTCATGCCAATGTTGACCTCCGACTCGGCACCGCCGGCGAAGCTCGAGTACAGGCCTTCCGTCTGCGGGAAGGCATTCGGGTCGTACCAGGCCCTGGGCGGGCACAATGCCAGCCATCGGAAGCCTAGCAGCGGCGTCGAGGAAGCCTCGGCCTCGGGGCTCTTCCACGGCAAGCGCAAGCACCACCGCGGCGGCCTCCGGCGGCGGCAGGGTGCACCGGTGCTCCCTCGGTGTGCCTGAAGACGTTTCCGTTGGGGCAAGCGCTGGGGGGCACAAGAGGTACCACAACGACGGGAGCGTCGGCAGCGGCAGTCCCTCGGCGGCGATGACGTCGTCGGAGGCGGCGAGCTCGAGGCACAGGGCGTTCTATCTGAACCCGCCAACGTCGCCGAACCCGGAGTTCGACGACGTAAACGGGGTGCAGAGCCTGTCAGCCTTCAAGAAACCGAGACCTGTCATCCCGGCATGAGCGAGTCAACTCCAGTGCGTGGAATATTGGTCATTCGTTGTGTACAGAGAATGACCCATTCTTTGTAGCTGAAGTCGATTCTTTCCCTAACGTCAAATTGATTTCTTTAGAAATCGTTTTCGATGGAGGAATTTACCTGCTTTAGTAAATTCATGTTGAATTGTATTTCTCAATTGTGTTGCCAATCTTTTTGTACGTATCATAAAAAATAATTTTCACGATTCTTTTGCGGAGGTTCTTTAGACCTATTATTATAACTCACTGTTTATTCCGTGCCACAGACTGGGATCATTCTGATGCCTGATATCAAACTCTCTTATTGTTCACATTTTTTCATTCTGGGATTTACCGAACAACTTCAACTTCGTTATCGGGAAGTTATATTAGCTGGTGCCTTGGTGTTTATATTTTTGCTTCCAGAAGGAGTCATGGCAGCTACGATCGGTCAGGTAAGATGAATATTGAGACAACCTTGTAAATATTTTTCTTCTCATCCAGCTTAATATAATAATTATTATATTGTAGGGATTTTCAACTAAGCTTTTGTTAGAGATCATTATTGGGTACTTGCAGTCGGGTAAACCTATTGCAAATATAACATTCACAACATACGGCTCTACTGCACTTGTTACGGCAAAATTTTTCATTGTACAACTGAAGCTAGCACATTACATGAAGATTCCTCCAAAAGTAATGTTCTTGATACAGGTATTTTCTGGTTAGCTTCGGTGTCCAACTGTGGACCTTATAGTCGGTGAAAAATATATGTTATCCAGAATTATTGCCCAAAGGAAGTACTTGGACATGCCCTTGGGAAAGAAGGTCATTCGCATTAGGAGTCACATGGGGTGTTATAGGTCCAACTAGAATGTTCTATCCTCATGGCACGTACTCCATCATCTTTATCTTCATTATTATTGGATTCCTTGCACCGGTGGGAGTGTGGATATTATCACGTTTATACCCAAAAAAAACATGGATAAGACTTATTAACTGGCCAGTTATATTCAGTGTTGGTTCCATCATGCCTCCTGCCACTTCGGTTATTATTTGGTCATGGTTTATAGTTGGCTTAATATTTAACTACTTTGTCTTCCGAAAGTTCAAAAGGTGGTGGGCGCATTATAATTATCTGTTATCAGTTGGATTGAATTTCGGAGCAGCTTTTTTTAACTATTTTTGTTATTATATTTCTTCAATTTCGGGATATATATGGACCAGATTGGTGGGAATTAGAGATGGATGATCATTGCCCCTCGGCTCATTGTCCTACAGCATCAGGAGTTGTCGTAGAAGGTTGTCCCATGATCAATTGAGTGATCAATCGTAGGTGACTACCATTAATTTGTCGAAAGGGTGTTATTGTTTATGATTCAGTTATTAAAACAACATAATTTGTTGTTAAAATAGATACTTTGACCTGTACAATCTCTTGGGTACGGAGTAAAAAATAAAAGGAGCTCTAACAAACGAGGTAAGGTCTAAAACTAACACCACACAAATTTTTCGTATAAAAGGTTTATGAGAAAGTGATTATTTTGCTATGCTAAAGAAACTTTATAAATTATTATATTTTATTCCACAAAAAAAACACCTTCATCTATGTGTCGTCAAGTCCCGAAGACGATGTTCATGTTGTTCAACAGAGAATATCATTGTCATTTAATAAAATAATATAATAATATCAAAATAAGATATTTAGATTAAAATAACCCATAGATTATGCGCTTATTAATCTTGAATTACTATTTTTTTTTAATATTGAATTAACGTTTAGATTAACAATACAATATAATGTTTCACCCATCCCATATATATGAGGGTTAAATTGAAAATGCATATTTACAAATCTCATCAAGTTTAGCAATTCAGCTTTTCACCGGAAATCAAAAGGGGTAAAATTAGATATACATATTCTTGTTCGCATTTCTAAGTCTTCGCTACAAGAGAGAAAAATTTGAGCTAATATTTTTTTTATTTTAGTGGTGTTGAGAACACTAATGTAGTACGGAGTGTTATCCTCAAGATTCTTGTATTAATTTTTTTTTATCATATTAAAAAATATTAAATTTATTTTATATCATTATATTATTTTTAAATATGACAAAATGGTTGTAACATCGAGAGTTTTTACATATACATCCTTTTGACAATCGAATATCCCTTCCATTCGGATTTCTCAAGGAGACAATCGAATAGTGTTTCACATCCCTAATCGAATGTACTTGAGGAATCCTCTACGATGAGCCTTGAAAACTGGTACTCCTTCGTTGCTCTTGGCTTAATTACCTTTGTGCTATTGTAGTACATCGAATCTAAAAAGATGATTACATTAATGATATCGAGGGTCGATTGAGATGTCGATCACGTGTCGACCACACGTAGGATGTGGTATCTTATATCGATCTCCCAAGAGGTGGCTCTTCATTATTTATGCAATCTACACTTGAAACAATATATATATATATATATATATATATATATTAGTATATTCAGGTTATTATAAGCCAAACACCATTAGTAATCTGAGGGGGTCTAGGAACAATTTACAGAAATATTTAGACATAGTGGAGCATCAGCAGCAGTAGCAGAATCTCCACCACTATACTATTATTATATGATGTTTTAGCCTTAAAATATATTATACGACCTTTCCACTGTCATCCTCGATGATAAACCCAATTCTGATTCACTGAATGAGCCATCAGTTTCAAGCATAAAATTGAAGTTAGGAGAACTCCCTGGACTGATAATAACACATGCCCAACTAAGCATTTTCACATACATGTTGTTTGAGTTTCAAACTTTCATTGCACGATAAGAAGGAAGGATGAGGCTTGTGATTGCAAAACTTGGCATCGTTTCTACTAAGCCACAGCATCGAAAGAGAGTTGGAATATGATTTAGGTTGTTGTTGGAAGAAATCAACATTTGACCTCCACAAAAAGCTACACTGGACCAGAAAATACCATTTGCGATTGAAAGCCAAAGAGGATCTGAAACTTGTCCGTCATGTTAATTTGGTGTGCATTTATTTCATTAAACTTGTCTCGTGATGTTGTTGCATAAGGTTGTCTCGTGATTGATCTGTTGTTGCATAAGGTTGTCTCGTGATTGATCGAAACGATCGCTAATGCAAGATGTTTTGCTTCTGGAAAGCAGCAAAAGATGGGATGATTAGCCGTCGCTTGTGAATTCTTGTTCTTTGGGGTATGGTTGGGTGTACAGAGAGACCATTTTGTCTCCTTCTTTATGACTTTGACGATCACCCGGGAGATGAGATGATTTGCTCGACTCTGCTGTAATGAAAGAGGTGGTCATGCTTGATCAGCATGGATGGATCTTATCGTGGTATGTATTGCTCCAATAACACAACAAGGCAATCTTCTATAGCTTCCAGAAACAACAACTAAGAAAGGATAGGAAAGAGATGAGAAATCTGACTGCTGAGAGATTTGAACTGTTTTGTTGCTAACAGCATAGAACTAAATAAGAAGAAGATGCAAAGAACTCAGATATCAGGAAAACTAATTTGTTAATCTTAAACATGTCAACGATCGACAAAAAGAAACATTATTATGTCACATTTGCTCCACAGCAGAAATTTTATTTTTTGGGTTTGCTTGAATGACAATAATCAGCAAGATTTCAGCAGAAACTGATTAACTATTGTCATATAAATACGAATTTACCCCCCATAAAGGCCGGCAACAATGGCTGATCCTCTCTTAGCATCATGCAAGCACTGCTGTCGATGATCTTAATGGCTGTTCACTGCTTGTAGCAAGAACCAGGGCCCAATGGAGCAGTTCTGCCTGGTCCTGCTACCGGCGCAACAGCAACCCCACTTTGGTTGAGCAAACATCTGAATCTAGCCAATCTTCCTGTGGCTTGCCTTGGGTCCTTGGCTAGTTTGTCAAGAGGAGTCCACAACCTCTCTTTGGAAAAAACAAATCGATTGCAGAATTCGGTAGATTCACGAAAGATGATCAGAAACACTTAATTAACAATGGCGTGAATTTTGACAAACAGTTTATACAAGTATTGATCTTTATCTCTGCTTTTGATACTACACAATACATTTTTCAGATATGAGTAGCATGCATGTTGAAGAAGACAACTTGATAATATGATTCTGTCGAAGTAAGGAGACAGCAGAGGTAGCACTCGGCTGGTTTGGTGCAGGTTGGTTATTCTTGAATCTTTCATATGAAAAAATTAAGTAGAATTATTTACCTCTATATCATAAATCTTGTATTGGCAAGTTTGATATTCTATACTACCACAGTACTTTGGATGCACAAGAAGATATCACTTGTTCTACAAACATGCAAGTTCAGATGTACAAAAGATGGTGGACTCATGCTGAGTTTGTGAATTTGTCAATGCACACATCTAGTGTCAGACCAATAAAGATATTACCATTTTGAAATGTTCAATTGATCTGTATGCGAATATGCATGGACTGATGTTTCCTGTCTGACCGAATGCCGATATTGGAACATATAGTTCGATAGCAATACAATACCATTACTTTTTAATTTGTTTTTCTATTTTATTCAATTATATATATACCGGTCTTATATTGGTTGGGTAGGTTATGGAAACTGATATCTAACCGAGATTTTAATGCTTAGTTTTCGCCAGTATTACCTGCAGCAGCTGCAGCACGAGGCCAGATGGTTTGCTCGATATCAGAGGCATCGATACTTTCTCCCCACATGCACACCTCACCACCAATGACCAATTTTTGCTGCTCAGGCGTGGAGATGTTTGTAAGGGGCTCATTCATGTAGAACTTCTGCCATGGGACATCCAAGTGATCCAAGTACCACTTCTCCTGGTTGCTCACAATGCATCTCATTCCGGCCGCCACCACCTTCTGTGCTACTCCACCACCAAGCCTGCAAGCACACAAGGAAAATTGTCTTATGACACCAACACAATCGATCCGGATCGCTGTACACATAAATAAATCCAAATTTTCAACATGTATTCTGATTTTTCTTTTTTTTTCGGGTGAGGATCTGGGAGAGGAAACACATGAGGTTTTTGAATGATGTAAAATAGTGTATCATCATAACTTTTTGTTTTGACTAGACAGATTGGACAAAGAAAAAATGGCATCAGGAGCATAATGCAATTAACATTCTATAAGAAATAATGATCTGATCTCATTGGATGATAAGTTTGTGCTGCATTAGTTTGTTCAGTTTTCCATGCTGACCAAAAGATGATGCTGAAAAAGCAAATTGTTACTATACATGTACATAGTCAAAAGATTATAAATATGTTTATTTTGACTAATATTAGACATTTTACAACATCAACTACAAGTATGATGAATAAATGATGGATGGTCTCTGTTCCAAACGTATCATCATGGTATCGATTATTACATGAGGGTTGTTAATGACCACATTTATTATCCAAAAAATCAACATTTGATGTGTGTTTTATCATTAATGATGAGAACTTACGTTTGACATATTTGAAAGCATATGTAAGATATCTTTCTCGTGTCAAAGTAAACCAAAAATAATTTTGATGAGATAGCTCAAGTTAGCAAAATATTCGATATATATCCCTCAAACATGAGAGACCTATGATCTGATTTATCCAAAGACAATAAAAGAAGGTTAGATCGGCTCCGAAAATTCTGAGAAATCGGCTAAACTATAAATTCTAAGAAATCTTTTTGATGAAAGAGGGATGATCGACGTAAAATACCTCACGAGAAACCAAACACCCCCTTGGGAACCAATGAGAAATAATTACCATATCTTTATCATTCTTGCCATTTGGTAGGCTATCCGAAACAACAGCACTCATCGTGTGCTGACAGCAACAGTAGCATCCCATATCTTGCAAGAACCCAGAGCCCATGGTCATGGTGATGGTGGTGTGCGTGATATGGTTGACGACAGCTCAGTTACGAGCGTTGCGGAGGAGCATCGAGGAATGGCCGGAGCGGGATCGGCGCCCATGGGCCCGGGATCGTGCGGTGGTGGAGGACCTGATGGTGTTCCGGCATCGGCTGCGCCGGTGCGTTGGCAAACGGTGACGAGGTTGAGGTTGTGGTGATGGTGGTCGTCGTGGACGCGGTGGAGTTGGAGACGCGATCGCAGGAAGGGCACATGGTAAGCGTGGTGGGAGGAGTCACGTGCATGTAGAACTGAGGCGACAGCTTCAGAGCTCTCAGCTCTTGCACTTCCTTTTGCAGGAACTCGCAGTCCACCTCTGTTTGCTTCAACTTCGTCCTGAGATTAACCCAAGCATTAACGAGATCAGTATACGAAGGTCACAGCATCATCACACCCAATTAATGGCCGGAGAAAGAATACCTTGCTCTTCGGTTCCGAAACCACACTTCCTCTTGCCTTGGCCTCAGGTTGAGTTGTTTGGCCGACGCCAGTTTTTGCTTCTGTCATCACGCAGGAGAAGCAGACCCATGCTAGCAACGATTGCTACACCAACGTGTATCGGTAGTCACGGAAGTAGACTTGTCTGACCACGAGGTACCTCCTTAGAGACGACGAGGTTTCCGATCACTCATGACCATTGACGACTGAAACGGGACCCATAGGACCAACATGTGGATCCCATCAACGCTGGCTTAAGGTGTTTAAGCGGGTGAAGATTTGCACGTCGCATGAAGTATTTTGCTGGCTTTGCTCACGTCGCTGTCACGGTCACCATCATTTTACGGGTGAGCTTTTGAGAGACAGTGGGTTCACGGATAAACCTTTGAGAGGCAGTGGGTTCCCAAATCGTTTATAAAATGGTTCTGAGCGAGTGAGTGAAATAGTAGTGTGTGAGATATGACCAAGGGTGCGATTCTGGTTGTCTTAATTTTATTTATTTTAATGATGATAATTATTATTTTTATTTATCTATCTTGGATGTGTGATTAAGTGTTAGGAATATGCTTTAATTTTGTTAATAAAAGATGCGGAGATGGTTAGCGGGCCGGAGAAGGAGATCGTTGGGTTTGTCCGTGGGTGCATCAAGACCGTGGCCTGAGGCACTCCCTTTCCTTGTTATTACCCTCACCCTCGAAGCACCACACCGCCCCCATCTATGTGAAGGTGGACCTCCGCGGCTCCTCCTACTTGTACGAGATCTGCCGGACGCGTTACTAATGGTGGTGACGGCAACGTGGGCAGCCGACCGAGACTTACCTAACCACGATGTGCCTCTTCAGAGACGATGCGATTTCCGATCACTCATGACCATTGGTGACTTAAGCGGGACCCATAGGACCAACATGTGGATCCCATCAGCCCTGGTTTAAGGTATATAAGCGGATGAATATTTACTAGTCGCACGAAGTACTTTGCTAGCTTTGCTCATCCGCGAGCACGAGGAGGCAGAGTGCTAAGTGCTCCTCCTTTGTCGGCAAGTGATCGAAACACTTAGGTCCGAGGGAGAATCGTTTCGTATCAAACCTGAAAAAAAAAAAGCAAAAAAATTAAAAACGAAAAAGAAAAAAAAAATTGTGCAAAGTACTTCGTGCGAAATCTATATTTTCATCAATTTCGATATGGCCTTTTGTGTTCTTACATCTATGTAATTATTTCTCATTGGTTCCTGAGGGGATGTCTAGTTTCTCGTGAGGTATTTTGCCTCGATCATCCCTCTTTCATCAAAAAGATTTCTCAGAATCTCATAATTTTCGGAGCCCAACTAACCTTCTTTTATTGGCTTTGGATAAATCAGATCATAGATCTCTCATGTTTGAGGGATATATATCGAATATTTTGCTAACTTGAGCTATCTCATCAAAATTATTTTTGGTTTACTTTGACACGAGAAAGATATCTTACATATGCTTTCAAATATGGCAAATGTAAGTTCTCATCATTAATGATAAAACACACATCAAATGTTGATTTTTGGATAATAATTATGATCACTAACAACCCTCACGTATTCAGTGATACCATGATGATGCATGGGAACAGAGACCATCCATCATTCATCATACTTGTAGTTGATGTTGTAAAGTGTCTAATATTAGTCAAAATAAACATATTTATAAACCTTGACTGTGTATATATATATAGTAACAGTTTGCTTTTTTATCATCCATCCTTTGGTCTGCATGGCAAACTGAACAAACTAATGAAGCACAAACTTATCGACCAATGAGATCAGATCATTATTTCTTATAGAATGTTAATTGCATTATGCTCTTGATGCCATTATTTCAACTTCCAATCTGTCTAGTCAAAACAAAGGTTACTGCTTATATGATAGACTATCTTACATCATTCAGAAACCTCATGTGTTGCCTCTCTCAAATTCCCCCCTCCCCGCAAAAAAAACACATAATATATGTTGAAAATTTCGATTTATCGATGTGTACATCGATCTGGATCGATTGTGTTGGTGTCATCACTGACAATAAGACAATTTTCCTTGTGTGCTTGCAGGCTTGGTGGTAGAAAAATTAGGACAAGTGGTACTTGCTTTATATATTCTTCAAGATTTATTTAAGATTATAAATAGATTTTTAAAATTTATATATTAAATTGTATATTTCTTTTTTTTTTTCTATGAATCCCTAATTAAAAAAATATTTTCATATTCTTATAATGTAACTCAAAATCATAATAAATTATTAATATTATGATGATTCTTAATATGTTTATTTAAAAAACTAGAAAATATCTCGTTATGATCGATGCAACCTTTGTTGGTAAAATCTTTGATCGTAAATCTAACCATTATATCGTTTAATATTATTCTTTAAATTATATTTATATAATAGACTCTTTTATATTTATTAAGCAATTCGATGAGTTCTCAAACATCATTCTAGTCATTAATTTCAATTCTTCTTTTATTGCATCATACCATTTTTCAAAATCCTTACTTTTCAAAACTTGTGAAAACAATGAGAAATTATTTTAATTTCTATATCATAATCTAATTCTTATAGATATTATATATAATAATCATAAAGAACATATCTCATTTTGTTCTGACTTTTTTTTTAAACTACCGATTGTGATTGTTCTACATGATCATTAGCGATGGCATTAAAATCAAATAAGAGTTTCTCAGTATTATGTTATTATTCACCTAATTAATTCTTTTAATGATTTGAAGAATAACAATCTCTTGAAAATAATAAAGGAATATCAACTTGTATTTTCTCAATATCAAGATTAAATTTTAAGATTTTCACTCATACTTATTTGTTATTTTCTAAAAATTCTGCATTATTAGATTTAATTATCCTCATACTATGATTAGAATAATTATATATATATATATATATATATATATATATATGAATTTTTTTAGATAAATAATAAAATATTTAGAAATAGATATTAAATCTAAATTTCTTTAATGTGAATTGAAGACCCATATATTTTTAGGACAATATGCAATGTTTCAAGTTGAGTATCCTATCAGTTCATAATTGAAAAAAAATGATGAAATTGATTTACTAGGAATCATATTCAAAATGCGCTTGAATGGCATATCGTGGATAAGCAATCCTTCCCCTTGGAGATACCATCATATCCAAGACTGTGGGCTGGTGCATGCTCCTACTCTGAGCGATATACGAAGGCTGATGCTCTTGAAATCGCACAGTAAGCAATGAATGGCTACATAAGCATCCTTTTCAAGGTTGTGGTATGTTTGTTCTTGGAGATTGTCACACTGGCCTAGCTCTGATCATTAACCAGCCATCTGTACCTAGCTCTCAACAAGAGATGGTGAATATGCTAGGGTTATACCTAGATCATTACAGGCATATGACTTTTTAGGACAAAAAGTTTGCATACAGATATATTTGAGTGTAACAGACATCTGAACTAAGAAGAAAGTAATTATTTTTTCTTATGTGATGTCTAGTTTCCTTTCATCAGTTGAAATATTATTTCTTGCAATGTATGACCCATATAATCTCCATCACACTACTGTTGTCAGTGTCTCTGCATCATCCCCTCATGCACATTTATCAGTGGCACATATGATCAGACTTCTTAAAATATACTTAAGTTTTAATTACATGCTAAGCAGGCCTACTTCTTCTCTGTGGTCATGCACATATATTAGTGGCACATATGACCCTCTGCTCTGATGAACATTGAACAAACCCCTAAGAATATACATTCTGGTGATAAGAATTGGGGACAAAAGCTCCTGTATGATGCCTCACATGCATGAATTATCATCTGCACTTGTGTATGTTTTTAAATGGTTCATATGTGTATACCTGTAATTTATATATCAGTATGAGTTTTATGGTGCTTCTTAGTTTCTTCATGACTGAATCTTTTTGTACTTCTAAACAAGAATATTTTCAGGTATGCAGAAAGAAGGGGAGTAAACGTGTTGGCTGAGATTGATGTGCCCGGCCATGCTCTCTCATGGTAGATAAAGTCCAAAGGCCTTTTAGCTCTTATTTTGTTGTATGGATTTAAAAATTCTTGAATTTTTAACTAAAAGAAATCATGTTGTTATTATATTAACTCATACTGCTCTTGGTGATCATAGCCTGCATCTTCAAAGATGTCTTATTTTCTGCAATGCAATAATATTCTTTTTCAATTTATTTGATTTTTCTCTGTGAATTGGGTTGGGAGTGATTACACAACCCAGATAAAACTCTATAAATTATCTTTTGTAGGGGTGTGGGCTATCCTGATTTGTGGCCCTCAGCTGAATGCCAAGAACCACTTGATGTCAGTAAAGAGTTCACATTCAAAGTAATTGATGGAATTCTTTCTGGTAAATTTTCTTCTTCTTGCTGTTTGCATCTAATACAATACGGTTTCAGTGATTTAGATGTTAACAAGACTAGCCACACATAATAATCAGGTTCCCAGAGGCACCTGACAAATAAAGCCAGAACTTTCTACAAGATTAACAGCAGAGTTTGATCATATCTGCAATTGATAATATTGGATGAATACAATACAGTGAATTGATACCTTTGATGTGACTTCTTTTCTAAGAATTTATTCTCAAAGTTCATGATATTTTTAGTTTAGAAAAGCAAGTTAGATTATCTTTCATGATGGTTGTTAGATGAATGACTAATTCCTGATTAATGTTTCAGATTTCACTAAGGTTTTCAAGTTCAGGTTTGTCCATTTGGGGGGGGTGATGAAGTTAACACAAGAAAGCTCATACATTTCCTGTTAATTGTAATAGCACCTCATTTGTTTATGCCTCAACATGTTCTTTTTAGTCATCATGGTCTGTGGTGGGCAAACTTGAAACTTGTAGAGACAACGGAAACTATCAAATACTACTTCACTGATTTAACTTTCTTTTTGGGTCATTTCTTGACATTTGATCTTTACAAAGTCACTTTTCATGTTTTCCTTTTGGACTTTTGTTTTTCTACCATTCATGTTTCATTTGATGTCTCATACAAATAGCAAAAGATGGCTTTAAGAAACAATTGTTTTAGAAGTTTAGATACTTCGAATCAAGGTTTTATTTTAATTTTGGTTACTGGACCCAGACATATCGAGTTTCAAAAAAAGATCTGAAAAATAAAAAATAAAAAAAAGGTTATTTTTTTTTATTTTTGGTTACTGGCCAATCATTGACATCATCTTGAATTTAACCGTCCGACCCTTCAACAAATGAATCCACGAAAACAACCGTCGGAGGCACCTACCAGGGAACATCATCTTCTTATTGGTGGAAAGAAGTGGGACTCGAAGGTACCACCAATGTGAGTCGATCGAAATGGGTCAATTCTACCATGGTGGTACACCCAAAACTATATGGTTCGCATCTGCCTACATCTCGCCGTCATCACCGTCACCCTGGCGATGTGCACCCACCATCACTGTCATTAATTGGGTGGTGCGTGACACATACGCCCCATAAGGATGATGATGCGCCATTACCCGCTACTTACTTTGTGGCGAAGCTCGCGTCGAGATTACATGATATGTGGCGCTATTCGTGCCACGCTGCCCTGCTCCTGCTCTTCATCCCTGATTAACGTATGCCTATGAACGTATAAATGTACATACACGTCACATCCTTCGAGCATGCTATTATGGACATGGGAACGGAATAGCTATGCCATTTCCATTATGTACACTGGAAGTAAGCAGAGGGACCGCGCAGCAATAGTTGCCATTTCCATTTGGAAATTCAACCCCTCTTCCTGTGCTTCTCTTACAGCTATGCATATAAAAAGAGGGAGGGAGAGAGTAACCGCACCTCCACACCTCGTCCCAACTACTGACTGAACCCCATACCTTACCCTTCCCATCTCTTTTCTCTCAACCCACCATTGATGCCCTTCAATTCATGCCAACCACTCTCTTCTGAAGAAAGAGAGAAGTTCCACTGCCATCACTTCCCCTCCTTGGGAAAGACACATACATATGTGAAGACACAAGCTGCAGCGGCGTGTTTCTGTTTGTTCTTCTTTTGCAGCACCATTGATGCCCTTCAATTCATGCCAACTACTCTTTTCTGAAGAAAGAGAGAAGTTCCACTGCCATCACTTATTTCCCCTACTTGGGAAAGACACAAGCTGCAGCGGCATGTTTCTGTTTCTTCTTCTTTTGCTTGCTGCATACTAAGTGATCGAGCCTAGTGGGAGGACAGAGGGAGAAATTGGCCGCCATACTAAGTGATCGAGCCTAGTGGGAGGACAGAGGGAGAAATTGGATGGTGGAGTTTATGGCGGTCGTGGTGATCAGGGGGTACGACGCGTAGCGGGACCCGGGGGGAGCAGATGTGGGAGGTGGGGTACAGCAGCGCTGCCATGTCCGCCACTCCCCTTCCTTCCTCATGCTCGTCCGTGTTCCTTCTCTTTTTTTCTTTTTCTTTTTGTGTTCCATTCTTTCCGATCATCTCCTGTTTCTGAGTTAACGCACTTTGGACATCCTTTTGTGATCTTATTCTCCTCAGTAAGTATGCGTATGTGTATGAAGAAGCACAATCATAATGTTAATAAAGGTGGCGGAGATGATTAGCAAGCCGGAGAAGGAGGACACCGTGACATCGGCGCCGCCTCTCGGCACCTTTCTTGCCGTCCCTCCTTCGCCAGTAATCCCTGCCACCACCCGTGAATGATCGCGCGTGGGCCCTGTCCCGCAGGTCCCGTGATGATTCCTCCCACCCGTGAACGACGACGCTACAAGGCGTGGAGACCCCGCAGGTCCCGTGATGATCCCTCCCACCCGTGAACGACGCAACAAGGCGTGGGGACCCCGCAGGTCCCGTGATGATCCCTCCCACCCGTGAACGACGCAACAAGGCGTGGGGACCCCGCAGTTCCCGTGATGATCCCTCCCACCCGTGAACGACGTCACAAGGCGACCCCGCAGGTCCCGTGATGATCCCTCCCACCCGTGAACGACGCGGCTGCCGAGCGGTGGCGACGTACGAGCCTCTCTCGCATCACACTAATTACTGTCTTTAATACTAATCTAATCGAATGGCATCCGGGGATTACACGTCCTCGCCAACCCGCCCTCCCTCGGCACCTTCCTTGCCGTCCCCTCGGGCTGCTCCTTCGCTGTCCGGTGTGAGGGGGCGGGCGCGTTCGTTGCCGTCCCGCCCGCCTCGTGGGTGGTGGCCAGCGTGTGGAACTCCAAGGAGGTGTTCCCGCTGGAGGTTCGGGGGGCAGGGCGTTGGCGGCGAGGGCTGGCGCGGGCGAGCCGCGCGGTGGACCGGGCGCTACCGTGGCTGCGCATACCCCGCTGGAGCGGCTCGCACGCCGCCATCACTCGGCAGCCGGGGCCCCCCCACGCCGTGTTGTCCGCGTGACGAAGTTCACGGGTGGGATGTATCAGGGGTGGGAGTTCAGGGGTGTGAAGGATCACGGGAAGGCGCACTACTTGCGCGTGCGCCTGCTCCTGTGAGACGATGTGGATGTCTCGTAAGGGCTGTTTCTGCTTGGACGAGATCTGCATGTTAATGATGGTGACGATAACGTGGGCAGACGATGAGGTTTCCAATCACTCATAATCATTGACGACTGAAACGGGTTCATAGGATAACATGCGGATCCCATCATCGCTGGCTTAAGCTATTTCAGTGTGTGAACAGTTCCCTTTCGCATTCACCTCACGGGTGGTTTTTTTTAGAACGAATGGATTCGAGGCGTCTATAAATACAATGGTTCTGATACACATTCGAGTCATTCGAGTACGAGTGACTGACTGTGTGTACGAGTGATGGCTAAGTGTTTAATATTTTTTATCTTTATGCTAATTACTATATTTGTTTTGATAATGTCAGTTTATGGGATAAGTAAAGAAGAGTGCTGCAGGCTTCGTCTGCCGTGCTGCTCCTCGTGCTGCTCCTCTTCAGCTATTAAGATTAATAGCACTGTGTAGTTTGTTATTGTAATCCTCCTCGTACTTTATCTAGTGAATGTGTTTTAATTTTGTAATATATATGGTTGTGTTTGTACGTGGATATTATGAATGAAATGAAATGAGGAGGTTAAATCTGTGTTACGGTAAAAATTTTCTTTTGTTTTTTGTTTTTTTTTTTTTTCTTTCTTTGTTTTTTCAGGTTTGATAGGAGATCCAAGCGCTTCGATCACCTGCCGGCAAAGGAGGAGTACTTGGCTCTGCCTCCTCGTGCTCGCTCGCGGATGAGGGCCCGGTGCTCATGCCAATGTTGACCTCCGACTCGGCACCGCCGGCGAAGCTCGAGTACAGGCCTTCCGTCTGCGGGAAGGCATTCGGGTCGTACCAGGCCCTGGGCGGGCACAATGCCAGCCATCGGAAGCCTAGCAGCGGCGTCGAGGAAGCCTCGGCCTCGGGGCTCTTCCACGGCAAGCGCAAGCACCACCGCGGCGGCCTCCGGCGGCGGCAGGGTGCACCGGTGCTCCCTCGGTGTGCCTGAAGACGTTTCCGTTGGGGCAAGCGCTGGGGGGCACAAGAGGTACCACAACGACGGGAGCGTCGGCAGCGGCAGTCCCTCGGCGGCGATGACGTCGTCGGAGGCGGCGAGCTCGAGGCACAGGGCGTTCTATCTGAACCCGCCAACGTCGCCGAACCCGGAGTTCGACGACGTAAACGGGGTGCAGAGCCTGTCAGCCTTCAAGAAACCGAGACCTGTCATCCCGGCATGAGCGAGTCAACTCCAGTGCGTGGAATATTGGTCATTCGTTGTGTACAGAGAATGACCCATTCTTTGTAGCTGAAGTCGATTCTTTCCCTAACGTCAAATTGATTTCTTTAGAAATCGTTTTCGATGGAGGAATTTACCTGCTTTAGTAAATTCATGTTGAATTGTATTTCTCAATTGTGTTGCCAATCTTTTTGTACGTATCATAAAAAATAATTTTCACGATTCTTTTGCGGAGGTTCTTTAGACCTATTATTATAACTCACTGTTTATTCCGTGCCACAGACTGGGATCATTCTGATGCCTGATATCAAACTCTCTTATTGTTCACATTTTTTCATTCTGGGATTTACCGAACAACTTCAACTTCGTTATCGGGAAGTTATATTAGCTGGTGCCTTGGTGTTTATATTTTTGCTTCCAGAAGGAGTCATGGCAGCTACGATCGGTCAGGTAAGATGAATATTGAGACAACCTTGTAAATATTTTTCTTCTCATCCAGCTTAATATAATAATTATTATATTGTAGGGATTTTCAACTAAGCTTTTGTTAGAGATCATTATTGGGTACTTGCAGTCGGGTAAACCTATTGCAAATATAACATTCACAACATACGGCTCTACTGCACTTGTTACGGCAAAATTTTTCATTGTACAACTGAAGCTAGCACATTACATGAAGATTCCTCCAAAAGTAATGTTCTTGATACAGGTATTTTCTGGTTAGCTTCGGTGTCCAACTGTGGACCTTATAGTCGGTGAAAAATATATGTTATCCAGAATTATTGCCCAAAGGAAGTACTTGGACATGCCCTTGGGAAAGAAGGTCATTCGCATTAGGAGTCACATGGGGTGTTATAGGTCCAACTAGAATGTTCTATCCTCATGGCACGTACTCCATCATCTTTATCTTCATTATTATTGGATTCCTTGCACCGGTGGGAGTGTGGATATTATCACGTTTATACCCAAAAAAAACATGGATAAGACTTATTAACTGGCCAGTTATATTCAGTGTTGGTTCCATCATGCCTCCTGCCACTTCGGTTATTATTTGGTCATGGTTTATAGTTGGCTTAATATTTAACTACTTTGTCTTCCGAAAGTTCAAAAGGTGGTGGGCGCATTATAATTATCTGTTATCAGTTGGATTGAATTTCGGAGCAGCTTTTTTTAACTATTTTTGTTATTATATTTCTTCAATTTCGGGATATATATGGACCAGATTGGTGGGAATTAGAGATGGATGATCATTGCCCCTCGGCTCATTGTCCTACAGCATCAGGAGTTGTCGTAGAAGGTTGTCCCATGATCAATTGAGTGATCAATCGTAGGTGACTACCATTAATTTGTCGAAAGGGTGTTATTGTTTATGATTCAGTTATTAAAACAACATAATTTGTTGTTAAAATAGATACTTTGACCTGTACAATCTCTTGGGTACGGAGTAAAAAATAAAAGGAGCTCTAACAAACGAGGTAAGGTCTAAAACTAACACCACACAAATTTTTCGTATAAAAGGTTTATGAGAAAGTGATTATTTTGCTATGCTAAAGAAACTTTATAAATTATTATATTTTATTCCACAAAAAAAACACCTTCATCTATGTGTCGTCAAGTCCCGAAGACGATGTTCATGTTGTTCAACAGAGAATATCATTGTCATTTAATAAAATAATATAATAATATCAAAATAAGATATTTAGATTAAAATAACCCATAGATTATGCGCTTATTAATCTTGAATTACTATTTTTTTTTAATATTGAATTAACGTTTAGATTAACAATACAATATAATGTTTCACCCATCCCATATATATGAGGGTTAAATTGAAAATGCATATTTACAAATCTCATCAAGTTTAGCAATTCAGCTTTTCACCGGAAATCAAAAGGGGTAAAATTAGATATACATATTCTTGTTCGCATTTCTAAGTCTTCGCTACAAGAGAGAAAAATTTGAGCTAATATTTTTTTTATTTTAGTGGTGTTGAGAACACTAATGTAGTACGGAGTGTTATCCTCAAGATTCTTGTATTAATTTTTTTTTATCATATTAAAAAATATTAAATTTATTTTATATCATTATATTATTTTTAAATATGACAAAATGGTTGTAACATCGAGAGTTTTTACATATACATCCTTTTGACAATCGAATATCCCTTCCATTCGGATTTCTCAAGGAGACAATCGAATAGTGTTTCACATCCCTAATCGAATGTACTTGAGGAATCCTCTACGATGAGCCTTGAAAACTGGTACTCCTTCGTTGCTCTTGGCTTAATTACCTTTGTGCTATTGTAGTACATCGAATCTAAAAAGATGATTACATTAATGATATCGAGGGTCGATTGAGATGTCGATCACGTGTCGACCACACGTAGGATGTGGTATCTTATATCGATCTCCCAAGAGGTGGCTCTTCATTATTTATGCAATCTACACTTGAAACAATATATATATATATATATATATATATATATTAGTATATTCAGGTTATTATAAGCCAAACACCATTAGTAATCTGAGGGGGTCTAGGAACAATTTACAGAAATATTTAGACATAGTGGAGCATCAGCAGCAGTAGCAGAATCTCCACCACTATACTATTATTATATGATGTTTTAGCCTTAAAATATATTATACGACCTTTCCACTGTCATCCTCGATGATAAACCCAATTCTGATTCACTGAATGAGCCATCAGTTTCAAGCATAAAATTGAAGTTAGGAGAACTCCCTGGACTGATAATAACACATGCCCAACTAAGCATTTTCACATACATGTTGTTTGAGTTTCAAACTTTCATTGCACGATAAGAAGGAAGGATGAGGCTTGTGATTGCAAAACTTGGCATCGTTTCTACTAAGCCACAGCATCGAAAGAGAGTTGGAATATGATTTAGGTTGTTGTTGGAAGAAATCAACATTTGACCTCCACAAAAAGCTACACTGGACCAGAAAATACCATTTGCGATTGAAAGCCAAAGAGGATCTGAAACTTGTCCGTCATGTTAATTTGGTGTGCATTTATTTCATTAAACTTGTCTCGTGATGTTGTTGCATAAGGTTGTCTCGTGATTGATCTGTTGTTGCATAAGGTTGTCTCGTGATTGATCGAAACGATCGCTAATGCAAGATGTTTTGCTTCTGGAAAGCAGCAAAAGATGGGATGATTAGCCGTCGCTTGTGAATTCTTGTTCTTTGGGGTATGGTTGGGTGTACAGAGAGACCATTTTGTCTCCTTCTTTATGACTTTGACGATCACCCGGGAGATGAGATGATTTGCTCGACTCTGCTGTAATGAAAGAGGTGGTCATGCTTGATCAGCATGGATGGATCTTATCGTGGTATGTATTGCTCCAATAACACAACAAGGCAATCTTCTATAGCTTCCAGAAACAACAACTAAGAAAGGATAGGAAAGAGATGAGAAATCTGACTGCTGAGAGATTTGAACTGTTTTGTTGCTAACAGCATAGAACTAAATAAGAAGAAGATGCAAAGAACTCAGATATCAGGAAAACTAATTTGTTAATCTTAAACATGTCAACGATCGACAAAAAGAAACATTATTATGTCACATTTGCTCCACAGCAGAAATTTTATTTTTTGGGTTTGCTTGAATGACAATAATCAGCAAGATTTCAGCAGAAACTGATTAACTATTGTCATATAAATACGAATTTACCCCCCATAAAGGCCGGCAACAATGGCTGATCCTCTCTTAGCATCATGCAAGCACTGCTGTCGATGATCTTAATGGCTGTTCACTGCTTGTAGCAAGAACCAGGGCCCAATGGAGCAGTTCTGCCTGGTCCTGCTACCGGCGCAACAGCAACCCCACTTTGGTTGAGCAAACATCTGAATCTAGCCAATCTTCCTGTGGCTTGCCTTGGGTCCTTGGCTAGTTTGTCAAGAGGAGTCCACAACCTCTCTTTGGAAAAAACAAATCGATTGCAGAATTCGGTAGATTCACGAAAGATGATCAGAAACACTTAATTAACAATGGCGTGAATTTTGACAAACAGTTTATACAAGTATTGATCTTTATCTCTGCTTTTGATACTACACAATACATTTTTCAGATATGAGTAGCATGCATGTTGAAGAAGACAACTTGATAATATGATTCTGTCGAAGTAAGGAGACAGCAGAGGTAGCACTCGGCTGGTTTGGTGCAGGTTGGTTATTCTTGAATCTTTCATATGAAAAAATTAAGTAGAATTATTTACCTCTATATCATAAATCTTGTATTGGCAAGTTTGATATTCTATACTACCACAGTACTTTGGATGCACAAGAAGATATCACTTGTTCTACAAACATGCAAGTTCAGATGTACAAAAGATGGTGGACTCATGCTGAGTTTGTGAATTTGTCAATGCACACATCTAGTGTCAGACCAATAAAGATATTACCATTTTGAAATGTTCAATTGATCTGTATGCGAATATGCATGGACTGATGTTTCCTGTCTGACCGAATGCCGATATTGGAACATATAGTTCGATAGCAATACAATACCATTACTTTTTAATTTGTTTTTCTATTTTATTCAATTATATATATACCGGTCTTATATTGGTTGGGTAGGTTATGGAAACTGATATCTAACCGAGATTTTAATGCTTAGTTTTCGCCAGTATTACCTGCAGCAGCTGCAGCACGAGGCCAGATGGTTTGCTCGATATCAGAGGCATCGATACTTTCTCCCCACATGCACACCTCACCACCAATGACCAATTTTTGCTGCTCAGGCGTGGAGATGTTTGTAAGGGGCTCATTCATGTAGAACTTCTGCCATGGGACATCCAAGTGATCCAAGTACCACTTCTCCTGGTTGCTCACAATGCATCTCATTCCGGCCGCCACCACCTTCTGTGCTACTCCACCACCAAGCCTGCAAGCACACAAGGAAAATTGTCTTATGACACCAACACAATCGATCCGGATCGCTGTACACATAAATAAATCCAAATTTTCAACATGCATTCTGATTTTTCTTTTTTTTTCGGGTGAGGATCTGGGAGAGGAAACACATGAGGTTTTTGAATGATGTAAAATAGTGTATCATCATAACTTTTTGTTTTGACTAGACAGATTGGACAAAGAAAAAATGGCATCAGGAGCATAATGCAATTAACATTCTATAAGAAATAATGATCTGATCTCATTGGATGATAAGTTTGTGCTGCATTAGTTTGTTCAGTTTTCCATGCTGACCAAAAGATGATGCTGAAAAAGCAAATTGTTACTATACATGTACATAGTCAAAAGATTATAAATATGTTTATTTTGACTAATATTAGACATTTTACAACATCAACTACAAGTATGATGAATAAATGATGGATGGTCTCTGTTCCAAACGTATCATCATGGTATCGATTATTACATGAGGGTTGTTAATGACCACATTTATTATCCAAAAAATCAACATTTGATGTGTGTTTTATCATTAATGATGAGAACTTACGTTTGACATATTTGAAAGCATATGTAAGATATCTTTCTCGTGTCAAAGTAAACCAAAAATAATTTTGATGAGATAGCTCAAGTTAGCAAAATATTCGATATATATCCCTCAAACATGAGAGACCTATGATCTGATTTATCCAAAGACAATAAAAGAAGGTTAGATCGGCTCCGAAAATTCTGAGAAATCGGCTAAACTATAAATTCTAAGAAATCTTTTTGATGAAAGAGGGATGATCGACGTAAAATACCTCACGAGAAACCAAACACCCCCTTGGGAACCAATGAGAAATAATTACCATATCTTTATCATTCTTGCCATTTGGTAGGCTATCCGAAACAACAGCACTCATCGTGTGCTGACAGCAACAGTAGCATCCCATATCTTGCAAGAACCCAGAGCCCATGGTCATGGTGATGGTGGTGTGCGTGATATGGTTGACGACAGCTCAGTTACGAGCGTTGCGGAGGAGCATCGAGGAATGGTGTGCGTGATATGGTTGACGACAGCTCAGTTACGACAGCTCACTAAAAAATAATGTGACCTTGTTCATTTTAAAACAACATAAGATAGGTCTCCAAAAAATTTTCTCTCAACTTCGAAAAATCTTCTCTAACAATATTTATATGTTTTTTTTGCTCAAAGTGGTTATAAATTCATGTTGAATTAGCCAAAATTAAATAAATACACAAATTAAATCTTTTAAGGATCGAAATCAGTGAAAATACCAATGTTAAAGACTTATCTTAATTACACTTTATTTATTAGGATTATACTATTTTAGAATAGGTTTCCAAAAACAATATACCTTGTTTGAAAACTATGTAACTAAAAAAACATTCTCTAATAATATACAAGTGGTTTTCGGGTAAAGTGGTTGTAAATTCATCATAAATTGGCCAAATTTATAAAATTAACATAGATTCATCATTTTAAGGGTAAAAAATAGAAAAAATCATTTAAGTCTGTGTAAGTCATTTCCAAAGTATCTTGGAAATTTGATAGTTTTTGAGAAAAGTGGATCATGAGTTATTCTTTTTTAATAAGATTATACTGTTTTTAATATGACTCCAGAAATAATATAACTCTTAGTCTCGAAAATAATTTTTTAATAGAACTTCAGAAAAACAATATTTAACTGGTTTTTTAGATCAAGGTGGTGGTAAATTCACCTTAAACTAGGTTAATTTAGATAATGACAAATTCAATCTTTTAAGGGCTTTAATCAGTGAAAATACCTATTTTAAAGACTAAAATTAGAAACATAGGTATTTGTGCTTATAATTTTTTTTAATTTCCTAAAAAAAATTTAATGGGGTTAAATTTTATTTAATAGGAACCTAAAGATAGTATAATCTCATTCAAAAATAGTATGATCCAGGTTTTAAAAGGATAAAAATTCAGAAAACCTTTTAAGATAATATTCAAGTGATTTTTTGGCCGAAGTAGTTGTAAATTTAACTTAAATTTGATAAAATTAGATAAACAAAACAAATTCAAAATTTAAAGGAATCAAATTATGAAAACACCTATTTTGATACCTTAAGAAAATGATGATCATTTAGAACTATGTTAGTCATTTCAAAGTTATTCTAAATATTTGATAATTTTTAGAAAAAGTGAAACCTAAGTTTCCTTTTTTTTTTCAAACTTCAAAAACCCTTCTCTCATGATATTTAATAAGTTTTTGTTCCAAAACAATTATAAATTCACTGAGTAAGAAAATTTGCTTAAGCGTAATCATCAACTTGTTCCTCAAGAGAGGTGGGCAAAGCTGATACGAAATTTGAATGAAAATTAAAGGCTGAAAATGTACTATAAAATTTAAGTCCCAAAGAAAGACATGGGCATTCTAATGAATGTAGATAAACGATGAAGTTGTCTTGATAAAAACTATTAGAGGTAGAAGAAACTATGATCTATGCCATGAATAAATTCTATAAAGGTGAAAATTTGGGTTTGTAAGGATACATACCATTCAATTATACGAGGAGTGTTGGTCCAGCAGCCTGAAATCCACAACAAAAGCGGTATATTATGCAAAAAAAAAAAAAAGAAACACTTGCATACTTCAAAATATTAAATTAAATTAAAGTTAATAATATCACCTGGTGTGGCTTGGTATGAGCGGTATTTACCAATTCCATAACCTACTAGTACGTGGACCAGAGTAAACCGGATGGTATGTGTGGTACATGGCTTGTACCACCCAATATAGCTGGCATAGGATGACACTAACCTTTTTTCTTTTTTTTTCTTCAGATCTTTTTTTGAGACTCGATATGTCTCGGTCCAGTAACCAAAATTAAAACAAAACCTTTTGATTTGAAGTATCTAAACTTCTAAAACAATTGTTTCTTAAAGCCATCTTTTGCTATTTGTATGAGACATCAAATGAAACATGAATGGTAGAAAAATAAAGTCCAAAAGGAAAACATGAAAAGTGACTTTGTAAAGATCAAATGTCAAGAAATGACCCAAAAAGAAAGTTAAATCAGTGAAGTAGTATTTGATAGTTTCCGTTGTCTCTAGAAGTTTCAAGTTTGCCCACCACTGACCATGATGACTAAAAAGAACATGTTGAGGCATAAACAAATGAGGTGCTATTACAATTAACAGGAAATGTATGAGCTTACTTGTGTTAACTTCATCACCCCCCCCCCAAATGGACAAACCTGAACTTGAAAACCTTAGTGAAATCTGAAACATTAATCAGGAATTAGTCATTCATCTAACAACCATCATGAAAGATAATCTAACTTGCTTTTCTAAACTAAAAATAACATGAACTTTGAGAATAAATTCTTAGAAAAGAAGTCACATCAAAAGTATCAATTCACTGTATTGTATTCATCCAATATTATCAATTGCAGATATGATCAAACTCTGCTGTTAATCTTGTAGATAGTTCTGGCTTTATTTGTCAGGTGCCTCTGGGAACCTGATTATTATGTGTGGCTAGTCTTGTTAACATCTAAATCACTGAAACCGTATTGTATTAGATGCAAACAGCAAGAAGAAGAAAATTTATCAGAAAGAATTCCTTCAATTACTTTGAATGTGAACTCTTTACTGACATCAAGTGGTTCTTGGCATTCAGCTGAGGGCCACAAATCAGGATAGCACACACCCCTACAAAAGATAATTTATAGAGTTTTATCTGAGTTGTGTAATCACTCCCAACCCAATTCACAGAGAAAAATCAAATAAATTGAAAAAGAATATTGCATTGCAGAAAAGAAGACATCTTTGGAGATGCAGGCTATGATCACCAAGAGCAGTATGAGTTACTATAATAACAACATGATTTCTTTTAGTTAAAAATTCAAGAATTTTTAAATCCATACTACAAAATAAGAGCTAAAAGGCCATTGGACTTTATCTACCATGAGAGAGCATGGCCGGGCACATCAATCTCAACCAACACGTTTACTCCCCTTCTTTCTGCATACCTGAAAATATTCTTGTTTAGAAGTACAAAAAGATCCAGTCATGAAGAAACTAAGAAGCTCCATAAAACTCATACTGATATATAAATTACAGGTATACACATATGAACCATTTAAAAACATACACAAGTGCAGATGATAATTTATGCATGTGAGGCATCATACAGGAGCTTTTGTCCCCAATTCTTGTCACCAGAATGTATATTCTTAGGGGTTTGTTCAATGTTCATCAGAGCAGAGGGTCATATGTGCCACTAATATATGTGCATGACCACAGAGAAGAAGTAGGCCTGCTTAGCATGTAATTAAAACTTAAGTATATTTTAAGAAGTCTGATCATATGTGCCACTGATAAATGTGCATGAGGGGATGATGCAGAGACACTGACAACAGTAGTGTGATGGAGATTATATGGGTCATACATTGCAAGAAAAAATATTTCAACTGATGAAAGGAAACTAGACATCACATAAGAAAAAATAATTACTTTCTTCTTAGTTCAGATGTCTGTTACACTCAAATATATCTGTATGCAAACTTTTTGTCCTAAAAAGTCATATGCCTGTAGTGATCTAGGTATAACTTGTTGAGAGCTAGGTACAGATGGCTGGTTAATGATCAGAGCTAGGCCAGTGTGACAATCTCCAAGAACAAACATACCACAACCTTGAAAAGGATGCTTAAGTAGCCATTCATTGCTTACTGTGCGATTTCAAGAGCATCAGCCTTAGTATCTCGCTCAGGGTAGGAGTATGAACCAGCCCACAGTCTTGGATATGATGGTATCTCCAAGGGGAAGGATTGCATATCCACGATATGCCATTGAAGCACATCAATTTCATCATCTTTTTTTCAATTATGAACTGATAGGATACTCAACTTGAAACGTTGCATTTTGTCCTAAAAATATGTGGATCTTCAATTCACATTAAAGAAATTTAGATTTAATATCTATTTCTAAATATTTTATTATTTATCCAAAAAAATTCATATATATATATATATATAATTATTTTAATCATAGTATGAGGATAATTAAATCTAATAATGCAGAATTTTCAGAAAATAACAAATAAGTAGGAGTGAAAATCTTAGAATTTAATCTTTATATTGAGAAAATACAAGTTGATATTCCTTTATTATTTTCAAGGGATTGTTATTCTTCAAATCATTAAAAGAATTGATTAGGTGAATAATAAAATAATAATGAGAAACTCTTATTTGATTTTAATGTCATAGCTAATAATCATGTAGAACAATCATAATCGGTAGTTTAAAAAAAAAGTCAGAACAAAATGAGATATGTTCTTTATGATTATTATATATAATATCTACAAGAATTATATTATGATATAGAAATTAAAATAATTTCTCATTGTTTTCATAAGTTTTGAAAAGCAAAGATTTTGAAAAATGGTATGATGCAATAAAAGAAGAATTGAAATTAATGACTAGAATGATGTTTGAAAACTCATCGAATTGCTTAATAAATATAAAAGAGTCTGTTATATAAATATAACTTAAAGAATAATATTAAACGATATAATGGTTAGATTTACGATCAAAGATTTTACCAACAAAGGCTGCATCGATCATAACAAGATATTTTTCTAGTTTTTTAAATAAACATATTAAGAATCATCATAATATTAATAATTTATTATGATTTTGAGTTACATAATAAGAATATGAAAATATTTTTTTAATTAGGGATTTATACAAAAAAAAAGAAATATAAATTTTAATATATAAATTTTAAAAATCTATTTATAATCTTAAATAAATCTTGAAGAATATATAAAGCAAGTACCACTTGTCCTAATTTTTCTACCACCAAGCCTGCAAGCACACAAGGAAAATTGTCTTATTGTCAGTGATGACACCAACACAATCGATCCAGATCGATGTACACATCGATAAATCGAAATTTTCAACATATATTATGTGTTTTTTTTGCGGGGAGGGGGGAATTTGAGAGAGGCAACACATGAGGTTTCTGAATGATGTAAGATAGTCTATCTTTTTTGGGTGAGGTCGTCTCAATTGACGAACCAACTATAGGTATCGGATGGAGACGTGATGGAACCAATATATAAACTCGACTCGTATCTTGTTATTGTTGCATTGTGATGCGCTCGAAACATCTCTCAACGCTAAGTCGTGTTTGAGGTCAGATAGCGATATACTCTTAGAAAAGAATTGGGACCCGATCACGAAAAGGATCAATCCATTAATACCATGATTATATATATACATATATATATACGAAGAGAGATTTGGAGCAACTTAATACGTCATTGTTTCAGACGGAATTGGTGATAGTTATGAGGGAGAGTGAATAAGAGACGCCACCGCATGTCTCTCTCTCTTTAGGGATTTATGTGGCGAGTAATCGAACAAACTTCAACAATCGATTTTTCTATATCTCAAAATCTATCTTTTCATATGACTTTTTGTGTTCTTACATCTGTCTAATTATTTCTCTTTAGTTCCCGAGGGGGTATTTGGTTTCTCGCTAGGTATTTTATGTCGAGCATCCCTCTTTCATCAAAAAGATTTCTCAGAATTTATAGTTTAGCCGATTTCATGTGTTATGCCACTGTTTTCCGGAGCCCATCTAATCTTCTTTTATTGGCTTTGGATAAATCATATCATAGATCTCTCATGATCGAGGGATATATATCGAATATTTTGCTGACTTGAGCTATCTCATCAAAATTGTTTTTGGTTGACTTTGACACGGGAAAGATATCTTACATATGCTTTCGAATATGTCGAATGTAAGTTCTCATCATTAATGATAAAACACACATCAAATGTTGATTTTTGGATAATAATTGTGATCATTAACAACCCTCACGTATTCAGTGATACCATGATGATGCATGGGTACAGAGACCATCCATCATTCATCATACTTGTAGTTGATGTTGTAAAGTGTCTAATATTAGTCAAAATAAACATATTTATAAACCTTGACTTTGTATATATATAGTAACAGTTTGCTTTTTCATCATCCATCCTTTGGTCTGCATGGCAAACTGAACAAACTAATTAAGCACAAACTTATCGACCAATGAGATCAGATCATTATTTCTTATAGAATGTTAATTGCATTATGCTCTTGATGCTATTATTTCAACTTCCAATCTGTCTAGTCAAAACCAGTGATTGCAAAAGGCGCTCGGGCGCTCGCCTAGGCGCTCGGGCGAGGCGAGGCGAGGCCCGAGCGCCTCGCTAATGTCCCAGGCGGCGCGCTTCAAACAGGCGCCGCCTAGGCGCTCGCCCGAGCCCAGGCGCTGGGCGCTTCGGGCGAGCGCCTGGGTAAACCAAGGCGACCGAACCAGAATTTTAGGTCTGGTTCGGTCCTGGTTCGGTTGTTAGTTGGTTCAATCGAACCAACTAAACCGATATAACCCCAACCCTAACCCTAACCCTAACCCAACACTAACCTGCTGCTGCTGCCGCTCTCGATCCCGATCCCGATCGCGATCTCGTCGCTCGCTGCCGCTGCTCGCCGGTGTCGCTGCTCGCGCCTCCCGCGAGCCTTCCCGCAGTTCGCGCCTCCCGCGAGCCCTCTCGCTGCTCGCGCCTCCTGCGAGCCCTCTCGCTGCTCGCGCCTCCCGCGAGCCCTCTCGCCTCCTGCGAGCCCTCCCGCGAGCCTTCCCGCTGCTCGCGCCTCCCTCGAGGCCTCCCGCTGCTCGCGCCTTCCTCTCCCTTTCCCTTTCCCGCTGCCGCTGCCGCCGCTCGCTGCTGCTGTTGTTGCTGCCGCTCGCCGCTGCTGCTGCCGCCGCTGCTGCCGCCGCTCGCCGCTGCTGCCACCGCCGCTCCCACTCGCTGCTGCTTCCTCGTTTCTCCATCAAGCTCAGTAAAATAATTAAGTTTATTTGAATTTTAAAATAAATAATTTTCTGTTAATAGATTAATAATATATTATTTTGATTTTAATGTTATTAATTTTTATTTATTTGAAATTATTGTTAGGTTTCAACATAAATGGCAAGTGCAGAAAGCAACTCAATAGAGTCTCCAGTGGTATCAAAAAAAGATCCTGCATGGAAGTATAATTATTTGAAGGATCCGAAAGATCCTAATGCAGTGACTTGCATATTCTGTGATAAGACTACCAGAGGTGGTATTTTTCGTGCAAAACAACATCTAGTAGGAAATTTCAAGAATGCAGCAGCTTGCAAAAAATGTCCACCTGAGGTAAAAGAAGAGTTGCTGAATTATATGAATGAAAAGAAGACACAAAAGAATGAATCTTATGGGAATTTACCAGAAGACAATGTTGAACAAATCAGAGATGAAGAAGAAGATTATTCTACGAGTATTAACCCAAGTGAAAAAAGAGTATACGACAAAAAGGGAAAAGAAGTTATGAGTACTAAGAAATGTAGAAAAGGACCGATGGATCTATATATGCTTCAAGGATCCCAGAAACAACAAGGGCAAGCAGGAGGCTCAAAATTGAGACAAACAAATATAAGTGATGCTTGTGATAAAGAAATAAGAGGAAGAACAATTCAGCACATTGCTCGCTTCTTTTATCAGGCTGGTCTTCCCCTTAGTACAACTCGTTTAGACAGTTTTAAGGATATGATTGAAGCTATTGGAAGATATGGTGCAGGATTAAAACCTCCAAGTTATTATGAGATGCGAGTTCCATTGCTGCAAAAAGAGTTGAATTATACAAATGACTTACTAAAGGGTCATAAAGAATCATGGGCAACACGTGGTTGCTCTATTATGTCAGATGTTTGGACTGACAGGAGGCGCAGGAGTATAATTAATTTTATGGTTAATTGTTCTTTGGGGACTATGTTTGTGAAGTCAATAGATGCTTCATCTTTTGTAAAATCTGGAGACAAGATATATGATTTACTTGACAACTTCGTGGAAGAAATTGGAGAACAAAATATCGTTCAAATCATAACCGACAATGGAAGCAACTATGTTTTAGCTGGTAATATTCATCTTTTGATTTTGTTAATTATTTTATCTTTAATTAAGTGTGTTAAATTCTTAAGTCTTATCATTTTTGTTATCCTTTGTCTCAGGTAAATTGCTTGAATCAAAAAGACAACACTTGTATTGGACTCCATGTGCAGCACATTGTATTGATTTAATGTTGGAAGATATTGGAAAGATCTTAGAAATCAAGAAAACCTTAGAAAGGGCAATTTTTGTTGTTGGATTTCTTTATAATCACATTGGGGCTTTGAATATGATGAGAGAATTTACAGGGAATAAAGAATTAGTGAGACATGGTGTTACCCGATTTGCTACTTCATTCTTGACATTACAGAGCGTGCATCGTCAAAAACATACTCTGAGAAATATGTTTACCTCTGAGAAATGGGTGACAAGCAAATGGGCAAAAGAAGCAAAAGGCAAGAGGGCTGCTGATATCATCTTAATGCCATCCTTTTGGAATCATGTAGTTTATATATTAAAGGTAATGGGCCCTCTTGTTCGAGTCCTTCGGTTGGTGGATAATGAAAATAAGCCTGCAATGGGATATATTTATGAGGCTATGGATAGAGCAAAGGAGACGATTAAAAGATCTTTTAATGAAAATGAAGAAAAATATGAGAAAATTTTTACAATCATTGACGAAAGATGGAATTGTCAACTTCATCGTCCCTTACATGCAGCAGGATATTATTTGAACCCTGAATTCTTTTATAAGATTAAATCTGTTGGATTTGATGCAGAAGTTTTGAGTGGGTTATATCAGTGTGTTGCAAGATTAGTTCCCAGCATTGAGGTTCAAGATAAGATTATTCATGAATTATCTTTATATAAAAATGCTGAAGGTCTTTTTGGAATTCCAATTGCCGTTCGATCCAGGACAACTACCTCTCCAGGTATTAATAATTTGATATAATTAATTTCATATATATTATGGTACTATGTTATTGCTAATAATAACATAAATTTTGCAGCTGAATGGTGGAGTCTATTTGGAAATTCCACCCCGAACTTACAGAAATTTGCTATCAAAGTACTTAGTTTGACATGTAGTGCTTCGGGTTGTGAGCGAAACTGGAGTGTCTTTGAGCATGTAAGTATTACTAAATATTTTTATTTTAATTAATTTATTTATTTAGATATATGTATTAATATATTTTTAAATTATATGACATGACAGATTCACTCGAAGAGAAGAAATCGGTTAGAACATCAACGATTGCACGATCTTGTTTACATAAAGTATAATCAAGCTTTGAAGACTCGTCATGATTTGAAAAATAGATTTGATTCAATCTCATTGCAAGATATTGATGATTCAAATGAGTGGTTAGTAGGAGAAATGGGTGCTAACTTGCAAGATGCTGAAGACGAGCTTGTATTTGAAGATGATAGATTGACGTGGGGAGATGTGGCAAGAGCTTCAGGTGCTGGAGAATTACAAACATATACAAGACAGATGTCAAAGAGAAAAATGAGTGCAAAAGCATCAAGCTCGGCTCCTGCTATTGTTGAAGACATAGAGAATGAAACATATCTTGATGAAGAGGAAGGAATCGAAGAACAAGAGGAAGAAGACGAATTCAATGAAGATGATTTGTGTGAAAATGACGATAATATTGATTATGATGAATGACTTTGATGTAAAATTTTAATGTTTTGAATTTTGAAACTTTTTGTTAATGTGACATTGTGATTTTGTATCTTAGATTTTCTTAATTTAATAGCATATTTTTATTTAAAATTTTAAATAATTATATTTATTAATTATATTATATATTTTTATATTTTAGCGCCTCGCTTCGCTCGGGTGAGCGCCTGGGCGAGCGCCTAGCGCCTCGGGCGTTTTTGGACCTTGGCGCCTTTTGGCGCCTAGCGCTTTTTAAATCACTGGTCAAAACAAAAGTTTACTGCTTATATTATGGACTATCTTGCATCATTCAGAAACCTCATGTGTTGCCTCTCTCAAATTCCCCCCTTCCTGCAAAAAAAACACAGAATGTATGTTGAAATTTTGGATTTATCGATGTGTACATCGATCTGAATCGATTGTGTTGGTGTCATCATTGACATAAGACAATTTTCCTTTTGTGCTTGCAGGCTTGGTGGTCGAAAAATTAGGACAAGTGGTACTTGTTTTCTCATCTCTTTCCTATCCTTTCTTAGTTGTGTTTCTGGAAGCTATTGAAGATTGTCCTGTTGTGTTTTATTATCCAAAAAATCAACATTTGATGTGTGTTTTATCATTAATGATGAGAACTTACATTTGACATATTTGAAAGCATATGTATTGCTTGATACCAATTAGAACAAACATGGCAGATCAAGAAAAAATACCAGTTATGAACCACAGTTTTTGGGCTGAGTTGACTCCCAAAGTTGTTGAAAGTCTCTTCCCTGTACATCAAGGAACACAAGTTTTAGAGCAGAAACAACCGAGGACATACAATTCATCCAGATGTAGAGTTCATACCAATTGATGATTTCATATCCATGTGATAATGTTATTTTTTGTGCACGCAAAACAAAATACTTGTAGCCCTGAGATTCATTCATTCCATGTTTATTCAACCTGTAAAAGAAATTACATAATGTTGGAACATAATCTAAAGTTTATATGAGTTAGTGTTAAAAGGTGTTATCTAGAGTTATACTAAATTCCTTGACACCGTTGCTAGGCTTCCGGTGGTTGGCCTTGTGCTCGCCCAGAGCCTAGTAAGACTCGAATGCCTTCTCGCAGACTCAACGACCCGAATGCCGAGTGGGAGGCTAACAATGGCAGGCGATGAGTACCGGACCCTCAGTCGCAGAGCGTCAAGTACTCTTTCTTTGTCGACGCCAAGTACCGGACCCTCTCAAACCTGAAAAAAAAAAAAAAAGAACAAAAGAAAAAAAAGGAAAAATATATTGTGCATAATGAAATAGCAAAAGTTTTACCATGACACAGGATAACACAGATTTAAACTCCTCATTTCCATTCATAGATTTAACATAGTATCATTCATTCATACAAAATAAAAACATACTCCTACATATTAAAATATTAAAACATACCATAACATTTACTCACACATTCACATACATAAATAAAAAGACTAATTTAAAACTACAAACTACATAGTGCTATTAGCAAAAGATGCTGTCTAGGGGGGCAGCATTTCAAGCGGCGAGCGCAACAGTCTTTGGTATTTTGCCCTGTGACTGTCATGGATATAATCAATAAGATTAGCAATATATAAAAAAATAGAATGACACCCTTACCCTTAGCCATCTCTTACAAACAATCACTCGCTTGTACTTGGTCTTGTACTACGACAACCATTTTATAGACGTGAACTCACTCCCTTTCAAAAGCCAACTCGTGAGGTGATAATGACCACGACAGTGACCTGAGTAAAGCCAGTATTTCATGCGACGCGTAAATGTTCATCCGCCTAAACACCTTAGTTCTATGGGTCCCGTTTCAATGGCCAATGATCATGTGTTATCGGAAATCATAAGTAACAGAGACAGCCACCACGAGACGTCGACATCGTCGCGCGACAATCGAGAGGGATTCACAAGAGCAGGAGCAGGCACAGGCGAAAGCGCACGTAGGACAAGTGCGCCTGCCCTACAGGTCCCGTGATCCCTCACACCCCTCTGAACTCCCACCCGTGAACTCCGTCACATGCACAACACGGCGTGGGGAGACCCCGTCTGCCGAGTGGTGGCGGCGTGCGAGCCGCTCCAGCGGGGCATGTGCAGCCACGGTAGCGCCCGATCCACTGCACGGCTCGCCCGCGCCAGCCCTCGCCGCCACCGCCCTGCCCCCCCGCACCTCCAGTGGGAACACCTCATCACTATCACCAATTTCGTCTGAAACAATGACGTATTAAGTTGCTCCAAATCTCTCTTCGTATATATATATATATATATATATATATATATATATATATATATATATATATAATCATGGTATTAATGGATTGATCCTTTTCGTGATCGGGTCCCAATTCTTTTCTAAGAGTATATCGCTATCTGACCTCAAACACGACTTAGCGTTGAGAGATGTTTCGAGCGCATCACGATGCAACAATAACAAGATACGAGTCGAGTTTATATATTGGTTCCATCACGTCTCCATCCGATACCTATAGTTGGTTCGTCAATTGAGACGACCTCACCCAAACAAGATAAATGTGAATGATCTTGAGCATCGAAACGTTGATTTCATATCGAACGGTGATGAGATCGTCGTAACCTGATTGTTGGTCAATACATCATCTTGAATTTAACCGTCCGACCCTTCATCAAATGAATCCATGAAAACAACCGTCGTCACGGCGGAGGCACCCACCAGGGAACATCATCTTATTATCGGTGGAAAGCTGTGGGACTCGGAGGTACCACCATTGGGAGTCGATCGAAACGGGCCAGTTTGACCATGGCGATACACCCAAAGCTACATGGTTCGCATCTGCCTACATCTCGCCGTCATCACCATCACCCATGCGATGTGCGCCCACCATCACCATCATTAATTGGGTGGTGTCTGACACATACGCCCCATAAGGATGATGATGCGCCATTACCCGCTGCTTACCGTCCACACGGCTCCCTTGTTGGGGGCGAAGCTCGCATCTAGATTACATAATATGTGGCGTTATTCGTGCCACGCTGCCCTGCTCTGCTGCCACAGGAAGTAAGCAGAGGGACCACGACAGCCATAGTTGCCATTTCCATTTGGAAATTCAACCCCTCTTCCTGCGCTTCTCTTACAGCTATTTATATGTACACTGCTCTCTTTCTCTCTCTCAATCTGGTCTTTTTCTGTTCTCTCTCTGTGACTGATGAACTGCTGCTATATATAAAAAGAGGGAGGGAGAGAGTAACCGCACCACTGAACCCCATACCTTACCCTTCCCATCTCGTCTCTCAACTCACCATTGCTGCCCTTCAATTCATGCCAACTACTCTTTTCTGAAGAAAGAGAGAAGTTCCATTGCCAGCGACGTGTACAGAGAGGAAGTTTCACTTACTTCCCGTACATGGGAAAGACACGTACATATCTGAAGAGACAAGCTGCAGCGGCGTGTTTCTGTTTGTTCTTCTTTTGCTTGCCGAATACTAGGTGATCGAGCCTTGTGAGAGGACAGAGAGAGAAACACTTGCATCATCCCTCACTTTCGCCACCGTCATAATTGGCCGCTATATAAGGATGGTGGAGTCTATGGCGGTCGTGGTGATTTACGACGCGTAGCGGGACCGGGGGGAGCAGATGTGGGAGGTGGGGTACAGCAGCGCTGCCATGTCTGCCACTCCCCTTCCTTCCTCATGCTCGTCCGTATTCCTTCTCTTTTTTTCTTTTTGTGTTCCATTCTTTCCGATCATCTCCTGTTTCTGAGTTAACGCACTTTGGACATCCTTTTGTGATCTTATTCTCCTCAGTAAGTATGCGTATGTGTATGCGAAGAAGCACAATCATAATGTTAATAAAGGTGGCGGAGATGATTAGCGGGCCGGAGAAGGAGATCATTGGACTTGTCCCGGGTGCATCAAGACCGTGGCCTGAGGCACCTCCTTGCCTTGTTATTATCCTCACCCTCGAAGAAGGACACCGTGAGCGACGTCTCTCGGCACCTTTCTCGCCGTCCGCCCGTGATCCCGAGTGGCAGGTCACATGATCCCTCGAACGATCTGCCCGTGATCCCGGGTGGTAGGTCCCGTGATCCCTCGAACGACGCTACAAGGCGTGGGGGACCCCAGAGACCTGCTGGGGTCCCCCACGCCATGTAGCGTCGTTCGAGGGATCACGGGACCTGCCACCCGGGATCACAGGTAGACCGTTCGAGGGATCACGGGACCTGACACCCGGGATCACGGGCGGACGGCGAGAAAGGTGCCGAGAGACGTCGCTCACGTTGTCCTTCTTCGAGGGTGAGGATAATAACAAGGCAAGGAGGTGCCTCAGGCCACGGTCTTGATGCACCCGGGACAAGTCCAATGGCAGGCAAGGAGGATAATAACAAGACGTCGCTCACGGGACCTGACATATGCTTTCGAATATGTCAAATGTAAGTTCTCATCATTAATGATAAAGCACACATCAAATGTTGATTTTTGGATAATAATTGTGATCATTAATAACCCTCATGTATTCAGTGATACCATGATGATGCATGGGAACAGAGACCATCCATCATTCATCATACTTGTAGTTGATGTTGTAAAGTGTCTAATATTAGTCAAAATAAACATATTTATAAACCTTGACTCTGTATATATATAGTAACAGTTTGCTTTTTCATCATCCATCCTTTGGTCTGCATGGCAAACTGAACAAACTAATGAAGCACAAACTTATCGACCAATGAGATCAGATCATTATTTCTTATAGAATGTTAATTGCATTATGCTCTTGATGCCATTATTTCAACTTCCAATCTGTCTAGTCAAAACAAAAGTTTACTGCTTATATTATGGACTATCTTGCATCATTCAAAAACCTCATGTGTTTCGTCCATCAGATCCCCCCACCCCCCAAAAACACAGAATGTATGTTGAAATTTTGGATTTATCGATGTGTACATCGATCTGAATCGATTGTGTTGGTGTCATCACTGACATAAGACAATTTTCCTTTTGTGCTTGCAGGCTTGGTGGTCGAAAAATTAGGACAAGTGGTACTTGTTTTCTCATCTCTTTCCTATCCTTTCTTAGTTGTGTTTCTGGAAGCTATTGAAGATTGTCCTGTTGTGTTTTATTATCCAAAAAATCAACATTTGATGTGTGTTTTATCATTAATGATGAGAACTTACATTTGACATATTTGAAAGCATATGTATTGCTTGATACCAATTAGAACAAACATGGCAGATCAAGAAAAAATACCAGTTATGAACCACAGTTTTTGGGCTGAGTTGACTCCCAAAGTTGTTGAAAGTCTCTTCCCTGTTCATCAAGGAACACAAGTTTTAGAGCAGAAACAACCGAGGACATACAATTCATCCGGATGTAGAATTCATACCAATTGATGACTTCATATCCATGTGATAATGCTATTTTTTTGTGCACGCAAAACAAAATACTTGTAGCCCTGAGATTCATTCATTCCATGTTTATTCAACCTGTAAAAGAAATTACATAATGTTGGAAGATAATCTAAAGTTTATCTGAGTTAGTGTTAAAAGGTGTTATCTAGAGTCATACTAAATTCTTTGTATATGAGTAAGATCTTCATATATGAGTTATGACTTTGTAAGCTAGATTAGGAGAAGAGTGATGGATAAACCTCTATGAATACGTGAGGGTTGCTAATGATCATAATTATTATCCAAAAATCAACATATGATGTGTGTTTTATCATTAATGATGAGAACTTACATTTGACATATTTGAAAGCATATGTAAGAATTATGCTCTTAAATATTGATTTAAAAAATCATGAATTCGAAATTGATGAAAATATTGATTTTAAAAAATCATGAATGAAAAAAATAATTATCAAAGCTTGCTCGGTTCAGCATGATAGTTGACACAAATCCCTAAAGATAGAGAGACATGCCGTGGCATCTCTTATTCACTCTCCCTCATCACTCTCAATAATTTCATCTGAAATAATGACTTGTTAAACTGTTTCAAATCTCTTTTCGTATATATACCTTTTTTTAATCATGATATTAATGGATTGATCCTTTTCGTGATCGGGTCCTAACCCTTTTCTAGAAGTACATCGCTACATGACCTCTTACACGACTTAGCGATGAGAGAGATGTTTCGAGCGCATCACGATGCAACAATAACAAGATACGAGTCAAGTATATATATTGGTTCCACCACGTCTCCATCCGATACCTATAGTTGGTCCGTCACAAGATAAATGAGATAAATGTGAATGATCTTGAGCATCGAACCGTTGATTTCATGTCGAACGGTGATGAGATCATCGTAACCTGATTGTTGGTCAATACATCATCTTGAATTTAACCGTCCGACCCTTCATCAAACGAATCCAGGAAAACAACCGTCTGTCACGACGGAGGCATCTACCAGGGCACATCATCTTCATATCGGTGGAAAGATGTGGGACTCGGAGGTACCACCATTGGGAGTCAGATCAAAATGGGCCAGTTCAACCATGGCGATACACTCAAAGCTACATGGTTCGCATCTGCCTACATCTCGCCGTCATCATCACCCAGGCGATGTGCACCCACCATCACCATCATTAATTGGGTGGTGCGTGACACATCCGCCCCATAACGATGATGATGCGCCATTACCCGCTACTTACTTTGGGGCGAAGCTCGCGTCTAGATTACATAATATGTGGCGCTATTCGTGCCACGCTGCCCTGCTCCTTCTCTTCATCCCTGATTACCGTATGCCTATGAACGTATAAATGTACATATACGTCACATCCTTCGAGTATGCTATTATGGACATGGGAACGGAATAGCTATGGCATTTCCATTATGTACACTGGAAGTAAGCAGAGGGACCGCGCAACAATAGTTGCCATTTCCATTTGGAAATTCAACCCCTCTTCCTGTGCTTCTCTTATAGCTATGTATATGCACACTGCTCTCTCTCTCTCTCTCTCTCTCTCTCTCTCTTCCTGTGCTTCTCTTACAACTATGCATATAAAAAGAGGGAGGGAGAGAGTAACCGCACCTCCACACCTCGTCCCAACTACTGACTGAACCCCATACCTTACCCTTCCCATCTCTTTTCTCTCAACCCACCATTGATGCCCTTCAATTCATGCCAACTACTCTCTTCTGAAGAAAGAGAGAAGTTCCACTGCCATCACTTACTTCCCCTACTTGGGAAAGACACATACATATGTGAAGACACAAGCTGCAGCGGCGTGTTAATGTTTGTTCTTCTTTTGCAGCACCATTGATGCCCTTCAATTCATGCCAACTACTCTCTTCTGAAGAAAGAGAGAAGTTCCACTGCCATCACTTATTTCCCCTACTTGGGAAAGACACAAGCTGCAGCGGCGTGTTTCTGTTTGTTCTTCTTTTGCTTGCTGCATACTAAGTTGGGCCTGTCCGCGAGTGCATCAAGACCGTGGCCTGAGGCACCCCCTTACCTTGTTATTACCCTCACCCTCGAAGCACCACACCACCCCCATCTATGCGAAGGTGGACCTCCGCGGCTCCCTCTGTCCTCTCACAAGGCTCGAGCACTTTGATTGAAAATTTAACTAATAATTGTGTGACAACCACAGTAAATAGAAATATTGACAAACAAACTATGTGAACATACGTCACTATATTGTGTAAGAGAAGAGAACTAAGTAGACATTTTTCCAAGTGGAAACCGACTAGTATGTTTTTTAACTATCTTGTATGAGACATAAAAAGAACAAGAGCACTAAAGCATATGGATAACCATGTGGTTGCACAGAAAAATTTGCAATCCACTCAAGCAGTAAACAGTACTATGCATCCAGCTTCCTGGAAAATAGGTTTGGACTGTGTATAACTGTCGCAGATAATATTTTCTGATGTAAACGGAAGGAAAAGGAAAGAATGCTACCGATAGACAAGCAGAATTTGAGATTACGATAATCTAAAAGTTGCTACATTGGATATCAAAGATTACCTAATTATAAAAAACTACACAAAATAATGCAGAAGATCATTTTATAAAGTGCATGTACCTCTTTGAGAACATCGACATTGATGTCAGAGATCAAGAAACTATCTTCAGCACAAGGTCTTGTACAGCTCAGTCGTAGGCCGCCCCTTTTAGAAATCTTCATATGGGATGTTGCTGTAGATTTTGAACCGTCAAGCTTGACTGATCGAGTTTGTACATTGTTAACATTCAAATAATACAGCATGTTTTGACCATATTCATCATCCCCAAGTTTTCCCATGAATGCAACTCGACCACCTATGGCTGCAAGAGCTACAGCAACACTGGACGATGACCCTCCAGGTGCTCTTACAAATTTATTTGGTGACCAGAACATATCCTTCATCAACTCATGGATCTTGTGGTCTATCAGTCTATGAGCTGGCCTTCCAGAAGGTATAAATGCATATCGTGCAGCTCCAAAGCAGCAAACTAGAGGTGGCCAACCATAAGTATAACTGATATCCTCCCCATCATCTTCTAGTTGCAGCTCCCGCTGTTCACTACCGGGAAATTTTGTCTCTATGAGTTCCTCATGAGTAACGAGTTCTTTATCCATACTCTCATTTGTTTTGTTGACCTTTTTTGAAGACCTTCGCCTAGTGGCTTTCTTTTCAAGTTTCACCTCCTCTGAGCTTGACGATGAACTAGCTGCAGGTATCAAGATTCAGAGCTGTTTAAAAATATACTTCAAGCCCCAGAATTTGCTCTAGTGGCGACAGTAAATTCTAGAACATGAACAACTTTTTAACTAAAAACAAAGACATATGAAGCAAAAAGGGAATTATAGAAACTCCGGAAGGACGTTTACCTTTCTTCCGGCCTCTTCTACTAATTTTCTTAGAGCTTTCAGGAGAAGTCACCACGGTGCTGCTTTCTTCTTCATTGGCACTAGTAACCATTTCCATAGAGCTCTTGTCCGCAATATCTGCAGCAACTTTCTTTCTAGAATGTCTTGGAGTCCGTGGAGTCTTCTTAGATCCTTCATCAGTACTTTCTGTACTATTGTTATCTTCCACATCAAGTGGTCGTGATTTTTTCCTGGAGACTGCTGAAATACACCACTTCTGCAGTCTTGAACAATTTAGGCGAGAGATACTAGGTTGAAAAATCATAATCTTGCAATCCGTCTGCCCACTGTAAAATCCAAAGCATCACTGATCTCACGTACTAACATTTCAAATAATTTGAAGAAAAGTTTGTTGTTAAAGGAGCATATAAAAGATTTGTCATCACGAAGAATACATGTAACCAAAAATCCCCGAAGAAACTGGTCAGGAAGCTACAAAAACGTAAAAAAGGAGCCTTAATTTCTACCAGATGATGATAAACATGAAAAGCTCTCTCGCATCTGTATTCAATACAATCAAATTAGTCATGGCAATAGAAAAGCCCAGCCTTAGGCTTGTTGGCGGATTTATGACAACATTTTGGCATATTAACAAAGCACGCCCTCAAGCAAATGAAAAAGCCCGGTGTGACTCCTCCGTGCATTTTACATTAATTAGAGAAATGAAAACCCCTTCGGATGCAAATGGATAAAACGATCAAATTCTGACAAAAAGATGAAATACAAGTTCCAATCAGAGAAGAAGTAAAACTTCTATTTTCCTTTCCCTCAGATTTCCTTGCTGCCAGCAATAGGTACTAACTTATCACTCGAGCATTCGAGAGAACTTACAAGAATGAAGCTACTAATCCAAATCGTGCTTCACTCGGAGAAAAAAAGGAATCTCCATAAAAAAAACATACAAGAAAATTATTGAGTCTCAAAATTTTTCATTATAGAATAAATTCTCTTGTCAGATATATCCTACCAGTCAAATTTTATAAAATTCAAATGATAAAAGAAAAAAAAATTACATTCTAAATGCAATTATGTTGAAGCAAAACCAAAATAATTCCTGGGGCAGAGGAGCTAAATACTTGAAACCCTCGAAAGAGGATAAGAGAGAAGGAAAAACAAGACCTGAGGAAGGGGAGAGGGCATGCTGCGAGGACACACGCCATTATTCAGACAGCTGCTTCCACCTCCTCTACTATTCTTCTTTCGCAAGCTCAAAGGCTACTCTTCGGGGCGCGGCGCGGCGCTCCATAGGGGAAGGTTCTGCGGAGCCGCCATTAATGGGTTTCTCGGAGGGTTATCGGGAACCAAAACCCTAGTATCGAAGAAACATTTCCTTATGAATGAAATGACTATAGTGCCCGTGATATTTCCCTGTAAATACGACCAAAACCTCTGCCTTTCCACCCTCACGGGTCCTCATCAGAATCTAAACCCTCAAAGCCAACCATTTTAATTCCCCACATAAAAAATCCTCTTTTTTAAAGACATTTCATGAAGAGCAATCGAGCCGATTAAAAGCCCCAAAAACGTTTCCACTTTGAGCGGCTGGGAGCCAATTTCAATTATTACGTTCAACTTTGCCGATCGGAGATTCGGGATCGCAGCATCTTCCTTCACGAAGCGTATCCATATCCTGTGTTTCCCGTCATCCGGTCAGAAGACGGATCCGCGTATCCTTTTCCACCGGTCTCGCCAAGGTTATGCTACATCCGGGTGGATTTGAATTCGTCGAAGATCATCAAACCCCTCAATATTGCTTTAATCTTGTATTCGAATCTTGTGCTCCAATGGCACCGCCGGTGGATCAAACAGCGCGCTTGCAGAGAGAGAGAGAGAGGGGAAAGAAGGGGACAAAGATCGGACCTTGACTAGTGTATGACGACGACTCAGCAACCCTCCCTGGTGCTGTGCTCCGCGGCTTCTCGTCGCCAACACTCATTCCTTCGCGGATGGCAAGTCGGATCCGTCATGGGAGCGAATCGGGTCGGGTTATCATCGCCATCCGCATGATCTGCTATCCAAACAAATTGGGCCCGCGGTTGATCACGATTTTGACCCGAACCACATCAGCTCCGATGATGGGCCGGCCCAAATAGATTCCCAAGATACGTGCTTCTATCAGAACACCGCCTCAAAACACCATTCCAGTGTTTCCTTTCTTCCTTCTGGGCGCTGAGTGTCGTGCTGTGACAGATGGGTACGTATATGATGGTAACACAATGAGGTTTTTGGTTTCCTTCGTCACGGTCTCGTGTAAGCTGTGTCGGTGTCAGACAGAGTGCAGTCAGAGCCAAAACGCACTCTACATGTTTGCCTCCACATCAAAAAGGAACCAAGTGTCTGGCGGGATGTTGGTCTGCAATATTTGTCATGGAATCCATTGAGGAGCTCGAGGTGGAACGGTGGATAATGCAAGTTATTCAGCAGAAAGTTGGCAATGGCGTTGTATTCCACGGCTGATGCTTAAGATATGCAATGGCTTCCACTAGAGCAGGACTCCTTCGGCGTCAACGTACGGAGTCAAAAAGCAATGTGGCACAGAAATGTCAAACAAATATAGGTTGGATGTAGCTGATTAATTCTTGCAACCCTTTTCGTTGGGTGATAGAAAGGCTGGAAAAGACATCATATGTGAGAGAAGATGGACATCAAACCCGGTTGGTAAGTGTAGACTATATTAGCTGCAGAAGAGAGCAATGATTGAGTCGGAATGAGGTTAGAGTTGATACATCGCATGATTGAGCGACTGATATCATATGTTGAACTTCCACCAAATCCGCCCAAACAGCAACATCAAGAAGGACAAATCCCGAACCAAACAAAAGGTTTTCGTAAGGCACAGAGGCAAGAGTGGGGTGTTACGGCAGAGTAGCTTGGGTTCTTCCTGCAACATGTTGGTTGGAAGGATCACGATCTCATCACAAGCTCTTCTGATGATGAACCGGCCATCACCCCTCGGAGGAGAGATGACTCCATCGTGCTCCAAACTCAAAAGAACAAAATCAAGCTGCGACAGTTTCTGCAGGGCGCAGTGTGTGTCTGAGAGCTTTGCGCCTCGATGGACGATGTATACACAGTCTGGGCTTCTTCTGCCTCGCCTTCGTACGTCCATGGGAAGAAGCCAGAGGTTGACGAAGCACACTCGTGCGATTTATCTTTGTCCTCTTGCTTTCCCACGAGTGCTCACGTAAACGGTAGTACTGTTCGAGTTTTATGCATAGTTTTACATCGGTATGCAATGATGAGGCGAGAGAAAGAGGCACTGTGGATCGTTACGTCTCTCCTTCTCTTCTCGACGCGCATTTAAGTAAGGAAAAGGAAAGCTGCGTATAGGACGGGGAAAGGGGAGGAAGAAGACAAGAGTGAGGCCCTCGTGCAAAGGGCGCCGTGGCCTGATTGCGAATCCCACCACCCTTTCTGTAGACCCAAAAGGCCAACATATATAACAAATAGTACGTGGCAATCCATTATTATCTACACACACTAGTCTATTCCTCCCTAAATATCTCCACCGTTTATATATATATATATATATATATACACACACCCTCTTTCTGGTACGCGAGGGAGTATATTTATACGGTGGTGTACTCCCTTCCCCTTTGCGTGGCCGTACCAATAGGACAGCAGGGATGGATGAGCTCGGTGTGTGTTCGAAGGAGGTAACATTCTCCACTCGTGCATGCTTCTCACGTGTCATTGTCATGGGTCTTAGCGTCTAATCGATCGACATGGCCAAATTGAGGTTGATGTGTGATTGGTGCATGATCTTGGATTTGGAATCCCATGATTTCAGGCCCTTGTTTGGTGCACTGGTGCCAATCATACATCATGGATACAAATTGGACAAGTCATGGGGAAATAGGAGGTCGACATCGCCACACACACGACCTCCTTGTTTGCACATGAACTGGCCTCGAGAGCCACTCGAAGGAGGGCATGAACTCCCCCCCTTGTGTTAGCACGTATCGGAGTTCGGTGGCAACAATTATACGTGTCATTGCCATGGATCATGTAGAAAAAGGAGATCCTGATGTTAAAGCCTCTTGGCTTCATGTGATGATTGATGATTTGGAATTCGGATAAGAGTCCAAAGCCAAATTTGCATTTGCGCTTGTGAGCATATCCATATGGCTTCCTACGGCGACAAATTTTATTGTTTTACGAAGAGATCGATGTATTTTTGTAACATCGAAATCCCCAAATAATAATTTATTTTTACTGTTTAAAAAAAGAATATATTTTTTTTCTTTTAATCCGAGGGTTTGGGAGGCCACACGTGTTGCTCTGTGATTGATGTCAATCATGATTCACGTCGCTGTCCCCGTCATACCATAGAAGAGACCCGTCAAAAGAAACAAAAGTATTACTTGTTGCGTTGATTTTTTAACAGCTTAAGATGTGGAGAATTTGGCGTATAGATTTGGCTTTATTTGTGTAAGAATAAATCGTACATGCAAAAACAAAAATCCTAAAACCTCTAATAAATTTTCTAGATCAACATCTTGTCGGTATACAATTATTGGACTTGGATAGGATGTTGTTCATCGATAGCGAACAGATCCTCATCTTGCTTAATAGTAATTCCAACACCTTACAACTGAATCTTGTTTTTTCTTGTGATATAGTAGCATTAAGAAAGAGAACAATTCCAGAAAGATAAATTCTTACTTTAATCCAATCCATCGAATTACTAAGTGTTGTTATTTATCTTTATTTTTCTTAAAAGCACTTTAGATTTAGGGTTTTACATATCTATCGTTTCGACTATCGAAAACATCATTTCAAAATTTTAGATTATATATATTTTAAAATATTTAAAAATTTCATAGATCTCAAGCTTGAGTTCATATATAAATATTTTATGTATAATTTAAAGTAATAAAATTTTCTATTTTTTAAATAAAAATACTGATAATTAATGAATTAAATAAATAAAAAATACCCCGAAAATACTCTTTATCACTTTAACCAATCATTTGGCCTTCCATTTTTTTATTATTTAAAAAAAATGTTAATGTCAAGCTGAATCTCAACATCTCAATTGATAGAAATTAATTGTGATCATAAATTGGGATGGACAAATAGAAGATATATAATGCAATTTAACCTTCATATATTTGAAGAGATCTCTTCTTGCAACGAGTCTGTCTCTACTTGACTTGTCTTCTGTGATGAACATGAACCAAGGCCTCCTCATCCACAAAATTGACCACATCAGTGGCTCTCTCTTTCTCTTCTTCTCCCTCTCCTCCGTTTGTAATGGTGGCATTTAATGAGAAAAGGAGAGGACAGGGAAAGGAGAAGATGACAAGGAAGAGCCCTCGTGCAAAGAGACATTGATCGAGAGGCCCACCTTTGGTACCTTCATGCATCCCACACAATTCTTTTACTTCTCCTTTTGCCCCTTTTCCGATCCATGGAGATGAGATGGATTGCCTTGACGTGGGGATCGACATTCCCCCGCTCGTGTACACTTCCCTCTCTCATTTCTTCGACACCCGGAGAACAGAACAGGTTCGTCCTATTGATCCCCAGTAAATGTAATTTCCAGTGGTTATTTCACATCTAAAACGATCCAAGAATTTCGTGAGAAGTTCTGATCTTCTTTTTCTACATGTCCGTGGAAATTAATATCTTCCAAAAATATGGAGCATGTGTTGACCGAGTAATTTGATTCTGAAAAAATCATTTTCAAGTTCTTGTTTTTGTTCGTGCTTGCAGGTGAGAGAGTTCGATGTCCAGTAAAAGGAGCTGTTTATGGCTTCTACAGTGGCAGTCGGACTGACTTCTGAGCGGGGAGAGATTGTTGCTGCAGCAGCTGATCTTTCTTTTTATGCCCTTTCCATCCGTATGTACCAAATTTGATCACCTGAAATGAGATGAGAGCAACGAGAGTGCTGCTTAAATAAGTAGATAGCCATGTCTCTCCACACCTCATCTCGCCATGCTTCAATAATTCCTACCACTTATTTCTCATCACATCTCATGCATATCCACCGAACGAGTAGCTCACCTTTGTTCCCGTGCATTCATGGAAGTGAGAGAGAGAGAGAGAGAGAGAGAGAGAGAGATATGAAGAGAGCACCCTGTCTTGCCTCTGCCGATCACATCCCCCTTGGCAATTGGATACAGCGTTCCTTCTTTATCCTGTGAAGATTTCAGAAGAAAGAAGGGCAAAGGGGCAACTACATCTTGGCTGCCAAATCAACATCCAAGGATCTTGTTGGGACCATGCCCTTCCCTCAGGTCACAGTCCTCGCCATCTCCTTTCCCCCACCCCAAGACAAGCAGTCTCCCTCGAGGCTAAGTCCAAAAAAAAAAAAAAAAAAAGAGGATTAAGAGCATCGCCAGGCAATCTATGGTGTCTCGGACCTGCCCTCAGTTTACCATGGAACTGTTTAGGACTTTACAAACTCATCTTTTCCATCTTGCACAAATCACTGTCTTTTAAAGTATATTCAAGAGAGAAACCATAAGATTCACATCTTTGAGCTCCTCCCACACCGCAAAGATTTCTACCGAAAGCTTCCATAGCGAATAGAAGAGCCTCTGAACTCCAAAGGGGTGGTATAGGTCCGAAGAACATGCATCAAAAAGTCGGGTGCCAGAACGATTCTGCGATGGCTAACCAGATCTACTAAACAGGCATGTGAAGAGCTGCGTTTTTTCGTTGTTCCTGTTGGGAGTACTACGCACCACCTTTTCCTCCTCTGGTCCATTGTGGTGGTGACCACGTGCCCCCTAAATTGCTGGTGATCGCTGACAATTCTTTTCCTCCCCCACATCCAAATGCATCAACTCATTATTGAATGTTTCTGTTCATAAGCATCCAAATCTCCCCTGTGTTCACCAAGTGTTTTGGCCTATAAACAGTCTTGTGGTGTACCAAACATCCATATTCCGAAGCAGTGCATCAGCAACATTTGCAGAGGACTTGGATTTGGATAATGAATTCTGCGTTGGACTTCCAACGGATGGGACCTCGGTCAAAGACAGACCTTGGAAGCTGTGATGAGATCTCCCAACTGTTTTCATCTTTAACCTGCTGTGGGGAGATTGTTGTGTTCTCACAACAACAGGTAATTTGCACTTACTGTGGTCTGTGGAGGCCTATAAATAGGCATGCAAAAGGAGTCATCTCTCATTCTAACCGCTCTCCGACTGGGTGAGGAGTTGCTCCCTGGTTGCAGAAATGGTGGTCTTGGCAATGGTTATTGGGTTGGCAGTGAGCCTCCTGGTCACCTGTGGTGCTGTGTTGAGATGGAATGAGGTGAGGTACAGGAAGAAAGGCCTGCCTCCCGGGACTATGGGTTGGCCAGTCTTTGGGGAGACCACAGAGTTCCTGAAGCAAGGTCCAAGCTTCATGAAGAACCAGAGACTCAGGTGAGCTGGAAACAGCTGAGCTAATCTCAACTTTTGGATAAACGAATTCATGTTGGAGATTTGTGTCGAGCGTGCTTCTTCTTCGCTCTTTGGACCGCAGAAATACATGTGTTCTCTCTCTCCACACACACACACACACACGCACACGCACAAAGTAAGAGAGAGAAGAATCACTGGCATATTGGCCGATTCACATGATCTTTCCTGTGATTTAATCTGAGATTTTGGGACATAACACACTATCAGTGGCTTTTACTGAAAAGTGGACATCTGCTTCTCGAACACCATTTCTTTCTATTTGTCTGCTAAAAGACTGCTATAGCTGTTCCTCGAGTACTCCACATTTCTGCTCGCCAGCTTGGATCCCCAGAAATGTTGACATGAATCTTCTCACCTCTGTAGGTACGGGAGCTTATTCAAGTCTCATATACTGGGATGTCCTACGGTGGTGTGCATGGATCCAGAGCTCAACAGGTTCATTCTGATGAACGAAGGCAAAGGGTTTGCTCCTGGCTACCCACAGTCCATGCTGGATATCCTGGGGAGATCCAACATTGCAGCCGTACGTGGTGACATGCACAAGACGATGAGGAGTGCTATGCTTGGCATCGTGAGCCCCCCAGTGATCAGGGACCAACTCCTGCCCAAGATCGATGAGTTCATGAGGTCTTACATCGACAACTGGGGTGGAAGAGTCATCGACATCCAAGAGAAGACCAAGGAGGTCAGCCAGCTTCCTACTCCCATTAATTGCCGAAAGACTCTTTTATCTTCTTCTCTTCTCGAGGCAGGATCACTAGAATCTTTCTTTGTGCTCAGATGGCATTGATGTCGGCCTTGAAACAAATTGCTAGCATCGAGACAGGTCCAGTTTCTGAAGCTCTAAAAGCAGAGATCTTCAGACTTGTTCTTGGTACTCTTTCATTGCCAATCAATATTCCTGGAACAAATTACCATCAGGGCTTCAAGGTAGCCTTCGAATCTCTAAAAATCTTAACCATTTCCTGCTACATATCAAAGCTATGTGAATTCATATGTGCTGTTCCTTTTCGGCAGGCAAGGAAGAGACTTGTGTACATATTGCGGCAGCTAATAGAGGAAAGAAGAGTCTCTGGATGCTACCACGATGACATGCTTGATTCCCTCTTGAAGATCGACGACAGCTCCAGAGGAAAACTTGATGATGAACAGATCATTGATCTGATCATTGCCTTGGTCTACTCTGGTTATGAAACTGTCTCGACCACATCGATGATGGCTGTCAAGTATCTCCATGATCACCCCGGAGTCCTTGTAGAACTGAGGGTAAGGCAGAAAAGCAAATGCTCGTGACACCCATAAATCTTCTCTCGTCTTTCTTCTTATCACTTTATTTCCAATTGTAGAATGAGCATCTGGAAATCCGTAAAGGGAAGTCGCGCGAGGATGCAATCGATTGGAGCGATTACAAGTCCATGAGATTTACTCGTGCAGTAAGTTACTGATTCCGGCTGAATTAAGGTGTTCTATCAGTGCTCTTACGGAGAGGATGCTTCGTTTCTCATTGTAGGTGATACTGGAGACTCTAAGAATGGCCACAGTAGTCAACGGGGTACTCAGAAAGACAACCCAAGATGTGGCGATGAAAGGTGAGGACAGACAAAATAAGGGAAAAAAACACATGATTTGATTTAAGATGAATCAATCAGTCTGATAGCTTTATAACGGAGAAGGTATGTCTTCATCAGGTTTCACAATACCGAAAGGGTGGAGGATTTATGTGTACACTAGAGAGATCAATTATGATCCTCTCATGTACCCACAACCTTTAAGCTTCAACCCATGGAGATGGCTGGTGAGTAATAATCATAAATGCACATCTATGTGAGATTGAGCAAAAAGAAGATCCATATTCTAAGAGCTAAGCATATGCACCTTGATCAAATGCAGGGCAAAAACATGGACTCACACCAGCATTTCATGCTGTTTGGAGGAGGAGCAAGGATGTGCCCAGGGAAAGAACTGGGGACAGTAGAAATCGCTACATTCCTTCACTATTTTGTAACCCGATACAGGTGTGCTAACTCTCTCATCATTTGTCTTCAGTAGTTTTCCTTGAACTTGCAACAAAGCATATGACTCTAAGGCAAACAACTCCTAATTGTTTCTGATTTGCTTTTGCAGATGGGAAGAAGTTGGAGGGGATAATATACTAAAATTTCCGAGAGTCGAAGCTCCGAACGGCCTGCATATCCGTGTTTGGGACGATTAGGATCGAATTGTACAGAGCATTAGGTAGTTTTTTCGACAAATGATCATCCGAAGAGAAATGTTGCTGCATTTTGTTCTTGAGTTGCTGAGGGTTAGAACTTAGAACTACCCTCGTCCAGATAGAGAGTTACACATAGTTTCTGCTATAAATTTGTCAATGCGAGTATGATCAGTAGGTGAGTCATACAAGATCATGAAATTGTCAGATGACTGAACCAACCGAACTAGTGATGCTTCTGTGTTTGGTTGGTGACCAATTGATGAGGTGATACTGTCACTCAAATCTTTTTCTTGTACAGTGAGGAATGACATGCAGGAGAGAAAAGAGACCTCCAGAGTTGTTCTGCATAACTCACTGCCATGTGAGATTAGATTTTGAGTCCATGACATTTACCCAAAACTTAACTTTCTTCATGGTAAACTTAACTTTACCATATCAAAATTATGTTATGCATCTAAAGGTCTTGATCACAGTTAAGACTATACCATCATCACATAACTCATGCTGCTGGGAGAAGGGTTAGGATATGGCCTTCCAAAGGTGGCAAATCAAATTCCAAAATTAATCTGCATCCAAACTAATGAATGCCCATACTCACTCAATCTCCTGAGCCAAATGGTCTGTTTATTTAAAGAGTAAATTGTGGAAGAGAGAGAGGTGGAGAGACTGTCTCCTAATATTATTTTGGGTGATTCAAATGAACACCTGACCATCATCTGAGCAGATAAAAATGCTAAGTTGGCAGTGCTGCTGCAAGGCATGAAAGAAATGAAGGTGCATGATGTTCTCAATCTTCAAACACTAGAGATGAGAGAGGAGCCACATAACATCGCATGGCTGGTATCAGTGCTTTGGAAGGCCATATAAAAGAAAGATATCATGGTTAGGTGATCCATTCCTTTGACAGAATCATGCCTGATTTGATCCATCCTCCGATTAGGTGCCAATCACTTAAAGGACTCTTTTCACTGATACTTTGATGATGGTGATGTCAATGTATAATATGAGCAAATAATAGTAATAACATTTGTTATATAAGAGTCTTGGTATCTACCTATGAATCTTTGAGCTATAAATTCAAGCCTCTTTATATGAGATGGTTTTAAGTTACAAAAAAAAAAGAAGAAGATAAAGATGGATTTGATATACAAATGAATTATATAAAAGATAATAAAAAAAATCATATCCCTGATGTGTGTAGTAGTCAAGAATCAACATCAAGATCATAAGACAAATAATTTTTATAACCTAATTAATTGAAATATTTTAATTAATTATTTTTATTGAGACATTCGAATATATTAATATTTTATTGCATGAGTAATAGGTTCCATATATAAACCTATGTATGCTATTCAATGTACTATAATTTTTTTTATTTTTTGTTTAAAATATAATCAATCAAAGTCCATGAAAGCAACTTATAACCATGTGTCATGTCATAATTTTCTGTATGAGTGGTAATGAAAGAGATGCACTTATGTTCCCCCAAGTTGGCAGTTGCTTGTAATCTAAGCTACAGAAGATTCTAAATGCAGTGTAACCATTCATCACTCCACATTATTCTTATGGTCATCAAGTTGCCGCGTATGTGTACGATTGGGGACCCGTTCTAAGAAAAGGTTCCTCTCTTTGCGATTCCTATTGCATTATATCTTCAAGAATAAAAAAGGGCTTGAATATTCTTATAACTTTTGGAAATAACCTATTTATTGTTATAAAATTTTAGATATTTTTATTAGAAAACCCTTAATATTGGGCTCTCTTAATTGATTTTTTGCTTCGGGCCTTTTTTTTATTAATTTAATAAAAATATCATTCGCTCTCTATTAATCGTTATCACTTCTATCGTCGTCAACCTTGACCATTATCTGTCGCTACCATAGCCTTCTCCACCAACATCACTTGTGGTCTCTTTCCCCTCATTTTCTCTTCTTTTTCTCCTTCCTCCTCTTTTGCTACTTGCCCTTCTCCATTATCGCTTGTTGCCTTCTCTTCGCTCATCACGATGGGGGTAAGTGAGTAGAGCGGAAGCAGACGAGGAGAGTGCTAATGACGAAGATAATAAAGAGGCAAACTTTATTGAGGGAGAGAGACAAGGCTATCGTTTACGGTTGCGTTGCATAGAGGTTGCTTACTCTATTGGCATTTTTGTTGCTCGCTTACTTACTTACTCCTATTGCATTGAGAAAAGGCAAGCAACGAGGAAGAAGGAGGGGGTAGAGGGAATAGGAAACATGGAAGAACGAGCGACGGGAGTGGAAAGAAAGGGATTGGAGGGGGGAGGCGGTGACATATGATGTTGCTTACGGTGGGAGTAGGAGCGACGACAACAATAACGATGATGGAGGCGATAGCGATTAGGGGCAATTGGTAAAGGACGAAGAGTATTTTTGTTGAATTAATGAAAAAAGAGGTACTCTTATATAAAAACCAATTAAGGGTGCACCATTTGATAAAACCTAACATTAAGAGTTTTTTAAAATAAAATATCTTAAAATTTTTATATTAAAAAATTTATATAATTATTTTTATGCATGAATAATATTTTTTTTGGAATTGATATGAAATATTTTTTTAGAGTTTCATTTAATAGTTGATATAGGTAGCTAATGGACATTAACATGTATATATATTTTATTGTGCCACATGGTTAATCTCTATCACGTCTAGTGTATTTAGTTAGTAAATTCATCCATGGTTATGGTGTCATGCATCAAATTTTTAGATCATTGAAGTGTTGGTGAGAGGACTTCAAAACCAAGGAAAAAATTTCGAAGGATTAATAATAAAAAATTAATATAACATTATATGATCTAATAATAATTGTTATTTAGTAAATTTATCTGCATCTGCTGAGAAGATCAGATTTTTTCACAATCAAATTATAAAATTTTTTGACTGAAAGTCAACTAAAGTATAAATTCTTTTATACATCACCTCACCTCAAGTAAACTTTAAATAAAAAAAAAATCTCATTTTTTCTCTCACCTTTTCTACATCCATTAAAAATAGCTCATAAACACTTAAAAGCATTAAGATCTAGATATTCACACAAATAAAACTCAAATCATAAATAAATTTTCCACTTTCAATTTCTAATTTTCTAAGGAGTTTAAATGTAATCGGTACTCCTCAATCCCCACTAAAACCATTAATTTTGTTCATACAAAATTAGTACCCATTCTACACATGTCATATGCAAATGATGCAATACAAATCCAAGATTAGTACATTATGTAAGAGTATATCAGCACCTCCACCTAATACCACAAACACCCACCCATAGATATTTTGTTTTAGTTGACCTTTTTATTCCGTAAATTGGATGATCAACCCATAGATGTGTATATATTATGAGGATCCTTTTGAGAGAGCTATCACCGGAACCTTGTGATCACATTGTTTCCACTGGTAGGAGGCTCTGTTGCTATGTTCCCTGTGTGTCCGAAATAAATGTAGCCGAGGGAGTAATTATATCCATACCTCGTCACACAACATTCAATTCAGCTCTCAAATGCCATGCAATTTCGCTGTCCGGGTGTCCTTCAGGAGATATTCCAGAGATCTCATTTTCCTGTTCCTATCAGGAAAAGGAGCCATTTCCCTGTAGAGAAATAGCGGTGTTATGTGCTATGTCACTGTAGTTTTCCTTGCTGCTTGGGTCACTAGTACATTGCATCATGTTCTGAAGCTTCTTACCTTTCATTCTTCCCCTCCTTTCTCTTAAAACCTTTGATCTTTTGATAAAACTCTCTCTCTCTCTCTCTCTCTCTCTCTCTCTCTCTCGTGTTTATTTTTTTCACAAAGAAAAAAGATAATTTTATTACTTTAGATCTCCATGAGGCCAATAAAAGAGTCTTACCTTTCCTAATGAAATCTACCAACAAATTCCCCTCCCTATGTGAATGTAGAATTCGATAATCCACAAAAGAGATTAAGATACATTAATTATTTATCACGACAAGTCTATACTTTGTTGCTGATATACTTGTTGATGCTCTTTTAAAAGCCATCTCGAGACTAATTATGAGCGATAACGATTATCTTCTTTCTTGTTTACGACTATAAAATTAGCTAACTTTTTCCTAACTATATCGATCATCCTAAATTGGTACACATATCGCTCTTGATATATTATTTTTTTCAAAATGGCTCCTAAAGTTTTGATTAGTATCTTAATTTGATCAGTTGATCGGATGGCACATTAAATTTGAACATCGCAAGCTGATACAAAAATCAAGACAGAGTTCAAGAGACCAGTTTAATGTATCACCATGTTATGCGTGACTATTTAATTACACTCCTGCGATTTTTTTCTTTTTCGTGTTATAAATACCAATAAGCAAATAAACCAAATAAATTGTAAATGGTTTAGTGTGTTGCTTGATTGCACAGGGAATAATAAATAGACACCCAATATTGCAATTACATGCATGCATGCATGCATCCACCGTACCCATCATCCAGAGTTCCTGTTTAACGTGTGACCAGCCTCACGAGGCTCGCGGGGTCAGCCAGAGGAGCCATTGTCTCTCCAACAAATATGAGATTAAATATGACTTTATCAGTGTATGTATATAATATGATTAAAGATTAAAGATTCAATTTTAAATCGATATTAAGTAAATAATATTTATTTATTTATTTGCGGTCTAACAGACAAAAAGCGAAGAGAAAGAAAAAGGGGAGGGAATTAATTTATATGAAGAAGGCTGGTTTCGTTCCGTACGATCATAGGCGGGTGTTACTATGTGTCGATTCACACACAAACTCCCTCGGTGGGCCGCGACGACCCTCGTGGCACCAATCACCGCTCGACAGCGCGGTCGTCCTGATACCTCTCTGGTTTCTATAAAACCGCCCTTGCCCCTCCCCCCTACCTCTCCACCCAACCTCAACGGCCTCCCTCCTTCCCCCTCCTCCTCTCCTCTCTCCTTCCTCCTCTACCTACCGCTGCTGCATCTGCCTGTGTGCTGGTTAGTGTTCGAGGAGGTCGATCGAGATGGGGAGGGGGCGAGTGCAGCTGAAGCGGATCGAGAACAAGATCAATCGGCAGGTGACATTCTCCAAGCGCCGATCCGGGCTGCTCAAGAAGGCCCACGAGATCTCCGTCCTCTGCGACGCCGAGGTCGCCCTCATCATCTTCTCCGCCAAGGGCAAGCTCTACGAGTACTCCACCGATTCCAGGTGCGCGTCCGCCCCGCCCGGCTCTTCCTCTCATCTTCTTCCGTCTCTTGTCCTGGATTCTTTAGAACAAACCCTAAACCGTTCTCCTGAGAATGATCATGGTAGAGAGCATGGGTTTTGACTCATCAACATGTCCCGCTTTCTTTGATGAAGTTAAGCGAAACGATTCTAAGACACAGATGCCTCGAGTGTCGTATGTATCATCTGCTTCCTTGTGTGATTTCATCTCGACCAGGAGATTACGTTTTTTTTGCGTCGAGACCGCCTTTTTAGGCCGGGTGGAAGGGTATGTGGGATCGATTCTTGCTTCAGATGGCAGCAATCAAGCTTGTCCGATTTGGGATGGAGTGCATCCGCCCAGCCGACAAGTTTCATCTCTCAGCCAAAATCGGCTGCCATATATCGGGTTGTGTTAAAGGGAGCCATCATGATCGTACCCCGGGAATGCATATTCGATACTATAAGAAGAAACTTGCTCTTAACCATTACTAATTTTAGCTATCAGATGAAAAGTTTGGAGCGAAACCAAGGTTTTCTTGCCTTTGGCTTCTCCACATATCTTTCATGTTCTGAGGTGAGACCGTCGACCATGAAACGTTGTCATTATTCTAAGCTTTTTGCTCATTTCCCTTTTTGTTGTATCTGATCGCCTATGCACTTTTCTCACTGTGTAGAGTTTGTCTCGTCTTCTCCGCTTTGTGCTGCTGAAAGCAAAACTAGGGTTCTTCGTACAACTTTTGTACCAAGATCTATACGTGAGATGCTCATGTTAATTTTTGTAGGGTTCACTCTCGTTTAACTTCTCTTCAAGGTGCCCTTTATTTCATTTGCTTTCTTCTTTCTTCTTTACATCAATTATCAAAGCCTCTTCTCAGTGTTCTTCTACCATTCACCCATTGCCAAGATTAAACCTCTGAATGCATATTGGTATGTTTTTCCTTCCTTTCTTTTTTCTTCAGCATAACCTTGGTGTCAAAAACATTTAGGTATTTGCTTTAATTACAGGCTCCTATCTGATGCCATCAGATCTGTCTTACGCTATTCGATTTCTCGCTAACTTAGTTTGCAACGGCTTCAACCATGGATCATCAACTCAGCATCATATTTAGCTTCGATCATGTTGATCGTCAGTACTGTTGTAAATCTTCTCCGAGAGAAATGGGTACTTTTCAGCACCTATCCGATCTGTAGTCTAACTAGTGGTCTCTGCTTTCCCATCATATCATGGTGATGCAAACTTCATCGATAGCAGAACTTTTGATTATAAGAAGTTTGCACACAAACATGAATCGTCTATGTTGCAAATTTGCCAAAGAGGATCATCAGTCGGGTGAGATTATAAGCTCTTAGGAACAGAAATTATGAAGTTTCCCTTTTGGGATTTGAGGAAGAAGTTTGATGATTTTAGCGATCAAGCAGGTGATGCAAACTGAGTGGTCTCTTCCCATCATCATAGATAAGATTTTTTTTGATTTTTTTGTAATTCATTGCTGTTTGCAGCGATACGTCACATGAAATGATATGGGGGCAGAAAAAACAGAAGCTTCGATGAAGTTAAAACAGAATTAATAGATTTGGTTATGAACTTAGATTTAAACATGCCTGTCTCAGCCTTGTGACTGGTGTTAGGAGCCACCGTTAAGCGACACAGTCCTGCACGCAGAACCAAGTGAGCGTCAACTGGGTATTACATCTATTCAGACTATGTTGGCCAAACTCTAACATCATGTTGTCGATAAGAGTTTGTTGGAGACTCAGATTCTTCAGGAGCTTAAGGTCCTGTTGCAATGTTTACCCATGATCGATAGTGATTTTGGTGTCAATGTCTTTAATCTCGGATGTAAGAAGTGTTACTGATGTGAAACTTGTAAGTTAACTGAGGGAAGTCAACAGTTCGATTCAGTCATTTAGGTTCGAATTTTCGGAATAGGTTCTATAATTGTTGTGGACTCTCTTAAATTGAAAATCACTGGGTTGAAGGTCTGGATATGCTATGCTGGCTTCAATTTAATTTATTTCTTGGTGAATGAGTTAGTTCTTACTCTTCTCATGGTCAGTCTTCATTTTTATCTTATTATATAAGGTACCATTAAAACAATACAAAATCAGAAATTAAATATTGTTATCTTTTGTAAGTGTTAACATATCATGCTAGATATAAATTCAGTCCAAAAACTCAAGTTACTAGATTATGGATCACAGTTACTGTATGCAATAGGGTATGCAATTCTGAATAATACTACTTAGTACGGGTTGTACCAATCGATCCGTCAATTTACCAGTATACAAACTGTCTGTTACCAGACGAAACGATATATATATATATATATATATATATATATATATATATATATATATATATATATATATATATATATATATATATATATATATATATATATATATATATATATATACACACGAGGCGATATACAGTTTCGTATTGTATTGAGAACATCGAAACTTTGATACGGTACGAAATTACGTACCAATTCAATTTTTTCAATCCTTAGTCATATGAGACCTTTCGTTTAGATTTAAACTTAGCCTATTTCTTTTAATGTTAAGTAATGATTCACTCATCATAGTCTATCCGTATGACTTATAATCATTCAATCAAACTGTAGCTTGATTGACTCAAATTTTTTTATTTTTAGTTTTGACTCATTTGGATCAAATTTTTTCTCTCATCTCACACTATGTCTAAAAATGAATATTGACGAGTCAATCAGACTAGTCAAGTTTACATATATCAGAACTAGGTTATAAGTCAAACTTAGCATATGTAATCAGATTCTTTTAATCCTTAGTACTATAAGAATATCCTCTTAGTCCATCTCTCTTTATCTCACATGAATATTTCCAACAATCAGGCCAATAAGTTATGGAAGACTTCAACTATTTTCAACAATTGATAAAATTATTGAATTTTTGTATAATCATCCTATTTTTTTTTACACTTCCAACTGTCCTTAGTCTATCAATTAAAAATTCTAATCTGTGTTAACTAGGCTTCTTTTATTCACTCCAAATTTATGTTTACTAATTGTGGGTTTGTGATTAGGGTTCGAAAGCATGAAATGCAAATACTAAAGTACAGTGAAAGTAGACCTCAACAGAACCTTCACAGACAGTTGTATTACATGTTAGAAAAATACATGTATTTTGTGAGTTACTTTAACAAAATTCACTATGTTAGTAAAGAAGATGCCACCAAATGTCTGATCAAGCTTAAATTGTCGTTGTGGTATCTTTTGAAGAGCAATAATTCCTGCAATATGCTTCATGTTATACGAAGGTTTTATTGTAGCGTACAACACAGGTACTGTTCCACAAAATTTGCTGTCAGATATGCCGATCCAGTGACAAAAAAGCAACGCATCAAGCTATTAGGGGACTTCGTCATATGTGATTTTTCTGCAATATGTTATGCCTTAATATTGTCTTTATTAGGGACTTATTATCGCCTTCAGTAAAGTGAAAGATATGCAAAGTACTGCAGTATGGAAGGATGATCATTTGTATTTTGTACCTTGAAAAGTTTCGGACGTATATTTGACTTCATTTACTTGCTTGAGCTACAAATAAAAATAATGATTTTATAAGTAATTAACTTTTTTGCAGTATGGAAAAGATTCTTGGACGATACGAGAATTACTGGTACGCAGAAAAGGCATTCATCTCATCAGATCTGGATTCTCAGGTTAGTGAAATCTTGCTTGTTTGTTTTACTCATTATACAGTACTTCTAAATTGTACACCATATATTATTGTTTATTCACACTTATTAAAACCCTACACGCAAGTTAAATCTCATTTTTGGACTTATTTTGTACCATGGATGTATTGGTTTAATGCTGTACTGTAGTATGACAAAAAAAATTTATATTAGTGACCCCCCGTTTACATCTTGGAGCAAATGACTCTGTGGGCTACATGTGTATACGGGGGATGGCAATACATAGTAAAATAAGGATAAAATGGAGTGTGATATCTCGGAGGGGATCGTTTGTCTACCTCCTCTAATCATCTAATCATCGTGCAACAACTTCAATTAATGGAAATTTCTAGAAAGACCCTTGGCAGAAGTTGCAGGCTAAGAAGTTTCTTTCCCCATGCATGTTTAGTGTGGATGGTAACATGTTGAGGTGCGTGCTGACTTTTATAAACGAAAAGCAAAAGGAAGAAATAATGCCCATAGCCACTGTGTTATGCTGAAAAAAGTAAAGCTACTGCCTTCTCTAATTGTGTTGTGATTGAGGGTCAACTTCATCAAAATGATCATATAAATATTTTTTTAGCAGAAATGCAACATATGACCATAATTCATAACTATAATCGTCCATTTATAACTTGTTGTAGTAAGTTCAAACATTTAGCGTCTGTAGCATTTTCTGACAATCGGTCTCTTTGAAGAGGCAATTGCGGTTAGGTAACTCTACACACCTGTGTGACTCAGGTTTTCCTGTTCATAATCGATATGCTCTGCTGATCTAATTAAGTGAATGAAACTAATGAGATATTTTTTTTTAAATCCCTTTTGAAATTTGCTTTCAGATTTCTTCAAACTATAAAAGTACTGTATTTTGGCTTCGTTGATAACATACTCGTGGAAGTAATCCAACTGAGCTTGATAAACCACCACCTTAATCTTGGCTAAGCCTGAAAAAATAATCAAGATAGGCTTATTCTATAATTGATGGGAGTCTAAGAAATCTATTGATGAGAGTCCTAAACAAGAGGTCGAGCTTTGTGAAGCTAGGGAAAGGTTCTTTTGGACTTATATTTTGCATTCATCAGCTTAATATCTACTTCATCCTCTTAGTATCTCTCTATCTTCCACCTAAAGATGAAAGAACATTGTGCATAAAGATTTCCCTTCAGGAACAGTATGTTGTTTTCCTAGTTTCATTTCTATAAGTTTTCTTCTTTGAAATTTGATTATTCTACATTGATTTTTATTGCATTTTGGCTGCTTGTGTCAAGCCATTCTCCTGAAGGAATCTAGATTTTACTGAAGCAGTCCCAGTTTTCCATGCCAATTCTTTTGATCTCATTAAATGAAAATTAGTACAGCAACAGCAAACCTTAATGACCCAACTTTAGTATGTCAACGACACATGGTATCCATATAATGTTTCAGTCTCCAAATTGTGTCATATTTTATAAGTTTTTCATTTCATAAAGCTGCATTATCTTTGGTATATATATGGTGGTCTTCGGTTTCTGCAAGATGATAAGTTGGACATGGAATGCTGCGTTAGCAGCTAAGAAACGATATACATCCTCTACAAATAGTAGGAATTGTTTCGAGTTCTATTTTTGTGGAGCTCATGTCTTGACACTATACAACACGCACGCAGTCCACTGATTTGTATTTTGGACACTGAACAGGGCAATTGGTGTCAAGAATACCGCAAACTCAAAGCTAAGTTGGAGGCTTTAAGTAGAAGTCAAAGGTAATCTTTTATAATTAGTGTCAAGATCAGTTCTCGTCCTACAAGTTGATTACAATCTAAAAGTTGCATACCATGTGATGCACCGATGATGACTTTAGGCATCTGATGGGAGAACAACTGGAGTCCTTGAATATTAGAGAACTCCAACAACTAGAGCATCAACTGGAGATTTCCCTAAAGCATGTTAGGTCAAGAAAGGTAAAAACCTCATAATATTCTTTCTCTAGACGTCAATTAAAGAAGATCTACGAAGCATTTAAGGAATATGATCTAGGAACGATGTCGTCAAAGCTGATTGAATCTGTTCATGGTGCAGAATCAAGTCATGTTTGACTCCATTGCCGAGCTTCAAAGCAAGGTAAAAGAGTTGATATGAAAGAATTTCCTTGTATGAGAAATTGCTTGGTGGAGAGCTGCCTTGCAGAAATCTGCCATGTTTTTTAGGTTGCATGATATTAATCATTCTTTTCATGAACAGGAGAAGGCACTGCAGGAGCAAAACAAGAATTTAGAGAAGCAGGTATGTAACTGTCTGTTGCTAACGTGGGCGCAGTTTCTGCTGCTCGGTTTCATCGGATTTGCCGTGATGTGAGCAGATCGTGGAGAAGCAGAAGGCTAAAGTTGTCAACCAGCAAGCTCACTGGGATCATGCACAAAGAAGCTCGGCATCACCGCCCTCGTTAATGGCGGAAGCTGACCCTACCTTCAACATCGGGTATTTTTCACTACACAACAAAGTTGTGAACAATAGTCATAGTGGATGGTAGGTAGGTCTATCTTTCATAGGCTATCAATCCTACGTATGAACGCCCAATGTTAAAATAAATAAAATTATCGGGGAAAGGGTATATGCAGCAAACGCAGTCATGCTGTTGTCGTGCTTATACTAATGAAAAAAAAAATTTAATCTAACAAATAATATAAGTTTCTGGCTAGATGATTAGTTTGAAGTTTTAAATTATGCAGATTATGCATATAAGTCTCTGCTACTCACAAATGTAGATTATGCTTGATGATAAATTATGCAATATAAATTCTTGAGTTGGATTAAGAAGCTCTTGTCCTTTGTTGATGCAGGCCTTATCAAGGTATGGCGGCTGTATACGGGCAACATCAGGTACGGACCAGTAATGGCTTATTGCCGCCGTGGATGTTCCGTCCCTTGAACGGTTAGCGATGGCATTTCCTTTTCTCGCATCAAACCCCGTACAACTAAAGGCTGATGTGAAAAGCGGTATTCCACCGAAGGTCTCCAGGTCAATTTTGATCTAAGGTTTCCCTTCGATCTCTAATAAGTAAATGGGACCGAAGAAATGTAACAGCCGCCGACGGTAGCGTCGGCCTCTTTTTAGCACGTGTATAACTATTTGTAGCAAAACTAGAAAGACGTCTTTAGCCTGTACAGACGACACATTCTCTCCACAACAATTAAAAGCAAGTATATCAGATCTTAGTCTTAGGAAGTAAATTAAATCAATTCCTTAACTATTATGTTCTGCAAGCCAAGGATCCACAAAGTGTCAATCTTGCTAAAATGCGAAAACAATTTTTTTTTCATTGGCCTTCGATCTATTTTTGCTATCACAACAATCAAATTTGATTGAGACTTTCGCCCTTGCCAGCATAAACTACACCTTGCACACTAACGTCACAAGCGCGTGCCACCGTGGTCGACATCCCTAATGACTGTTTCATGAGGGGCACATACTAGTTGGACGATGTTGTCGGAACTGTCCAACAAATTGGATACCGGGACAAAATCATATGTTATTTCAGCTCTGGGCTTCAAACTTAGCTCAAATCAGTCCAAACTCGGGTCCAATTGACCCCTAATCGGGTTATAAGATTAATCCTTAATCCAAACCCTAATTACATACAAACTACGAAATTAAGACATAGTTCTAAGCAAGTTGTTGGTACTTCCGTATTTGCGGCTCTTGGCAGCAGCACGCGCCTATCTTAAATTTGATATTTTTCGGTCTAGAAAGATAAATCAGAAAACAGGACACGAAAGAAGCCAGAAAAACTTCACGAATATCTAAATGTTGTAACAAATCTCCAGTTATTGTTATAACATTAGCTTTACTTAGTTGATAATTAATAGTGCAATCATAACAAATCTCCAGTAATGTGTCCAAATCTTTAGAGTAAAGATAATTATTACTAATTCTAAATCATAAGTTGGATAATTCTATTCATAACTTTTCAATTGTCTATAACCATAAGCGATCATTTTTCTATCTTATATCAAAACACAACCAACACTTTTTCTTCAAGCATTTATATAAACTAAAAATCCATCATTATCACTAAGAATAGTGATGATAGTGCATTGGTCAATCTTCTTTTTGACTTTTGAAAACGTCACTTAATTCTTCACCCCATCCAAATTTTACATTCTTTAGGGTTAGTTTAATGAGAGGACTTACAATTTGATAGAATCCCTCCATAAATCTTTCATACTATTTATGATTAATTAAAAAAATAATTCAAATACTTAAGGATTTTCTTAGAGCTTATGTTATGGATTGGAAAGGAGATTGAGATAAAGAATTTTTCTCTTATTGAATTCACTTTAAGCATTTAGATGGCTCCTTACGAAGTTTTATAAGGGAGAAAATACAGAATGCCTATATATTGGGAAGATATTGGCAATAGAAAGTTATTTGCACCAAACAAAGTATAAGAGATTATCAATAAAATTGAAGTTCTAAAAAAAAATTAAAGCCTACTCAGAGTCATCAAAAGAAATATGCTGACGATAAAAAAAAAGATATTGAGTTTAAAGAGATTTTGTATTTTCTTGTAAGGGTATGATATGATTTGAAAAGAAAGAAAAGTTAAGATAGATTTATTATACATTTTGAGGTCATTAAAAGGATTAGTTTTGTTACTTATAGGATTACCTTGCCACCATCATTTTATCATATTTATGATGCATTATTCTATGTATCAATGCTCATAAAATATATATCTAATCCCTCTCATATTTTTAAGTATGAGTTAATTATGATCGAAAGACTTATCTTATATGAAAGAGTGCACTCAAATAAAGAAAAAAAGATTCTAAGAAATATGATTATTCCTTTTGTTAAAGTGATTTGGAAATACTATTCTGTTGATGAAATTATTTGAGAGGTAGAAGAGGAGACAAAGAAAGCTTACCCCATATTTTCATTTATTAAGATATGATAATTTAGAAAACTAAATTTTCTTTTAAGGGGATAGAGTATAATATTCTTTATTTTTGAATTATTTATGATATCTATGATTTTTATTTGATTAATTTAATGTGAATTTATTTAATAATTTTTGGTATTAAATAATTTTACATTAGAAGTGCTAGGTTAGAGACCTAATTATGAATCTTATAATTTAAATATGATTTATGAAATAATTTATATTAAGTTAAAAAAAGAGAAACAAGGTAGAGGACATGTGTTACTAGCTAACATAATGATTGTATCACTTATGCTTGTTCCATTGATGACACATATTTCCTTGATGTATGCTTACCACTTTGTCATCTTTGTGTTGACTAAACCAAAGCAATTATAAAAGAAAAATAAATAAAAAATAAAATGATAAATAAAGTAAATAAAAAAAGAAAAGAAGAGATGATAAAAAAAGATACAAAAGAAAGAAAAGAAAAATGGATAAAAAAATAAAATTATATAACAACATGGTGAGTTACAAAGCTCAACAAGTAACTAAGATATCCATGACAATGAGATGATATATCATATGACCTTAATTTCAAGGTAAAAAGTATGAATACAAGTATCATAGATGTCATTTCATTAGTTACAAAAGATATCATTTCATTAGAAGCATAATAGCAAAAGGTAATATATAAGCTATTCAATATCAAGATACAAATCATTATCTAAAAAATAGAGTCATATTTGATATTTCTATTGATTCATTCTTAATAATAGAATAAATAGAATTTAGGAGTATATCAATGGAATAAAGAATATTTAGGAACATATCAATAAAGTAAAGAGTATTTAAAAGTATATCAATGAAGAGCGTTTAGAAACATAAGTTGAAATATAATATTTGATATTTCATTTATATCCAAAGAGCACATACGAACTATGTGAAATGGGATCATAATATAACATGATCTATCCATTTTTAGATGACTATTAATATTAGCCTTTTATATTTGGAAGCTCTATCCACCCATATTTGAATGAAGTCATCGGGGCTAAGAGTATTCTAAGCTCTACACATTATTCCCTTTTTTATTTTTGATAAAGATTCATAATTATCTTTCTCATTTCTAACAAATGTTTACATTATCCTATAAATATTATAATACAAAAAGACATTATGAGCATCAAAGTTAGTATGTATAGAAAATACATATGTACATATGAAACAATATGAGATAAACATAAACTTTTATATAATTCAATCGATGTTGACAAAAGATATAAAATTTAAAGTAGCTATGTAGAACTCAATTAAGAGAAGAATTTTAGCTTAAATCAAGTTTAAAAAGGTAGAAATAAGAATAGATAAATTTAAAAATAAATCTGTTTTAGTAGAATCTGAGGTATATTACATGAGATATTTAGATAATAAATTATGCTCCAATTTAATAAATCTCAGTACAAAAACAAACGTAAAGCCCATGAACTGCTAACCAGATCAAGTATTTAAATCATCAACTTCCAAACATTTATTGCTACTGAGATTTATGGCCATGTTTGTAGCGAGTGACTTCCTTCTTTCCCTTTCATTGTACCTAGGTCATCATTTTGATGCTAAAATTACAAAATAAGAACGGATCTCAGGAACTCAAGGAAAGAAATAATAATACTGGAAGCAACTAAGACAGTTCCTGCTTCTGACACCCCTAGTGCATCTTCGAAACAACCGTTGTTATGGTTTTCGAGAAGACTGACTCGGGACGAAGCTTACGTTCATCCGCACGAATGAAAGGGACTCCATCCGCTGTTACGACTTCTTTCTAAAAGCACTATGGACATCATCCGCACGAATCTTACGTTATTGGAAGACTGATTCAGGACAAATAGGGTTTTCGAAAGGCATTTCCAATTATTGGTAGATATTACGGCTACCAATGAAAGATCACAATCCAAACCATGAGAAGCCGAATGGAGGCGGTCTAATTAGGATTAGGGATCTCAGGTTACAGAGATGTCGAGATAAGTAAATAGAAGATCGAATTCGATCGCCGCAATATGAACATCGGCAATAAGAACAATATCAATATGAGCAATCTGGAGCGAGAAGAAGTGAAATACGAACAATTAGGGTCATCTAGAGGGAAAAATCATCGGAATAAAAGCATTACGGCTACTAATCCCAATCCAGTTCCGAAAGAAAACCATAGTCAGTTGTCTGATTAGCAATCAAAAACTCAAATCACAGAGAGATCGAGATAGCTATACGAAAGGTACACGGATTCGATTATTACAGCGATGCACGTTGTCACCAAGAAGAAGATGGAAGAGTCTGGGACGATCGACGGAGAAATGCGGGAGGAAGAGGCCTCGAGATAAGATCGGGATGAAACCGATGCTCTCTCTTTCGATCGCCAAACGACCGTCGGAAATAACGACATCGTTTCTAATTCGAGGGACGACAAGGCGCCCAAACCGCGCCATAAATAGAGGTCCCCAAATGCGATTCCCACATCACCGTTACGATGCATCAATAACAAATCCAACGGTCGCTAGTAGCCTAGTAGTGAAACAATGTGGTACTGACGAGACAACCGTATAGTATTTCTACTTTGATGCATCACTCACGGATCCAACGGTTACGAGCAAGTTTCTATAAATATCAAGTCCGTAGAGTTCTTCCCACCCACAATACAATACAAGCCCACGAACGAGAGCTTCCTGACTCGTAATAGGGCTCATTGAGCCCATTAAGGCCTCCAATTCATAGTCTCATCAATAGTATTTTTTATTTGTAGAAATTATCATAAATATTTTATATGTTACGTTAACACCTTACGGGGACGACTTAAGTTACCTTACAAGACGGCACACGAATCATACCAGATCCCTGCTAATCGTGTCACGATAAAACCCTAAAAACCCGACCTATCGTCTTCTCTACTGACGTCTTCCTTATCCCGGCCGTCAATGGCGAAGACCGCCGCCCGCTCCGATCCCTCCAAGAAGGAGAAGAAGAAGAAGAAGGGGAAAGGGGCAAAGCGTCTGCCCTCCGGCCCCGCCGCTGCTGCCATGAAGGCGGCGAAGCCGCCCCCCACATTGAACCCCTTCGAGACCATATGGTCTCGCAGAAAGTTCGACGTCGTCGGCAAGCGACGTAAGGGTGAGGAGCGTCGTATCGGTCTCTCCCGATCTCTCGCCGTCGAGAAGGTGCTAGACTTTCTTCCTCCATCTTCTTCTTTTGCCATCATTATATACCCAAAATTCTACTCGTTCCTTTAGACCATCTTTATTTTCTTGTTTGAATTTATCTTTTTATGGTTCTACGAGGTTCGTGATGATTTAAAGGTAGACGCACTTTGATGGAGAAGAACACTTTTATCACCATGAATTATCATCTCCCATAATCTTTGTTTCTTGAAAAGGCTTTTCATAACTTGCTTTAAGTTATTTTTATGGTTTTACTGAACTCTTGATGGTTGAATGAAAGATGCAGACTTATTAAAGACGAAACTTTCATGACTATCAATCTGATTTCATCATTTTGCTTTATCGAAAAGATCTTTTTCATTTTTTGTACATAGCTGCCTTTGAGGGTTCTTCTTAACTGTTCTTGGGTTCTCAGTGACCTGGGAAGATAACTTTTGATTACCATTGATGTCGTCTCTTATCATTTATGTTCCTCGAAAATATGTTTGCCTTTTATTGTTTGAAGTTTTTTTTTTACGGATAGTTTAAATAAAGAAACAACCTGTTGGAGAAGAAACTATACGTTGGGTTCCCAATAAAATAGGAAGAGAACGTTCATCATCATTTATCTCATCCCTAATCATTTGAATTTTATGATTCTATTGAGTTCTTGATGGTTTAAATAAAGTCACTTCTTGTTGGAGAAGAAATTAGGATGGAAAAAGAAAATTTCATCACCTTCAGAATTTCTGCTACTGGATAAGATTTCTGTTCTTTCATGGTTCTACAGATTTATTAACCGTTCAGAGAAAATGGAACTTATTTGGAGAAGAAATTGGAAATTGCATCTCTTTTGGCTTTTCTTCAGTTTTCACAGATAGAGGAAGAAACTTCCATCATCCTCATCTCTCATCATTTTCATTCCTTGAATATATCATACTGCATAGTTATGGCCCCACTTTAAAATGATGACATGTGGCATGTTGTTGAGAAGATATGAAACAATTCTTTTGTTGTGATTCTTGGTTGCCGATGACAGAGGAAGAAGACTTTGCTGAAGGAGTATGAGCAAAGTGCAAAGTCATCCGTGTTTTTGGACAACCGAATTGGAGAAAAGGATGATACTCTACAAGAATTCGACAAAGCCGTGTTACGTCTTCAACGTGAGCGCCAGGTTGTATTTTCTTCAAATATGCTAATTTGAACTTGCTTTTTCCCAGCAATCTACTCAATGAATTATGTGATTCATTTCCATTTAGCTTTCTAGCTCTGTGAATGTATATCATCATAATATCTCCTTGGGTTCAGTTGAATTGCCATCTGTGTTTGTGACACTTCTTATGGCTCTTTCTTACAACTTTTCTTCGGTTTTATATTTTAGTTATAAAAGTTCAGTTCTTCATTGGTTTTCTTGTGTAGTTGTCCATCATCGGGATGCAGTGCCTGATATATTAATTGTCCATCTGGAAATTTCTTTCAAAAGTATCTATGGATTATTACTATAATACAATTATTGCAAATAAAAAAAGGAGCGTCAATACCATATCATCAGCTTGTTTGGTTTACATTCAGTTTAAGCAGTGTCGATAATTTCCAACCTTTAGAAATGCACTTGGGAACACACACAGCAAAAGTGGAAAAATAGCACCTCCTTTGTTCATAAATTGTGTTGAACTTCAGTTGGCATGTCTTTTTGGAGATGGTCATGGTATAAAAGGGTTCAAATGTCAAATCCCCAGCATGTTCCTTGGATGTAAGTTCTATTATCAGTTACTTTGCGTTTTTTGTTTCTAAAGTTGAAGAGTATTCCTTTGAAGCAATTGCATCTTTTTGTGAGGGTTTCCAAAGAAGATAGATCGACTGAGTTAAAATTTCCATTTTGCATGGAAGCTCTACTCTTTCAAAATGGTATTCATGCTTTTGGATTTACTTTATATTTATTTCAGTCTTTCATGATTTTCTTCATATATTTTGGTCTGATCATTAGAGTAGAAAGCAGTGAATGGAAATTAGCGAATATATGCTCAAATCTGATGTTAGTTGTATTACTCTATCTATTTAGTTAAAGTTGAAAAGAACTAGCAAATACAATTTGTCCGATGACGAGGAAGATGATACTACAGTTGATCAGCCACATTCCTCTGACAAGGATGATTTTGAGGATGAAGTGCCCCTAGATGATGATGAAGATGCTGATTTCAAGAATGGAGGCGAGTAAGCTCTTCCTTGCTACAATTCCACTGTTATGTGATGCAACAAATGATCAACTACAGCTATACTATAATAGATCAGTTTATTGCCATGATCATTTGGGTGGAACAATTAATTGGGTCGTGATTTGTACCTTCAACTTTGAACATATGCATGGATGATCTTTTTTACATAAACCTTTTTATATAAAAGACAATTTAATTGTGTTTTCCAGGTGGTTTAGCATCGCCAAAACATTTGAGCTTGCAGTCTCTGCAAAATTCTTCAGAATCTAGCTTGCTTGATGGAGAGGATCAGGTAATGTTCTGTTTCACTATTTAAATGTAATATCTTTCTTTTTTATGGAATTTCTCATGACGATTTGGTGACTTTAGTGATTTGGATCTGTCTTAAGGCATAATGATCTAAATCTCTTTGTTGATCTGTCTGTTACTTTATTTACTTCCAAAAACTCATGAAGATTTGGCTGGCTTCTAGCAACTAAAAGTTAAGAATAGATCTTAGTTGCTGCTAATTTCATTTATTTTATTTTTCAAAGTTTGAATTTGTCTTCTGTGTCCTTTATTACAAGTTAAATTGCATCAGTTTAAAGTATATGCCTTCTTGATTTAGATAATTGAATATCATCAGCTGCATTGGCTTAATAATCTGATGATAAATTTCAATGCCTAACCTTTGACCATGGTTGAGCAGCAGATTGATCCTTTGATGGATCGACCAGTTGATGGGGCAAAAATTTAATTTCTTAAACATGTTCAGAAGTCCTCTGGTGCTGGTTTATCTCGAGCATAAATTTTTTCAATTTTATACCTTTCACTGTTTGTTTCTATTTGTCCTCATTCACAGCCTTCTCTGGCTCATTCCAAGTTTCATCTAATATATTAGGAGATGATATTTTTGGGTGATTCAACTGAAATTGTTGGATCTCTAATCGTATACTCCATCCATAATTCAGGAACTTTTTTGTTTGTACCTAATCTGTTTGATCTAATTTTGTGTTGGACTTCTTTTTGCATGGTTCTTTCTGACATGTCTCAGAATATAATATCTCTAATTACCAAATATTTTTGCATATTGTTCTTTAATTATTCAAGCTTCTAACCAATCCTTTCTTTAGTTATTAGCAACTGTAATACTCATTTCATTTTTTTCATGTTCATAACATTATCACAAACTTTTATGTCTCAATTTATTTAGTTTTGGACCGATTCATTTTCTCCTTTACCATCTTGATTTAGCCTGGATCAACATCCTTTCAGTATTTCATTTCAATTCTGGGCAGGTCTGCTGCTGTATGTCCTGCATACAGTTTTAGGAAAATGTTCTTCAACCACCTTATGTCAACACCCATGTCATAGTGGAGCAACCTCAATGTCTAACAAGTTTTGATTCTTCTGTGCCAAGACCATTTTTGTGTTTAACAAATGATATAGTGCCAAGTTGAGTTGTTTTAATATTATTTAGTCTTCATTAATAGAGGTTTAATAATCCACAAAAAACTTTCTAAAATTATCAAAGCACAACATAACTAAAATTTTGGTGTATGTTTTAGAAAAATTCCCTCGTGCTTACAAGCATGGTTCACATTATCGATCTGTACCGATGTATTGACCAGTTGTCAGTATGATACATACCGAGCTATACCGAGTTATACCAAGTGTACTAACACATCATATACTGGGGGTGTATTGATGTACTATCCGTATCGATCCTTTATCGGACCTCGTACCGCCCATACCGAGCAGTATGCTTTGGCATGTCAAACCTTGCTTGTAAGCAAAAAATTGTTTGCAATGCATCTCAAAAAGTATTGATCTCTCTTCACAATGTGCTTACAGGAGATGGCGAGATGAATCTGAACCTCATATTTGGATGTAAGCAATACTTTTCTAATAGCAGGTTAAATATGCAAAGCAAAACCTAAAACAGGCTTGCATTATCAATGACCAAACTCATTATCCTTTCTGAGTAATACCCTAGAAATTAAAAAATTACTTGGAGATGAACATGATATTACTGAAAACTAGACGTGCGTGAATAAATTTAGCATCAGTATGCAATTGCTACACAATCATCACATCAATATCTGATAAAATCTAGTTCAGTTTGTTTAGCACATTTTATGTCAAACTTTTCACTGATAGTGCTTTACAATTTTACATTCTGGCAACTGGAGGAATGTTTGAACTTAAAGCTCCAAAACATTGTTTAAAAAATGGAGATAACAAGTCAGATTTGTGCATGCTTTTCAAAATTTTTGGAGATCTTCTGAATATTCGAGTCACCTCCTCACAAGCGCAAAGGCTATATATCTAGTGTATGCATGTATATAACTCATGAACTTGCCCTAAAAATAATTTGCATAAAAACAGAAAGATACAGGGAACACCTTAAGAATTTAGTGATGCTTTCTTATCTCGATCCATGGAGTCTACATTTGATCTAGTTAGGGCTTTAATGTTCATGAAATTTGCATTTGTTTCCTTTGCATAGGTTATGAATTCATATATAATTAAACATGGCAGTTAGGATTGTACTTCCTTTTTCCATGTTCTTGTTTTTTTTTTTGAACCTTGTCAAATCTTGTGTCTGGAGTGTTTCTTTAATAAAATGAGCTTATGTGTTCATTTATGCCTTCGTAGTTATATAATAATTAAGCTTTGTACTCAATTAAATTTTAGATGTTCACAACAGAGTATTCTGACTTGGCAGACACACAAATCTAAGAAGCAAGTGATGATGGAGATAATCTCAAAGAGCAAATTTTACAAGGTAGGTACTAGACATTATAGATTTGAATTTTTATGTTGCTTGTTTATTTTCCTTGTAATATACTGTTACTAGGTTTATATAAGCTTGTTATCCTTGAGGTGTATTTTACTAAGAGCCATCATATCAACATCCTATTTGTCGTTATTGCATATTGTTCGTTGGTGGTTCTGATTCTGCAGCATGTTTAAACGGCTTATCTAACAAATTTATGTAATGAGAAAAGACAGAAAGGTGTTGATAGAGGTTATTACTGGTTCCTTACTGATTAACTGTTTAGTTTGTATTTTTTTGTTGATGCTAATAAACACCATTGGTTGTGTATTAACCATAACTAATATGTTGTATTTTCCTGATTGTAAAAATTGATGACTCTACTTATGACTACTGAAAGTTAAAAGGCCTGTACTGTGCCTCAACCATTCTTGGTTTCAAATGTCCAGTCATCTTCTACTTAAAGATTTCGGAAATATGGAATGTATTGGCAACTTTAATGCCACACTGAGGTTGCTCCCTTGCAGCCTGGGGCCAGTTATTGGATCACATAATTTTTTTGCTTTTAGTGACAAGGCTGTGTTCCCAGACTTTGTATTGGCAAGGAGCATGTGGTGCCCTTTTACTAATTATTACTGACTTGGTTGTTAAAAATAAATGGAAATGCTATCATGACTATTAAAAGTTACAAGCCTCTTTATTTTTTTTATTACAATTTTTGCTGCCAGGTAACAATAGTTCATTAAGCTTTAGGAAATAGGAAACAAATTTGCAATGCATGAGACTATGAGAGTCACCTTAGTAAATTTAATCGTCATACAAGTATATATTTTTGGAATGTTTCGGACTGTTGAAAGGAGAAAAGACCAAGAAATATATGTTTTTGTACTGGATTGCCATCAGAGCGGGGGGAAATAGGCTTGAGACACTATATTACCTTTTATTATACTAAATTCATTGATATACCAAATTTCTCAGCCATTTATGGCTCATGAAGATACTCAACTGGACAGTACTTAGATTCCTATTATGACTATAAAACTTAGAACACTTGTATATTACTCAGTTGTACATTTTTTTATCAAACAAATCATGTCTCCCTGAGATGAGTTAGGTCTCAAAGCATTTGAGATAACTTATGAAGCAGATGAAAATCTGGTTGCAATGTAACTGTCATGTTCATCATGCATATCAGTAGTTGACTGAATCTGACCAACTGACTCTTATTTTCTTGTACTTATGGTTCTCTCAATTGCTTGAGACCCTTATCTTGCTTGCTTTAGATCTTCTGAAGAATATAAACTACCTCAACTTATAGACTTATATAGCTACTTGTGGAGAAATTGAATTTATTGAAGTTCATGGAAAATTTCAGCTAAACCAATTTGGAGTACAGACGGGGTGCATCACAATAGCTTCATAGTCCCCTCTTTCTCTGCCACCTTGACATCCTAATCTAATTTTTCGCCTTTTGTCTTTTTCTCATTGACAATTTTATAATCTAATCACACCTTAGATTGTCTGAATGGTTAACTTTTTATCTAAATTTTATGTGGTTCATCGTAGAATTTGGGTCTCATCTGTCTGGCTTGGATGGGCAAGCACATGATTCCATATTTGGTATACATAGCCATGCTAAAAGTATTAGAAAATAAATGTTAATTAGTTAATCCTCTTGCAAATCATTATTAATATTTCTCTGTTCTCTGCTACCATGTCAATCTGGATTCTAAATTTTGTTGGAATTCTTGGAGGCATTTTTTCATCATGACATCATGTTGTTTAGTCCATGTCCATATGTACATGCATCGGTGTTATCAATGTACTTAAGGTGGCCTGAGCAAACTTGCATGTTAGTTATTGGTAGTGGTACCATACATTGTTATACAGTTGTAAAAGGATCTTTTTTATTTTTATGTTTACATGTGGTTATGCTTGTGAAACATTGTAGGCCCAAAAAGTAAAGGAGAAAGAAGAAGATGAAAGTCTAATGGCAAAGCTAGATGAAGACTTTAGTATGTTGGCCCAAACAGAGGCACTACAGGCTTTATCTCATCCAAGTAAGATGAATGCTTTGAAGGCTTTGTTGAACAAGGACATCAAGAGGGAGTCCTTAAAAGAAGGATCATCAGGTTTATCAGACAACAAACTTATTGAGAAAGTATGTAAACACCACAGCTTGCTTCCTTTAAACTTGCTAAATGTGTTGATGATGTTTTCCAGATGTGTCTCATTTATAACTTCTTTTCTTTGTTTTTCATATTCAGAAACTCTTATTTAGTTGCTTGTTAAGTCAAATTCTTCTACTTCTCTAAAGGCTTTCTTGAATATTTCTAAGCATTGAACTGAACATGAGATAGCACAAGATTAATTTTTTCATGTCAATTTTTTATTGATAACGTTATATCAGCTGTTTTTCTCATGCATCATGTGTTGTCAAAGAAATATTTGTTAGATTTTAATTCCATTTTCTATTTAATTAATACTCTTGTGAGGTTGTGTGATCATTTAAGGAGCAATCTCAGTTCACTTTTCAGTGTTCCATGAGTAACGCTGCAGACAAAACTTGTCAAGGAGGCAAAACTTTCTTGTTTGATTCTGTTTGTCAGAAGTTGTCATTTTCTTATGTTGGAGTGGTGACAACTTTCTGAATAGAAAGCTTTCAAGTAGCTGTCCCTTTATTGAAGACATCCTTACCAAGGCATTCTCTTTCGTGATGCTTGGATTTGATGAAACTGCTTTTGGACAATTTGCTGCTTTTTCTTTGTAATTCTTTTCTTTTTTTCCTTCATTTGCTGTTGCAAAACTGACAGGACTGAATTTATCTCATTTCTGTTAGCATCATTAACGTTCATTGTTTCCATCAGGGTCATCCTGATGCTTATGACAAACTTGTAAAAGAGCTGGGTTCAGATAGGAGAGCTCATGCATCAGACAGGACAAAAACTCCAGAAGAAATAGCCCAAGAAGAAAAGGAGCGTCTAGAAGAACTGGAGGTGACCTTGCATTGTTTTAAGAGACGATGTTTTACATCTCAGATGTCTTTTATTCTTTAAAGAAGTGATGTTGTGGCATGTTAAACTTGTTTAGTGTTTCTTTTTTTTTTTTTTCTTGTTTTGAATAATTTTAGAAGCAACGTCGAGAAAGGATGCTTGCTACCGATGATTCTACTGATGAAGGCAGTGATGATGATAATGTAGAAATACAAAATTCAGCATCAATTAAGATCAGACCTACTTCTGGGGATGATCTTGGAGACTCCTTTTCCATTGCTGATGATGTGACGGGCAAAAAAGGCTGGATTGATGGCATATATGAACAAAATGATGCAGATAATCAAGATGAAAGTGATTCATCTTCCCAGGATTCAGAAGGTGATGAAGATACTGAAGGAGATGGTGATGGGAAAGATGGTAGTGGTGATGAGCATGTAAATATATCCACCATGAAAGATTGGGAGCAAAGTGATGATGATGATGACGGTCTGAATATGGATGGTGAAGAAACAGAGAACATTGATGAGAAAGAAGTGGCCATTGGTGATAAGCTTACCTTGGATTTGCATGAAGTGAAAACTAGTTCATCTCATGAGATGAATGCTGCTGGAAATCTGGCTCCAGCAAAAGAGAAGGAACTTCCTTATGTAATTGAAGCTCCAAAGAACCTGACAGAGCTATGTTCCTTGCTGGATAGCCGTTCAGATGATGAAGTTGTGGAGATCATTAATCGGATTCGAGCATACAATTCAATAAGACTTGCAGCAGAAAACCGGAAGAAAATGCAAGTATGTCATTTTTGGTTTCCATTTATTGTCTATTTTCCTTGCCTTTTTCTTTATATAAGTTCCACTGGGCATTCCTTTTCTGAAGCTTTTATCATTTTATGTATGTGGATGAATTTGTTCTCTTACGTTTGATTCTTTAACTTGCAGATCTTCTATGGTGTTCTGTTGCAGTATTTTGCTGTTTTAGCTACTCAAAGTCCATTAAATTTCAAAATTATAAATTCACTTGTTAAACCTTTGGTAGAGATGAGCGCAGAAACCCCCTATTTTGCAGCCATTTGTGCTAGGCAGCGACTGATACATATACGAACTCACTTCCTGGAGGATATTAGGAACCCAGGTTTGGAGACATATAATCATGTTAACTACTGTTTGGAACATTGACTTCATCTTAAAGTGGGCAACTTGTTTGTAATGTAGGAAAGAGCTGCTGGCCAACTCTGAAGACTTTGCTTCTGTTGAGGCTCTGGTCACTGGTATTTCCGTGCTCTGATTTTCGTCATGTCGTTATGACTCCTGCACTTCTCCTGATGTGTGAGTATCTGATGCGTTGTCCCATAAACTCGGGTCAAGATGCAGCACGTGGATCTTTTTTGTGTTCGTTGGTATTCTCGGTAGGTGTGCGATCTCTGTTTTTAAATTGGTCTAATTTGAAATTACTGGCATGTGTGGCTGCACTTGTATGTATCAATATTACATTCTTTTTACCTAAGGTACTTGGTGGTGTTGTCAGAAAAGCTTTTTTTTTTTTCTTCCTGTAGGTGTGTAAACAATCCCAGAAGTTTTGTCCTGAGGCTATAATATACTTGCAAACACTGTTAACATCCTCCATAGAGTTAAAACTTGGACTTCAACAACATTCACAGGTTTATTTCACACCCTTAAAATATTTGTGCTGGAAGATGATTATCTTATGATATTCTGGTTGCTAAAGCTATTGTTGTCTGTCTTCTTTCCCAGTTAAACCATCTTATGGAGATTAGAGTGCTGAAACCTTGGCTCCACGTAACTGATCAGACATGTGCTATACATCCTCTTGATTTCTTTGCAGTCATGGAGATGCAAGAAGAGTCACCTTTTTTTGCCACTGACACTTTCAGGCAAGTACAAGGTTATCTTGATGTTTCTTGCCTCAAAGAATGTTCATGTTTCATTGTTCTCTGTGTTATGCTCCCTTTCTTCAATGGCAGGGCCAGTGTTCTGTCATCAGTTTCAGAAACACTGAAAGGATTCATCATCATCTATGAAGGATTCAGCTCTTTTGCAGAAATATTCTCACCAATTTCCAATTTGCTGCACGAAGTGTTGCAAAATCCTAACTTGCCAGGGTTATTACGAGACAAGATGCAAGATGTTCTTGATTTGATCAAGAAGAAAACCGATGAACATCACATGTTTAGAAAACCGCTTCAAATGCGGAAACAGAAGCCAGTGCCAATAAAGCTACTGAATCCAAAATTTGAAGAGAAGTATGTGCTACTAAACTTGAGGTTTTTTGTCATTTATTTTTCATATATATATATAATAATAATAAATGGAAAAGCCAAATCTTTTTATGGTTCATGAACATAGGGTGCTTATGTTGTAAATAAATATACTATTCACAACATCTTTGCTTTTTGTATCTTTTGAAGGTTGTATATAAAGCCAAATCTTTAGTAGAGTGATGTTACTGGCAGGAACAGATATAAGTGTTGCTGACACTTCAGCTTTTAAAATTTCTTGGGTGCCATTGCTTGTGGATTGGTGGATAAGACAAAGCAATCTTAGATAGGGTCAAAATCCAATTTTGTTTATTTCTTTCTGTTTGGGGGGCACATTGCTTGTGTACTCTTCTTATACATGACTCCAAACTTTACCGTTCACTTCAAACTAGCTATTGAGAGATAAGACTTTGGTGGTGTTGTGGCATCTTTATGGTTCTTGTTGTTTATATATCTTATTTAAGTGAAATTATTTAGTATAATTAGAAGTTAACTAATTGAAATTTTCTTCATTTTGTCACTTTCAGTATAATTCTTGTGTAAATGCAAATATATGATTCTTATCTAAAATCTTTTTGCAGCTTTGTAAAGGGTAGAGATTATGATCCAGATCGAGAGAGAGCAGAGATGAAGAAATTGAAAAAGCTCCTTAAAAGTGAAAAGAAAGGAGCGATACGTGAACTACGAAAAGATAGCCAATTTGTGTCTGGATTAAAAGAGACAGGTAGGTTAATGCAGGAAGAAGAAAGAGCAGAGAAATATGGAAAGGCTATGGCTTTCCTCCAAGAACAGGAGTATGCTTTCAAGTCTGGACAATTAGGAAAAGGCAGGAAGAGGAGGAGATGAAACTTAGCTTCATTTTATGTCTGGTTTATATGTATTGTTTTCAAGCTTTACAAGGTATGCTACAGCTGCAAGTATTTTATTTTTATTTTTCTGTTCATATCATTCCTGTGTTTTACTTTTTGCTTGGTTTATATCCATCTTTTATTTGCTTTTTGCTTGGTTTATATTCGTCCTATTTTACCTTTTCTGGCTCAGGTCATATCCATCCTATATTTTTCTTTTTGCTTTTTGTTGGTTGTTTCGGGCATGTGTTTTAGTTTAACAAACTGCGTAAAATTTTAATGTCCTAAATATGTTTTGATGATCATTTCGTGCATAAAAATAGAATTTAGTGGAAACCCTTAATCCAGTTTTTTTATCATGTTCGAGGGGATGCTAGTGTGGTTAGAAACTTTAGTTTCTCTTGTTGTTGTTGAAATTCATTAACGTTATGAGAGAATGAAACAATTGTCATTCGGGTGTAATTCAAATTTGGATGATGGTGGTATTCCAGGCAACATACTGTTCTTGTCTCTGTTGTAAGTCATTATTTTTTTTTTGGTTACCTTAAATGCTGCTGGAGGGCTAGTGACAACTGAAAGTCGAATTAGCTAGCTCTTAGGTTGACACTTCTCTTACATGGCTTGTTTTCCTTGAGATATTTGAAACAGTTCCGGCACTGTGTTCTAGCACTAGTTGTTGGTATTGAGCCATATGTTCCAGCATTAGTTGTGGGTTGAACCTCAAATACCAGTGAGTTTGCATGGATCGGATCGGTAAAAGGTCCCAAACATCAATCAGTAAAAATTGTCTGACCAGTATTTGATACCTGATTCTAGAATCTAGAGTGCCAAGTTTGGGACCTTTTCTTATGCCTTTGCTTTCATTTGACACTGTAGCTGTATAATTTCAACTCCAAGGCACATTACTTATAATTTGACATGACCAGAAACTAGACGTTCTTGAACTTTGAGAACCTCACAAATCAAGAATCTCTTGCAGCTTCTGCAACTGCTCAATTTGGTCTGTTATAAATGTGCAGTGTCACATGAGAACCACTGGCATCAGGAAGCACAGGTAGCCCATCTGTAATTAAAAAAAAAAAAAATACAAATTACTTTGTGGTTCAAAGTACACATAGTGGTCTTAGTTGAATCCCAATTGATTCATTTAGAATATTCTGTGGTCTACACTCTGTGCGGTTGTACCATATCTGTCTTGCGGAGCAGAAGGACAGTAGTTTCCTTTAACTTGCCTTTAGTGTTCATTGATTTTTTTTATTTTCAAGAGAAACTCATGGCTAGGATGTGATATATGTACTAGCTCAAGAAATCATCCAGGATTTCAATATGATTCTGAAAATATTCAATTGAACATACTATAACGACTAAGTGTTTCTTAATGACCACTTGCAAATAATAGACTTTGTGCTATAATGTTAGTTTTGCTGTTTGTATGATTTGTATTTACATACTTTTTTAACTGTGTGAACAACTAATCAGCTGCTGTCAGCTCTTGTAATGTAGTTTATTACCCATTGTGATGTTTGCCACATGAAATGCTTAGCATATTGATGCTACTTCACCTAAGGGCTAATCATTAGCAATGTGGAAGTGAATTTCTACTATTGGTTTTTTTTTTTTTTTTTCTGTCCAATGTGTGTAAGACAAAATATTTGTGCTAACACTTCGAAGCTTCACAAGTTCTTTTTTTTTCATTTTTTTTTCTTTGGGTTGAGCACATGGTGCACACAGGGTGTATGATCTGCCACCCTGAGCAGGAGAAGACAGGCCTTTATGCACCATAAGGGATTTGAACTAGTGATTTAAATTGCCCAAGTTGGCCGTCAGCTTTTAGAACTGCATTATCAACGAGATTGTTTAGCCATTATTGCTGTTTACATTCTCTCGTATACTAATTAGTGGCTCTCCAAATTCCAGGAGTCTGCAAGAGGGTTGTTCTTACAGCTGATTCCGAAAAGGGCTTTAGATTAGTTTGAACTTGCAGAGGTATTTCCAACCAAAGAATTGAAGAACTCAAGTGTATCCTCCAGTTAGGGTTTTAGATTTGGTTGCTCCCTTTGTGCCATTCTAATGCATATCTTTACCAGCTCGAGCTTGTGTAAACTTAATTGTTTCTTAAATTATTTAAGCTAAATTTTTGTTTCCAACATAAACGGCCCGTAGTTGGCTTCATTCTGTATAAATATGCATCATTCAAGCTTTTATTTGAGCACTTGAAATCGAAATATCAGCTGCGATGGTTCGTCTTCTCGACTGTAATAACAACAGTTTCCATGCATGCAACTGATAGCATTTTGCTAACAAGATGTTAACGAAGGTGAGAGCAAGCTCATGGCTTTGAAGCAAGCCGCGGATGTTCTCCAGAGTGCAACTTTACGGGGAATACTTTGAATTCCCATGCCGTCGTCGTGCCCCACCCCCGCTGGTTTACCCCCAACTGCATCACCGGATCTCCAACATAAATAATATACAACTAACTTATCATTAACATCGTCCGATACCAACAGAAGATTTATACGCTTTGCATCAATTGGTTTGGCTTACGATAAGAGGCCATGTCTTTTTATCATCGAAAAGAAAAGAAGTGCATTATGGGATTACATATATTTTTATTCCCGAATTCCTCGGTGCACAGGAACGGTTGTTCTACAGTACCCTCCTCTCTCTCTCTCTCTCTCTCTCCCTCCATTGGCGGGTCCCAGAGGCGCGCGCCCATCATTATCACTCCACGCAAGCGACCTGCTCCGCGTTAACCAGTTCCGGCGGAACACGGGAAATCTCCTTTTGTCTCACTCTCACTGTGACTTGCGGCGCTCTGCGTCCTCCGCCGCCGCCTCTTCTCCTCGCCGCTGATCCGTCACGCCGTCCGCCGCCTCGTCGTAGTCCCTCGTTAGCTGGCCGTCCTCCGGCCGGCCGGCGACGTAGTTGATGAGCTCCTCCCCGGAGGTCTCCCCCGGGGGCGGGGAGATCCGGAGGAGGACGGCGACGGCGACGAGCAGGAAGCCGGTGGAGACGAGGAGAGGCCAGAAGAAGCCGGCCACGGCGGAGAAGCTGGGGCCGAGGCTGAGGAGGGAGAAGAGCGCCGCGACCAGAGCGGCGGCGACGGCCAGGTGGAACCGGTGCTCCACCGCCGCCTGCATCAGCTTCTCTTGGATCGCCATGGGGAACCAACCACCAAACCCAAGCAAGCGGAGGCTTCCTCTTCTTGCAGAAGTGAAGAAAGACAGGATTCTCTTCTGCTGCCAAACCTTTGTTTTCTTGTCCTTTCCCTCTCTCTCTCGTTCTCTCGCTCCCTCAGGGAGAGAGAGAAAGGCATGTACTTCTCGGTCGGTCTCCCCAAAGTACCCCTTACACCTCCGAGATCTCCACTCTCATCAGTCTTTAAAGAAACCGTCATAATGATTACAATGCACATCTCATTAGAAAACAGCGATATTTATTTCTTATTTCATTTATTTATGATCACGCAGCAATCGACGGAATGAATTAATAGAATGGCCAATTTTGTCAACTACCGTCGTAACGGTTGTCGCTTCGGACACCGCGTCTCGACAGGGGACGGACTTGGCATTATTCGATTTGCTGAGGGCAAAGATGGGCGGAAGGCAACGTTAGGCTACGGTGACGTGTCGACCACGTTCTTCGATGCGCCAAAGGCATATGATAAACTTGTGGGCAGAAGAGGCGGGGGCCACCGTCACGGCCTTCTCAATCTCCAATCGTGGCCGTCGGATTCGGATCCGACGGTCTTCTGTGGCGATCTCTTTATTCACGGGTTGGACCAATTGCCAAGGACGTTTCACGAAGACGATTATGAGAGCCACATCCGTTGCACATGAACGAGAAAGAAATCCTTTTTTTTTTCTTTTCTTCCCCAACTTTGCTAAACACTCTTCACTTCCATTTTAATATGCTTATCTCAATATCAAAATTAATTAAAATAAATTATTATATTAGAACTTCGACAAATGAAAGATGTAATTTGGGGTGTGTGTATACTTAGTCACATTGTAATTCGATTAATGAATCCAATTGATTTTGTAATTCTAGACATCTGTTTGCTGTGAGGTAATGCTTTGGTTTAGGAAAATTCACAAAGCACATACTAACCCATTAGCTTGGAAGTTAAAGCTGACAGTGCAATTTCCATTATTCTTGTTTGTTGTTTCTTTGCCTCTGACCATAGCCAGTCCAAGCAATTGGTAACTGCAACTGCAGCACACAGCTGCCAAAAAGGATGGTGATGACAGGATATTCAATTTAGGAAGGTCATAAAATCCTTTTTCTACTTGTGTAATACAAGTTGCTCCTGCAGAAGCTGCCCTGATGTAGTTATGCAGAAGCCACATATAGTCTAGACACTGAGCTCTCTGCATGACTAATAGCATGAATCAAATAATCGTACGCGCAAGACAGTTTAATCGTACTAATATCATTAGTATGTGTTCAGAAATCACTCTGCAGTAGTAATTTACAGAAAGCCTAGATGGTAGGAGTCATCGGAAAATACACACATTTATTTCTCATAGTTCAGTTTGCAGGTTGCCTCGGTGTTCCATTTATGTTTAGCAACCAAACGCGCACTATGTTTGTCGGGGCCATTGTTGCTTGATTCACTATTAGGCTAAATGAAGTTTCTTCTTGCTTGTCGATGAACCATGAGTCCTCGATCCTGCACCAAGTAGGCAAGTAAATAAGTCAGATCGGTAACAAGTTATCGGGTTACTGTAACGTCTTCGCCCACCTGTGTGATGCTGAACCAAAGGGAACTCGACGAGAATGATGAAAGATGATCTCTCTGCTTCTCTAAGATATTGTACAGTTCCGTTCATGATCTTCACAAGCTTTTGGCTGATGAAAAGACCGAGGCCTTCCCTTGACATACCCTGACTGTGGTGGAACATCTCCTGCACCAACGTCTCTGGTATTCCTGGTGCTGGATGAATGATCCTGAAAATAAAGTATCATTATTAATTTCTTCAGTGCAATTGATCTTTGATTTACAGTTTAATGCTGTACAAGTTTACTCTGTGTCTTCAAAATATCACATACTATCCTGCTAAAAGCCTAAAACAGTGAAATAATTGATGTTCAGATTCCCGTCAATTCTAATTCTACTGGGTTGTTTATGTGAACAACAAAATTTCATCCCTGAGAACACTCCACATGCACTAGATAGAGCATTCCCCTTGGAGAATTTTTCAGCATGAATTTTCAGAACTGGACTACCTGAATTTGAGATGAACTACTTGCACTCCGGTTCCTATACGTTCCTTTCTTGGAATGACCTGAAGTGCGATTGATCCATCAGCCACCGGTGCAAACTGAAGAGCACTTGACAAGAAGTCTGCTAGAACCTGCTGCAGCCTCAAGTTATCCCCATACAAATACATAGAAGATACTTCCGCAGGCCAATCTTGAAGAAGCGCCACCTCCCGTTCCCTGCTTAGAGCCATGCCTTGGTTTATGACTGCATCCAGAGCTTCACCGAGGTTAAACTCTACTGTGTTCAGCTCCATATAGCTGTTAGGAAGTCATGCCTGTTAATAGGTGCTTATGTATACTTGAGGCCAAGAATGAACGGAATAACATGAAAGCCTAAATTGCAAAAGCCAGCATGCTTGCAAATTCTATGTGGGGATCCACACAAACATTTGTCGCTTTCTAAAGAGTGTCTCATAGTATCAAAACTCAAAATGATGTTTACTGCAAGAAATTAATCTTTTATGAGGCAGAAAATAAATTTGAAAAAGATTAATCAATTTTAATATCCATCACTTATTCCTCACACAAATATATTACATTGGATTTTGATGTTACATTCTACTCTGCAGCTATTTTTCACATAATGATACAAATCATGCATGATTACTCCTGAACCAGATTGTGAACTTGGTTAAAAGTATAACAGCTTTCAAAAGTCAATCGTATAGATTACTCCTGCAGCTCAAATTTTTAGAAACAACAAATTATTTTTTTTCAATTGGAAATTTGCTTGGTTGTTAAGAAATTCAACATCATCAAATGACAGACGTACATAACAACTTTAGGATCTGGTCACATGGAACATAAGAAAGATACTCATTTACCATGTGTTTATCTTGAGAATATATTGTGGCTAATTTTACCCCCTAAAAAGTCACTTATGATTGTTCACACCAAAAGTATTTTTTATTCTCAGTCTCTGAATGGACTTCAGATGCTTCTGAACAAATGAATAGCATATCCAGAACCACAACTTTGTCCCGGGAGGTCTAATTATATTTCTAGGAAAGCTAGGCAATCTAATTTCCGCAACCCTATTGATAGATAAATTTCAGGCAAAGTCAAAATAAGAAATGAAATGCATACCACTGTTCAATGCTATCTAAATCCATGTCATTTAAGATCTTTGCCAACTGCTCTTGGCAGAGGGCTTTCCTTCTAAGAAGTTGCTTCTGCTCCTCAGTTAAGTCAGTTGCCTCCATCAAGTTTTGTGTAAATGTAATGCCGTTTAGTGAGTTCCTTATTTCTTGACGAAGATAAGCTAGTTCCTTGAGACTGTTTATCGCAGCTTGTTCAGACAACTTCTGCACTTGCAAGGCATGTTGAAGCTCTGGACTGGCAACACGCATAAAGCATAATGCCCCAGTATTTTTCCCCTCAGAATCAATCCTCTTGTTTGCGGAGAGCAATGCCTCAACATACTTACCATTAAGGTCAAAAAATCCAAATATAAACTTGTCGGCATCTTCGCCTGCCATTACACCATTCAATACTATCCTTAACTTGGTCAATGTGTCATGGTCCTTGACCCGACAGCCAAAACCATGGAGACAGAACAACTCGCCAACAAGCATCTTGTCAATTGCATCCTTCCTCTTTATGCCTGATACCTTTTCCATGGCTGAATTCCACTCGAAACAGCAACCATACTCGTTGACTATAAAAATGGGGGGGATCAGCTCATTGGGATTTTGCACTATTGCAACGTAATCACCTTGAATGCGAGTGTACTTATCCATCATCAGTTTCTGACCGGTCACATCTTGCGCGACAAAGCAAACACCAACAATATTATCCTTCACGTCACGGCTGCAGCAAGAATTGACGACTAGGATCACAGAGCTATTACTTTCCTGATGGCTGAATGACTTTAGTTTAATCTCAATGTTTTTCTCTTCCTTTCCTGCATTAGCATCAAAAAGATATGCATGAGGCCAAATACAAATGCAACATTTAAGTGGTATGAAATTGACTAGAAATAGAGGCAAGATGCGCTAAAGTATATGCTCACCTTGCAAAGCCAAGTGCAGCACATTTTTTGCCACGTCGACTGAATCATCCTTGACAATATCAATCAGAGGCATCCCAATAGCTTCTTGCACAGGTAAACCAGTCAAATCTGCTGCTTTGCTATTCCAGCCGTTTATGTTACCTGATGCATCAATTGCCCAAATGGGCACACTTGCAGTTTCAATTAGACGAACCATTTCATTTGTAACAGTACGCAGTTCGTCCACCCATTGGATCTTGTTTGCATCATCCGGTGATGCACTCACAATTATCTTTGAATCAACATCAACAGTCTCTCCTTGCAGAGAGCCACGCAATATGAGCTGCAACGAATGGATTGCATCCATTTCAACATCCTCCCAAGGAAGACTCCTCCTCTTCACAACCTCTAAGAAGGCCTTAAATGAAGTGCGTGGATGCATTCTTCGGTCCTCATCGTCTTTATCAACAGGTTCATGTTTAGCACCGCCCCATATGATCTCCTTTGCTGTGTGTGACCTGAACCAAAAGAGAAAATCCCTGGAAGAAATCTTAATTGCAGCCATGCCACAGACTGCATCTCCGAGTTCAGCAGCACCGGGATAACCTGCTTCTGTCATGCTGTCGGTACTCAAACCAGTAGAACCATCATGGCACTCCACGAGCCATGCTACGATATCCCTTATCTGTGCTTCGGTAGGTGTTGTTTCGAGCAGCCAAACCTGGTTTCGGTAATAAAGTGCAGCACCATCACACTTAACAAGATCCATAACATTTGGAGACCGGGTGAAGATACCAATTGGTGCATCACGGAGAAGCATATCACAAAGAAGAGTTTGTGTTCGAAGGATGTGCTTCTCCTTTAACTGAGCTCCAAGCTCTACCTCTTTGTTCAGCTGCACCCCAAATACCTGCATGAGGAATTCGCAGGCATATCTAAGTGGAAAAGGGATAAACCTCGGACTGGTGTGATGACAAACCAGCAGCCCCCAAAGCTTCCGCCCCTTGTGCTGCTGATCACCACCTGCTTCGTCGTCGTCCTCACTGATCGTGACCGACATTACAAGAGACGCAGTGGAGCCCATGTTTGCCATGTACTGAGAGTGGCAACCATGAGGTGCTCTCAAGGTCGAACCACAGAGACTCAGAGGTTGAGTCAATCTCTTGTCCTGGATCACTTTAACCGGTGGAGCAGAACAGTCGCATATCATCCTAACCTTGTTCTTCATGAAGAGAAAACGTGAAGCCTGCGGGATATCAGTGGCAGGGTAATGCAAGCCAAGATAAGACTCCAATTCTGGTCTTCTGCACTCAGCTATGACTTCGCCATGTTCGTCTTCGTGAAACTTGTACGCCATCACCCTGTCATAGCCCGTAAGATCGCTCACTTCCCGTACCAGAACATCACACAGGAGGGAGATGTTCCCACTAGGCAAAGACTGCAGCCTCGAAATGGCTTTGGCAGCCAGTTTATAGGATTTCAGTGCTCCTGCTGCCGTCACCGGTACATCGGCAGGGTTGACAGGCTCCAAGTCTATCACCAATCCCACATCAATCCGGTGCATAATGGCGTAGAAAGGCTTGCCCGAGCTTCTGCAATGTACCAATATGGGGTTGAGGAGATTGACGTCGCTGAAGCCAGCGGCCTTCTGCAGCGCCACCGAGCTCGGAGATCGGAAGAGAGTTCGGATGTCGGTGCCAATCGTCAAGGCCTCCCGCTGCTCCATGGTGGGGACGGCGTGCGGCGCCAGGTCGAGCATCTCGGGCGCATTCTCGCTGTAGGCAATTATGGCTAACGTCTCGTCTTCGACGGCCAGCAGGCACCCAAAAGGCTGGATCAGCTTCCCGCGCTGCATCGTCTGGAGATATGTGGAGACGGCGGAGGAAGGCACGGCGCTGCTGTCGGCGCCGCTCGACCGGTTGGCAGCGCCGATCGAGGAGGAGTAATCGAACGGGTGATCGGGGTCCTCGAAGTCGGCATGGAGCTTGGCGTCCAAGGTGGTCTGGGCGACCACGCGAGCGCTGTGCTTGGAGCGGGCCGAGCTGCTCCTGGAGCAGCTCGCCCTGTTGGACCTGGATGACATCTCTCACGTCCCCGCTCCGCTCCTATCGACGGGAATGCCGGGGGAACACCGAGGAGGAAGAATTCTCTTAGTCAATTCGTCGAATTGGGGAACGACGACAGATGCCAAGAACAGATAATGAAATCGAGCGCAAGAGTACAAAAAAAAAAAAAAAAATTGACCTCGCTACAGACCGAAGCGGAACGAAAGGATGCAGAAAAGGAGAGGAAGAGGGGGAAGAAGGCAAGGCGAGGGTCCAGATTCCTCTCTCCACTTCTCCTTTTCCTCCATCTGCTATCCCACCCTCTTTTTTTCCTCGGCAAAGTCTTTTGTTTGGTCGACAATTCTCTCTAAAACCCCAATAAATCCCCCACAAAAAGAAACAGAGCTCGAAAGGAAGCGCGACAAAATCCTCGAGACGATAACCGCGCGGACACGAGCGGATGTTTATTAATTGATGTACCAACTGATTGGATACAGAGAGAGAGACCCTTTTATCTACACGATATTACTTTTATTAATTCTTTTTCCTTCCAAAGCCAACAACAAGGTTTATTATTATGTAGAAGAAGAAAATTAAATATTAAGGAAAGACTGAAAATTAGTGGAGGAGGAAGAAGCCCTTGTAGGTTGTAGCGATTAAACAAGCCATAATCTCGTATTGTTTTTTCGAGAAAAAGAAAAGAGAGAGAGAGAAAAAAAAAAAGGGGATTGATTGGGTTGCTATTTTCTTTCTCGCCACAGACAGAGAGAAACGAAGGGAAAATAAAAACAATTCAAAAAAGGTCACGTGAAATTATAAACTGGGACGGGCCCACCCATCACTGCAACAGACATGCGACATGACGAGAGGGGAGCCGGGGCACGTGGGCTAGACACGTGGCTTTAAGATTGTCACTAGAATTGGTGAGCCGACGACCACATGTTGGCCCACCATCACGTGTTACGTGGGCCCTTCCATTATGCTTTCGATCCGAATTGGTGAGTCTGCCTGTTACTCTACTGCTGGTTCCACAATTCAGCTGCTATCACGACAATATTTTTCTGATATATATATATATATATATATTAAACTGTTTGTTTTATATCAAGACACTACACAAAATGGCACATGTTTCTGCACGTGGTTTTCCTTCTCCACATACAGTAAGCAATACAGGGAAGAATTACAACGGGATATTCAGAATCAACCTGATAAGACCCTAAAGTTTTATCGTAAAAAAGAAGAAGAGAAATGAGATGATCACTTCGAGGGGATCGGCCCTCCTTGATCATTTCGAGGGGATCGGCATCCTAGGGTTTGTCAAAAGATAAAAATAATATTTTTCATAGATTACTGAACTCTAATAATAAATAAATATTAAATAAACCTCTACTTGATTCTAACTGAATCAAATCAACTCAATAAATAACTGGACTAAACAAATTCAATAAATATTATTTAAAAACTTAGAAAAAGGATCCTAACACAATCATTTCCGATTGAGGTGTAAAAAAGAAGCTGATCAAATATGGAGTCATATAAATGATGATTAGCGTGTGTGACTTGAGAGCGACCCTTTTATAATACAATATGTAAGTACATGATCGTTGGATTTAAAATTATGATTAACATTAAGAATGATTATATATGTATTATCTGATCATTAATACGATCACTAATGATTAATCTGAGATATGTAAAATAATAACTTATTAAATCAATTTTTAAACATCACGTGACCGATCTATCTCATGGAATAGTTGTATCAATCTCTTATCGATGTTGTACTTTTGAGTTTTATAAATTTGGTCCCGACATAATATGTCGGCTGCATAAGATTGAAATGTCAATCACAATATGACATGGTGGACAACTGTTGTCCACGTGTTATATTCTCGCATTTACTGTCATTTCTTGTTACTTCCCCAGCGCAGTATTTTACGACCTACAAGATTGGTCACTTGGACAAGGCAACACGCTAGCACGTTAGGTAGTGAATGAATAGGGACAGTTGGGCTCCTCTTCCAAGCTGTATGAAGATAGTATCATGTTCTCATCAATCAAGTGGACCTTTTATTTTTCAATTTAATCTTGAAATATTCTAAATTATACATATACTCACAGCAGATTCCTTAACCTTTAAGAGTCTTCCGAACGAGTGGTATTTTTCTTTACTTGCATGATCATTAATCACCGAGGCTCGAGATGTTAGAAACAAAATGTTAGAGAAATGAATTCGAGAGAATCCGAAGAAAACTATACGGGCCAAAGCACCGGCCATGTTATTCCTCTCTTCCACTAACACCCGTCCAATAATTCAGGTAGCTAAAAGCACGGCCGACGCCGTTTTGGGGGTACAAGACCAAAAAGATAGATCGAGTTTTACTAGGAAATGCATTTGCTTGAGGAAAGGAGAGAAGACCACTTACAATGGGAGTGACATGATTGAGCCATCCACATCGATGACGTCGAAGCAAGGAGGACGCTACCTTTTCTGTTTTCGAGTGGTTGCCTGCAAGGAGGAGGAAATTTCACGCAACGGACCACCATGTGGCGTTGTCGTTGTCTCGTAACCACTTAGCTCTGCTCTCGTGAGATGGGGACTTCAATTCCACAATTATGTCGTCCCTCCATGTACTTCATTTTAGCTGCTACAACAATGCTTGCAAGAATTCGACTGCAGACATCAGTATCAGCCTCATCTGATCGATCATTCCATGTCAACATTTGTGGCTCTGTCAAATATATATTATGCATGCAGATATATAAAAAGAAAAGGAAAAAAAAAAAAACAACTTTCTCCCAGAAAATGGTAATCTTTTCTAATTGAACTCAGAAAACAATACTAATCTGAGATTGAAAGTTTGATCCAGCAACGAAGAGAGATCAATTTCTACTGGAAAGAACTCCTGAGCTCCAAGTCCAAATCGACTCTCTGAAGGTTGACCTGAAATAAAAAAAAAAAATTATATTACATCTTGACCTTTTTTTCAACTTAGGAAACATATTACATGCTTCTCAACCATTTCTCTTTGCAGACAACTTGATGTCATCGAACACATAGATAGTATAAGCAAGCAAAAATAAGGCCTCACCTGGTATCAAATTTCAAGCATCAGCAAAATTAGATGAAAAGAGGAAATTAATCCATAAATCTAACAATCTATGAATTGTAGCATATGGTTTACATAAAGGTTTTCATAAAAACAAAATCGATAAGAGTAATGTTTGTCTTAAAAACACATGAATGCAATACAGTATTGGAAACCAGATGCAGCAGGAAGGCACTACAAGTGCAGAAAACAACAGGGGGAAACAATCAAAAGGGCAACAATTCTACCATTCTTTGGGCCAACACAATTTGTCCCATCTTGCTCTCATGTCTTTATATGATCATCACAAAAGCAACCGTATCATGTTGAAGAGGTAGATTGGCTTGTAATCCATGAGAAATAAGATGAACTGTCAAACATCTCTCGTAGAGTAGACAGAAACCACAATAGCTGAAAACCAGAGGCAATTCTTTCCTGGTTAGATGGAAGAACCAGATGAAAAAGCACCTAGATTCTATCCAACAATAGTGCAGAACAGAATGTTGCTCTCGTATCTTTATATGATCTAAAAGCAACTGTATCGTTGAAGAGGTAGATCAGCTTGTAACCCGTGAGTCATGAGATGAACTGTCAAACATCTCGCGTAGTGTAGACAGAACCACAAGAGCTGAAGACAGTTCTATCCTGGTTGGATGGAAGAACCAGATGAGAAAGTGCCTAGATTCTATCCAACATGAGCTCAGAACAGATTGTCACTTTTGACACGACTGCATATTAGTGAATCACTGTTTTCTTCTGTAGAGGAGATCAGATAGAATAAAGTCACCCTTTCGGTACGTGGAGTATCTAGCTCCTCACATTTTCACTTTGTGCAAGCCAGAATGTGCCCTTTTGTGTGGTAAGGAAAATGCTATCTTATAAGACTCAAGCTTCTTTTCATGCAGAAATCCTCGCAGAATGTAGTAATCTTTTGGCAATAATTTCAGAAGTCAAAGATTCATGACAATATTAAATATACATGATAAGTCACTTTCTCATAAGACAACCCAAAAATGAAAGCAGTTGTTTATAAAAATACGATAATTTTTATTGGACAATCTAGAAGTTATTGTGTGAACCTCCAAAACTAGTAGATGAGTGTTGTTAACACATTCAACATTAGGATATCATTATACTGATAGAAGCAGTCAACTGAATCAGGAGAGAAGCTTATTCCAACTGACAAATGAAACAAGAATAAAGACACAATATTAAGTTAATCTAAAATTTATAATTCCATATTTACGTTATGTTTGATGCCTCCATTCTGTTGTCAGTCATAAAATTGAACTTATCATCAAAAGCAGTTCCGTCTTTCAAGCAAAGCATACACAGGATCAAATCTGTTAGGCCCTTATATCTAACACCTGCATTTGAGCATATGGATTACACGCATTTATGGGTGCATTTCAAGTTTCTTGTGAAAATATTAAATAACAAATTCATTGGACATTTACCTGTGGACCAGTTCTCAACAAGCATTGAGCTGTAAGGATTAGTAATTTTGTTTTCCTTTCTTTAAAATGCTTTCGAGGTAACCTGTCCTGAAGAAACTCATGCTCCCTTATTATCTGTAGAGAAAACAAAAGTTAATGGCTTATAAAACAATGAGAACAAAGGAAGAAAAGTAGCTATTCGACATGGGACAAAGTTTGGGAGAACCAAATTATACAAGAGACGTAGACTATAAGATAGCTAATACAATATAAAGAGAAGCAGACAATCTGCTTCTAGCTCATAGTTCCTCAACTTCTTAAAGACTCTAGCTTACATGTATGCTAACCAGATTATGATCACAACCAAATTCGTATCCAACTCAATATTGCATAAACATTTGCACAACAAAAATGACCCACCAAAGACCAAAAGGAATAAGAAGACCATATTTAACTTGCACAAGAAGAATAAAAGTAATAAATTTCTTACAAAGATAGAAGTAAAAAGTTGTCATCAATAGACAATGATATTGTGTACCTCATTAGCTGAGTACGAGCTTGGAAAATCACATAATGCCAAAATCCATATGTCACCTGATGATGTTTCCACAACATAACACATGTAAGCAAAACTCAGATAAAGGACCAGGTCACTCTGGTCGATCCTGCCTCAACCCTTAAAACCTTGGTAGCCACTTCGCACCTGCCATACCTGTTTCATCCAACTGAAATATTGTTTCCTCATTATTGATACATGCACTCATCTTCCCTTGTCCTGATGCAGCTTGCACTTTCTGGAACGGGCAGCAGTAATCCTAGGAGCTCTCAGAGTGGAAGCCACATTCCGAACGAAGATGGACAGTAGTCCAAATTGTAGCGTGCTAATTATACTCATCAAACGAACAAAACTCCTCCTCCCCATGGATCTTCACTCAAACACTCCAATTAAGGCAATAACCCACATTGCCAATCTTCTCAGCAACCAGCGAAGACCTTAGAGCTCACATCAGAGGGCACCAATTTGGAAGTATAATGCTAAGGGCATTTCATGGGCTTCACTCCTGTACCAACTTTAATTTTCAGTATGCGTTTAAATAACATATAATGGTCCTCTTCACCGAATAGAATATGACCAGCGAATTCCTCGGGCTCCTCCATGACATCCCACTGTATTCAGCGGCCACCACCGGTGAGGCTTCAACGAAATGAGCTTTGGTCACAGGTGGCTTTCAGTATCGGCCACCCGTTCTGTTGCACTTATTCACCCAAGATCAGCTTGACCGGGCAGAACTGGATTCCCTAGATGATCCTATCAGTCTCGGTCTGGAGATCCGTTGATTCCCTTCGCCTCGGCGAGGATGCTTACTACCACCTGGAGCTACAGGGAGCAATCGTGCACATAAAGGACGCTCTCTGTGGTCCTTGACCAGGTTTGCTAAAAGATGCATGATCGTTGGGGCAATTTCTTCCATTGTCGGTTTCGGCAACTTGAGCTGTCCCACCGACGGGCGATCGTTTTCCCAAGCAGCACAACTTTCCATGTTCACGAGGGAGAAGAAAATGCCGCTCTCCATCATCGAGCATAAAGATTACAAAAGGGAGCACTCACCTCAAGGCAAGATCATCTTTCACGGCCCCGAGATCCCTGCAGAAGGCCGTCGATCTCGCGATTCTTGAAACCCTAGGACATCGAACGTCTCCAACTTGTAACCCAAATAGACGCCAAGAACTCGGCTACGAGCGTGCCGCAAGCGCAGAGGAATGGATCGATCGGATCGATCAACGACCTTTCTCTGGAAGCTACGGGAATCGAGGAAGCAGAGGTGGCCCCGCGAGAACGTCTCGAAGAGGCCTTCGGCTGCCATCCCGCATCTCGGAGTTCCAATCGATCGAAAACGTAGGGAAAAGTTCAAGCGCAGGAGAAAGGTTCTAAATTGCTCTAATACGAAAAATTAAAATATTGTTGTTTTTATCACTCGGATAACGTCAGATCGCTTGCAAACGTAAAGTTACGTACATCTGATGACTATATGCAATTCATGCGTTATTGAAATGGCCGGATGCCAAATTGGTCGCAGAGAGAATCGCTCTACCAAGCTCTCATCGTAATTTTGAAGCAACCCTCGAGGAAGCTGAGAACCGATACAGAAACCCATCATCAAACTGTGGGTGACAAGATCCTCCTCGATCCTCATCCATAGAATTCTACGTCTCCTGCTCGTCCACGTCCACAGGGTCCCTCTCGGTGTGCGTAATGATAATAATACACGAGAGACGTGGCCGAGTGCTACACCATCACATTGCCATCTTGATGAGAGAGCCAAACTTGTTGGTGCAACCTGGCCGGAGAAGCGACCCGTCGTTTTGTCTGCCAGCGCAAAAGCTTGGGCGTATGGAAGTCCAGCTTTATCCGCACGCAGCACATGGCTCCTGGGCCGCGACGTCCTCATCCGCCTCGGTCCCACAGCGGGCAAAGGAGACGACGACAATGGAGCCGAGGCAACGCATACAACCACCAGCGTCGCCATCGCCACCGTCATCACCGTGGTGGTAGGCGACACATCTCCATCCCATCCTCCTCATGCTACCTAGAAAAGAGATCAAAAGAAAGGAAAAGGTCGAGCAGGCATTGTTCCGGGAATTCCCGGTGGGACCCACCCGTCGCTCGGGTAGCACCATCCTGAGATTTCTTACAATCGCCCCCGTCTCGATCGAGACAGAGGAGCCGCAATCGGTGGATCTTCCCCGCCGGCGCATCATTCATGACAAAAGGCTACGAGGCGAGCACATCGCAGAGCACCAACTATTTTGATATCCTCGATCGATAAAGATGGGAAATGCTTCAACATTATTTAAGCGTTCTTACAATATTAAACATATAGGAGGATGATATCATCATCATTATTCACCCCCCACCCACCCTTTTATGTATCACCATCTATTATTATGGTTCAACATCGTGCGACGACTGAGAAGAACGCAGGATGGGAACGTATATATGTGAAGGGAATTACATGATGAAGCAGCCATAGTAGGGCTCCTCCTCGCACACGATCTTGTAGCCGTCTGCTTCGTAACACGGAGGGCGACCGTAGTACATGGCCGGCGGCGGCGGTACTGCGGCTGGCGGCGGTCCACCGTCGCTTACCTGGCCGCAGGAGCAGCAGCGGCAGCACCCGTGGCGCGGCTCGTAGCAGGGACACGGCTGGTAGCAACAGACCGGCCACACCGGGGCCGGGAACGGCCACAGGGGCAGCTTCACCAGTACCTCGGGCGGCGGCGCCAGTGGGGCCGGCTCTGGCTTCGGTGGAGCCGGTTCGGGCTTAGGCGGTGGTGGATCGGGAGCGGGCGCTGGCGCTGGCGCCGGTTCAGGTTCAGGTGCAGGCGCGGGCGCGGGCGCGGGCGCTGGAGGCGGTTCAGGTGCTGGCGCTGGCGGTTCGGGGGCGGGCGGCGGCGGGGCCGGTTCAGGTGGCGGAGGAGGAGGAGGAGGTGGTGGCGGCGGGTCGTCCGGCTTGATCTGGATGTCTTTGATCACCTTGCAGGCCAGGCAGCAGAGCTTCTTGATAAGGCACTCGGGATTGAAGGGGCCGGAGACTATGACAGTGTTCTTCTTCTCATCGTAGACGATAGACTGGATCTTGAATCGCTCTCAAGTAGATGAATTCCACGCAAGACACAAGGACGCCATAAGTACGACCGTGAGCTGGATAGAAGCATGACAGTGGTGGAGAGAGAAATCGAGAGGCATGCATGTTTATGCTTATGCTTACTTTGGAGCTTGCACAGAGCCTTCTTAATCTTCTTGGAGCAAAGGCAGCAGTCCAGATCGACCTTTATGATTACTGTGGAGATCTACGATGATAAACAACGACAATAAAAGTGCTGCTAGGTGAGATATATATCTCGAGTTCAACAAGGAAGACAACATGGACGGGTATAATTCTAGTGACAGCGAAATTGCGATTCGGAATTTGAATCAGCAGAACTCGATTTGTGATGGGACAAACAAGTGATGGTCTACCAAGCATGTCGATGATCCAACATGCAAAGAACAAATAATTTATGGAACCAACAAGTTAACAAAAAGCTGAACCGGTGCCAAAAAGTTCGTCCTTCAAACCAATTTCAGCGAACAAAATGCAAACCAAAGGAAAGATACATCTAAATAACTCGCGAAACAAAAATGCAGCACGGAGTCGATCCCGAAAGAATCACATCTTTTTTCCCGACACGCAGAATTTACGTTGGATACAAAAGAGCAAATGTAATTTAGCAGAGTATACATGTGGAGGCATTAGAAGGGAGGGAGGGAGGAGGAGGAGGAGGGAATAATCGATGTACCTTCTCTGCCATGGCTTATGTTGAGATTCCAACCAAGGGTAGAGGAGGAGGAGGAGGAGGAGGATGGGAGAAGTCTCTCTCTCTCTCTCTCTTTCTTTCTCTTTATAGATGTAGCTGATAACCCAAAGTGCACTAAGGTCATAAGCCACCCGGACAGGAACACGTATCAAGACGAGAAACTTTTCGACGTACAGTCACCGACTCCTCCCTGGCTTCATGGGTGTATTTGAAGCATGGCTCATGCAACTATTACCTTCGCTTTGGCTGCTCGTGTTTGATTCGGTAGCCTCCTCTGCGGAATTCCAGTCAAAATGTAAAATCTCGATAGAAAGCTTGGTATGTAAAATGAGATACTTGAGAATATGGCACCAAAATCTAAAACTGCAGGATTAACATGTTTCATGGGATCACTTGCCTTGTACCATTTCAGCAGCCATTGGTTGGCAATCAGCAGTAGGCCTATCATTTCTCCTTGAGGTTATGGTACAAACCCATAGCAGAAAAGCTCTAATGATCGGTGTAGACCATTCATTCTGTCGGCGAGCCTTACCATGCAAACAAACTGCACACACCTTCTAAATGAGAGGAGGGCTTCAGCTTCGATCGAGATGTCTCTTTTTTGTTTGGGCACCAAAGTCAACGCATAAACCTTGTATGGTGGATATGGAAATCACCTGAATGGTTGACTGACTGCATCCCGAGGCAGCTTCTAAACTTCATCACAAGAAAAGTGGGGAACCACCTTCCTTCCGCATGCTCGAGAGATATCATCGGCTCATAGATTTCCGGTCTCGAAAGTCCTCACCAAAAACCCACACGATCATAAAATTCAGTAAAACTGTTGCTGTCTATCTAAAAGATATTAAGGATGATCGATGACAAAAAGCCTCCAATTCGGCATGCTTTTTCACTGGCTTTCGGTGTTGCACAGAACTAAATTTAACTTGCTTTCGCCTCGATGAGACGTCGATCGTTGCAAACCAATATACCAAAGGACAAGAAAGGGGAAAGGCCTGTGCTGAATGACTCATCAAGCAACAACAAAAATCATGCCTCTACAAACACAAAATTGTAGGCGTCACTTTCTAGCTAAGCTTTCCGAGCACAACATCTTGTTCCTTTACACACCAATGATAGTGATCTGAGAGCAGCAAAGACGCTTTTATGTGAATCAAGAAGAAGACTCCTTGAATGTACATAAACGAAAACCAAAAATTATTGAGAACATTGAATATCTCCGAGGGATCTTCTATCGAAGAGGTTAGACTTTCACCATCGGATCGGAAGATAGATTCATTTGAAGCAAAGATTTATCTCTCTCGATAACACTAGAACATTAGTCCTATTTAAATTTTTAGTAAGACAATCAACTAGATAATAAATAATTTTAATATAAAATAAAAAAATAAAAAGAGAATGAGAATCTAGTCATCTAATATGTTTTTATCCAATCTTTATGCCTCTATTCATTTTAGTATCTATAAATTTCTCTTTATAAAAATCTATTGCAGCTTTGCAATCTTAATGAATAAAAACAAAAGAAGTAGTGTTCCAAAATGGAACTCATCGAAAATATAAGCAGAAATGTATTGTTAATCCTTACGAGTCAAGCTGAAAACCATCAGCATTGCCAACGTTATTATGTCTCGACAAACCCATCGGAACACCTTTAACTATGTGACCTACAATGGTCGTCTTTGTTGCTATGTTAATATCAGTAACCTTCACAATTGATTTGATTTAATTGGATTACCTGTCTCTGTTACTATCGGTAATTTTGGTTAGCTTGCGGTGAAGCGGATTCAAAGTACAGTCTTTAAGATTAATCTGTCTAACCTTTGTGTCCCTCCATGATTTGGCAATGATATGGAAACCACACTTCCTCGGTTTGCTACTCATCGAGGCGACAGGAATCAACTGAATCATGCCAGTTTAATTTGAGACATGGAAGAAGAGACCTCTTGGGCTGGGAATACGTGCCTCTTTCGTCTCAGTGGGTGTTTTCGATTCTCTATGTCCACGGAGCTGGATCGATTACATCTCGTGATGAATGGTGACACACACACACACACTTTGTTGCTCACTCAACATGTATAACAGGCACTGCTGCATCCGCAAATAAGACTTGTGAGATGAGGTTAGTATTTCGGTGGTTGAATTTTCTAATTTGATTGATGATTTTGGTTCTCACTGTATCATTACATCTTTTACAAAGAAATGCGTCATTGTTTGTGCTTCACATTTCTCCTCGTAGGTGATCGAAGATGTCTATAGAAAAATTTTCCCAAGATATAAGACTCAATGTGGTTCGACAAATCTTATTTATGTCCATAGAGAAGAATTAAATTCTTCATCGTATGAGATTAATTACATGACCTTGAACTATCCTCATTTAAGCATATAAATTTTGAAGAATTTATATTATTTTTTCTCGTTCTTTCTATGGAGACTACATAAGATATTTATAAAGGAACTAAACCCTAATTATGAAGATTTTTTATTTTTTTCACAAGAACTCTTTGTGTTAGGATTCCTTATCCTATTAGGACACGGAATCTCAAATACTTGTTAATCCCTATAATCTTTCTTTCAATGAGTATTTTATTTACTTCTACACATTTTAAAGAGAAATACTTTTATTTCACGCTCCTTTTGTCATATATTCTTGTTGAATCTCCGATCACAATATCTTTTAAGCTCTTATATTATATTACTTATTGGAGAATGAGAGGATAATTTTAAAATCAAAAGAATACTCAAATACCAACAAGTTAAAAAGCATTATTCGATGTAAAATATAATGTGGTTTAGTAAATCTAGCTTATATCCATAAATAAAAATTAAATTCTTTATCATATGATATCAATTACGAGATCTCGAGTTATCCCTCACTCAAGCATAACTTTCTTGTAGACTCTCTTATATAAATTACGAAAAAATTATTTATCTTTTCTAGATATTATAAAGAAAAATTCAAGAGCTCAATAGTGTTTAGTACATATTGTTCTCTTCCATCAAAACTTAAAGATACACGAGATATTTATAAAAGAACCAAATCATAATTACTAGAGTTTTCTTTCTAACTATTTTCTGTATTAACATTCCTTATCATATTAGGATTATGATGTAGCTTGAGGAATCTCAAAACACTTATCGATCTAAATATATTATTCCGATTGATAATCATTAAAAATAATTTAAGATTTTTCATAAGACCAGAGAGGATAAAGAAAAACCTAAAATCCCTTAATATAACCTACCATATGAAACTGCTAGGAAAAGGACAGTGATGATTTCCTTGAATGAATCAAACAGATGCTTTTGATTCCAAACATTTGGTGTATACAAGTAGTAGCGATGCATCACTATTCCTTTATTTGTGACTCTTCACGTTAAGTATAAATGGACTCCTCCAAGAATGGAAAGTAGAATCCCAAATCAACTGGAAACAATATGAGAAGGTCTACATATCGAGAAGAAGGAGATGACAGCTTTTGGTCCTTGCTAAAGACGATTCAAATTTAATGGAAGAAGTCAGGTACCATATTATAAATTGCAGTAGAATGAGGGTCTTGCAGTAAAAGTGCAATGAGAGATAGACTCATAGACTCAAATCATTGGCACGCTTCAAATTGGAGACCAAATGTTAAGTTGTGCTTAATGCAAATTATCCTTAATAGTCAACAACGGAAAAAGACAGCCTTTATTTTCTTTAGCTGTTCTGCCATGGCATTTACTACTATTAAAATAACACATTGATAGGATGAATATTATTATTAGATTCCGATAAGTGGATCATGACTATTATATTATCCCTTAATTCGAAACAAAATATTTCTTGAACCTCGTTAAATATGCTTAGTCCTCTGTAACCATGGCAATTACAAGTCGACTATTATAAAAGATAATCTTTGTGTGTGATAACACTTTTAATCTCATCTTCAACCTTTTCTAAGGTAAAAAGTCCAATCTTTATTAATCTCATAAATGTATAAATGGTTAACTTTACCTATTAATTCTTAAATAAATCTTTGAGGGGAGAATAAAATTCTTGAAGGAAGTCCTTCAGCTGTCCATGTGGGCCTAAACGTCTAGTGAAAGAATATTTTAGTTTTTTCCCCTTCAAAAGTTCCAATAATACTCCATAAAAAACTTAAAATCCCTTCAAATAAATAAATAACTTAAATAAATATAAAAAATAAAATTATTAAAAAATAAAATATTGTCGATGCTTGTATTGTGTGACCGATGACATCTATGAGTGAACAAAATCTCGAACTACGTTCCTTTGATTCAAATTTTAATAAACTAACACAAGTATGCTTAGTGGGTTGCACATCAATGATCATACACAAGTATCTTGATTATTTATGAGAGATTCTAAGTATTATCAAGATCCTTAGCCACGATCATCTACGGATTCTACTTATATAGGAGAGGTCCTACCAAGGATACGTGTAAAGTAATATCTCATAGAAAATGTCACTTTGGATTTCTTTTAAAACTGTTTTTTCTGAGCATTAATCACTATAACGATGAGGTTAAAGATAAACTCCATATCTATGTATACTAAAGTATTAACCATTATACTTTTTAGCCAACTAATCAACTTGTCATTATCACATTGAACCACTTTCAAGAGATCTTCTAGAGGTTGAGTTCCTAACTACTAGAAGGCATATTTTAGGTAAATACTCATATCTCTTGATGGCACCAAAACTTTAGTTCTATTTAAAACTTTAGTAAGATAATTAGCTAGATAATAATTAATTTTAATATAAAATATAGAAATAAGAGAATAAGAATCTAGCCATCTAATAGATTTTTATCTAATCTTAATGTGTCTACTCATTTTAGTATTTATAAAATTTTTAATAAAAAAATATTACAACTTTGCAATCACAATAAATATAAATAATGTTTGAGATCATAGAAAGAGTAGAAATTAAGTTCTTAAGCCATCTATTTCAATATAAATTGTGTTAAATATTACAAGCTTAGTATTTTGACAATGATAGTTTACTTGATTGTCAAGATAGCACTTCTACCAAAAAAAAAATAAAAAATCCATATATAGATTTAATATCTAAAGAATCAGAAATCCAATTAAAGTCACTATAACTTTCAACAACCGAAAGATATCCTATAAAGTTAAGTCGATAATCAAAAGTACTCTTAACGTATCTACTAAGTTTGAATATAACATAACAAATACCAGGTTTAGTCATATTTGCTAAAATAAGAGATTCAATGATTTAAGTGTATTTTTCTTGATTTACAAGATTATTAGCATTTTTAACAAAATGAACATTTTGATTTTAAGGAGTGGAAAACAATTACAATTAGAATATCTAATTTTTTAGTATAATGAGATTAAGATAATAATATAGAATTAGAAGATTTTTGAACTTTCATTCGTAAGATGATGTCAATTTTACTAACATTTTTCATATTAAAATGATAAAAATTAATTTAATCCAAGATTAGATCTAAATTTGATGCAAGAACTAAGAAATTATTAACATAAATATAGAGAATTACATAATTTATTCTCTATCATTTTATCATATCCATTAATGTAAAATCCAAAAGATAAAATTATAAAATCAATTTTTTTTTTGCTTGAGTCTGTATAGAGATCAAATCAACTTACATACCTTTTCTTCTTATCTTGGCATGACAAATCCTTCGGGTTAATTCATATATATTAATTTTTTTAGTTCTCTACGTAAAAAAGATAGTTTTCATATCCATTTGATGAATAAAAAATTTATGGATAGAAGCAAAAGCAAGTACGACTCGAGTGATAGTAATTCGTGCTACAGACACATAAATGTTAAAATAATCAATATTAGTTTTTTTTAATAAAAAATAATGATCAACAAAACTAGTCTTATACTTTTTAATTGTATGATCTGCCCTAATCTTTTTCTTAAAAATTCGCTTTTAACTTAGGGTTTTACCCACACGAGATAAGTCAGTGAGAATCGAAGTATGATTACTAATTATGGTTTCCATATCATTGTTTATCATCTCTTTGTAGAAAGAAGCATTCAGAGAGAGAATATAACTTCTTGAAATAAACTTTGATATATCTTCTATCATATAAGAGACAAAATCATCATCAAAATTTTTTTCAATCCCATGCACTCTTGCTTGTTCTAGATTCAACTTAAATGTTAGATTCTATAAAAGTTGAGAAAGATGAAGAATAATTACTTGACATATTAACATATAATCTAGTTTTAAAAGAAAATATATTTTTAAAGAATGATGATTTAAGAAATGGCTAAAGCGACTCTCACCATCCCACCGTTGGCGATGTTTTTGAAGGACCGAAAACATTCACTCGCTTTTCTTACCCTTGTGTTTCAACTGCAAGTAGAACCATCAAACCAGGCGAAATCCATGCGCAGCTATTCACCAGATTGGTACAGTACTATTCATGTACGCTCTTCGTCACCAGAATGACTTCAAACTGCTAGATGTGTGGTCGATGCAGGCGGAGCAAATGGGAGACGCAAAGCCTGCTAAGAGAAGTTTGTGACCAGGGAAGAAGAACCAGCCCAGTAAACATTGTCTCCTCTTGTTTCTTCGTTAAAAGGCCTGCATTTCAATTCGACTCCGGATGAAGAGCAGTTTACGAGTTTACTAATGGCTTAGTGATATTATCTCGCTAGTCGCCATTTAAATTACTTCTAAAGAAGAAAAGAAAACTCCTTAATCAACAGTTGATCTGCCATTTTTTTTTCTCTATAGAATATGTAGCAGATCCTAACTACTGTAGATGTCATTTGGTTTTTTGGCTTACGGAAGCGTGATTCTAATGCAGGTAATGGCGGACCGCAGGTCTTGCCTTTGCCAATGGCTGGATTAAGGTGCCAGTGAAGTGAACCGAAGAAGGTGCATTCGTAGGCAGTGAACGCAAGGAAAACAAAAAGGAAAGCTGCAACTGTTGCTACTCCTTAACATATCCTCCAGTTCTTCAGCCTGGGTATGAAATGTTTGTATTCTTGTTCAGTTAATATGCATTTGCGTCGATCGATAGCTAGCGAGCTTACTTTCTTCTTTAGTTCAATATGTGCCCAGTCATCGTTTAAGTCTTCAGTCATCTGGATTGAGCTTCAAAAGCTCAATGCATCCTAACTTCTATACGTGCTGCCCTAGTCAGTCAATCCAATGGGCTGTTGGTTCACAAGCATCGGACTTCGTCGGTGTTGGAACCCCGAGACTGTCACATGGCGTCGCCGCATCCCCTGCTGCCAATTCACGGCCACTTACGACCACGACAACGACGTCGCCTTTCTCTCTCTATACGGTCAGTGAGACAACGAAGAATAAAGGACTAAACAGGATCCGGAGATCCGAGAGACGGCAGGGATATGGTGCCGATATGAATCTGCTGCGTGAGAGACATATGTATGCATACATGAGGAGATATATACGGGGGAGAGGAGGCGAGGTCAAGCTTCATTGGCTGGAGACTTAATGTGATGTTGCACCTGGGCGACAGTGACGGCTGGTACGCAGTACAAATCACCTTCTTCCTTGCTACCCTCCCTGCCCAGCTACGTAATGCTCCCCGGCCCCCCGCAGTCCTACTCCGACCGGTCGTTCCCCACGTACCATGACTGACTTCTAAGACGTATGTTACTGAAGAAAACACTCTGACCAACCTCTCTGATCGCGTTTAAGTATCGGACCATGCACATACATGGGGCCACGCTGCGACAGCATTACACGCGGCGAGAGAGAGAGAGAGAGAGAGAGAGAGAGAGAGAGAGAGGAGACTACGCGCAATCGGGCGTCCATTAAATACAGTAGATTAATTCCCTGTGCGGTCACTTACCGGACCACCAGCGGTGTGATGCCGATGTCCTTCCCTCCATGCCCTCGATTACAGTGCTCCTCCCGATGTTGTTCCATTCCGGTGGCAATAGAACCCATCCCACTTTCTCCTCTGTGTGGCAGCTCCTGAACCCACAAATTAGAATTCTTAAAGCCTTTTATATATGTATGGAGATAGCATTTGTCTTGGATTGACCTGACATGATGAGGTTACCTTCTTAAAATCTTCAACATTTTTAATACTCATTTGGCTTAAAAAATAATATCATTTTGTAGTTGATCAAGACTCCCACTGTACTATCTTCCCATAAACAATCACCATTCTTTAAGTTTATTTATCCATCTTTTTTATTTTTGTACTTTTTAATGGATTATGAGTCCACGTATTGTATGTATAGAATCTATCAACAGTTTCTACCAACTACAGATCACGGAGGCCCATTACACCATGCACTTGGTGGGCCACCGACCGGGCCCACTTTACCCACGCACATACCAAGCGGCACGTGTGCTACCTTACTGAAACTGTTTTTTATGTGTTGGTTTGTGGGGGAGGTTGATATTTTGAAGGAAATAAAAGATTCCTCGTAGGGGATATCGAGTTTGCCGTTCATCGTGGCTCCAAAAAATAAATAAAAAGAAACAACAAAATAAACAAAATCCCCGAAACCTATGTAACGCCAAATTACTTTGTAGCGCAGCATCACGATATATATCACCGATAAATATATAACGTGTTATATTGGTAATGAGCATTATATAAATGAACAAAAAACGAGACCACGGATTAGTAACAGAATCCGAAAACAAAACAAAAAAAATACGATCATGCCTATAAAACCCCGCGTTTTGTGCACTACTAAACCCCCATCCCTTCCCCCCCCCCCCGCCTCTTCTCGCGCCCCCTCTTCGCCTTCTCTCCTTCAATTCCCTCCCTCCCATTCGATCTGCTCTTGCACCGATGTCGAGCTCGCCGCCGGAGCGACGGGGAAGGGGAGGCGAGGAGGAGGGCGGGGAGGACGCCGCGGTCGCCCGAACACGCACCGGTGTTGGCCTCGGCCGCCGCCGCGCCGGGGATCCCTCATCGTCGCGGCTGAGGTCCGCCGACGCGGTCTGGCCGGAGCACTTCGTCGAGGCGGTTGCCGCCCAGGTCGCCGTCGACGCCGCGCGCTCCGCCGGGAGGTTGGCCGCCGCTCCTGCCGTCGTCTCCGTGTTCCAGGTTCTTTCTTCTCTTTCTTTATACATCTTATTGCCGTATCCCCCAACAGAAGAATACATCAGTTTCTCGATCTGCTTCGTTTCTTACATAGCCACGGTTTCACATTAGTTATCATCAAGATCATGCATCAGTGGGCTTTCCTCTATGATTTTGGAACAATGAGACCACGGATGCACCATGATAGTAATCATGACTGCAACATGAAACAACATTGGAGTGATAGGTTGGGCAATAGACCTGCTATCCTACAAGGAGAGCATTCGGTAGAATGCCTCCACGTATAGGTGTTCTTCGGATTAGTCCTTCGTTTCGGTCATTTCTCCTTTCTTCTGTGCGTATTTTATTCGTTTGGTTTATATTTATTGTGTACAGTCACACCCCTGTGTGTGCTGCGGCAGTAAGAAGAAGACTCTTCTTCTTACTGCTACTCTCTTTTTTGACCATTGTCTCCATAGCCAGCTGCGCTTCGCCGGCGCTAGTGCCTCTCTCTCTCACCCCACATTCGTAGGCAGCCGGATGGCTGGCTTTTGCCGCACTGTTTGCTGTTAGCAGCGGACATCCTTTGAGACTTTAAACACGATTCTGCTGACCATTCGCCTCTGTCAACTTCATTATTTCTCTCTTACTCTGCCTTCTCTCTTTCGTGCAACCTATATCTATTCCTGACGGGGGGTCTGAGCAAAGAGCCAGTGGTGGGAGGAGGCGTGTGATGCTCTGTTCTTTTGACCCTCGCTTCGCGCTGCGCCCGTTTTAACTCCCCTCGATCCATCCTTGTCGTTGCTTTATTCACTCACTCACGTTCGGCTTAACTCTCTCTCTCTCTCTCTCTCTCTCTCGCTCTCGCTCTCTCTCCATCTCTCTCGGAAAGGAACAAAAAGAGAGGGGCGAGCTCGGGGTTGGCGCACTGCGGATGGGATGGGATAGGCGAAGGCAGAGAGGAAGCGCAGGCGCCGTCACCAGACGCGCGTCCCTTTCAGTTCCGTTTTTGGTCCTTTTTTATTGGGGAGAGGGGAAGGATACCAACACCCACTCTCTTTTCAAACACTGTGGAGTATGGCCCCCCTCGTTCTTCTGCATCAAAATGTAATGTATGATGGTGTTATTAGACGACGAGGAAGACAAGGGCAGTTAGGAACCTCTGCCGTGATGACGGGTTCAAATGGGAGGGTTCTCTCTCAATCCTTGGGTTTCAGCCGTAGCTAGGAATGTTGTTTGCGTTTAATTAATGGTGGGTGGGCGAGTGAAGGTGTTGGTAGAGGGAGTGTTTTTTTATGGCGTTCCTTGGAAATGAAAGTGTGGGGGAAAGAAGCAGCACAGCCTGTGCTTTTTGTTGCATGGGCAGACGAAAGCTTCGCTGCTTTCGACGACTTGGGTTCGGCTCCTTCTTCCCTCACCGCGCTCGACCTGGCTCCTCTCTCTCTCTCTCTCTCTCTCTCTCTCTCGGTCTCTCTGTGTCCTTCCTCAGACCGAGGGGCCATAGGCTGCACCAGCCCTTCCCCACTGGAATCCCCATCTTGTCCTCCACGGTCAGGGAAGGAACATTGTCTACCTCAGCTGCTCTCTCTGCTGCTGACAGCTCTTTCCCAGCACATGCACGCCTTATTCTTAGAACCATCATATATGCATTTCTCTTCATCATGCGATTTCAATACGTGGGTTCTATAAGCTCCCTTTGCATCAGGCCTATACATTGTTATTGTTCCCCTCGTGCCTGCTTCGCGTTCGAAGACTGTACGTGACTCTTCCTCTCTTATCTTCCTGCTTGTTCTGTTAAAATGTGTTGGGTTCTATTATAGCTTTACACGGAGGTCAAATGCTGGGGGGAGGTAACAGTGTCGTCGTTCCGTACTGCCAAAGCTTATTCGAAGTCCCGGCAGCTCTCGACGCACATGGTCTTACTGCAAAGTCCAACGCCGAGGAGGTTGTCGTGTAGCAGCTCTTGCTTTTTGTTGATGGGATGTAAGTATCCAGCCAAAGCAAAATCAGATTCAAAGTACTCTACACAGAGAATTGAGAGGAGAGAGAGAAAAAGGGTCAATCAAATCTCAGTATCTCGCACAGGTCTCGCCATGCCACCTGCAGTTCCTGCTTCCTTTCGTGACTGCACCACCAAAGCCAACCTTTTGGTGGGTCTCGCCATACATGTCCTATTACTGTTCACGGGCGGGGGTACATCCACCATTTTTGGATGGGTTGAAGGGTGGCTCGACTAGTGCTCTCAGACTTTCTTAGGCATGCATGCTAATGGAGCTCCACGTCCAGTTAGGGGGGACGGAGCAAGCATCAAACACCATCTCTGAACGATGCGACGAGCCACCCTGAATGCGATTTTCGAGCGTACGAAGCTCGTACATTGTCGAGATCGCTGTGAGGATTGCGGGAACAGTAAGTCCGGGAGCAGTACGTCATTTTGGTATGGTTTAAAGGTGACAATAGAAAGGCCGAATGCTGCTCCTTTTGTGGCCTTATTTTTATTAGCTGCAGCTTTGTTTTAGGGACGATATACCTCTAAAACAAAGCCAAATCACATGGGAGATTACCACACACCTCAGGAAGACGCGCCCTGATCTCTTAGGCGTGACACGCAGTTGTGCGTCGTCGCAGAGGGATTCACGGGATCCTATTATAACAGTAACAGATCGATGCCTCTCGTGGATTCTTCGTTAATTGAAGCTTTTGATGCCTTCCCTTGTTTGTCTTTGGCCTGTCGTTGGCCTTCTCTTTCCTACGGTACGAACGAAGAAAGGTCTTAAAGCTGCTGCTACACCTGCTGCCTCGATGGCCATCTTATTTAATTGCTGATCTCGGCCTTCGAACCACGAGCTCCGCTTCTTGACCTTTTATGGAGTTGAGGCAGAGGATCTGCTGGTTTAATGGGTGTGCTGTTGAGTGAGGCTCAGCATCACTTGAATGCACCACGGAAGTACATCGCCGGAAGCCTTCCCTTTTTTTTTATTGCGAGTTTGATGGAATTTTTCTTGGTATGTTAGGAGATCTAGGGAGGTGTGCATGATCTTATAGAGGATCTCTGATGTTTTTTTACTGTGATATAGCATTTAAAAGGCCGGAAAATGCATTTGTTATCACCCCATAACTTGAGGTGTTCATTAAGCTCGCAATTTCAGCAAACATTAGATGCATAATCTAAGATACAAGAGTTATCCACCAAGGTGTGTAAAACTAGTTTATCTTCTACTGAAGGTTGTTCTTTGTTACCAGCTTTCTGGCTATTAAAGGTCATATGTTTCTCTTCTCGTGTTGCCAGCTTTTGCTAAATTTTGAGTTGGAGCATTAGTCTCAGATAACTACAGTTACTGTAATACATTGCACCCTTTCTTTTTTTGTCTAAAGTTGTTCAGATTGAACTGTTAACAATTTGCTACATTTGTCCATAGGGTGGTAGATGGTCCAGTACTTTCTCTATTAAGTTCAGCTGTAGTTACCAAAAATGCCTGCAATGTGTACTGATATGTTGTTTACCTGAACTGTCACATCCCTTTTACTTAGTAATTTCATAACTTTTTTGATACATTCTTTTGTCTGTTGTGAATTTTGTATCCTTGAGTTGTAAATTTATGATGTAGATGCAATAGCTTTTTAGATTCTCTATGAAAATAGGTCTTAATGGTTGATTATTTCTGGTCAGTGGGGAATTTATGGTTTGTTTGTACTGGAAGGTTCTGTTGATGGTAAAAAAATATATAGCCCTTTTCACTGTCTCCTCTTAATATCCTTTCTTGAAATGTACTTTTTGACGTCTTCCCTTTTATATTTCTTACCTGTAAAACCCAATTTTTTCACCCTTCGTTATTAAAGATATTTCATGTACCATTGCGTGACTCTGATTCATTGTTGGTTTATGATTATGAAGCCAAAGTGTTCTGTTCCCCAAATGGATATTTTCTGGACCATACTGTTTTGGCAATTCTGTGAATATTATGCATTTGATATAAATCTTGTCGGTGGAATCTAATATTTCTCATTATGTTCTTGTATTTTGGAATTTCGAGAAACATAATGAAGGTTAGGTTTCTAAACCATTTGGACTGGAAATTTATTCAGTGGTAAAATCGTTTTTGTTTAATGCTGAAGGATTAATGCGATGGATCATGATTCAATGAAGCATTACTCGAGTTATGATGAGTTAAGCTGTTTGCTAATAATCTCTTAGACTAGAAAGAGTATTTCTCATATTTAAAGGGGGTAATCATTCTATAATGAGAGAAGAAATCTTTGCAAGAATAGTGGACTTAATAAAGGTGTTGGTGTAGCGTTCTGAAAATAATTCTAAACTAAAATTAATAATCAAATAACACAAACAATGATGTACCGCAAGAAGAGTGATATGACTAGGTTAATGCTAGAAATTCTTATATCTTAAGGGTAAAACATTTTGTTCAAATCACTTGATGATCAATTGTCAAGAGAATCAGGTCTTTGAGTTGGCCAAAATCTAGCTTTATATGTTGTGTTACTTTTTGGATCGATATGATTTTTGGGTTAAGCAATAAATTTGCTGTATACAAGCATGAAAATCATATAGAAACGTGACCTGTACGATTTTTTATGTTACTGTTATCACAATCATTCCAATGCTAAATTAGTGTATGATACAGACGCTGTATAAGTAGTTAAAAATGTAAACTTACTTTTCGATCTACCATACTATGTCAGGCTTGGTTAAGGGTTCCATTTATTTTTTTTGCAACATGGAAGAATTACTCAAGGAAGTTGTTTCAAAGTAACTTTCCTTTGACTTCATGTGGGGTGGATTAATTAGCAATCATAACTTATAACTAACATGTGTTTTGGTGGTACATAGTGCATTCTATACATGCATTTCGATGATCTTTTATCCAACTATTTTTCATCTCAAACTTATGGCTTTCACCCTCTTTGTTTTATAACGATTGGTTGATTGTTGTGACGGCATTTGCTTACAATTTTGTAATTGCTCGATCAAAATGCAACTTGCCAATTCTGCCAATTTATTAGGATTTGGATTAGTTTGGCTAACTTTCACCATCATCTCTTGCCATAACTACATTAAATACGGATAACTTGTGAAATCCCCCTTATCGTATAGTTTCTTAATCCATTTTTAATATCATGCAAATTAGAATCTCATTTTCAGTGATTAAGTGGAGGATTAACTGCTACAAGACTTGGTTACGTTCATATACATGCTTGTGAAACTTATTAGTTCTTTATTACCTTACTTGTCGGCAAGACATTATTATCCTTTGTTCAATAACAGTTGGTTGATTGTTGTGATCACATTTGATTGCAATTCCGTAATTCTCGATCAAAATGCATGCGCGATTTGCCAATTCTTCCAATTTATTAGGATTTGGATTAGTTTGGTTAGCTTTCCCTGTCATCTCTACATGAAATACACATACAATGTGAGATCCTCCTAATTGTATAGCTTGTTAATCCAGTCTTGATATTTTACATGTCCCCTCAAGCAAAGTAGAAACTCATTTTGAGCGATTAAGTGGAGGATTAACTGCTACAAGACTTGGTTACATTCATATACATGCTCGTGAAACTTATTAGTTCTTTATTACCTTAGGTGTCGGCAAGACATTATTATCTTTTGTTCAATAACAGTTGGTTTTGATTGCAGTTCCGTAATTTCTCGATCAAAATGCATGCGCGATTTGCCATTTCTTCCAATTTATTAGGGTTTGGATTAGTTTGGTTACCTTTCCCTGTCATCTCTACATGAAATACACATACAATGTGAGATCCTCCTAGTTGTATAGCTTGTCAATCCAGTCTTGATATTTTACATGTCACCTCAAGCAAAGTAGAATCTCATTTTCAGCGATTAAGTGGAGGATTAACTGCTACAAGACTTGGTTGCATTCATATACATGCTTGTGGAACTTATTAGTTCTTTATTACCTTCGTTGTCTGCAAGATATTATTACCCTTTTTTGTTCTCTCATATCTATAGTATGTGCCATTCAAATTGATGATAATCTACATCCTTTAGAAGACTATTCCGCTTATCATCTTGACAAGGCATTATTTTATGAAAGATTAGGCATCATTCTTAGATAATGACTTACATGGAAAGACTAGAACATATCTTACCAAATGCTTCAGGAACTTTGCCCCTACTTGGCATCTGGATTACGAATTTCAATGTGATTTTGGTTGTTCTAATCCTGATCGATCGTTATGAGATTCAGATTGCTTGTAATTTGCAGTCATTTACATCTTGATTGCCAAATTTATGATTAATTATAATTATGCAAATTCAGTAAATAAAGGAAGCAAAAGCTTTATTTTTCTTGATTTTGGGCATTTGCAAATGGTCTTAATTATATTCTGATCATTCTTGTTGAGGTTGAAGGTGTAGCATTTGCCAATGCTAATGCCTGCAATGCGGTGCGATCATGCGAGTACTACTCGTAAATCTTCTTCTTTGTTTTGCTGTCATTCTTGAGTTTCTGGTATCCTGTAGTGGCCTTACTTTTCGATGGAGGTTGACCTATGAGTTCTTGACAATGAAACATCACAAGGGGTTTTCTCTATTCTAAATCTACTGCAATCTCATCTTCTTTTCCTTCTTTTCCCCAACCAAATCCATTGCCGATTGGAAAGAAGCAATAGAAAAGAATCTTCCCTTCTTTGCCCCACCCAAATCCATTACCTTGAGAAGCCAAGGAAGAGCGAGAAAGGAGCAATAGAAAATAATCTTTTTCCTTCTTTGCCCCGCCCAAATCCATTACCGACAGAAGAAAAGGAAGAGCGAGAAAGAAGCAAGAGAAAAGAGTCATTAATGCCATTATTTGTCGATGTCAGGGAATTTGGAGTGGCACGCACAAGCAATGCGAGCTTTCATTGCACAACCAGTTCCGCGAAGGCTGAGCTTTTATTGCACGACCAGATTCGTAGTACTCCGTTCCTCGAGAGCTTTTATTGCACCATCAGTTTCGTAGCACTCGGTTCCTGCAAGAACTTGCAGGAACTTGTAATTGATTCCAGTCATTTTATACTTGCCATTGCTACGGCATATTTCATGTCGGATTCTGTCCGATCTGTGTATTGAAGTTGTCATACGTAGTGCAATCCATACGATGCATGCGAAGATTCTGATCGAAATCTTACTGAAGCCCTCAAGTCTAAGTTATATTTTATGGGTGTCGATGCTGATGGTGGATTCGATTGCAGGTCTGCTCCTCGTGGAGAAGCGTTTCCCGGTCGGAGCTCCTGTGGAAAGATCTCTGCCGCCGCGTGTGGTCTCGCCGGCGTCGCGCGCTCCCGTCCTGGCGGGACGAGTTCATCCGCCTCCACCGCACCGCCGCTAACTTCCGGGCCCGCCGCTCCGCGCACTCTCACTTGCTTCCTCCTTCCGATGCCGTCATCTCCTGCCGCCGTCTCGCCCTCTCCGACCACCACCTCGCTGCCGGCTTCGTTGACGGCTCGGTTCGCCTGTTCGATCTCCCTTCCGGACGGGCGCTCGCCACCTACTCGGCTGACCCTCATCGCGACCGCCTCGGCCGCTTCTCTCAGGCCATCTCGGGCATCGTCCTCCTCGCCGACGACCGCCTCGCCTTCGCTTCCCAGGACGGAGACGTCCACATGGCGAGCCTCGGCGCCTCCGGTTCCGTCCGGCGAGCCCACGTCGGGAACCTGATGGAGGACGGGACGTTGGTGGACTTCACCGGGAACTCGCGGTGGTGGGTTGGCTTGTTGGCCGGCGTTCCCGGCCGGTCGTGGCGCGTCTGGGACGCCGCCAGCGAGCAGCTGGTGTTCGTGGGCGGAACCTTGACGGACTCCGACGCCATCCTGGGATGGCACATGCTCACCGACTTGTCGAGTCCGGTGGTCGGCCGCGCGAAGATCGTGGAGCCGGGACTCGTGGTGGGGTGCACAGCTTCGACCATGGAGGTCATGGACCTCGACGACACCGGTACGATCCTGAACCAGCTTCAGCTCCGGCACGGCGTGGTGGTGGACTCGGTGGACGCGAGCGAGGGCCGGGTAATGGCCGTGGACACGCGAGGACTGGCGAAGGTGTGGGAGGTGCCGAGGTTGCAGGAGATTTGCAGGTTCAGCACGGTGAGGAGGGCGGAGGGACGGCAGCAGGGTGCGGCGGGTGTGCAAGGGTGCATGAACTGGGGTTACGCGGTGGTGTGCTCCGCCCATGGCGGAGTACGCGTGTGGGACGCAACCACGAGCGAGTACTTATACAGCTTCAGGGAGCGGATAGGAGAGGCAGCCGCGTCGGTGGCCGGCGATCGTTACGTGGCTGCTTGGGCCGACGAGACCGGGTTGCACCTGTGGGATTTTGGAGCCTTGTAGGGGGAGGAACCCAAGCACAGGAGTCTGGTTGATGTAGATAGAGAACTGGCCATGGCTTATGTTTGTGTTGTTGCTCAGGCTTGGGGGAGGCCAGGTGGTATCGTACTGTGATGGCCACCACAGGCAGGACTGCAAGAATGTAGAGAGAGGAATCGGAGAAGAAATGGGGATGGGGAGGGGGAGGCAAAGATGGTGTGGTCTCTTGGTGATGGTGATTAGGGTTGAAGATGGCTCCCAGTGTGTGCTGGGATTTTTGGGGTTGCTGCATAATTGTTCGCCGAGTATTGGTTTAGGAGATGCATCTCTTCAAGACTCTGATGACTTCACTTTTCTTATACTGCACTCGTTTCTCTTCTTGTAGCTGCGGGACTTGGATTTGGTAAAAAAAGAAAAAAAAAACAGAATTTGACTTGGAAAATATCAGGTTGCTATTTAATATTAAAGCTGGGCAGCAAAAAAAAGTGATTTTTCTTTTTGTATTTTTAAATAATATTTTATATTTTTAGTTTTCTGTCATATATTTTTTTAATATCATAAATGTCTTTTGTTATTACTTCCTCTGTTTTATCTTTGTCCTATTGCTTTCATCCTAGTTTAGTCGTATTCGTCCTATCGCTTTTGCCCCATCGTTTTTATTTTATTATAATCGTCTCTATTTTTCGTGAGGTTCTATTACTTTCGACCTCATCGTTTTTATTTTATTGTGATTATCTCTTTTTTTTATCGTGAGGTTCTATTGCTTTCATTTTATCGTGATTATCTTTTAGTTATCGCTTCTATCTCATTGTCTTTGTCTCATCGTTTCGATTTTATTGCTTTTGCCTCTGATCGACCCCTTTCTCTTCGTTAGGCCTCAATACTTTTATCTTATCACTTTGAATTCATCATGGTTGTCTCCTCCTTTCATCTTATTGTATTTTTATGAGATAGTTTTGAGACAATTGAAAATATCCACGTAGTGGAGGAAGTGGTGACTACTAGGAGTGCAACCACTACAATAAAAGGAGAAGGAGACATGGATGACAAAAATATGCATTTAGAGTATTAGAGAAAATTAACGGTACCAAATGAGAAAACTAAAAATTAGAAACCATCTGGGAAAAAATCCAAAAGGGGAGCTTTTACATGTAAATAACAAAAAACTAGCTATAAAGGTTAAACATTGATAAGGAATATTTTGACAACCATCCTCCATTCACTAACTAATTTCTGCATAGGTATTAACATGAAAGAAAAGAGTCGAATCACTCTCTACTGGGTAATGACATAGGGTGGTTATGGTTTGTCAACTTTCGTGAATAATAGTCCACGTAACGTCATTCAGGCTAGTCATGTGGTCTTTGTGGACAATAGTCTATGAGAGAGTATTCAGACCCGGCTCATAAAAACATAGTGTTCCTTCCAACCTTTGTTATTCAAATGGGTGCCACTCACCTTGAAGCCTCCATGGGTGGCTAAGTAGTAACCACTTCACCCTTTGCATAATCGAAAGCTAGAGATGAAGTGTGGGTCAGGACAATGTTAATGCGTTGGCACTCCTAATACTATAAGATAACACCATAAATTAGAAGCTATCTGAGAAGGCAAAATTCTCCACCATTAGAGACAAGACACTATTACCAAATGGAGTGAAAGACGGAGCCCTACATCGAGGGCATCGCAAGATAAGCATAAAGCCCTTGGAACCAAGTCGAAGGGGCATTGACCAGTTCTGGGAGCATGTAGCTCGAAGTCAGTAGGGATAACATTATTAAGATCATAGGCAATCCAAAAGGGGTGCGCTCACCATTGAATCATAATCGTGAGAACTCATGGACTCCAGGTCCCAAAGAGTCCTTCGGTTTTCAGGAAATGCACCCTCTAAAGTAGATGACCTGACTTGCTCCGCCCTCAGACTACCCAAAGACGGAGCATGAACCTCAACAGATAGACAACTAGAAGACTTAGAAGAACTAGTGCAAGAAAGGAGAGACATCATAACCTGAGACATAAGAGCAAGATCAATGCTGAGAAGTAGGGACCAAAGATCAAGTTGCCCTTCCAAAATGATTGGGGGAACTATCCTTCAAAGATCCTAAGGGAGCGAGACTAGGAGCTCTTAAGATCCTAAAGGATTTAGACTTTGGAGTCATAGGTGGGAATGAGTCCTGCTCCTTAGCGGGTGAGGGATTTAAGGCAGAGCTACTGATCTCTCTCCTCCCATGATCGAGACAAGTGGCCCCTTTGAAATAAACGTTAAGGGGATCCGACAACGAGAAAGCCCAAAGCTTACCATGATGGGAGAGACATCGAACTCCACCAGAGCTACCAATCTCTCTCCTCCCATGATCGAGACAAGTGGCCCCTTTGGTAAGACATGAGGAAATAATGTTTCGAGATATACTATAGTGGAATGAGCATCAAAATCTACCATGACAAGCCATAAAATATATCATAGGGAGTGAGGCTCCAAAATTCGCCATTATTGGAAGACTTGAGATCCACTATGATCAAGGGATATGGAATCTACTATGACAGAAAGAAGATTTGAAGCTCGCTATAATGGGAAGACTCGAGATTTGTTACAGCAAAGAAAAGATAATGAATTCGCCATGATAAAGAGAAAACTTGAAACTTGCCACGGACAGGAGACCCGAGATTCGCTATGACAAAAAAGGAATATAGAATCCACCACGATAGAAAGAAGACTCAAAGCCTGCCATAGTAGGGAGACTCGAGATCTACTGATAGAGAAGGGACAATAAATCCACCATGATTGAGAGAAGACTTGAGGCCCGTCACGACAAAGAGATTCGAGATTCGCTATAGTAGAGAAAGGACATGGGAATCTACCACGACGGAAAAGGGACATGAAATCCATCATGGCAAAGAGAAGACTCAAAGTCCTCCACTGCAGGGAGACTCAAGATCCACTATGATAGAGAAGGGACAAAAAATTCACCATAGCTCCGTAGAAGACTTTAGGGCCTCCATGACGGGGAGACCCAAGATTCGCTACAATGGAGAAAGGACAAGAAATCCACCACGTATGAGAGAAGACTTGAAGCCTCCTATAGTAGGAAGACTCAAGTTCACTATGACAAAGAAGGAATGAGAATCCTCCATGGTGGAAAAGAGATTTGAAGCTCGCCATGACGGGAAGACCGAAGATCCACTATGACAGAGAAGGAACATGGGAATCCACCATGACAGAGACCCCAAGCCAAATGTGCCCAAGGCGTGAGTTAGGAAAACCCAACCTGCACTAAGATAAATCTACTACGAGCGGAGGAATAAAGCTAAAAACGCTCGAGGCATGTGAGTCGGGAAAACCTAATCGACGCTAAGATAATTCCACTAAGATAGAGGTGAAAAGTTAAAAGGGCTCGAGGTGTGAATTGAAAAAACTCAATCTGCACCAAGATAAACCTACTACAATGGAAGTACAAAGCCAAAAGTGCTCGATATGTATGAGTCGGAAAACCCAACCCACACCACTAGATCTACTACAGTGGAGGCCCTAGACTAATCAGGCTCGAGATGGTCCGACCCACTCTAAGAAAAAAAGAACGATTTTAGAGTTGAACTGCGAAACTCCTAGAACAAAGCCCTGGATCACATCTTCACAAGGGTATAAATGATAGTGAATATTTTAACAACCAACCCCCGTCTACCAACTAATCACCCCAAAGGCGCTAACATAGAAGAGAAGGGCTGAATCACTCTCCATTGAGCAATAACGTGGGGGTGGTTATGGTTTGTTAGCTCCTATGGACAATAGTCCACGGAAGGTTATTTAGGCCGACCTTGTCGACCTCCGTGGACAACAATCCACAAGAGGTCATTCGAGCTTGTCCCCACCTTTGTTGTCCCTATGGACAAAATGCCAAGGGGAAACATTAAGATCATTAAAAAAGATCCCCTCAGTCGATCAAATATAAAGGTTGACCCCCGACTCTGACCTAGGGGTCAGACCTTTTTCCAAAAATATCTCACACCCTATATAATCTTGCGAATTAACTCGAGCGTCGAAGCGGTTGGGTTTGGGAAACTCCTCCCGATGCTAGCTTTTGTGCAGGAACACAATGAGAAATCAGATTCCACCTTAAGTCGACCTCAAGATTGCCTCAGATAGATCATAATTACGCGAAGACCACCTTAGCCACACTGAGACCACCATGAGGATTTCTCAAATGTTCCTACGCCTTTGGGTCAAAGACCAAATCGGGCTAACTCAACCGTCAACTACACTTTCCCTCAACAAGCATAATAACCTAAAATGTAAACAATGAATGATATTGAATTATAACTAACTAACTAACAATATATATATACATACATATATATATATATACACATATATATATATATATATATACACATATATATATATATACACATATATATATATATATACACATATATATATATATATATATACACATATATATATATATATACACACATATATATATATATAAATATATATATATATATATATATATATATATATATATATATATATATATATATATATATATATATATATGGTATTGTATTGTTAAGTTATCAAAACAGATGTTTCAAACCTTGCATGGCATTGGCATACCCAATGCAAAGAGAATCAAGCCATCGATTGCAAACTAGACCGGAGGACCGCACGTTCCTCCACGTGTGAAGAAACAAATCGATCAAGCAGCGAATTATCATGGATGATCAATTTTAGTAGGATGTTCGAGACTCACCACCTGCTAAGACAGCCAAATGGAAGAGCAGAAAACATAGCTTGAAGACCACCCTAAAAGCCAAACATCTACACGAAGAGGATGATTAAGGTGTTCATGCAACAACACGTGATCATGGTGAAGGTCTAAATGCCTTGATTGCCAATAGAAACCAGGATGTGCACAAGCAACATAATAATCATTTATACAAAGATTTTGGGAAGGATGAAACAAAACTACGCATCAAGACAGCTGCCGCAGCACATTGCTAAGAGTATTGTAGGGAATAGCTCAAAAGCGTCCCTCGCAATGAATGTACAACGAAAAATAATTATCACGATCACTTTAAGGTACACATTATTGTTCTTCTGACCCAGCACATTCGGGGTCATGGACGCGATTTCGTTACAAGTGATACAAGTATCAGCTTCAAAGCTTTTCAGGACTAAACATATTTCAGAAGCAACACAAATCCCAGTAGCATGTGCTAGAAGAAAACTACACGATAGTAGATTCTTCTTGCTGGCCCAACTTTCTCTTTACTATATCATATACCTTATCCACTTTTACTGGGTCAACCTTGAACAAACCATGGGCATCAGATTTGTTGATGATGTTGCCCTTGTATATCTCCTGCACCAATGTCTCCTGCATTTTGAGATAATGACTGGGCAGCAATCTATTTTGGCAGCAGAAATCTTGCTCCTGCAAACACAAAAACATAGTGAGAACAGGGTAAAATGGAGAATTTATATGCAGGAATAAGAATGGAACAGCTATTCAACACCATGTGCACTTGGTTTTAGAAGTTAGAACGTTGGCATGCTAAACTATAGCGCATCATTTGCATAGGTTTTAGGAGAGACGTTAGTTATCCTCTTCCAGGAAAAAAATTTGCATAGATTCTAGAAGTGGCCTGCATCAAGTGATCTCTGAAGGACTCGCTATAAGCCATAGTTAGAAGCACATTAACTGCAACTGCAAGTAGCTTATGTTTTGGGAAAGATACTAGTTGTAATCTTCCTGTTCAAGCTACCAAAATTTATACCTACAAAACTAGCTCTCAAGAACTGAAGAATAAGCTATTGTGCTTCTAATTAAATCAAGAAAGTTGATCTTACAGTTTCGCTGAGAAATTCTGTTCCAGGGAGTCCAGTGATATCCCATTCATCAAATGATCTCACAGAAACTTGTCCGGTAGTTGTTGAAGGCGAATCCTTGCCACTAGACTCAAACCCAGTGCTGCCTTTTATTTTATGGTTGTCAGTGGTGTTTCTTGGGCTTCCATCATTGTCTCCTTTTTCTCTGTTGAGAGGCCGGTTTGCCTTTTGTGCCACTTTACCACCTGACAAAATCTGTGTGTTTTCCTTGGAGTTTTGTGCACCCACCTCCAGTTCCCTTTTCCGCTTCTGCTCAGTGTAAGCTTTTGCTTCAGCCAGGGTGCGGCAACCAGCAGCTCGACATTCCTGAGAGTTAAGGGTAGAGTATTCATAATCAAAATCATGTGATCAATACAAAATAGTTACAACGATGGTATACTCAGCAACATGTTTCCAGAAAAACAGTCCATGATCCATGGTTTTGGGGTATGACTCTTACTTTCAAGATAAGCTAAGTACCACAAGGCATGGAACTTAGTTATCTTTAAAAAAAAATTATATATTTGTCTTCTAAAAAGTTAAAACATAATTTAACATATATCCTTTCATCTTCTTTAAAACTCTGCTAATCAAAGAGGCACAGGATTAATTTCTCTCTGTGTCCAGACAATGGTACTATCCTGCTTTTAACCTAATGTAAGGTCAGATTTGGATGTTCAACAGTTAAAATGGAGAAAGCTCAAAGGAAAGATGATAATAGATCACTGAGCGACAATAACAGACTAACTCAAAGGACTTTTGTTTTATTTGGAAAGGCATAGACATGTCATTTGATGATCCCCTGTATAAATCTGAAGCCATGTGATCCTCACTGACTAGATTGCCTACCATGGAGAAATGCCATCCAAAAAAACTAGAGGTGTAGATGAGAAACTAAGGGTTACTATATTTTGGTCATGGTATGGGATCTCTAGGATCAGAAGTTATACATATTTCCTTGTGTTTCCTTAAATAAAGTAATAAACCATAATTCCATAAAGACTTGTTTCAATTGGCCAAAACTATTTGCCACAGAACAAGTTCTGAAGCAAAGAGTTTTAACAAAAAGCAATCAACAGTGACTTAACCACAAAAAAGGTATTTCACCTGAAGCTCTTGAATTCTTCTTCGAATTTTGCGCTCCTCAATGACACTCTTAACTAAGTTCTCATGTTCTTCTTGAGAAAGAAAGCGCATAAAGACCTTGAAACGGTTATATAACTCTCTGTCTTCGCTCGAAAGCTCCTTTTCCAATGGGTTAGGATAAAGTAAATTCCTTTCTAGTATGAAATCCTTTCTTCGCTTCCTCTCATCAAGCCTATAAGAAAGCAAAATTACATTTAAAGTTCTTATAAATAAAATATTATTATTAATTTCCTTGAGCATTGCAAAGTGTCATACAAAAAGATATTTCAACAAAGTTTAAAGGCAATTGCTTTATGTAATGTAATGCACAAAGTACAATGTCATATCTCAAGTAAAATCAGGACAAAGAGGTAAGGTATACATACTTTCCGAGACAAACCAAGTCATAGCTTATTACAATGAAATGTAATAAACCATTACAACCAAGCTAAAAATATTGACATCAGTTTCTAGCCAAATATCTCCGTATAAGAGAGAGCGAATGCATGTTTAGCTTTCTCAGCTTTTTAAAGAATCACTGGCATGTCTTTTCTTTCACTTCATTTTGTTGTTTACTTTCTAATAGGCCTCATGTCATAAATTAAACAAACTTTGAAAAATTTTCAGACTCACCTTTATATTCAATCACTCCCTCACAAAGTTACACCAGAAGGCTCATAGTTTATAGTTTGTGAATCTCTAAATAAATCCATTATTATGTAATTATAAAATGTTATTCCATCACTAACAGACACATTTAGTTCTTAAAACTTATTAAATAACTCCTGAGAATTATCATGTCTGTCTTAATCTATAGAAACATTTCATCTAATTAATTATAAATCATATAAACCAGTAAATGCTATAACTAGGTAACACACCTAGATAAATAAATACGGAGTACCCGCAGCTTCAGTTCACGTTCAGTTTCAGTGTCATTTTCCTTGAACTCCATATCAGCCAATGCCTGCTCTGCATCATTGTCATATTCTGGATCAAATTCTTGCCTCTTGGGATTATAGCCACTCTCAGTTATAGAAGGTCCTTCTTCTCCTGAACATTTAGGCTTTTTTACACCAATAGTTCTATCCAAATAAGAGTCTGCCAATTGAAAATGTCAAAATGTCATTTTCAGAGCATATTAAGCAAAAAAAGTTGGAACTAATAAAAGTAGTAACTAAAGCTGTTATCTGGACAACTTCAAATGGATAGATGGCAAAAACTTTTAGGGGCTTAAGATATGTCTTGCTCGAACTAAAATTATCTTTTCAAAGAACAGTAGAATACCAAGGATTGTTAGTCTAAGGTAAAAACCAAAACAATGATTTCAAACAAACTCATGAGTAACATGCACGCTGAGCTAATATGCAACCTTCAACTTTAGGTCCGTCAGGATTATCCTTGAATTTCCCCGTGTTCGAAGTCACCTTACTTGCACCTGCAAAAGAAAAGAAAAATAATCCAATCAACATGTCAGCACCGATGGCAGTAATACCAGATGCGAAACATATTTGCATTCAAGCATGTTTAGGCTCCTAAAACAAAGAACAACAAAAAGCCTACTAAAACAAAGACTCAATTACCTGCAGCTAAATTTGAGGGTGACTGGTTAGCTGCACCTTCACCTATATCTTCAACCCTTTCATCATGCAAAGGCAAAAAAAAAAGAAGCCTCATAAAAGGTGTACTTTTAATAATAAAAAGAAAAGGTCTTCTTTCAGACATACTTGACTCTTGCAGGTGAGAATGGAGACTCTTCCTTTGGTGTGACATCACCAAGCAATGAAGAACCTGCAGCACAAAGGCATAGACCCATTGAACATTCAGATAAGTATATGTGAAAGTCCCATTAATGATACTAATCAAATACATGGATACTGGATTTCATAAAATTGACCTACAAGGACATGGATATCATATTAATGTCTAGACTGAAGGTGCTTAAAGAGGTTGACATCTACAGTTATCAAAAGTCAGTGCCAAGTTTGTGATTCCATGTGCAATGGACATTGACATTATAGTTATTCAAACTCACCACCAAGTATGTGATTATATGCACAGTTGACAACAAACAGACTAGATCAATCTAGCAAAATATGCAACCATGTATAACCATGTATTGGACCCTAGTTTTGTACAAGTTGAATAGTTGGGCTTCCCTTGAAGTTAGTTCAGGGATTGAACTTGATGATTTCCCTGATTTCACACAATTTTTTAATTTAAAATATATACACATATAACTACATTCTAGAGAAAAAAACATAAGTTAGCATCTTTCTGTAGATAGTTTCAGACACAGATTATGTTTATTGTCAACATGATTGCTAAGAACATGTTTATAGTTGGTGAATTACCAGATAAGAAACAAGAAATTAATAGTTAGGCTGTTTGTTGATGTGGTTACAAAGTAACAAAGTACTTTCCATTCTTCACAAAACAAAGCAATAACCAGAACACTCATCAGGGAACTTTTATGGTCACTAAACGACAAGATTTGAATTTAAAGCTTTAAACAAAAACTCTACTCTTCATGGAAAACATGGTCATATAGACCTTGATCAGTCAAAGAACAGGCAAAATCATTATTCATGCAGGTTTAGTATAACTAATTCATTAAAAAAAATAACTGACCTTTCTTGCCCTCAACCTGTACTTTAGCCATAGCAAGAAGTTCCTTTCTGTTTTTACCATTAACACGAGACATATCCTGAAGTGTGATTCCACATGCAAATGAACATGAGAGTTTTGATGGTATAAAAAGAGTATCAAATATGAAGATAAGAACAACACTAATCTGGGACAGATATAATACTGGAAGAGGATAGCAAGGGGAGTTCAAGTATGATGTGGTATAATGGTCAATGCACTGTGCCTTGCTCTTGGTACCAACATGCTCAGCAACTTCCGTCCAGTTGCCAAGTCCATACATCTCAATCCCCTAAAGATAACCCAACAAATTATCAATAAGTTAATAAGGCTCAAGAACCCCTAGTTCTGAAATTTTCAGGTAGACAAAAAATGGTAGTACCTCTAAAAGTAATATTTCCTCATCCGCATTCCAATCTGGACAGATTAGAGGAAAAGACAAGTTGTCCTGTCGAAAGACATAGCTAGCATATATCAGAGAAGATATACCATTATTTTTGGATACATCAAAAATGGAAAAAAAGCTCTGTAGAAAATGAGTAGAAGCGTTTACTTCAAATAAAAGGTGTCCATCTGGAAAGATTTACTTCAATATGAAATCAACATCAAGAGTAGGAACTCAAATTGATGGGAACTTCTTAAATGATGAGTATTTGTTCTTTTTTTCCTGACAAATGTCAAGTGGACTTCTCAAAGCTAATTTTATTTTCTTCTAAGACAAAGGGACAGGAAAGATAAGGAACACTTGAACTTACAACCCCATTTCCTCCCCCCTCCCCCCCCCCCCCAACCCGTCCTCTTCTCCAAAATATTGGGAGGCTACACAATCATACTTTAAGTATATCATGGTCCTATTTCACAAAGAAGACAAGGTGTGTGACCATGGAGTAGGCAATGAAAAATTGGGCAACCCAATGCAAAGAGATGGGCTCCTGCCAGTGCAGCCCAGTAAGCAACGGTCGGTGTTAGTATCGTAATTGAGATGAGGTGATACTTGATATCCATTAACTGTGATCTATCAAAGAAGTCAATTAGCCATTTTCAGTTGCTTGATTATAATGCTATAGGATTTTTCAAATTAAAGAGAGTTGCACAAAAAGGTAAACATAAAGAGTGACATGAAAATTTTGCATGAAATGAAGAACTTATCAACTGATCACCATAATACAAAAAAAATCAATGTTGTTGATGACCGGTGGTTAATACATAACAGAGTAAGAACTAGGAATGTGAAAAAAAAGCTTTCTGGTCAACAAGCATTTTGACACTTTGAGAAGTAAAATAAGATTTATAAATACAGGATAAGTCTAAAATTCCAAAAAGTTCAAGAAAACTAAGCAATAACTCATTAAGGTAGCTGCATTGCAATATATATATATGTCGGATATGGCAATCAGATCCTACTAAAAGAATCTCAAATCAGAAGATTTAAAAATAAGATAACACAAATCTGATTATAGATATAAACAAGATGTGACCGTAGAGAGGCTGGCTTGTCATGATAATTAATAAGCTGAAAACAATAATGTGTATGTTTACATGTCTTCTGAAAAGGAGAGACTAGTGTAACTGTGTAATGTCAGCTAGCTGAAATCCAAATAAATAAATATCAAGGTAACCTGATGACTGATAACTCCAGCCATGTTCAGTCTTTTAAAACATTACTATTGTATTATAATTTATAACAATGTACCTTACCAACCACTGCCTCTAAGAGGGTGTTTATTATATTGGCACTTAAATTCACATGTTGAAGTTCTAAAGTCCAAGCAGTGATTTAAAAAGCACTAGGTGCCAAAAGGCGCCAAGGTCCAAAAACGCCCGAGGCGCTAGGCGCTCGCCCGAGCGAAGCGAGGCGCTAAAATATAAAAATATATAATATAATTAATAAATATAATTATTTAAAATTTTAAATAAAAATATGCTATTAAATTAAGAAAATCTAATGTACAAAATCACAATGTCACATTAACAAAAAGTTTCAAAATTTAAAATAATAAAATTTTACATCAAAGCCATTTATGTTGAAACCTAGCAATAATTTCAAATAAATAAAAATTAACAACATTAAAATCAAAATAATATATTATTAATCTATTAACAGTATTGAAAATTAATCATTTCAAAATTCAAATAAACTTAATATTAAGAGTATACTGTATACTGAGCCTGACGGAGAAACGAGGAAGCAGCGGCGGCGGCGGCAGCGGCAGCGGGAAAGGGAGCGGGAGGCACGAGCAGCGGGAGGGCTCGCGGGAGTCGCGAGCAGCGGGAAGGCTCGCGGGAGGCGCGAGCAGCGGGAGGGCTCGCGGGAGGCGCGAGCAGCGACAGCGGGAGCAGGAGCGACGAGCAGCGAGATCGGGATTGGGATCGGGAGCGGCAGCGGGTTAGGGTTGGGTAAGGGTTATATCGGTTTAGTTGGTTCGATTGAACCAACTAACAACCGAACCAAACCTAAAATCCTGGTTCGATCACTTGGTTTACCCAGGCGCTCGCCCGAAGCGCCCAACGCCTGGGCTCGGGCGAGCGCCCAGGCGGCGCCTGTTTGAAGTGCGCCGCCTGGGACATTAGCGAGGCGCTTGGGCCTCGCCTCGCCTGGCCCGAGCGCCTAGGCAAGCGCTCAAGCGCCTTTTTCAATCAATGAGTCCAAGATGTCATTTTAAATATCACTGTTTCTGCTCTTGGAATCAACAATGTACACTCCAAATGGAATTTACATCAAATCTTACATACCACTTAATGAAGTGGTTCACTCCATGATAGCAAAATAAAATCCCCTTCTGTAACAGACTCCTCAATTTCCAAGGAGACAACCACTTGTCAAACTGTTTTGCACCTTGGGATAAAAATGGTAATGAAAAGAAAAAGCCTGCAAATTGCTTCTTTTCTAGAAATTGAACCTAAATAATATGAAAGAGTTCACGTCAAAGAAGTGATTATTCTTTTAACATACTATCCAGCAGTAAAAGATCATGAAAAATCTATGAATTAAATCCAAGTAATTGTGCAAACCATGACTCTGTAGGGATGGTTGCTCTTGTGTGGAGTGACCTCAGCACCAACAGAGAAGCACTCCACACACAGATCAAAGTCTGCACATTTTGTGCATTTGATGCGAATCTTTCCAGAAATGTCCTTGTTGCAATAGTTGCAGTGATATAAAGCCTTCTTCCCTTCACTTGTTCCTGAACCTGCCTCATCAGTCATGAGAGCTACCATGAGATTGAGTTCATGAAAGAAAGGGAGCTGAATAAGTGTTTCATCAGAACACCATAACCTGATGGAAAAGGAAATAATTCCTTTTCCTTTTGATGAAAGGTGAATTACATGACTTCATCTCTATCTAAAAGGGAAGAATCACTATAAAAAAGTTTCTGACAATTCAGAAACACACAACATCAGCATACCTGCTTCTATATTTCCCAAAGCTTCTCCACTTGCAGCAACCCTCCTCCTCTTTGACCTGCACAAGGAATCCTGTCATAAATTCAACAATGCAAGAAAAAGGGTATGATCATATATAATAACACATGTTCACTGGCACATCCATATAGGCATTCAACAACAATAAGCCCATGAAGAAGTTTCATCATAGAATATACAATGATATGTATAAAGAGTTTCTACTATAGTTACTTGATGACAGTTTCAAGAAACCACTGACAATATCAATAAGATGAGAGTTATGATCCAAACCTTGTTTATCTACTGTGTTCCCAACATAATAAAAAAAGACAAGATATGAAACCACAATAATCTGCAGAAACTGACCTCAAAACTCTAATTCAGATAATCATTCAAAAACCAACGTTCCTACTTCCCAAAATAAAATAAAAAAGGAAATCAGTCATGTTAGTACTTTACATAAGGGCTGCCTGGCCTTGATATGCTGGATGGCTGCATAATAACATGCACTGACATTGATATTAGCAGTTGTATCTGCCATCTGTCAATATCTTAAACTATTTCTTATAAACACAAAATCATTCCTAGTTATTACAATTACAATATCAAATTTGAATAGAACTCCCAATAAGAACATTAATTATTGTTGAATGTTTATTCTCTCAAATTGATAATATATGTCTGACATAGTACTTACTTGAATATTTAAAAAAACAAAGTCCTCACTGAACATTTTAGTATAACATGTAATGTGCATATGCAAAGGCATAAAGTTATATGGTTGCCTTATAGAATATCCGCAATAATGAGCAAGACAATACTCAAATTATAAAAAAGTGACAAAAAAAGGAACTCTTTTTACCTTCCAAATACTGCTTAAAATACGTCTGCAATCCATCCTCCCTCCACTAACCATGTGTCCAACTTTCATCCCATTTTGTGTAAGATCAACTTTTCTTTTTCTTTTCTGAATTTGGAAAATCCTGCTTGTTTACCCCCAAAATGTAAGGAACAATCGAACTTACCTTGATCCCTAGTTAAAACCTTTAACAAGCAATTTTGGTCATCCGATCCTAATAAAATCCATAACTCTTCAAGTGGCTTGTTTCATATTTCAATAATCATTATTCTTGGATGATCTTAGTAATGGTTTTGGAGCCTTATTTTAAGTAGAATTAATGATTATGTGCATAAGTTGGGATATCAACCACTATACAAAGGAATCAGTTCATTCAAATAGAATTACAAACTTATGACAAGGATCTGCCAAAATGCTCTTAGCAATATGATTGATTTTCACCCGTCAACACATGACCAATGTTTTCCTATGCCAAGTGATAGACATCAATACTAATAGATGAATCAAGACCATTGATTAAGAAAACTATTTCAGAGAGAGGTTGGACAAAAGAGTTGTTCAATGATTAGTAGTTTCGTCACTTTATATAGGTTTTCATGGAACATGGGTTTTACAAAGAAAAGTTATGTTCATCAAGACTAATTTATGAAAGTGCTAGCCATTACGTAAATTTCAATTTTGAGTCACTCTCTTTCTCTCTCTCTCTAAAAAAAGTTCATGTTTATATAAAATTCATACTAGCACATTGATTACCAATGGAGAAGATACTTTTTATGGTTTCTTGGCCCTCTGCTTATTTATCTTCTTTATGTTCTCCTTGTTTCTAACATTTATTTCTTTCTCACCACATTTCTAATCCTCCATGTTTCATGTACAATCTCTCAATTATTATTTAATAAATGCATTTGCTATCCTTGCACATACAAAACCAATATCATGTCACAGAAGCTTCATTAACCCACCACCCAACTCTGTACTATGTCAATAACTTCTAAAAGTTTATTACAATAGCATAGTGCACAAATGGATCACAATCCCCGATATATAGAAAAGAGTGTAAAGAGCATAACTTTTACATGATAAATGAAACATATATAAATAAAAATGTTGGGGTATTTTATGATGTTTTTGTCACTTGAGAAATGTTATATTTTAATTCTTAAGAACCTTTGGCAACAAATAATCAACAATCTTCAAATGGCCATATCCTAGCCTTTCTTTTAATACCACATTATGTTGAATTATCTTGTAAGCCATAACTAAAATGTCATGCATATTATGTCTCACTCATTAACAAAACTTAAGTTGTAACTTGTCAAGCAAAGCACACAAGATAAATCAACGCACTTATGATAAATCAACACACTTATTAATGAATCTTGATATTTGTATCTTGTACAAATACATAGCCATATTCTAGTTCTTCATCTTGAAGCCTTCCATCCACAAGTAATGAATTAGATGAATTTGTTTAGATCATCATTCTCATGTAAAATGTGCTTTAAAATATATCTTGGTTTAAAATCACCATTCACATGGAAATTTGTTTAGATCATCATTTTCATGTATTCTAGTTGTAGGTGCTTTAAAATCTCAGAGGGCACCTACTCTCTCTCTCTCTCTCTCTCTCTCTCTCTCTCTCTCTCTGTGATTTTGTAGTTGTAGGTGCTTTAATAAGTTTCTTTCTTTAACCTGTATTATCATACTATTCAAATATTCGCTATTGTGTATGATGTTAAATCCCCATTAAATTACTATCTTCTCAATTCTAGATGTATTCTTATAGAATTAGATACCAAGACATTTGTCATATATTATTTCTGGTGTACTTGATTAGGACATTAATAAACCATGTTTCCAGCTATCCACCAGCCTCTCTGTAGCCTTCTTGCATAACCTCATAGTTACATGATTTAATTGGAGATACTGAAATGCACAAGGAGAAATACAGCATATGTATAAGCAATGGTGGGACTTCCAACTTAACTAATTGATTAAAAGTGACCAAACTTTGGATTTATTTTTCCTTTCCGCCTCCTCACTTCCGATTATCCTCTAGCGCATGGGTCACAAACAAATAGGAAGGCCAAGAGCTCAATTTCCTAAATGTATGTTGCACTGTTTAGGTACCCTTCAACTTGTCATCCCTCTTAACTGTAGTCTGTACACTGAGGGCACTGCATAGTGCTTTCGCTTACAGTGAACCAACTCACAGATTCACCTAAATACAATTATGTTTAGCTTTTTTTACTTTTTTATCTCTCTGATAATTGTTACAGACATTACGAGTTCATATATCAATTTGTCCTGGCATGAGTCTTGTATGCACTAATACCTTCTTCCCGTTTATACTATATTTAACTCCATACCAATTAACATGTTTAAAGGATCTGGTCCAAATGTCTATCAGCGCAAGCATAAGAAGTGAGCAATCTGAATACAAATTACGGCACAGCTGGCTCCACTACCATCTTTCTACCCATCGCTTCCTTTTTTCCGCCGCTTTCCTTTTCTTTATTTATATTTTTATTCTGAACTGAATTTTAACCTAAGAAAGTGATCATAAACGGCACGAGACGACCTAATCCCATCAATTTTTTTAATAAATCAACCAAGAAAGAAGAAAAAGATACCACGAGCATGATTTAGACGGAGGTAATTTCGTAGAAAGAAGATATCAAAGAATTACCTACGATGGAGAAGGGTCATCTTACCTATGACTGGTGTCGTCGTCGCCGGAGTTGGGCACGGCGCGGGAGCGCCCCATCGCCGCTGGGAGGCCGGGAGGAGACGCTACAAAACCCTAATCACGGAGGCGGGGAGAGGCGAAATACGGGGCGATAGCCCTCTGGCATTTAAAGAAGGAAAGGGGCCTCCTCTTCGTCGGCGTACGGGCATCCACCCGGGGCGGTGATCGGCGTCGAGCGAGCGATCTGACGGAGTACCCCTTGATTTGGGGACACGCCGGCTCCGATTCTTTGGTACATAACATTTACATATGACGTGAGGGTGTGTATACACAAATATACTCAAATCGAGGGGTATATATCAAAAAGAACTTCGTACGGGTTATGAGGCTGTATACACAAATAAATAAATTCTAATGGGTTTCTTAGCGAACAAACACAATAACGTGCGTTACGAGGTTGTAAACGCAAATTAATACATCGAGAGGGGCGTATGAGCAAATAAAGACTGATTATTATGGCAAAATCACAACCGTACGTATTTAAGGTTGAAAGAAAGTGCATTTCTCCAAGCATAAACCATTGTAATATATGTAGGCCCTTATATAAATCTGTGACAATTGGAGAGAACATCAAATTATATATATATATATATATATATATATATATATATATGAAAAACTCTCAATAATGACGTTCTATCATATGATGCCCCATTTTTGTTTTTAACTAAGGCGCATTCTTTTTTTCATAATAGATATCTATTTTCCTGTTTGATTCTATATTTTATTGGGTTGAACTAATTTGTATGATATGAACCTGACTTGGTCGATTTAAAATAAATTAATTATTTTAATTTATTTAATTTAGGTCTAAATTAACCCTTGTTTTTCTCTCAAATTATACCATCAAACCTCATTCATCATTATCGACTTTCTTGCTACTGGTCATGGTCGTCATGATAACAAAATGCCATTGCCTTCTTGTTAGACTTTGATGATCATGCGATGACCTTTGCCAGTGAGATAGGAGTTCGTCATCACCGTCCTAATGAATATTAATGGTCGTGATCACTATCAACATTGCCAATTAGGCAAGAGGTCATTGTCACCTTCTTACTATGTAGTGTTACAATATTATGTAGTGTTACACTCGATAATATTGTAACACTACCCAATAGCAATGGTACCACACTAAATGAAATAGTAGTATCGATCAAAACGAAATACCTTTTTGAATAATTTAATTTTTAGAATAAAAAATAATATTAAAATCATAGTAGGATAGTTATACACAAGTTTAAATAGATTCGATAAACTTTCTTCAGTTGTACTCTCGTTACACTCGATCATATTTTTAAAACATAAATCTCATATTTAGATAAAAACATCTAAAAATTAAAAGAAATTAGGAAAAATAATACTATACATACTAGAATCATATTAAGATATTTATAGAGGAGTTTCAATAGGTTTGATGAAAATTTCTTTAGTTACACTCAATTCAAAACATAAATTCTTTATTTAGATAATTAATCATTCTAAAGTTAAAAAAATTAAAAAAAATACTAAACATAATAAAATCATATTATGACATTAATAGAGGAGTTTCGATAAGTTTAGTGAAAATTACTGAGTCACACTAGTATTACAATTTGGCTACACTAATCACAGTTTCAACCAAAAGTATCATATTTAGACAATTAGTCACCCTAAATTCAAAAACAATTAGGAAAAGTAATAGTAAACTGATTAGAACCATATTAGAATAGTTATAGAAAAGTTTGAATAGGTTTAAGGAAAATTACTCTTGCTATACTTGGAATACACTCATGTTACACTTAATAACATATTCAATTTAAAACATCATATTTCAGAAAAATAAAGTATCTTGAATTCACACACAAGTGGGAATCATCAAAACCACATATAATAAATCATAATAAAAACATATGTTCAATAATCACAAACCAAGCAAATGGAAATAATTCACAACAATATTGATCAGATTAGCAACATGACATGACATTATCAAACAATTTGTATAATAACAAATTGTTTTTATATCCCAAAATCCTTTAGGTAATTTTCTCTTCCTAAAGAAAAATAAATCAACTATATTTTAATGCTCGATATATTTTTGACATATATAGCCTACGGACCGAGTAGTTTTGTAGAATGTACCTCAAAACTTTGAAGTGTCGTAGAATGTACTACAAAAATCAACTTTGCCGAGGATGCAATCCTGTACTAGTCGGATCGTGTAGTCTTCACCTCGTTGTCGTTGTTCATGATGGTGTAATAGTATCTGACGAAAGGCCTGGATCAGCGTCTGCATGTATACTTTTATATCTTCATCGTTGATCGATTAAATTAATGTCATTGTTCATGATGGTGTACAGTATCTGATGAAAGGCCTCGAACTGCGTTTGCCCGTCTACGTTTATATCTCCATCGTCGATCGATTAAATTACTGGTGAGAGCCTGCACGTCAAGAGGAGCACCTGCTCTCGTATGCTCTGATGCCAAAAACTGCAGGAGAATCTGATGTACAAGAAATATTAAAGCCAGATTAGACAACACAATAGATAAGCCTAACTCCAGATCTTCTCTTTTAACATGAGTAAGGAGTGAACATTGTTATTTTTATTAAATATCACGTATTCTTCTTTTTTTTCCAAGTTTCATATGATATTTTTCATCTGATGGGTTTTTTTTTATACTTCATCTAGTTCATCTTAGGATTATTAATCAGATATATAATTGGACTTAGGTCATGACACCTTCCACCATTAGCACCCTTTATGACACTTTCTAACATGATAAATTCGATATATAATTGGACTTTGCAACCCTAGGATGAAATGCTCAGAATCTCTCCAACCAAAGGATGAAATGTGTGATCATGCCCAAACAAAGCCCGTTTCTCCCTTTAAGAAATAAAAAAGAAAACAAAATTAATTGAGATTGGCTATATGGATAAGAATGGAGGCAGGCAGGCTGAGAAGAAAAAGCACGTCTTCTTTTTTAACATCAGCAGTCCACTAACAAGGCAAACGAGCTCGGAGGATGGATCATGCCAGTCCCATCCAATTACTCGAGACAAGAAAAAGTGGGAGAAAAGACGTGCATGAAATCAGAAAAGCAGCAGTCAGCGCCTCTCCTTTACAGGCGACATCATTAGACCCAAAAATTATGCTCTCCTAACCCACCGCTTTCCCCACCCACTTCCCCTCCCCCTCGCAATAACCTGGCGGCTTTGGCATATAAAAGAAAGATACAATCCCACCTGGGGATACGAAAGCAACCTGCAACATCAGAGGGATCATCGAGCCTCAACCAAACCATTCAAATTTAAATGCATGGAAGCCGGAAGACATAAATAACGATGTCTGGAAGTGGGTACTTACCTTTGACACTGGCAAGAGCACGCCTACAAGCACTAACTAAAAGTAACATCTCCTGCATGGCAGGCATGATATGGTCATCTTATTACCTGTTATTCCCTCGTGAAAGCACCTCCAAATGCTAAATCCACCAGTCTTTGGACTCATCTCCCAACCCTGTTCCCCTTTCAGAGGTCCTTTTTCCCTATATCCAGATTTAACCAAACCCAATTCTTAGAAAGCCACGAAAGCCTTGCCTTCTTGGACTTTGCACCTCCGATGCCCCATTCACCTCTCTCTTTAGCATTCGTCCAGAAACAACCAAGTGCAAAGGAAACATAACAATAGATGAAAAGGAAGAAGACAACTTCTGATCCCTATAAATACATACACAGCTCTTCAGACGCCCAGTGAAACCCCAAAAGAATACAATCCCATTATAACACAACTGACCCATCGCCATTGTGGAACCACTTTTGGTTGATCCATGGGAAGGCAGAACAATGATGATACAGTCCTCTGCTCATCCATAGCACTGCTGCAAGAGAGGTTCAGGCGTCTCCAGCAAATCAAGGAGATGAGGAAGGAGAGGCAGATCCTGCAGCTGACTGCCGAAGCTGAACAACCCAAGTGGTTCTTCCACCATGATCTGAAACATCCTTCCAGGTCTCTGTGCAGTTCGCCATCCCTTCAGAGTGAGTACCATGTCAACTGTGCTGGACTCCAGTCATTCGAGATCTCGCTGTCGTTAGGATTGTGGTCCAATAGTGTTAACATGCAAGCCTCTGTGACATCCAATGAAACAGAAGTTGACACTTCTCTTCACTTGTAAAGTGATCCTAGTAGCTTGTCTAGCAAACCATGAATTTTCCTGGGTCTCTCTCTCTCTCTTTGGGGCATTCTTTTTTTCCTTTTTTCTCTGTTTTATCAACTGGAAGCATCGGGGATGAAGTGCAGTTATCATATACTTCAATCATGGTTATCTACTTTCTCATCAATGGCATGACTTGTGGAACCATCACTCTGGAATTGCTCCTGTAGTAAAATTGTCTGTTGCGAACACCCATCTTCGAGACTCTCTTCAATTTCCTCGTCACACTTTTCTGGTTTATTGACCGTCTGCTTCTTCTGTTTAATCACCTTTTTAGAAACAACTCGGTTCACACCCTTGTTATCCAAGTCTTCCTCACCCTCGTTGTCTATTGGTATAAATCGTACTAAGCCAACCTTTCTTTCATTAGCTTCAAGTACCTGCATGTAGTTCACAACATCAGAAACAGCAAAATTTATAGGGGGAGCTCCGAAAACATGTCTATGTTTTTATGTAACAAAATCATCCCTTAAAAACCAAGATAAGAAAAAGATTCTAGAGTTCAACAAATTAATGAGCAAAAAAATTATCTAAAATCACTTAAATAAACTAGAGTAGACTGAAGGCCTCTGCTTCTTTTACAATATATATAGATCAAACCTCAATAACGGTAATCAATAATAACTACTTGTGAACACTAAGTGGATAGGAATACGTGATGTATTATTGTTTCATATGAGGATACAGTAAAGTCTTTAAGATCAAATACAATCAAACATGGGATGTTGGATCCAAAACCAAACTGAAAACAGTTTATTGATCGCATCAACAGCAAATGCAAAAGAGGATACAGCATGTGAAATGAGACATAAAAGAGCAGAAAAAGGAGGAAAACATCATAAGAGGAAGAATATCGCAGTAAGCCTGTTCAGTTGGCTGTCTCCGTGGATTAGCCATGCACAAGATGCTTTCCCTTGGCTATGACTATCATCAGTAACAACATGAAACACAATAGTTTCCTAAAGTGACTTACTGATCAGTGTCTATGTGATAAATGGAGAGTCAACAATATTTTCATGTAGGGCCTACCATTGTGCCCTTGCTGGTAATTTTTGGATTCTCGAATGTGGATTCCACAATATGTTTGCTTCTATGAGGACTTATAGAGAGTTCAAGTAGGATGAAAATATGAGTATCAACAATCATAGAGATTTCAAGGAACATGAAGAGTCTAGTATTTGTTAGACAAAGTATCCCAGATGTACCTCCAGTTCAAAAGTTTGATGCCTCTCTTCATCTTGGTTATCAGGTGATGTTTCAGCATTTTCACTTTCTTCTTCTTGATTCGCCTTCTCAAGTACCACTATAATCTTCCCGCCCTCTTCTGGAATATATCCAAAGGTTTCACAGACAAAACCAGATACTGTTTCATATTGATGACCCTGAAAGATCAAAGAGGATATGGCATCTTTAATAGTTCATACGCACACAGAAAATTTATGTATTTAGTTTCCTTAAAAGAATGTGTATTTATATATGTGTAAACTATTTGGAATATTTAGGGAAGAATACACTACTTCATCTCATAATAACTTCAGCCTTGCTTTTATTTTCCTTGACGAGATGGAGTACTAATCCAATTCAATTCATCCATCACTCTTTTCACTAACACTATTATATAAGATACAATAGTTTCTGCTATGTGGAAACATAAACTGGTATTTTGGAAAGAACAGACTCTTCGTGGGATACCATGTATCCAATATATTCTTCATAATCATGCTCAATTGTAGTTGGTTCTATTGCAATCAAAATCTGCTCAATTTTACTTCATAGAATATTCTTCAATCATAAACATTTTAAATAAAATTTTCAAAGCAAAATTCAACTTAAATGTTTAAAACATATGATATATGTTGTTTATAGAGTATGACAACATGAAGCTATAGTATACCAACTGTTTGAGGCAAGATACATGACAACAAGAACATACTAAGAAATCAATTCAGTCAACAACCTTTTTTGAATTTTTTGTACCTCCCGTTTGTGCTAATATATATGTTAAGTTTCACATAACATTACATTATTGACTAGTTTCATGAGCACAGAGCTATTTATTGCATATAGTCTTCAAAGGGCAAGCAAAATGTTATCAAAACAATAGCATTAATCACATTTTTCAAGCACATGATACTTTATTATTTACATTCGTATTCTTAAAGGTCCTCACAAATAAGCTACTTGACTTAATCCTACTAACATGGTAAATGAACCATGGAAGTTCGTTAACACTATTAACTAAAAGCAAGCCCTCCATAAAATTGAAGATTTGAGGACGAAATGAAAACTAAAATGTTAATGTTCCAACAGCACTAAAATGAAAAAAGGAGAAGCCTATCAATCTCAAAATTGTTTTAGGTAAAAAAACCTCATAGTGCTACACTTCCATGGTCACCTCGTTGACAGAGTTGTGGCAGGCATAAGTTGAATATTTGAGGACAAAATGAAAATTAAAATGTTAATGTTGCAACAGCACTACAATGAAGAACGAGAAGCCTATCAATCTCAAAATTGTTTTGGGTTAAAACAACATCATAGTCCTACACTTCTATGGTCACCTCTTTGACAGAGTAGTGGCAGGCGTATAGCATTGTTTTGAAATGTGCATCAAACTCACAAGAAGGATTTGATCAAGAGGCTTGAAATGACACAGAACTAAATGCTAAACCATTCTGGATCCAACATGTCTGAACCACCCAAAGCCCAATGATACAAGCCTGTATTAACTAATCAACATGTACCAATCCAGCTGCCTGAATCTCACTAAGTCCCTTTCATATTAAAGACTTTTTGTCCAAATGATACATTTCAGCCAAATCTTAAAATCCATACTGAAAAACAATGTATTTTTGTTTTGAATTTACACAATATATAACTTTAGTTAAACAACTAAATAAATAAACAAGCAAGACAATGCCATTCGAATTTGGACTCTATGGTTTACTCACCCTTAACTTCATTTCCTCCGTTTGTCAGTTTCCTCTCTTTCAAAATTTTAGTTATATCACATTGAAGAGAAAGTTATATGGAATCAAAGGGCAAATAGCAAAGTGACCTTATTCTTAACCTCCTGTGAGGATAGCGATCAATGGTTTCTCATTTGAAATAGTATGCTGCAGAACCAAATATCTTATTTCTTGGCAAGATTAAATATTACCAACCTCTGGAATTTTAACATTTAGTTCTTCAGAAAGCTGGTCAATTGATGTATTTGCATCAACATCAAATGTTCCATCATCTCGCAACACTATGTATCCAGTTTTACGCTGAATTTCCTCCTGCATTAAACAAGAAATAGCTAAGAAAAAAATTATTAGAAAAATATTTTTCACTGAAAAAGAGATCACAGAACATAATGTTATCACATCTGTCAAAGTTTTAGGTCCTGACATTCCAACATTATCGAACTTATAATACTCTAGTTTAAAGTATAGGCTCTACAAAGACTAAACAACAATTCATATATTGACATGAAGGAGAATTTTCAAAAATTATGCTTCTCCTATCTTTTTACTCCATTTATCTGACATTAACTTGTAAGTTGAATGAATAGTTCTGATCATAAACGAGAGCAACAAGTACATGGACCTAGAGGCTAGAGCACTAAATTATAAGCTAAATACTAACCCAAACAGTTGCATGACAGTAAAAATGAGAAGTCCATAATTCTAAAGGTTAACTGGAACCAGAATAGTCAATAATCAATGTATTGTACAATTCACAACATTCAGAAATGGAAGATATGAGCAAAGAGAGCTGAGGTATTGCAGCATGATAATATCATATGTTGCCACAGAAGCGGGACACCAAGAATGATTTGAACCAATAATGTATTTGTACCCATGCAATATGGTGCGGATTCACCATGGTAGTTACCATTAAACATCAAGAGCCAGCACATAGAAAATTTGTGTGCAGGGTCATGCAAGTGTGAAAAGGCATGCAGACTAGCTGGTATGTGTCATGTCATGGAATGCATGACATGTAATAGATGCATGTGATATGTGGAAGCAGCATGCACACAAAACCTTTCATCATGATCCTTTGTCACAACAAAAAAACTTAATCCATGTAGCCAAACAAGAAAGCATTAAAAAACACATGAAGGTGATTAGTGTTTCAGATGTGTATAGCTGAGATAATAATTGCCAAGAGGAAAAAAAATAAACAAGAAACTTTAGGCTGATAATGTTCATTGTAATGTTTCCACAAACTCAGAAACCTTATTCAAATATAAACAATCTTCATGGGGAAAAAACACTAGAAAATGGAGGTTTCAACAGTTTACCTTTGAGTCATTTTCATCAAATATTTCACCAACAATTTCTTCAACAACATCTTCCAGTGTTACAATCTGTCCAATTTAAGTTTTTCATAAATGAGACTAGATAGAACTATAAAATCATGACTGAAGCTCCTACAGCATTCCAAGTATATACAAGTATCAAATAACAAAAACATAAACAGCACATAGTTTTGCTCAACAAGATATGAGCCTGTTTAGATTTCTGTCCTCAACTAATTTCTTTCACAGTATTAATCGAGGTATGGCTCATAAAAAGATGCCAGAAGTAAAATATTCTGTCAGCATATAGACTCCCTTCTCAGGTGCATCCTTTTAACTGTTCAGTCTAGCAAGACAAACACTCCTGCACATGGAAACCCATTGGATACACCCATATCCCATGGGCAATGCCCCATAGTTGCATGCACCTCTGCCAACCATATTATCCAGAAACCTTAGGTGCACAGAGACTTTTATAGTTTTTCTTTTTTCTTCTGGGTTTCTAAACTTGATTTAGTTGTTCTCATATTTTATAATTTTCCTTTATGATTTTTATGATTTGAGGCATGAGAATTTCATTTTAAGGTTGGTGTGAACTTCCTAGTTGGTGGGACTTCGACCAATATCTCTATTGTGTTCAACTATCTATAAGAGCTATTCCTACTCATACATGTTGCTTCCAAATGCATTCTCATAATAAGTGAACTCAGGGAAAGATGTGGGTTTAGTAATTGGAGAAACAAAAGCTGAATAAAAAGGTTTCTGTGTTATTCTTAGGATTAGAAGGTAAATTATCAAAACTTTTATCAGGACATACATGATTTATCTTTGATAATATGTTTAGCAATGAAGGAGACAGCCTTTACATAAATCTAATTGGGAAATTGTTGAAGGCTTAGTTGATTTATGTATTTTCATATATTTTCAACTAAAATATTTAATTGATAAGCAAATGTCAACATGATTGTTATAAATAGAGCAATGTAATAATGAATGAAGCCTATAATCCGAGGCATCTTATTCTCATAGGAACAACCTATTGTTAGAAATACTTAATACATGTCAGTCTCAGCACCGCCAGAAGCAGTCTAACGCACAACATATGTGGATCCGTCATATCCTTTGATAAGGCATGCAGCATCAATATGTGGTATTATTGCACATGCAAAATATACTGCCTCTGAAGTAGATGAGGTCACATGTATAGTTTGCATAAACATGATAAATGTTGTTATACATGTCATTTTTTCAGCCTTCTTGCTTTAATTTATGTTGCTACTATAATTCTATATTATAATAAGAATCCATGACAATATAATATAAATTTCTTGGACTTCTATCCATTTCTTGCAACTTGTCACTTGAATAATTATTTAAATAAGTGAGACATCCCATAGATTCTAGATTTAGTCATAGCATACAATCAAATGATAATTGTTTAAACATGACTAATATCTGCTTTCCCAGTTCACAGTTATTGCATTGTTTAAATATATTCATATGAACCATAATGTAGCATATGCAGCCACATAAGTTGCATAGCATGCGTACATCATGTAACACCTTGAATATCTACATGATGTAAGTGCTTTCTACATAATCAAATTTGATAGGAAAAGTAACATCTTACTAACTATGTTATATTAGCATTGTATAACATTGTGAACAAGCAAAAAAGAGGTCAAACCTACTCCAGATAAGAGTTAGTCAAAGTAGCTTTAGCTTCTCTCATTATTGAAGTGAATCAAGCAATAAAATAGTTTTTCTAACCTTTTATTATCAAATCTTGTCTAGAAATTGATGATCAGCTATTTCTACTTCTGATTCCTTGTTCAAAATCTTTTACATAAAATATAAATAAATTATAAATTTAATTGTGTTCTCTAATACCAAAGTAAGAGTTGTATGTATACTGAATGAAGTATGTAATTCCGAATTTCCCTAAATAAAAAGAACATAAATGGTTCATAAAAACGGCCCTTTGACTTGAGGAGCAGCAATTGAATTTTAGATACTGATTCAATATGGATCAGACTAGTAGATATGTCAATACAGTTAATGACTGACAAAGATTGTATCAACCCCATAATGTTCTCTCAAGATGGTATTTTATCAGTACCATACTATATCAAGTACCAATATGCTAGATAAGATGTTGGACCAAAAAAAGTTGCATATCTTTTCTCAATTCCATTATCTTATGACCCATTATAGAGAAGATATGGTCATTAGCCTTTGCCATAGTGAACCAAAATACAATCAAAATGAAGTAAAATTGCCAGAAGCTATAAAATAAGGTTGCAAAAGCACACAGCAAATGCGAGGATATGCATAAGAGAATGGGATAAAGCCAACCACTAAAAGATAACTGTTAAGTGAACACTAATAAAATACTCAAACAATTAGTATTGAGCTTCAGCTGAACCTACACCAACAGTTCCACCATATTCGTTCAGGACTACAGCCATGTGAACCTGCCTTATGCGGAACTCCCTCAGCAGGTTCCAGACAGACATCAAATCTGCATTGTAATAAAAGAAAGAATGCTCTGCAGTTAGTGTGCCAGAATTCCAAACACACAAACACAGTTTATTAAAACAACAACAGAAGAAAGATCAAAGCAGGAGGATTCTAGAGTTACAAACCAGATAAAAACATAAATGTTCCACTAAATAATTATTAATTAAGCAACTGAAGAACAGAGAAAGCTTACTCTCATAAAGAGATTTGACTAACAATCTAGTGGCAGGCTAACTAATGCACAACCACAAATTATTACTCCAATTCCCAAAAACCATGTCACTAGTTTAGATTACCTGGCACAAAATATGTTGGCATGCGAGCAATTTCTCTCACAGTGATTTCTTTAAGCTTCTCAACCTTTAAAAGCAGAAGAGACAGATTGATCAATAAAAAGCATTACCATGAGAGAATTAAATGGCATATTGATCGTAAAATATTGAATTGTCGTAAAGTAGAACCCACCCTCTCAACATATTCAAGCATGTCCATGGCATATGCAACTCCTACGATATTATCTATGCGCTCCTCAAATACAGGTACTCTGAAAAGTTATTATTAATATCTAATAAGAAACCAGTTTGTATATTTGATTCATGTTAAATCTAATATACTATACCTTGAATATTGATGAGTCTCCCATAATTTCTGAAAATCAATAAGTGTTGCACTACCATCAATTGCAACTACATCTACAAGTGGTGTCATCACTTCCCGAACATGTGTGTCTTTTATCTCTAGAACATTTTCAATCATGTCCTGTTAAAAAACAATAGCATTTAGTTATCCACTCCACATAAAGCAAATAATAATAATAATAATGGATCTACTTTCATATTCCCTTTATCATTGCGCCATCAGTCCCAAAGCTGATGGCTGTTCATTTGTTCTGATTACACGTAGAAACCATAAAACTAAGGCTACATTAGATTCATTAGAAACATTCAAAGATCATCATGACAAATATCCAGTATAATTCAATTGAAACATTATCAGATTGTCATATCAGGCATGTCAATCAACTGTGACATACTGACATCAAGTGTTAAAGTTCTTTCAACTCAATTTGATGACGTAGGTGCATCTAAGTGTGAGCACTTATTGACAAGAAGCATGAACAGAATAAGAATAAGATGGCTGGTAATCTAAAGGTGCCTGACAGTGCGACAAGGAAAATAAAAGTATTTTTCTTCAAAGTGTTACAGCAATTTAGCATTATCATTTCTGATTCGAAAGTATCATTTTCCTAGTCTCACAGGAAGACAAACTGACAGGATAACTCCTGTATGCATCTTCTAACTAGGTGCTTGGATTTTGTTGCTGGGATATTGCAAAAGAAATACTTTTCAGAAACTATGATCTTGTAGATAATTCAGACAATCTTTATGTATTTCGAACCATTTTAAAGAAAATAAGTTAGCATCATTTGCCCTTGAAAACTACGAACACTCATAGTATGGATGGGTTTCTATACCTACTGGCACAGGTCAATATAGGTCGGAACATTAAATGATAGAAAGATCTATGTGTCATGTTGATGTACACCTTAGCCAATTTTTGCCTTATTATATGCCAAATTGTATTAGCATCCCCATGCCACAAAAAGGCAATTTTTGTTCAATCACATGAAACAACCCAGGCAACAAAATGAATGTTACTTGATTATAAAAGAGTAAAAAAATATAGGACAGAGTCAGAGAGAGACAACGAATCAAAATTTTCTGAATTTCTCTCACCTGTTCTTCCTCCTCTATTGCCCCGCTCAGTTCTGCCCCTCGTAACATCAATTTCAATTCATCTTCAGTGACATATGGTTCACTACATGGACAAACAACAATGATAAGAACCAAAGAAACCCTTGCACAAAACTGCCTATATACGAAAAATCAAACTACTTTTACCAAAATGCTTAAAGTAGTGAACTTTTAAAATGAGCTGAAAATTTTTGGCCCAAAACATGAACAACTCTTTAATCAACAGATGAAATGAAAATGTGCATGAAAATTGATCAAACACGATGTGAAGTAAAAGGACTAAGCATGAATTTAGAGACTCAATGTACACCCTACCTTCTCCCTTTCAGGCCCAGCAGCTTCAGAATTCCCATCGACAAAAAGGTAACAACTCTTCCAACAGGATATAAGACTAAAGAAAGCCATGCAACTGGCCTGATCTAATTGGCATCACAAGCTAAACTCTGATCAGCAGCCTTGTTAGATTCTCATATCAAGCATATGATGATTCCACTCTAATTATTAAAGCATCAGTCGACAACCCACCTTACGACAAACCTAGCGACCTCTGTGGCATTATGAACAGCCACACTTTTTGGAGTGATTTCTGTAAGCAGCAAAATAGCAACCTGCAATAATTTAGATATGTAGTGGGGTTAAGGATCACAAAAAAGTTTATAAAACAGCTCCAACCAATAAATCCCAAGTATACAAGAACACGCCCCTTATAAAGCAAAATATGACTTTCTAAATTAAGTACTTCTAGTTATTTTTATTGGTCCTAGATATGTACAGAAAATTGTTCGGTCAATTACCATTTTATTGTACACATAACTGGATCTTTGATTAGCTATGCTCTGAAACATAACATACATCTGAAATCTTTTAACTAACACTCAATCTGCATACAAATGGCAAATAATTTTGTACTTATACAGCAATGATAGTGACGCACAAAACATTACAGAAATGGTGTAGCTGGAGACCTAAGGTAGTTCCTGAATAACAAGGAAAATGGTAGCAACAAAAGCTCAGAATATGGTTGTAATCGGTATATGTTTTGATACATTGAACCAGCCGAGATAATTGTGTATATCTAGAATGACATCATCAAGACTTTTCCCAGTCACATGAGTCTGGACCGTATATGATGTAATCATGCAGAATAGCGTAATTTTGCAAAGCAGTTTTATCATTAAAGGGACCAGTGCCTACCGTCATAACTGCTGTTGCTGCACTAACACCAGCTTCCCCAAAAATTGCAGTTGTTGCTTCAGTAACAAGCGCTGTAGCACCAATATTGACCACGCTGATCACACATAACAACATTACAGGGAATACTTTAGAAGCTGAATGATAACAATTAAATCATAAAAGGAAACCAAGGGAAACAATCACTTAACAAACAAATTTATACGTTGTGCCTATAAGAATTGTAGTGAGAAAACGAGTGACATCAGTACGAAGCATTCTGAAGACACCATTCTCAGGTTCCTTTTCAGCTAATTCTCGAACCTGATGAATAAAGCCATTAAGCCAAAAGAGACTTTATCTCATGCATTTTTATTCCAAGCAGAACTAGAAATAATGCCAAAAGAAGAATTCAAGAATTGGACCCGACAAGTGGGCATGTAAAGGGCAGTAGGCACCTTCCACGGCCACAATGTAGTGATGGCCGTCTCTGCCATAGAAAAGAACGCCGACAAACCCAGAAGCGCCGCCAAAATCAACCCTTGTTCCCTGAGCACATGAAGAATCTGCAGCAGTTTCGGCCAGGCTCTACTAAGACTCGCTCTTCCTGATGTCAAGACCCCTTTCGCAGCATCCACAGTGCCTTCGGCCGCAAAAGCCCTTTGACACCTTACCACGAACACCCAGCATGCAATCGTGACGAGAACGAGGCGGAATCCATCTCGTATCTTCTCATCGGGCGGACAGGAAGAAATGACCGATGTCGGAAGGGCATGGACGCCGAAAGAAGCTGGGAGACATGAATTCAGGTGGCCTCGCGCGGAGAGGGAGAGGAAGCCACGCGACGGTGCTCCTAGGGCACAGATAGGCGCGGGGACGCTCAAACGAGCACGACGGGATTCGTGCACGGACGAGGCTTTGCCAGCGAACAGCATGGGAGGCCGATGGAGGACGAACGTCTTGCGCGCTGCCAGATCCATCGCGAACGGGTTTCGTGGGGAATTCAAGATCAAGCAAGACGGCGTTGCCCTCGAAACAAACAAGGATTGGTGTCGGATGGAGTTGCGCCTCCGTTCTTTTTATCATCGGTGGGGCAGAAAAATAACGAGTGTTTCTATTGTTTCTTCTTGGTTTTTGTTTTTATTTCTTTACAGTGTTTCCATCATTCTATCAGGGTTTTTTTTCTCAAAAAATAAATAACAAAGGATCCGAGTACAAAAGGCTAACATCCTTATTTTATTTTTTGTAAATAGTATTTCTATTTTTATTTTTTAAATAATAATTTTTCTTTTTAGTGTTGTAAATGTCTATTTCTTTCCTTCCCCTTTTTCTCCCCCATTTGTTGCCTTTGTCACGTCAATATAACTTTTCTTTTTCTTTCGTGTTGTGCACATCGTCTTTGTCGCCTATTCTCATCGAAACTTTTGTCGCTTTCGTGTGGTACCCTTTCTCACCTCCATCGCAAGGCTTTCACCACACGAAGCAAAGGGAGGGCGTGATAGGTGAGGAAGGGATAAGCAGAGGTGACAAGAGCTATGAACAAAGAGGAACAAAACCTCGTAATGATGGATGAGAGACGAAAACAATAATAGACAAGGAAGGCTATCACATAGAGGCAACAAAGTCTTATGGTAAGAGAAGGGGAGTGGAAGTGATGTGCATGATGAGCAAGGGTTGATGGTGCTGATGGGGCAACGACAATATGATCATGTTTTATTAGGTACTATATATTATAGATATGATTGGATTCTAATTACTATTATTGGTCAATAACAAGAAAATCTAATTATGATAGGATTTGCTAGAAAATAATTTTGATAGGAGGGACTCTCATAATTATTTATCCTAGACTCTCTCTATAAATAAATAAAAGCTCCTAAAGACTCAATATAAACGTGGCAATATGTAAAAGATATTATAGATCTTTACTTATCTTCTCTTAGTCTTTATTCTATAGCTTATAGTGGTATTGTAAAAGGATAAGAAGAAAGGAAAAGACAAGTCTCATTCTCCTTGTCGATTGATATCATTATAACTTTCAGATCGGATGATGGTGTGCGTACTGACCAGATAAAAAATTTCTAAATAGTATCTAAAGGTACGTCATCTAAATTTAAATCTATGGTTATTTGATTTCAGTTATTGGTATTAAATTTTTTTGAAATATGATTATAATTTTTATGCATACTATTTGTATCATAGCAATATGTTTTAAAGTCAAAATAACTTAGATCATAAAGGAATTTTAGATCTATTTATGTGATTAAATCTATTAATCTTTTAAATCATTATTTCAATCTCGAACTAATATCATTTTTGAATTAATCTATGATGTATTATGTCTTATCTCTGAATCTATTCCCTCATACTCCTTGTATGCTTTGCGAGGGATATAACACGGGTGGAATCATGATAGAATTATACTATTTGTATTTGTTCGGTGGGTTACCATCAATAGCTTGCTGTAAGAAGTAGGATTATTGTGGATGGCGGCCTCCATTAGTCACTAATCTAATTATAGGCAATGATTATGTAGATGATAACATTGCTACATGTAGTAAAGGCTACTTATGTGTAGTAGCCCAAGTGCTACCGCAGCCTGCCTTGGATGCGAGTTATGTACACACAGTGAGGTCGTTGCATGCAATAACACAATAAGACAATAGCCCTATTAGGCACTGCCATTGATCGATGACTACAATAATATTATTGCGGTGATGTTTGCTAGTCACGATTGACGTCGATGAGACATTAGAGGATGTGGTTGCCAAGTGGCTATGTGGCGGCCATGGAAGTCGTTGATCGATTACAAAGGGAGTTCAAGCCAATACCACGTAAGCGATGGCTATAAGGATGGCATAGAACTTTTCCTTCTATGATAGCTTCCACGTGGTGAATATATATTTGATGGTAGTTGACCATTAATATATTCTCTATCATTTATCTCACCCCTCTCTCCCTTCCTTGCAATACATTCATAAAAATTTTAAAATGATTGATATGAATAATGTAGCTTATACTATTAGCATTGAAATATTTAAGGATAGATCTTAAGGATTATTAGGACTATTTCAGAAATGATATATTGATCGAGTCTTATATAGACTCAACTAGATATACTTGTTACTAGAGGTAAAAGATTCAATTAAAGCTAGTGGTGCCTTAAGAATGACTTAAAAATATTTTTTATATATATATAATTAAAAATTTATTATATGCTTAAACTTGTACAAGACTATTATGTATCACTTTGGTAGTTTGAATGTTGAGTAAATGCTAGAGAAACCTAGACATGTTAGAAAACTACAAAGAAAGTGATGAGATATATATACAAAATTAAATATTATATGCTCACATATTTCACATCATATTAGCTTAAAGTAGTGGGATATACAGATACTGATTTTGTAAATTACCTTAACAATAAAAAATCCATTTTAAGATTTATATTCATATTAATTGAAAAGATATTTTTTTAAAAAAATGTAAAGTAATTGTTTATTGCATTATGAATAATAAAAAATAAATTTATGATATGTTTTGAGACCACGAATCAAGTTTTATTGTTATAAAATTTTATCTCAAAACGAAGGAACGAATTCATGTACCTTCTCTCATCTTCCTTTAGTTCATATTTGAAAAGATAAGAAGAATGAGAGTCTAATTTTTTTATAAATCAATATCATTGTAACTTTTGAATCAAATGGCAATATACTTTTATAAATCAATACCGTTATAACTTTCAAATCAAATGACGATATACTTTTTGATCAAATAAAGATTTTTGAAATAACATCGATAAGTATAAACACCTAAACTTCGATCTATAACTATTTGATTTTAATTTTTGATATTAATTTTTTTACAAAAAATATAATTATAATTTTATATTTAGAAACAATATACTCATCCAGCGGTCAATACTAATTGAAGAAGCATGCCAGCTTTTGGACTCGGTGTGTTTTGGGGAGGCACAAAAGCACAAATTAGATGCAAATTTTAAGTGAATTATGAAAATATAAATAAAGTAAATAAAATTTAATATTGGCGATTGCGTCGAGGCTACTCTTCCCCATCACTTGCCGACTCAATACACAACCAGACATCAATTATAGTGTCATCATAAGTCCAAACGTACGTCGTCCAAAAACCATGATCATTGTGGCAATGTCATAAATCTTTTACATGGTATTAGTTGAACCTACAAATTTATATGCTGATTTGCTGTAATGATCAATCATTAATTGAACATTTTATCTCTGCAGTTACGACAGAGTTGTCTGAAAAAAATGGCATCCTATTGCCTGACTTCTCTAAACTCTTGCTTCAAGACATGGAGATTTTGCAGCCTCTTCAGTAAAGTAAAAGTGATCCTAGTCGGTTTCCGTAAGTACTAGGATGAATGCATCCTTCAGATGGCAGTTTGAAGCTGCCACCCTGCAAGACATGAGGTCGAAATCCCCACCAGATCTGACGTAGACATCAAAAAAGAACAACTCAGCTTAACTTACACCAAGCCGACGAACAATAGATAAGTCGATGGTGGTTCTGTATGAGTTTTTGAAGTGCTTACGGGTCGAACACTAGTCCACCAGCTTCATGAACAATTACAGCTCCGGCTGCCACATCCCTGTGGGTAGAAATTGATCAAACAAAATTTTGTTTAACATCAATTTGTAATGCTTTGATTATTGCAGTGAATACCATGGGCCGCCAAATCCAATCTCGTAGCACAGATCAAGCCTCCCACACGCAATCCCACAAAGGTTCAATGCAAGAGAACCACACATCCTAAGAGACCTTACCTGAGTAACAAAAAAATTGAATGAATTGTATTATTCACGAGATACATCTAGAATACATGACATTTACCTTGAAAAGTAAGTTATTGATTCTGTTAGTTGTCGCATCAACAGTTGATTTATCACGCTTCGTACCAACCTGCAAAGTTGTTGGTCTTGTCCATCAAATTGCACGAGCAAAACAGTTACATGATTATAGTAGACAATACACAACTTATCAACTACTACGTGAAAGAACACCCAACATTGTAAACTTAAATTGTCACAAGTAAGCCCATGCCATTAAATTTTTACAATCTAATATGTCATAGCTAGTGATCATGAATTGTCCAACAAAATCTTACCTGTAAGAGAGACAATAGGAGAAGTGACAGAAAATACATACACACATCATATATAATCAAAACTCAAAAGAACAGAAAAGAATGGATTGTTACTTTTAAGATCTCTGGACCCACACATATCAGATGATCTAATACATTTTTTGTTTCAGTAGACACACAGCATCAGTTTGATTTTTATCATCCTATCAAGTTGGAAAAGGACAAAAAATATAAATGTATGGTATAGGCATAACATATAAGGACACATTTCACACTTAATTTGCAGATATAATATGAAAGTTTGGTACCGCAAAACATTGTATACTATGGCACATCAGCTGACTGGCATGAGCATGATATCATCTACTTCATTGGGTCATGTTATGGAATGCAATGAACAAAAACGTAGTTAGCTTCATGATTCACCAAAGCAACTGACTTAGATAATAACAATCACAGGAGTGAAAGTAGCAGGCAGACCAAACTTTTTTCATGAAATAGATCATTTCAGGCAAAACTATATGAACTTTTCTAAACACATTCTATATGTATGTTGGTTTTCAGCCCTCTTTACCATGTAGAATATTTGCAAAGCAGTTGAGCATGACCCAGAAGCTCATTATGTAGGAGGTTTATTTGTTCTATCACCTGACTCCTATCAAGTAGTACATCCTTCTCTCACCAAAACCTAAAAAGTTCTTCCTTTTAGATAACTGTAATATATCTTTTGGGACACATTTTCCCATGCAATGAACTAAAACATATATCAATAATGCTCAGACACCTGGGCATCATTTGTTTTCTCATCAAATTTCAAAAACTTGTTCATTACTTAATATTCTAATTAAAATTATTCACCACCACTAGAATTATGCCATAATGTCGATGAGCAATCAATTTGTACCAATGATATAATAGCTGTATTCAGAATAATTTATCAAGTTATTAAACTGTGTGAACGAGCAGTTACTAGCATGCCCTTGCATTTGTTTGACCATAACAAGTTCTGGCAGCCAGGCTGCCCTAAATAAACGTTACTCAAAATCATTGAATAGACATTTTACACTCAGCCAAAACAATTTCCCTTCTGTCTTCTTAGCTACTTCTTAGCGTGTTGCTCTGTTCTCGGCCCTGAGAAAGATGATTATTTATCCTAGTTCACATCAGAAACTGGCATAAACCATTGGTGGAAACAAGGTTTGCCAGAAAATGTGTCCATAAACAACAAAAGGTATGCATTTTCAGAGTAGCTACAAACATATATTTCATTGCTGAAGGATACAATCCAAGTAAGATCATACAAGCATTACATACCTCCGTCACAAGGAGAGCCTTCAAAAGTTCACTTTGAGATGAAGCTGCAAAAATCAGATTCTTTAGCTTCACAATTTGATATTAAATATGGTATATTTCGTTTAAGGTTTAGTATTCCTCAAATCTGGAAAACCAAAGGCTATGATAGCAATAGATCAAGCCAGGTTTTGAAGGTTCCAAACCAAAAATTGAGATATACCTTTTATAGGATTTCCATTGAGGAAAGCACCTTGTCCACGAACTCCAGTAAACAGCTGCATATAATTACAGACACAAGTTATTTTACATGTTCTCCTGTTAGAGGCATAGTAGATGCAAAGTTTACAACTATTCTTCGTGTCCAGTGTCTAATAGATATGATCAAGGCATTTGGGGATTATGAAATTAGTTGTACAAGCCTAATAAAAATAGATGTCAGAATTTTTAAAGTCTGACATGCTAGTGACAAGACATATGATATAATGTTAATAACGCATTCAACACTTTGCAAAGACATATCAGGTAACAAGACTCGATAAATTTTCAGTCGCAAGTCTTAGCAATTATGTGATTTGTCTATATTGCTTCCCTAATAGTAGTTATGTAAGGTTATATGCTAGCTACATGATTTCAAAAATAAAAGAAAAGGCCCGCTTTTTGTTTCATTCACATCTAAAAAGGGAAAATGTGCATCTCATCTGAAGATCTTGAACCCTAACTATAACAATGTTGTTGGACAAACATCATACATCTGGCCATTATATTGATGTAAAATAACAACACCAAATATCACAAGCAGGGTGTCACTAACTTAATAAGCAAAACAAAATAATTTCTTTTTTTCTTCTTCTCTTTTATTCAAGTTTTAGTGCAAAATGACATACCTCACCAATTATTGGATTGTAAACAACACCAACAGTAGGAACCTTTCCAATAGCAAGACCAATGGATACACAGACAAAGGGGAACCTGTAGGTAATTACTGTCAAAAGAAAGAAAACAAGTGATAATGAGAGACGATCAATAGCTATGCTGCTTCAAATATTACCCATGGACAAAATTAGTGGTTCCATCAAGTGGATCAACAATCCAGGTAGGCTCATCAGTTAGCTCAGCAGTACCAAAGGCAGCAGATGTTTCTTCACCTATGAACTGTACAACAGGAAATAATCATGTGCCATGATGTTCCACTTGGCCCCAACAGGAAAGGAAACATAGTGCTTTTAATAATGCAAACACACGTGAGATATACCTTGTGATCTGGGTAGTGCTTTTTAAGGTGATTGAAGATGAGCTCTTCACATGCCTTATCAGTTTCAGTAACCAAATCCACCTGCATTGAACCAATGGTTTCATCATCATTTCAGACTCTTACAAGCACATGAAAGATTTGTGCAGTTAAATGTTTCAATCCTGGCTGACGATTGACAGACCCAGTTCCACATATTATTCAAGGATCAGACACCAGTAGTTACCATAAGATTCTTGACACCCAAACAGAATTCTCCTTCAAAATAAGCAAACGATTTAGGCAGAAGTTTTTCTGTGATGTAATCTCTGAATCTTGGATTTTTCAACGTGTTACATAGTGCTTCAAGGATGTAATGGGGCTTGGGTCAAGGGGTTATACTTGGGAGACAAAAGAGGTTGACTTGCCTTAGAAATGAAAGTATGCATCTCCATATGCGTATGCATGTTTCTACATCACTATATGTATCCATGTAAATTTATATGCAAGATGGCAATGCAATTGGTCCCAAACACTAGGGACATGCACAAAGATGAAATAACATTTTGCATGAACGCTTTGGTTAGGTGTCATATTGTCCACCTGCATTTTAATTTGCGTAACATGTTCTTGGTTTTTTCTCTCCGTGGGTTTCTGTTACCTAGCTCCCACATCAGAATAGACCGAAATGCTAAAAACTGATACACAAATTTTATCGTCATTGGATGGTGAATGGTGGAGCATCTCTCCCCCATGAGAAGGTCCAGGATTCAATCCCTATCTTCTGCGACTAGGCCCCTTTTGTAGGTTGTGGACTTGAAGAAGCTAAATGGATCTCGTATCCTACTTGCGGTCTTGGATTTCCTTGCATGACGATACTTTGTTGATGGACAATGGGCAAATGACCCGTAAATAGGTGGGAAACAATTTTCCCACACATTCTCGTAAGTTCGATTGCAGCATCCACGATAATTGCACATCCAAGCAATTATTTATTGTGTTTGTTCGTTGTGCCCTTGGAGAGGAATAAGATGAAAAAGAGAAAGCACCTGGCCTTTGTGCTCCACATGCTTCGTCTGGTAGAACCCCTTGCGAATGACCTGATCAAGAATTCCCGAAGAGAGAAAGATTAAATATCTACGACACGAACAGGAGACAATGATACGAAAAACCACGGGCCGATCGAGGGTTCTTGGGATCGATTACCTCCCCGGCGCTCTTTGCGGCGTCCACCGCCACAGCGAGGAACTCCGCGAGGATCGAACCGTCTGCAAATCCAATCAAGAACAAAGTAAAGCGATGCGTCAGAAGAGAGGATCGACGACGTCAAAGATTCAAGAAAAAGAAGGGGGAGAGGGGTGGGATTAGGGCGTGGGATGCGCACCGTTGCTCTCGCCCATTGTTGGGTTGTTTTGTGCCTTCGCCTGCGAGAAACTAAAGCAGCGAGAAGGAAGCGATACCATTTACTTCGATGTGAATGGCCTCAAATAAAGAAACGCGACGACGAGAGCGGAACCGGAAGGGAGGGTGGCGGCGCATATTCCCGTGCTGTGTTGGCGATCCGTCCGGCTCGGCTGTGAGGCGTCAAAGAGCGTCCAGCTTTCACGACCTCACGTTTCCGCTGGGGCCCACTCGAGAGGCCTCGTCCAGGCATCCTGCTCATGTTCAAACAGCGAACAGTTCTTTCCGTCAGAGATCGACCGGGCCCCGCTCGAGCCTAACGGACTTTATGACGTGAAGAAAGCCGGACCCTGTCGTCGATCGGACAACCAACGCGCTGGGCCTGCTCCGAGTGCTTCGGTTGTCGGACGGCAGGCAACTCGACACGTCGTTTTGGTGGGGCCATGATTCTTTATGACGCCTTTACATCGCATGATTCCTGCGGACCGTGTTCGCAGCATAATTCCCACCCACCTCCCAAGCATATGCCCTCCTCGACCCATCCCGTCGCCTGTTCGAACGCGAGGTCTCGACCCATCTCGGCCGTCCAACCCACTTCCAGACCAGAACTTCCCAATCTTGATGCAAATTAAGTATATTCCCGATCTCCCGAACAATCTCACGACACCAAAGAGTCCCCATAAACGTGTAACGATTGAAGCCACGTGTCCTGCGCATCATTTCGTGGAACAGACATCGAATGGGTAATCGAATCCCCATAAAGTACCTGATAAGTTCGTATTGCGTTCATCGTCATGGATGCATGCACACCAAATACTGGTAATTTGGTTCTTTACCTACAAATTTAATGTAAGAATCGCTGCTATCATCGTTGCTCATCTCAGCCATGTGCTGCAGCACATCATCCTGACGTACAGCTGAATCACCCATCATGAAATGTGGGAATTGGGTGCTGTGAACTCCTCCCACACGCTTATAAGATCTAATTTCCAATCTTGATCTAAGCTAAATTTGTTACTTGTTCCAATATGACCTTCTTAAATTGGTCCAAATAATCGTATCAAAGACAATTCTAGTGATGCCCGCAAGATTCTGCTTGCTGATGATCTCCTTCCCCACATGAATGTTCATTTGTGGAGGTGGAGCTCTGCCTTCAATTAATGTCCATGGCTTTCCCTTCACCCTCGTTTCCATGCCACAGCCAGTTCATCATTCTCTCTGCAACACCCTCTGATGCAGGGACTGCAGTCGATAGGTGGCGAGAGCAGCATCTTGTCCTCTGTCCTCACCCCCTTCTTCCCTGTCGACAGCCTCTTTGGATTTGGGCAAACAACAGGAAAGAAACAGCAGAATCCACCACACCTTGTTCGTGCATACACCTGAGCCTGACTGCCAAGGAATTCAGATATCTGATGAAGAAACTTGACGAACAACGATCTCATTTAAGCTGCATGAGTATATGACTTTATGTTACAACGCACAAATCAGCCTCTAGACTTCAATTCTCACTCCGTTTATCTATCTGATGGCAACAAGTTCATGTACAGAACTGGAACAGTCTCCATCTGGAAGTCTTCAAAGCTTACAATCCAATGCCAAACATGAGGAGGATAAGGGAGAAACAGTACTGCGATGTGATCAGAACTAGAAGAAGGAGCGTTTGGATGGAGCTCTTCCAACAGCTCTCAAAAAGTTGCCCAGTTCAAATGCCTTGGCGACCTTGGTTCCCCTCTTGGCCTCCGCCGACGCCCGCTTCTCCGCCGCCTTCTGGTGCGCTTTTGCCACATCGTTCTGCATCTTCTCCATTGCCCTCGCCCGCTGCTCATCCAGTTTCCTCTGTTCATGCAAGAAAAAGGAAGCATGGGGTCGGCTGAGAGCTGCGTGATCTCGATCGATTCAGCAGTCGAGCGTGATCAGGGTTGGTGATTAATGGCATACCTCGATCTTCTTCAACCGAGCCGTGGCTTTCTCGACCTGCTCGCTCTCCCACCCGTTGATGATCGCCTCCTCGCGCTTGAAGCGGTTGTTGATCTTGGCGACCTCCGCGGTCTGCCACGCCGATATCTTCGACTCCACCTCTTCCTTCTTCACCAGATGCACCCGGACCTCGTCGGCCGAACTGGAGGCGGCAGAGTCGATCTCAGGCGGAGGGCGACGGGGTGACGGGAAGGGGTTGTTGTCGGGGACGATAGCCAGCGGGTTAGTCTCCTCCAGCTCGTCTTCCCCGATCCTAGCGAGCTGGTTCTGAGGCCCGTCGTCGACGTTGCCGCCGTTACCACCGTCGTTCGGCATGGTGGAACCGGCAACGACCATGGCGTTGAACTCCCTGCTCATGGTCGTGAAGCCCTCGCTGGCGGCGTCGCTCCCTATGGAGAGGGAGGATGATCGGTGGCTGCCGCCCTCCCAGAGCTCTCTCCGGCGGCCGCGGCTGGGGTGGGAAGGGGGTGTTAACGCGTGGATGTCGCGGAATTCGGCGCTGTCGCTGGGGCCTTCTTCATGCTCAGCAGCAGCAGCAGGAGCAGGAGCAGCAGCGGAAGCGCGGTGCCTATGATCATTCAACATGTCCAAGTCAGGATCCTGCAGAGGGAAGAGATCAGTAGGAAGTATAGGAATAGCGGGTGGATAAGTCGTGGCTGAGCAACCATTAGATTCCCGTAGCCTCTTTGTTGGGAGACGACCAGTGTAGCCGTTGATTTATGGCGTCGAATCAACCAACTGCATGCTTCCTGCAGCGATGGTACTGAAGCATATATATATATATATATCTATATATATATATCGAGTTACATGACCTACTTATTAATGATGCATACCATGGAAGACTTACCTGAGGAGCTCAATGACATTGACTTGTTCATTGGACACATCGACGTTCGTCTGCTATAATTACTTTTACGATCACTGCGTTGTCGGTGGAATCAGTACTCGTCCTTAATTAGCTGAAGTGGGCCGACGATTCATTTATTGGATCCCTCTCCTTAATTGACTGCAATAACTGTGTCTTTCCTCTCCCATTCTGTACGTGCGTGCGCGCGTGTGGACCAGGGCAGGTCGTGCACGCAAGGGGGGTCGGGGGGGCTGCGTTCGCCGGGCAAGGGCGGTGGGATGTGACGCCATGGCTGTCGAAACGGGGCACTCGGACGCGCACACCTACCTCTCGTCTCCGGAAGCAGCCCCACGGCGCACGACGTTCCACCGCCCCGACCGTGACAGAAAGCCACATGGCTCGCGACAACGAAGTAGGGATCGCTTATCTCTTCTTCTTCCTCCTCTCGTCGGTTTGCTGCAGACCCAATAGTTCTGGACCACCTGGGTAGGGGTTCGATGTGATGTGCGCTTCGTGTGCGTGCAGTGTTTACGTCGGAAATAATAAACAACGAGTGCAGTGCGAATACGTGTACACCGACTCGGGAGACGTACTTGTCACACGTTTCCTGTGTGACATACTCGAGAGGGCCACCTCGCTGCCATCTGTAGGAAGCATGGACACGACTTGGCGTGGAGGGCACCGAGTAGAAGGTTTAATCGCTTGCCATCACCGTCAGTGGTACTATTGATTTATCACGTTACACACTTTGGCCAGTTTGCGGATTTGCGACTGAGAATTACTACGTTCCTATTGATTTGTCACGTTACACACTTTGACCACTTTGCGACTGAGAATTACGACGTACCTGTGTGGTCTGCATCACATCTCTCAGGTGGAATTCTACTCTGTCCGTGATCATCACTTGGTCTGCGCGACACTTGGAACACACTAGTGGTTATTTTACTTAGTCACCTCTGCTTAGATCGGTATCCCGTGCCTACTCCATGAGTGGGTTCTCCTTTTGCAGTTAAATTGATGTAGTCATCTCGATAGCGGTCACAATCAAAACATAAGAAACACTGGGCTTTTTGTTTGCTCTACATGACACCCAAATGCTAAAGGAGACCCAGAAACCGAGGATCATATTCACATTTGCAGAAGAGTTTAGCACAGTAGAGTAGTGACTGAAGCAGCACGGAAAAGATCGAGACTATGATACATCCAAAACTCAGAGATATCGATCTGAAATTGCAAAGCAACAAGAGTCTATGGGCGTCAAGATAAATCAGGCACAACCATCAATCTTTTGTGTAATAATATTGACACACTGTGGCTATAATTCAAGTCAATTTACACTATAAGAAAAATCAATATCAGACTTTTGACTACATTAAGACAGTTAGAGCATCAATTGAGCTGTTTCTATCCTCCGTAATCTTTCACACCAGCAACACCAGTTATTAAATATCTAATGTAGCTCGCTCCAAAGGCCAATCTGAAACTGGTTCATCGAGAAAGAAAAAGACGGCATAAAACTACTTAATTTGATCTTTAAGTATACATCCAGCTATGCAGACCCTCTCCATCAACTAAAAGTGTCGAGAGCCCAAGGCCAGTGGAGTGGTCGTGGAACAAGGCAAAGGCTACCTTGGAAGCCTCGTATAACAAGTTAGAATTAGTTTGACTTTGATGAAAAAGGGTCAACTGCTGGCAACATCTGATTGCAGCTTTGATGCGTCAATGCTGCTGCTCAATTCAGATAAGAATTCAGGCCCGTATCTTTGTTTCAATTCTCCCTGTTCCAGTAAAGAATTTCAAAGCTGTCTTAAAAGCAATATACACAACATAGAGAGAAGTTAAAAAGATTAAATGTATTTCTAACACAAGCACCATATCATTTTAAAAATAAGGAAAAAAAAGAAAACCATGATAGGGATTTTTGGGCCAACATATACGGCAACGGCTCACAAAAATAATCGTAGATTACAAATAGATTTAATTAATGCACCAACAAGCCATAATCGCTCAATACCATGCAACCATAAGGCTTGCATACTGAAAATTTCTCCATGACCATGATAATACACGTTGCTTATTGAAGCTTAAAAAGGAAGCACAGAGCTGCAGTCATATTGGTCAAAAAATAATTAAAATAAGAATTACTAGTAAAATCAACTTTACAATAACAAAAGCTGATTGTAGAGAAAGCATATATATGGGGTTGAGTTAAATACAGAACAACCCAATGAGACCTAATTCTTCATGAGCAACAGGCTTTATTTGATACTTGTATAATAACCAAAAATTATGCATACCCAAAATAATATTACCGTGGGACTGAAGGAATGCTAGTTAGATTAGAGCTTCCAAAAGTCTTAACAATTAAAGAATAGATGAACCAACACACACGCACGTAGAAAGAAAAAAGATTGCACATTATGTTGTATATGGAAAGAATCACTTATGCACGTGCCATATTCTGGTCACAAAGACTGTTACTAAGATTGTGTATGAGATAGTGTGAGCCCCACCCCCACATGTTAATTGTTGGCACATAACAACAAATGATTATTACATCCACATTGCACATTATATAATTTTTTTTAGTTGTAAAATGCCTGATCAAGAACATAAGAATTGAATTTTAAATGATATGTAGGAGACTATAATCTGATATACTTAAAAAATATACTATCAAAAAGGTGCCCAACTCTTTTTGGAGGCCATGATTGGTCCATAGGACTGATACAGGATATATGTATTATGTAGCAAACGTGTCCCGGATTAACAATTATAAACAATTTAGATTATACCTGACAGGTATATGACCTGTCTGGATGATATTTGGGTCTATTCCAGGTCAACAGGTAAAATGACAGTCTTATTCAAATATACACTACCAATAATAAAACCACTAACCGTGATTGATTTATTTTCAGCTTCCAGTTCCCCACACAATTTCTGGAGGTTTTCAAGTTCTACTCTGAGTGCGCTGTTCTCATTGTTCAAATCAGTCACTCTCCTTGCCAACTCTTCACATTCTTGCTGACAAAGGAGGATGATAAAAAAAGAGAGATTAGTATTCAGATGATTACAACATCATGCACCCATCTCACTCCAAGGTTAAAGAAAAAGAACAAAACACTGTTTTCAGTACAAACCACCTAAATATGACCATACAGCAACCAAAGAAACTAAAGAACTACTGAATCATGAAAAAAAGAAAAAATCTCAGAGTGAAGCTGCACAGAGAGTCCATATATCAAGTTATTATATCAACATCATGTTAATATACCTCAACAATAGTCTAAAGAGGAGCATTACCTGTGTAAAAGTCCCCTTTGAATCGTTATTGACAGTTATAACAGAGATGATACTCAACAACCGAGTAAAACGCATAATGGGCTCTATCCAACATCTAAAACCAAAGATATTAGGAAAAATAAAGAATCAAAAGTCCAGAACTGAAAACTAATGGGCTTAGTTACTAAACCAAATTTCACTACATTGTAAACGGGAGTAGTTTTTAGAATTGTTGAATAGAAACAGATGCATCTTATTGAACTAATACAGCTTTATCCCATATATTATCCTAACAGTTGAACAATTAAGTGGTAGGCGTTGACAACCATAAGAGTGGAACTACTAAAACTCTTAGAACTACTCAAACAAACAGTTGCAGGTAAGTATAAATGCATTGACATGTATGTTATACTTGGACATCGACCAATCTAAAAGTTATGATCAGTGAAAGAAATGGACCTTTTTGTTTTTGGGGCATAAATGCTGTAACATATATAATGGTAATTCTTAACATATCGCAATTTTAGAGAACGGAGCACTAGCTGAGAGGAGGATTGCATTAGGTATATGACAACTTGCATCAAACTTCACTAGAACAAACATGAACATGGACTTCTACTGAAAAACCATTGACAGAGAAAACATCAGAGAGCAACATATCACATAACCAAAAAGGTTTATGCAACTTTGAACCAAGATTAAAAAAATATAGGTACAAAGTAGGCTTTATAAATAAAAAAAAATTTAAAGAATCAGAGACAAAATAACATTATGAAATTGAGTCAGAAGAATAAAGACAATGTTATAAAAAAATACAAACTTATCTACACATGCCAGTTGTTAAATATTTTGCAAAGAACCAGGTCTACAATAAGAAAATAACAATATGACCATGTTGACTGGAACAATAACCAACCATAATGTATACCACGTAATGGAAATAATGTCTGAATATCAAGAACATAAAAAGGATAAGAAAAATAGATGATATGATGCTTTATCTGCTATACAATCAAAACAATTGGAAGCATTTTCTGAATCTCCCTACAAAGAGTTTTAGCAGTATTATTTTCTTTCTCTAAACAAGCAGCCAGAAAATGGTAGAAAGAAGGGGTGAAAAGAATAAAAATGATGAGCCAAAAAAAATAAAACCCTAACCTAATCTAACAGAATGACCATAGTTATAATTTCTCTACCCTTTATGACCCAAGCACTTAGCCCAAGTAATTATCTTGGAGGGAGATGAAACCCTCCATTATTCTGTTAAAAATTAATAAAACATACAAGCATATCAGTTTCGTTGTCAACAAATTATAATCTTGGCTACCTGAAGCACAACAAGGCTATCAAGATGTGCTCTCCTGACAAGTCAATAAGTAAAAAATATTTGTCGTATATTTTCCACTTAAGCAAGCCCTGATATGTCACTAAGTGAAAATGTATGTTGTACTTTCCACATAAGCAAGCCAGTCAAACCCTCTTGTTCACCTTAGCAGGAAACTAGGAAATAAAAATTAAGATTAAAAAAACAAAAGAAGTGATTCATTTTCTTTTTTCAGTACATAAAATGATGTTTAAGTTGCCTAAAGCATACCTGCTTCCTTAACCTTGACCTCCTGGCAGACTCCCGATTAGACTGTTTTCTTCTCTCCCGCCTCAGGTCACGTTCGTCCTGCAATATACTACTGATCAGTGAAAATTGAAAAAAAAAAAACAAAAAACAAAACAAAAGGAAAGGAAAGAGAGGATAATCATTTAGGTGACAATTTTTGCTGGATGCTAGATACTTCAGATATGCAGTTAAATCAAGCATGAGACAATGTCCATGATGTAATAGACTAGTCATTTGCTAGATCCACTGCTGTTCATGCATGACCTGCTCCGGCCTATCATTACTGGTCCAGAATTCAAGGCACTAGACCCCACCTTTGTAGGTACAGATCCAGCAGGGGAAGCACCCCAAAAGTCCATCCCGATATTCAAATTAGTTGGAGGACCAGGCAATGCTGCTCGTCCTGGGGCTGAGACTGGAAGCTTTTTGGCAGTCCGCACTCTTCCAGCAGTACCGCTATTACCAGCAGTGTCAAAGGAATGAGAACCTTCACCTGAGCAAAACCTGTAGGAATGAGAATCATCGCAGAGTTGCCAATTGATGAAGACAATAGTCATCTACCACAGAACTTACCTTCAGTTGTATTTCCATAACTTCTTTTTCTGTTTGGGGAATGTTCCTAAATATTCGAGAAAGCTTAGTGTTAAGAAAAATGAGTGAAGTACTCCACACACTTACAACAAACAAAGAACCCAACTAGAAAGATTATTGATAAGAAACCAAGCTAGAGCTGTACTCAACCACAAGAGAAACATACTGACACATAAACAAAAAGAAAAATCAGCCACATATGTCAGCATGTAACATTGCCTGAAGAATTTGTCTATCAAGTGGTGCAAATTTAGAAAGAACCTATATGTTTCTTAGTGTCACCACCAATGAGGTGACCGGTCAACAATCAACAAGATAACAACCACAATAAAACTGAGAGATTTGCTTACCTTTGGTTGGTCATAGTCTTCTTTAGTATCTGATGACCCGTCTGTTTCACTGTCATCACTGCCCACAAGATCAGATAGTTAACAAAAAATTCAACAAACTATACAACTAGCACGAGTTCAGCTAGCAAAGCTGACCTCTGCGAGGCATTCTCACCAGCACCAGAGGCCCTTTTACCATCATTCCCTGATTTTCCTGGTGATCCCTCTAAAATTTTGGAAGTCCTCTTGCTCGTCGGCTGGTTGTCCTTCGCCTCTGTCGGCCTCCCTTCGGTTTCCTGGGTTCGAAAAGCCACGCCCTAAGAAGTCATCAGCACGAAAAAATATCCTCCGTCACGAACCCAATTTTAATTTGACAACAAGGGTAAGGACAAAAAAGGGTTAAGGAAAGACACTCGAGATAGGTTTACCGCATTTATCGGAGGCTGAGCATAAAAACCCCCTTGCGGATAGAACGAAGCGTAAGCAATCGGACTGCCGTAGGGCGGCATCACTTGCTGGATATATAATTACCCCAAAACAACCACGAAAAAATAGGTAAATAATTTATATTTAATCTGCAGATAAACTTTTTCCTGTGCAACCCCACCAACCCACGCACCGAGAAAGATTAAGCAACGAACCTGAGCTCCCCAAACGACAGGCTGCGCGGTTGCGATGGGTGACGGGGAATAGAAAGCCTGGGGCATCACGGCGGCAGCGGCGGCTCCCCGGTCGTAGAAGGCCTGAAAGGAGGCGGACCATTCGGGGGGGACCAGTGCAGTTGCCGGCGGCGCCGCCTCTCGTGGGGCCTTGGAGGAGGTGGAGGCGGAGCTGGCGCCCGTCGTCCTCTTTTCCTTGGGCGAGCCCATGGGCATTGAGGGTAAGCTTTAATCGCGACACGTGGACACCACACGAGCAGCGATGCAGAGCGGGAGGAGGGGCGAGACGGTGGCGAGTAGGAGCTTGACTTGGCAACGACGTGAGAGAGAGATCTGAGCTAGGGTTTCATTTAAGAGTGTGTCCGACGCGGGGATAGAAGGCATCCACAAAGAGCCAAATAAACTTTACACCCAATCGTTACGGGAATATCATACTCGATGACGTGTCAACGAGTGCGGCGTTAGAACTGGAAATTGCTGCTTAAATGGAAGTAAGCGCCCTCGAGACGACGCGTGGGACCCAAACGCCCGTCAGGTTCCACAGGACTGACATCACCCCTGAGGTGGCACGTCAAAAACAAGCAGCGTGAGGGTCCCGTTCAATCGGTCACCGCCGAGGCACCAAACAGGAAAAGAGGCCCTTCTCATTGGCCGCAACTCCCGCGGGGGCGGGGCGGTGCCCGATGAAGCAAGAGAAACGGCTGGGAAACGTTTGTCTCTATCCTTGTAGGCGTAAGGAAAGCGCGTGTTTTATTGCGTGTGCTTTCGACACTGCTCGATTTGGAAACAGAGGGAAAGAAAATGGAGACGAAGTGGGAATGAGCGTGAACTGATGGAATATATGCGTACCTGCCGCCGAGTCGTTCTTCCCCTCGATTGATGTACATGTATTTACGACAATACCTTCATGTATTTACGACATAATCAGTGAATAATTAATAATTCAGGAGGAAATTAGAAAAAGCTATCAAGATGGAACGAAAATAATTGTTTGATCAATATACCCAATATTTCATCCAAGTAAAAGAATCATATTACATCTCGTAATTCCACGTACTCTCAGCAATCAACTTTGGAACTTTTTGTAGCTCTGCTAAATTGACAGTTGCAGATATCTGCACAGCAAAATCAATCATGAGACCAGTAAAATGGCATTTCACATGCAAATTAAAAGAACAAGATATCTGTTATACAATAAAGAGAATGGCGACACTAACAGAGAGATAAGTGGATTAAATGACTAACATATTGTTAATTTTACACTAACCTTTTAAGAAGCAGAAAAAAAGAAACCATGAAAATTCAGAGGTGATGATTATTTGATGAACAAGGAGCTTCTAGTTTGTAAGATAAGATATATGAAAAATTGAGCTGAAGAGACTAGTTAAATTGAACAATACACTATAAAGATAAACGCATGGTAGGATTCGAAGAGGTACATGAAACTACAAGGGCAGCAAATTATCAAGATACTTGATATCGTTACAATTAAAGAAGTTAACCATATAAAATAATGATCTCATGGCAGTTTAAATGCCAATCTGTTGCCTTCATGACGATGTGCTCAGCCGTGCATGTCTAAGGGCCACGTGATGGTGTAGCCAGTGTGCGTTCGCTGAGAGGTCAAGGCACTCTCGCTCGGCTGTAGATTGAGCAATTGTCAGTGCAGACCTGTATCATGCAGATTTTGCATCTGACCCAAATTGATGCCAATTAGATGAATAAGAGAAGTAGACTAAGAGTTGATAAAAACTTTAATTGCTTCCAATGTGACCAACCTGACTTTTACTTGATCACCAAAGCTGACAAATTCATCAAAATCCATTCTACTAACCATATAACATAATGGTCTCATGGCACTTTAAGCATCAATCTGGTTGGCTGTAGATTGAACAATTGTCAGTGCAGATCTCTGTCATGCTTTTGTACCTGATCCAAATTGAAGCCAATTAGATGAAAAAGAAAAGTAGACTCGGACTTGATAGAAAAACTTTAGTTGCTTCCATGTGACCAATCGACTTTTACTTGATCAGCAAACTTGATAAATTCATCAAAATATTTTCTACCATTATATACAGCTTAAAACATCCCAAGAAATTAGACCACAGTAGACCACTTCCCTATTTTATTTTTGGTGTTTCTTCTTCTAAATCTTCCTTCTGGTTTCTTGAGTAATTTAGGACCCTTCTTCTAATGGTCAGCTACATTTTCTCCAACTACTTGTGAAGAGACATTTGGCTGACAAGGATATACACTCTGTGGGGTTCAGATCTCAGATATAGATAATGGAATCAGAGTTATTACCTATATAACTAGGACACCTCTAAGCAGATCAAACCTGAAAAACCAACAATCGAATAAAAAGAATCTAAGCCCATCTAGAATAAACCTTAATAATCAAAGACCCAATTGAATCCTAACTTAATTCAGACACCAAATATCCATCATCAGGTGAAAGGTCAACCCATTTAGCCTCAAGCCATTCTAAATGTCACCATAATTTTCTTCATAAAATCCAAGAAATTTCATGTCTCCATGAGTTGTTTTTGAGCCATTTTAATACTCATATCCTAGGGAAGTCTATCGACATGTTTGTTCTATGTTAGTTACTTGAATCTAACTCAAGCTTTCTCCCAAGGTCTGACTTGCAGCCTTTGTAGCTGGTAACTCAATATCAGTCCGAAAATGATCTACTAATTTTGCATTTCTTTTTCAGCATTCGATCAACTATGACAAATAAATCCATGGAAAACAGCCTTGACCCTTTCTGCAACCAGTGGTTCAGAAAAGATATTAAAATAATAAAAAGCATTACAGATGGACAAACAAACAAAAGAAGTTGCACTGTTGGAGTCGAAGACCATAGAAAGTCACAAGAACACTATGGTGTAACATATGTTAAGAACATGATAGCTTAAGAACCAAATCATAGTTCATCAAGTGCACTTTGAGTTTGTCATTTCGTGAATGATTATGATAGCAATAGAAATGATGGTCTGAACTTTGTACATTAATATAACTTGAAAGTTTGATGCTATAGGTGATCAATCCTTTAAATGTGTACCAATTCAGGAAGTATTCCATGTAAAAGCAATTATGTGACAAATTTTCAATAAGTTGTTCCGTAGACAGTTTACACCTACCATTTCACAATAGATTTCTTTGAGTTAAATTTAAAAACACTAGAATAAGAAACAATTTACCTGTAGGATCAATGTTCTAGCTGGAAGTTGTACTCAGAAAAGCTAAAATTGTTTGTGAACATATCAATAAAGAAATCTGAACCATCTAACACAAATAACAAATTAGACCAAGATTTCATCAGTATTATTATTATTATCTAATGTTGTCCAAAGAGACCCATGCTGCTTAAATTATGGAACCAACTTATAAACAACATAGACAATTCACAAGGAGCCTCAGAAAGCAGAGATCCCAATTTACAGGGTGTAGCAAAATCAATGTAAAAGGCTTCCTTGATTACAAATGTAAACAAAAGCATCCATTGAGCAGATCTGTACTCCTGTTAGCTTGCCATTTGAGTATTAGGCAGAAAAGTATAGAAGTTACCAATCTCAATCTAATCAATGAATTGAAAAGAGGATAAATCAGTACAACTATATGCTTTTCAGGCCAAGAAAGGAAGCATCACAAAAGGAAACATGATAGAGGGATTATGGGTCCATCATAATTTGGAGCATTGCTCCTCCAATAGGATAGCAGTTCAATTCCTATATGTAGATTCATGTATTCAATAATTGAGCTATTACCTTACCCAAAGGATTGAGGCCTCAACCATACCGACCAAAAAACGAAAATGATAGGACCAAATTGAATACCAGCTCAATTAAACATGATGTGTGATATTTATGAGACCTAAAAATGAAGAAAAAAAAGTGCCAAGCAGGTGTGAAGTTAAGCAATTTTAACAACATACAAATTTTATTAACAATCTAGAACCATCAAAACAAGGTGAATTTAGATAGGTATACACGGTCTAACATTGTTATGCTAAGAATTAATAGTCTAGATGCTCATTTTTACTTGCCTTTTTCTTGATGAACAAGAAAAAACTTCCCGAATTGTGTTGATGCTGGCTTTAGCTTATTTTGTCCATGTAAATCATGTTCGGTGAGTTGATGTATGCTCGAGGCAGCTTATAATCTACTTAAAACACTGTTTATAATCACAAGTGAGAAACTGACTGGTAAAAAAAAAAAGGCAGAATCAATAGGCTATTTCTAGAAAAGAACATATGAGAAGAGATCATCTTCATTTGTGATCCAACTGCATATCCCATTCTACTCTTGAATACGCCTTAACTCTTAACTAGATATCTACACACATTCCACTGATATGTTTCTCCAAATCGAAAAGGAGAAGAATTTTGGCAGGGGTGATCGTGGATTACCTTGAAGCAGCCGTTGACAATGGAGTCCTTGCTCCATTCGATCCCAGGCGTTCTTGGACACGTCCTAGCAGGGTTCCAGCACAGTCCGCCGAAGCTCCCCATGTGCGTAGATGTACTTGACCTTGCACGCGCCAGGCGTGCCGAAGGAGTAGCTGACGGAGACCTTGTTGGAGAAATCAAGGGCAACGGAACCATCGAGGGCCGCCCGGTTGTCCCTCGGCGCGTGGGTGAAGGTCAGATTCACCGTATTCTCCATCAGCCGGATCGAATTCATGAACTGGAACCGAACATCTAAAGACGAAGGGAAGGGAGAAAGGATTAAGCGGTCGATAAATCGATCAAGGTATGGAATGAATGGACTGGTAGATGGACCTTGGTGGGAAGGTGGCAGTCGAGGATGAATGCGCCGGGCTTCTCGAGGGAGAGGACAAAGGTGGCATCGGATATGGAGGCCTTGAGGCGGACGTCGCCGGCATCGATGGCGAAGGTGGCCACGGCGCTGGCGCTCTCGTTCACCTCGTATCGGCCCTTCAGCGTAGCCTTCATCACTCCTCTCGAACTCCTACTCCTCTCCGAGGGTTTGGGAAAAGGAGAGACGGAGAGAGGGGAGGTTGCTATGTGGAGTCCGCCGGCTGATAAGCTACAGCATGGCCGCAGGAGAGAAGCGCGCTTTGTGAGTCTGCGTGTGTGTCGATGGCCTCTTCTACTTTCTATTTATCTTCCCCCATAGTTTCCAAGGATTGCGCAGAATGAGAACGAAGATATGTATCGAAACGTGCGGCATAACGCCACAGAGTTTTTAGGTGTAGAAATGTTACCCGCGCACTCTTTGGTCATAATAATACAGTAAATACAAATGACTCTAACGTTGATTTAAAATAATCGTAAACTCAAAAATGCGACTAATTATAGATTATCTGTGCAGTTAGTTATCTTTAATTTCTCGATACTTTTACTTAAAAAAAATTATATTTATATTTCTATAGTTATAAAAGTGAAACATTTAGATGTAATTATCCTAAAACCATCGATTTTTTCAAAAAATATAAAAACGAAGAGTAAAAAAATAATTTTAATATTTCAGTTAATTATGGCAAACAACATCGATGGTGGCAGACGATGACGTCGCTGAAAGTTGTGGGTGACTGTTGTGAATGAAGAGAACGACGATAAGAGATGAGGACTGCTCGACAACTACGTTGACGACGAGTATGACGATGTTCGTCAAGAGCACGATAACTGCTCGCCTACCAACCTTTCAAAGCTTTTCTTCCTATCGATAACAATCGTGAAGAATAAAACTCCACCTCCAACGAGCCCCTCATCTTCTCTTTTTCATGCTCATGTCAAAACTAATACAGTAACTAGAGGAGCGATAGAAGCTTTGGCAACCCAAACTTCGGGTCGAGCAATCCATCCAATGAGTCAACAACAAGGCAGCCACCATCTTTGTCGTAAATGCCTCAATAGTTAGCACCATCTACCCCAAAAAAACCATCGATACAAACAAACGATTTTGATCGAGCATTCAATATTGTAACAGTAAAGGATATCATGCAACAGACAAAAGATTGCAAAATCGGGCAATAGGCATACATACTCATTATCCATCGTGGCACACACCAAGCTGACTTGCTACAGGAGGCATAATAAACTACACCGCATCTTTGACCCACTCTAAACAAGAACGTTTCGTTTTGCCATACTTTGTGACAATCTCAATGAATCAAAAATGAACTACAACAGGGTAGAATGCACTTATTATGAGCGATCCCAGGAACTCGACAGCGGCAAACTCTTAAATCTCTATCCATCCTCTTTTGGGCGAAATAGAGGTGAAAGAGATAATCACATTGACAATTCTTATTGGGAAACATAAGCCAGCACCTCTGGTAACAAAGTTTAGTCTCATACAGCTACAGCAACTGCTTCATCCAAAGCAACAACTCCTGGAAGCTCCTTGCCTTCCAACAACTCCAAGCTAGCTCCACCACCAGTTGATATGTGACTCATCACATCAGCAACTCCAACTTTCTCGACTGCAGCAACAGAGTCTCCACCTCCAATGATCGTCGTCACCCCCTTCCCGCTGAGCTCTGCCAACTTCTTTGCAATTGACTGCCATGTCAACACAATCAGCCAAACTGTCTTTATAGGTGTACAAGTGTTAAATGCAAAGTTATAGAAACTTTATTCAACATTATCAATAATTTAAAACCTACATCAGTCAAACCATATTGAGTAGAAGACAAATTATCATTTACCTCAGTTCCCACAGCAAACTTGTCAAACTCAAAAACTCCCATGGGACCGTTCCAAATAATGGTCTTGGTTGTATCCAATGCATCACTAAATGTCTTAACTGAATCCGGTCCAATGTCCAACCCCATCCAACCATCAGGGATTTCAGACGCTGGCACAACCTGCAAACAGAATCGACATTCCTTCATCACCAATTGTTGTTGTTTTTTTCTTCACTAGTAAAATATAGTTGAAGCTGTTAACTTGAAATCCACAAACCATTATAGTGAGAACTTTAAGTTTAGACTACATGAGATGTATGATAATCGATAGTTTCCTAAGGCCAGTTATGAATTTTAATGAAGATATTAAATTAGCAAACCTTGCTCTCTGCATCAGCTGCAAATTTATCTGCAATAATGACATCAGTTGGTAACAAAAGAGACACACCCTTCGCTTTGGCTTTTGCAAGAAGTGATGATGCAAGCTCAAGTTTGTCGTCTTCTACCAAAGAAGAACCCACTGAGAAACCTTGTGCTTTGTAAAATGTGAATATCATCCCGCCACCGAGAAGAAGGATATCACACTTCTCCAACAGTGATTCAATCACCCCAATCTTAGATGATACTTTTGAGCCACCTACAATAGCTGCAAATGGTCTCTTGGGGGTTGAAACAGCACCAACAAGATAATCAAGTTCCTACAATTACATGGAAGAATCAAGGTTAGGAAAACAAACAAACAACAAGTATAAAAAATGGTAACCATTTGAAGTCTGCAAATCTAGAGCAACACGCATTAAATCAAGTACAGAACTGCAGAATTCAAAATCATATCAGCGTATACAGGACTTCCAAAGAAAATATATAGGTCTCCTAAGAACACATGACTGACAATTTGGTATTAATGTCTATAGTCACCTTTTGCAAAAGAAAACCAGCGACGGAGGGCTTCAGGAACTTGGTGACACCCTCTGTTGATGCATGTGCTCTATGGGCCGTTCCAAAAGCATCATTCACATAAAGGTCAGCTAGTGCTGCAAGCTTCTTTGCGAATTCAGGATCATTTTTCTCTTCCTCTTTATAAAATCTAACATTTTCAAGAAGTAGAACGCCACCTTCAGGTAGTGCATTAACCAATTTTTCAACTTCTGGTCCAATACAATCATCTGCTTTCTCAACCTGTTTGTCATAAAGGAATTCATAGTAAAACAAGACACTAGAATTATGCACTTCACATAAACATACAAGTTAAAACATGAACATACCTTGATTCCAAGTAGTTCAGAAAGCCTAGGCACAATTGGGTTCAAACTGAATTTTGGTGTGACACCCTTCGGGCGTCCCTGATTTGGCAGATAACAAAAATGTGAGTTCAAAGTCAATGGTTGTAGCTAATTGAAGAACAAAATGCAAATTAAAGCATTATCTATCAAAGTCCAAAATGCATTGTGATACATATATCACAAAAAAGATAGCCATAACCAGAATCTTTGCAATCAACTTAAAGTTGTATGCTATTGTCACATTTCATACCTATAAAAGTTAGATATTTAACTGAAACCATAGACTTACAAATATGTCTACATGGATTACCACACTGTTGACAAATTTTCGAAACAGATGGAAGCTTAAATAATACACCAGAAACTTCAAAAGCGACAGTTAATTGGCATCATTTACTAGATCTCCAGGTACGAGGACAAATTTAGTCCACACAGTGCAAAGGCAGAAACTTACTTAATCAAGTATCTCATGTATAAAGCCTACACTATATCCGAAAGAATAAGCAAAAAGCAACCATATATATTTCTCATGTGGATAAAATGTATGAATTGAGGGGGGAGGATAATAAAAAAAATATATTAGTTTCATCACAAATATAAGAGAACCAAGAAAAAAAACAGCAGTTTCCTAGTAAAGTCTGTCCTTTCAGATTAATTTGATATAGAAATACAAAAATGCTTTGTGGATTGTAGTAATACTGAAGAGAAGTAATGGGCATTATAGTTCCCATTGCTGTCATGGTAGTATGTTTGCAGAAAACTGAATGCTGCAAAATCTGATATCCTAACAAGGGTAGAGGACCAAAGGGCAATTCATGCCATGCATAACAACTTGGATAACTGAGGGCATAACATCGAAGAAGATCAAAGACTAAATGATCATATGAAGTACCATATTCTGGGCAATCACTATATCAAGCGGCCAATAACATAATTCCGAATCATCAAGAAACAAATGAGTTGACCGAGAACGGGAACATCTCACCAGATGACTGGAGAGGATGACTTTGGCCCCATTGCTGATCAAGTGCTTGATGGTGGGCACGGCCGCCCGGATCCTGGTGTCGTCGGTGATGTTGCGGTTCTCGTCGAGGGGAACGTTCAGATCCGCCCGGACGAATACCTTCTTCCCCTTGAGGTCGGCGGCGGTGAGGTCCCCCACGCTCTTCTTGGCCATGGACGCCACCCCGCGCGACCCCTTCCCGCTCCTCCCGGCCACGGACCTGATCTTCGCCGCCACGTGAGCCGCCAGAAGCGGGTCGGCCGCGGCCCCGGCGAAACCCAGCCGCCGAATCGGCGAACGGAGGGCTACCGCGCCGGAGAGTAGCGCCGCCGCCGTCGTCGACCGCCTGCGGGAGGAGGTCGGGAGGAGGGAGAAGGAGGTGGCGGCGGTGGAAGCCATGGATCGTAAACTCTTCGCAAAGGCGAGAGCGAGAGAGAGAAGCCAAGTAAGGAGGAGGGGGAATGTGATGTGGAGCAGAAGCGGGGGTTCGTGGATTTTTCTTATCGCTGAAGAGCGGTGGAGAGCGAGGGGTTCGATGAGAAGATTTGGGCTTCGTTTGTGGCGTGGGGTGGGAGAAAGGAAGGTGGAGATGACGAAGTCGTGGACTCAATTTAGCATGGCTTCCCTTCTAATATTCTATTACATAAATCATAAACCTCCACAATATAATAGGGTTTATCGCATAACATTTCTTATTTTAAACCTCCGAAATTGTATTTTTAATAGTAACTAAATCCAATAAAAATAAATTTGCATACATATTTATATGTACACATATTTCCTCAAAAGTTTGTGGTTCTACATTTACCATCAACTATATGTTTTATATGCCATTGAAACTCCAATTTACATTTTTATGTGTTCCTAAATTTGATCAAGCGAATGTTTTAGATGGATGTTAAAGGTAGAGTGGCCTATATAATTGGAGAAAGAAGTATATTATATTAAATTCTATGATTGGATTATTAAAATTTCAATTTTAACGCATTTAAATTTTCAAGAAGATGAACGCCCATTATTTAACTATAGAGGTTAAAATTAATAATTAATTATGACCACCACAATTGTCATCAGCTATTTTTGGTTTTCATGATTCTCATCTAAATAAATAAATAATTATATGTATTATAATTTGTGTAAAAAATTCGACTCGATTGCATTTGCATATTTAATATCTGCATCTCAGGGTAAGCTTATAAATAAATTAAGTGCCTAAATTTCTAGGTCATGTAGATTGTTGTACTCCAAAGGTTTTGTATTCCGATTTTATATAGACGAGGGAAATATAACGTGTGCAATCATGGACACCTCAGCACACCTGATCGATACTTGGCCGACAGGTCACATCTGCCTCATCCATACGTGATCTCATTTATCCGACATATAAGAGGTGACCCTATAAAACGGGTTAATTATACATTATTAATTATAATTAATCATCTTTAATATCTCAATTTATATATTTTAAAAAATTATATTGATATGTAAAATATTTAATCTCATTTCTTCGACGATTACATGTTAACGTTGTTTCTTTTCAAAACGAGCTAATTATATATTATGATAGTTAATCATCTTTAATATTTTAATTTTTAGACTAAAAAAAATTATATTGACATCATTATAATTATAAAAATAAAATATTTAATTTTATTTCTCCTCACGCCATCAATTTTATCGATGAAAGATAAAATACATATTTTCACGTATAGAAATTATATAAAAAGGGATAAAAAATAATTTTGCTATCTTCACCATTCAAAATATATTAATTTCACATAAGGATAACTTCTATGAAAGTTTCGTTGTCCTCTCGGGTGACATATTCAACGATGACGTCGATGTCATATGTAAGGCCAACGACTCTATTGATTATGGCGTTCCAAAATAATTTATCATTTTTATTCAACGAAAGCTTTCATAGAAATTAATTGGAGGGGGCTAGACTTTTTTTTATGACTCGTGCCTGTACTATCAAACTTTGGTTAATAACTTGAGCATAGATTGGGAAACATCTCTCGACCTTGGTCTTCATGTATGTAATACATTGGGAGCTCAGTATTTCCACTTGGGAAACACCTCGGGCAATCTTGTGCATACGAGCTTGGATTACATCGAGCTGATAAGAACGTCAACGACTTTTTCCCTAACATATTTGGCACTAAAAGGATAGTCCAATGTCATAAGAATATTTGTCCACCAACCCTCTTAACGAATGTTTCAATGAGGAGGCTTTACCCCTGACATATAGTATTTTCACTTGGGGAAGCAACAACTATCCTTTCCACACGTGGATGCATCAACATTGACGCACACGTCGATGTGACATTGGCGTATGTTCAATGACTCGGGCTTCTTGCCCCCGAGAGTGATCTTGAGCTACTTGCTCATCCCAACTAAGGTGTTCTTGAATCTCATTTAGTAAGTACAAATGCTAATAAGCATGATACAGGCTGTCGCTCTATTTTTACCCCTAATTAGCCCAATAGGCGATGCCACTAGCTCAGTTGCAATAATCAGGTCAACCGCGATATCATCCATTGAGATTCCCCCACCCAACGTGGTGTTGACATCCCACGAGCTATCGAGGCCCATCGAACCACCGACCGATGGGGGCACTTCTCCCCCTAATCATAAAATTCATTAGACTACACTACTACTCTACCTTGCTTGAATTCGAGATCTAATCGGTAAATTCAATAGAGGATTTCTTACAAACCCAATTACGATAAATTGACCGACGCTCAGAGGAGATGTGATAAGAGTTTTAACAATCCAAAGGGGAAGCATTGGTCGACCTCACCTTGGGTCAGTGGTCATTCACCTAGAAAATTCAAGAGGAACCAATTCCAATGAACTTTCACCTCCTATCGTTGGAGGCATTTGATGACAGTGCCAATCCGATAGAGCATATTGCAGCTTTATGTGCCTAAATATTATTGTATGACACTTTAGATATTCTAATGTGCCGCACCTTTCTGACTAGTTAAGAGGCTCAGCACGAGAATGTTATTCCCTCATAAAGTCATTTTCCATTTGCTCTTTTGCCTAGCTTACAAGGGAGTTTGAACTTCACTTTCTTAGGAATGTGTGCTCAAGACCATTAGCAGTAATGCTTTCTCAAACTCAAGCAAGAGAAGAAGGAAACACTTGTAAAGGAGGAATGATCGACTCGAGTTACCTCGCCTAAGGTCTGAGCTAACCCTCTTGAATGTCTAGAACTAAAGTTTTCCTATAGACAAAAGTGAATGGCTCTTAAAAGGCCCTCACTCGATGAAGACTCCATTAGCGAAAAAAGACGAGTTCGAATACTACCAGTTCTATCAGGATTATGACCATGATATAAAGGATTATCGTGATTTGAAAGAGTAGATTGAAGAACTAATATGTCGAGGACACCTCGGGCGGTTTGTGCAAAAACATCGAGAACTCTCACCCCGACCTTAAGGGTTGGTGGAGAGATAGATTAATATTATCATTGGTGGACCCACCTTGAGGTGAGACAACTCGAGTAGTAAGGCTTATGCTCGAGTTTACCACTGAAAAGTACTCGAGGACAAATGATGACCTAGAGATAACATTTGAGGAAGAGATAGCGTATCTTAACCCAAATCATAATAATACCTTGTAGTTTTTGTGTGTATGACTAACACTCGAGTAAAGAATGCTATTATTAACATAGGTAGCTCTACTTATATCCTTTACTTTGATACTTTTTAAAAACTCAGGCTATTAACTAATGACCTTACCCTCATGACTTCTTTGTTGACGACTCGTGTTCGTACTCTCTTATACCGCTCGACCCCGTTGCACTATACTCACTCGATCGTCGCCATATTGGACCCTGCTCACTTGTCACACCCTACTCACCCGTCGCCCCATCATCCTCGCCCTGGCCGACGATGATTTCATCATTGTTAGAGAAGCTTGTTGCCTATGCTTCTCCACTTTAGAATCGACCGAGCGAGTGCGGTGGGCGAGCTGGGTCCAATATGACGATGACGAGCGGTGCAGGTGTGGTGGTCGAGCAGTGCAGGTGCAGCGGCGATGAGTGGTGCAGGTGCAATGACGGTGAGCGTCGCAAGTCAAGCATGTGCGGTGGGCGAGCGAGCGACGGGTAAGTAGATCAGAGGAGAGGAAGAGAACTCGATTAGAACGAGAAATGGATATAAATTTAATAATTTAAAAATAATAAAATTATGCTTTTATCCTTTTCATTGGCGTTTTTTTTACAAGTGACAACACATTATTTTTTTCATCGATGAAATTAATGATATAAGAAGAATTAGGATTAAATATTTTATCTTCGTAAACATAGGGACTCTAATGTTACATTTTTAAGTATAAGGATCCGGATATTAATCATAGTTAACTATAATAGATAATTTATAATTAACGGATAATTTATAATTGATTGGAAAAAACCAAAATACCATATTTTGTTTGAGAAATACCTGAAATATAAATATTTTCTAAAGAAATTACCTTTGTATCATGTCCTAACAACTTAAATAAATGTATTGCATGAGATCCAAAACAAACAGAAAGCCATCGAGCAAAAAAAGTGTTATGGTCTGATAATAAGTACACGAAATTAAAAGGATCTTTTTGCTAATTTTCGAAATGGTTTATTGGTAAGTTAGGCGCGATAATTCAGTGGAAGAATATTGTTTTGCCGAAATATAAATCTAATTATAATTTGAAAAATGTTGGAGGTTCTAAATTAAAATTTATCAATAAACCTCATTAATTGACCCCAAACTCATCGCCTACGTCGTCGCCCTCCGAATCTCGAGCGTGCGGCCTCGAGCTCATTCGTCGCCCATCTCCGTCTCCTCTACCGCCTTCCTTTTTCGAACCCTCACGGCCTCTTTTTCCTCGGCTTCCTACGGCTCTCCAATCCGCCGTTTAAGATGGCAGCGCTCTCAAAGAACCGACGATCCTCCTAGCTTCCCCCCGAGAGCCGGAGACGGGTCGGCGAGGTTAACGTCGGAGGATTTCTCCGACTCCCTCCGCCGCGGTGCGTTTTCGGTTTCGGGGGAGCACCTCAAGGAGACAGGGTTCGATCTTAAGAGCGGCAATTTCCAAGTCCGCCGAGCGAGCGAGCCCGGATTGCTGCCAAGAAGGCCCGGGAGGTAGTGGACCGTTGCAGATCTAAGTTGGCGCCGGGGTTCTTGATGTGGAACAAGTGAGCGCATTAGATGGTGATCGACTTCTTTCTTGACCTGAATTATTATTTATTTTTCATCTTCAATTATTATTCATTGGATGGTAATCTTAGTTTCCCCCTCTGAACTCGTACAAACTATAGTTTTTGCATGAGTTTGTATATTTTTCTCCCTTGTACCATGTAATTTGTTCAACTTGGTTAGTACTAGTTTTTGTTACAAAAGGTTTTGTTATGATTGTCTAGTTTTCGAACTCACTTAGATAAGTGGCTAATTGCTAATATGCTGAGATTCGGAAGGATTACATTCCCTCCTGGCCCCTTATGGGCGAAGTTTGTCGGTTAAGGTTGTCGAGAGGTATCTAATGGATACTGAGACCTTATACATGGTCAGAATTTCCTAAGATCTTATGGCAGAGTCCTACTGTGGCACACAATTTGTCCATGAAAAATATATGTGAGACACTGTTTTTTCTTTTGGCAAGGAGGGAGACACTTTGTTGGTCGCAATCACATTATATATGACAATATGACAAACTCCTCGAGCAGCTTTAGTAATTAGTGCTGCTTCTCTTGGATAGGCAACTTTTAATGCCTCTCTTATTGCAGTGTAGTTGTCTTTATTGCAATGTAGTTATTTAAGCCCTTTTTTTGGTGCACTTATCTAGTCTCAGTCCCTGCAGCATCAGGTGCTCTAAATGCATGTTCTCACAAATATGGATACCATAACAATAGGCTAATTAGATATTATCCCTTGTAATTAGACCTTCTTAACATTTTAGTTTCTAGGCTTAAAAAATTTACATTGAAATTTCTATAGTTATGAAAATAAAATATCTAACTCCATTTACTCTAACGTCGTCGATTTTTACCGACGGAAGCACGAAAATAATGGGCAAAAAGATAATTTCAACATCTCAGTTGGTGGTGGTGGACGATGTTGATGGTGGCGGACAGCGACACTGTTGGGGGCCATGCGTGGCTGTTGTGGATGAGAAGAGCGGCAGCAAGAGGTGAAGGTCGTTTTGCATATGCGACGACGTCGACACAGATGCAAAGCAGCGAAAGAGTCGCTCGACAATTGCGTCGGTGTCGATGCAAATGCAGAGTGGCCCTTACCTCTCGTTGTCGCTTTCCTCATCCACACCCGCGGCCCCTAACGGCGTTGTCATTTGCCACCACCAACTGAAATATTAAAATTATTTTTTTGTCCATTATTTTCATATTTCAGTTGGTAAAACCGATGACGTTAGGATAAATGGAGCTAAATATTTCACTTTCATAACTATATGAATTCTAATGTAAATTTTTTAGGTCTAAGGATTGAGATGATAAGGAGGTTTAACTACAATGGATAATATATAATTGGCCCTACAATAGTCATGCTTGATCACATTCTTTTTGGTGTATGTCATATTAGCTCCCATTATCCAGTACATATTAGTAGCTTCGATTTCTAGTAGAGTATTTGATGCGTTCTATCATAAGTAACTTGATATAACATATGTTGAGATGAATTTGCGGCAAATGGTAGATGCATAATTAAGGAAATGAAAGTATGGTGAACAAGAGAAAAAAGAGATCGAAGAACTATGACTAAATGAAATTTCACTTGTAACTTAGTTTCAGTTTGCGTTGCAGTAATTAAATACTTGATAGCTAAGGCTCCATTTGTTACTAGAATTAGTTTTAGGAGAATAATCTAATATCATGATTATACTAAATCAATAACTGCTACTCTCTTTTGGGTATTACTATTTGTGATGTATTTAAATATTCATTGAAAAGTTTATGTTAAAAAAAAAATCAGGACATAGTGATTTTATTATTGATCAATACAAACTTTATTTGTTTAAGTTGATTCTACATTCAAATGGTTCAGTCTGTTTGATCAAACCTGACTATTGACAAATTGATAAATTGATTTCGTATCAGTTCAGACTCTGGGTTCTCAGACCCTTCTGCAAAGACAGAAACTAACACTTTTGCAAAGACGATATATAAATTTGAGCTCTACTAGCCAACTTAACCGATCAAGTTCAAGTTGATCTGAAACTCTATTTGCAAAAGTATAATATATCTTTTGAGGTTGACTACTGACCTGATTTGACCCAGGCCAACATGTAGGAAAACCCAATTGTGATATGAGACAGGTTTGGGATAAAACCTACACCCACTCCATAAAATTTACAATTCCTTTGGTTTGCAGATGAACTTCTCTGTCTTTTGGACACTAATGTCTAACCCAATCCTGGACAAGACTAAAATATATCTTTTGCTTGAGCTAAACCATGCCAGGAATCCTGATGTTTGATAAATTTGACAAGGTGGATAGCAGCGCATGCTACATCAAAGCTGTGGATATTGGCACAATATGAAAATAGTAGACATTAAATCTTTAGGGATTTCTATTGTCTGTTATTTGACATTTCATGAACAATCATTTCCTTGGATCTTTGTTTTGCTCTTCAGGATGGACCAATACCTGTCAGCAAGTATTTTTGTTATCAATCACTCAACGTTTATCCTGCAGTGGATTATCAGTTCAAGGTTATGAGTCCTGGCAGTACATTGGATTGTCAGTTCCTCCATTTTGTTGGTCTTAAATGATTTTCTTGAAGGCAGACACATTGAAGGGTTTAATATTCTTTCTGACAGATGATTGTTTGCTAAGAGTTGACAACTTTTTATTAGTGTCATCAATCATAGTTTCTTTCCTGTTGATTAATAACAAGATCTCTGAGGACCAGTGGTAGGCTGCAGTTAGAATCCAGTGTGACCATTTTTGGATTGTCAGATAGGAATACAAGCTTCTGTAGATGATTTATTTCTGCACCTTCATAGTCCGACATAATATTGTTCGGTGATCAATTAATAATGAGACATTTTTTTTTTTTACTTAAAGTGAGCATTCAGTTTTGAAAAGAAATCGCGAAAGCCCTTTGGTGCCTAACAACTCATTTTATACCAGGTTGATGTCCTTCATGTAATGTTATGTAATGTCAATTCTTCAATGAAGTCTCCTTAATTTGAGTTTCCTAAATTCAGAACACAGTAATTATGGTCTTAGCTAATAGTTTCACATCTTAATCCACTAAATTCTTTTATTCTCGAGCTTTATTACACATTTCTACAAGAGTTTTCATCTGAAAAATACTGCACAATTGATGTAATCTCCTGAAATCATCAAAAAAGGGTTGCTAAGGGTGACACTGAAGTTGCTCCTGAAGTTCAATTTGAGGAGCAGTTTTACAGGTACATGATGAAATCTATATTTTTGTAAGATTAGATTCAATGTTAGATGATCAAATAGTTCTATTTTTAACGAGTTATGATTCAATGTTTATTTTAATTATTTTTGTTCATCCACAATTTTAGGTTGGTTGCTGCTCCAGTGCATAAAAATTTGCTGGTTCTTTCCTTTAAAGTCAAAGTGGACCCAACAGATGAATCCGTTCACTAAGTGCTTCGACAGCAGGAAATAGAGGAAACGATGCTGTGCATCCATTTCATTGACATGGATATCCTCGCTCCTACTCGAAGGTTTGCTTCATAACATTAGTATATGTAGAGCTCCCCTACCTTTTGCCAAGCCTAAAACATATATTTGATACATGTTCAGGTGATCAGATTGGGCTCTGGATGACCAATATGCAATTTAAGGGCCCTGCTGCTCTACCACTGCATCAGAAGATACACCTTAGTGAAGCAAAAGGGAGGCATCAATGTAAGTAGCACGACACTTCAAATGATCGTTCTCTACACAGTCTTTGTCCTTCAATGATTATATCAAGTTGTAAGCTTTCCTTGAACGTTTCACAGTTCATCAGTTACTAGCTTGGCAACTAACCTACAGGGAAATGTTTCAGTAGTTATACGTACTCTTGCTCACCATTTATTTTTCATGCATGCAATCTCCCAATTTATATATTGATTTTCCTGAAAAACTTCAGTAGTACAACTCAAAAGCAATGGCCATAATGGAGGCGCACACAGTCAATCAGCAACCACTTTGCATTTCTGGCTAAGTCGGAACTCTGCAAGACAACAATGCCAAAGGGTGTTCAGACAACGGAGTAAGTCATGAGGTTTATCTTAACCTTCCTTATGAAATGGATAGAAGTCTAAATTATTTTTCCTTTTGCACTAAGATCAGCGAGTTGGAATGAGCATATGGATCTCATCCACCAACGGTGATATCTCCGTCGATGATGGCATGCCGCATCAGAACAATTTCTTTCACAAGATTTCGGTACGTGAAGGGCCGGACCGAGGCTCTCAGAAACAATTCCGGCGGTATCTTGCTCCTGACCCTCCTTTTTGATGCCGTATATCCTGCATTTTTCAATTCTTCTTCAATCCAGCCTTCTTTGTTCTCCTCCAGGTTCACATCAACGGTGTCCTCATCACCCTCAGTTATCTCCTTCCTCTGCTGCCCTTCTTCCAGCATCTGGTTCTTGTAGTGCGTGTTTGATAACTCGATGCTTCTCTTCACTAACTTCGCCATCTCATCGGTGCTCCGAACAGCCTTCTTCCACTGATCATCCCAGTACTCCTGTGTCTCCTCCGGATTCGTCCTTGCTTCCTCGGTATCATCCTCTTCTTCTTCTTCCACATCAATCACTTCATCATCCTGCTCGGTGTCGCTTTCCTCATCGTCCTCGATCCAATCAGTGACTTGCGACCCGTCGTTTCTGTCACTCTCGTCCTCGCTGTCGTCAGGTGCATCGCAGCCCAGCTCCAACTCCTCGAGCTTGGCCTTCCATTCTTTGGTGTAGGGGTGGAGGAGCTCCATGGGATGGTTAGTCAGCAGGAACTCCAGGCACCGAGATTTTTCCTCGTCGCTTAACTTCTGGTAGGCCTTCACGACGTCGTCCACATAAGCCTTGGGGCTGCTCTTAACGATCTTGCAGAGCCCGCCGAAGTAGGTGCAGGCCTCGACCCTGCCGTCCTCCAGCCGTAGCTCGCAGGGGTATTCGCTCTCGGTGCTCGGGTCAAGCAGCGGTCCGAGCAGCTTGAAGAAGTCGTCCTGCGGCTCGAACCGGCACTGGTACACGGGGCGCTTCACGTAGATGATGTCCGGCCGCATCCAGGCGGCGCATTGGGTGATCGTGGACCGCACCCGGTTGCCGAGCCGGCCCATGAGGTTCCACTTATCCAGCCGCTGGGTGCCGGCCTCCAGGGCCACCTCTGCAGCAAGCGTCCACTGCTGCCAGGGGAGCTCGGTGGGGCGCCACTTGGGGTGGCGAACGAAGACCCAGTAGTAGCGCAGGCCAGCAGCGGGATCGAGGCGGCGGCAGTATTCGGTGGACATGTCGAACTGCTCGATCTCCTCCCACTCCTCGTGGTCACGGACCTCGCTGATGAGGGTGACACGGTCGTCGGAGAAACGGCCGCGGATAGGCGGGCCGACGACGATGCCGCGCCAGGAGTAGGGCCCGTACTCGCCGTACTTGTACCAGTCGTAGGGGTGGCGCAGGTTGGGGTCGTCCTTGGACATGAAGCGGACAGCACGGTCGTAGCCAAGGCCGATGGCCTGGAGCTCGTCGTCGGTGAAGGAGTCGGCCTGGTTGCCGGTGGCTGCCGCGCGACGTTTGCGGCGGTAGAAGAGGTTCTCTGCGAGGCGACGGCTGCGGAGACGGGCGCGGGCCTTGGCCTGGCGGCGGACCTCGCCGCTTCCCTCGATGCGGCCGGGGGATGGACCGCCGGGCTTCTTCTTGCTCCGTCCGGCGGAGACGACGGTGGTGGGAATCGGGCGGCGGGGGAGGAGAAGGGGGTGTCGGGATGGGAATTGGTGGGAGATGGCACGTATAGGGGACGGGGTCAAGGACAAGGTCTGGGCTTTGGGAAGGGGAAAGGTGGGTGAAGAAGAGAGGGAAGGTCTTATCCGCAGGCCCGTCCATTGGTGGCAGGTTGGACATGGAGAGGAAGGTGGCTTTGGGAGGACGAAATCGAGCGGAGGCATCACCGAGGGTTTTGGGTTTTCTCGAGGATTAGAACCGCGTGGGCTCCTAAATAGTTGGTGTTGCTTCCGACCCGGCCTCATTTAAGATTTGCTATTCGTGTTCAAGCCCGACCCGTTAACAATTAACTTCAGAACCGCGTGGGCTCCTCCAGTTGCAGAAGATCGACTCCCTCGCCTCCGAATGGCTCCTCCTCCTCCTCTACCAGTTCGCCTACCTCCTCTTCCTCTTCACCTTCTCCCTCCTCTCTAACGCCGCCGTCGTCTTAATCGTCGCATCCCTCTACGCCGCGAAGCCCGTATCCTTTTCCCGTTCCCTCACCGCCGTCTGCCCCATTTCCCCCGTCTCTTCCGCACCTTCCTCTGGGTCGCCCTCCTCATGCTCCTCTACAGCCTTGCCTTCCCTCGCCCTCGCCGTCCCTCAGCCAGCCTCAGGACCCGCCCTCCCTGTTCTTCTTTCTCCTCTTCACCCTCGTCCTCCTCGCTTTCCTCGCTGTCCACGTCTACATCTCCGCCTTGTGGCCCCTCGCCAGTGTAGTCTCCGTCCTTGAGCCCCTCTGCAACCTCGCCGCGATGGCCAAGAGCCGCGACCTCTTCCGTGGCCGCGCCCGCATGGCCTCTGCCTTAGTTTTCGACTATCTTGGTGCCTGTGGCCTCATCGGCGCTCTCTTCCGTGCCATCGTCGTCAAGGGCCCCCGTGAGGAGGGCAGCCTCGTAGTCACCGGCGTGTCCATCAAGGTTCTCATCGGTGGTGCCCTTGTCGCGGTGCTCGTTGTGGTCAGCCTTGTCGGCCTGCTCGTGCAAAGCGTGTTCTATGTGTGCAAGAGCTGCTACCACCAGCAGATCGACAATGGCGCACTATATGATCACCTGGGTGGCTATCTGGGGGAGCACGTTCCGCTCAAGAGTTCCATTCAGATGGAAAACTTATGAGTGAACAACAAGTTGTATGCACAAGTAACTATTCGTTCTCGTTTTATCTTCATCTTTGTTGCTTCTTCATTTCCTCTTGAGGAACAACCATTGCTTTAATAACTTGATTTGAAATAATAGAGTCATGTAATTTATGAATGTAATAAGGAAAGGTTTTCAAGTCCTAGTTGCAGCATTCTTTGCTATAATTGTAGCTGCAAATATTCGTATTTGTTTCTCGTTGAAAAATGTTCATATTTAGCTGCTGATGGGGTCTGATTAAAATGCAAACCTCAAAAACCTCCCGATATCTCTTTTAGTTTCTTCTGTAACTTGTGATTTTGATATGTCAGATGCTATTTTACTATTGAAATATATCTTGGTGAACCATTCTCAATCCTGGAAGCATGAAAGAGCATGCTAAAAAACTACAGTTATTGATGACCTCAAATATAAGTGATTTCTGTGCCCTTGAATTTTTTCTTTGTTAATTTTGGTATTGTTGACTGTTCTTATGGTGTGCCAGTATTATTATAATAGCTGATATAAATTAATGTGCATTTTCTTGAGAAATAACTTAATTCCTTGAGATAGCTTGACAAAATCTTTTTATATACAATTTTTTATCATACCATTTTTATCATAAGCTTAGTATCCAAAATAATATGCACTTTTATATATTCTCTATTAATATTAGTTGATTCTTGTTTCAAGCTACTCAAGACATTGCTGCTTGTTAAATCCATTTCAATACTACTTGTTTAAGAATGCAATATTGTGTAACAATCCTCTTATTATGACATGCAAATATGTAATCTTTATTAAGATAGCTTATTTTCGAGTTATAGCATATGATCATTAAGTGGGTTAATTACAAATGACCAATGTAATTAGTTACCTTTAGCATCCCGGTCTCTACATTTTAAAAAGTTATATTGATATTCTTGTAATTACGAAAGTGAAACATCTGGGTCCATTTATCCTAACATTATTGGTTTTACCAACGAAAATATGAAAACAAAAGGTAAAAAGATAATTTTAACGTTTCAGCTGGTGGTGGCGGATGACAACGCCGCTAGGGGCCGTGGGTGGTTGTTGTGGATGAGAAGAGCGATTATGTAAGAGATGCTCTGCATTTGCGCAAATGTCGACGTAGTTGTCGAGCTACCATTTCGTTGCTTTGCATCTGTGTCAGCATCGACGCAGTTGCTAAGCAACATCTACATCAACATCGTTTATGCGTCTACGCAGTTGTCGAGCGACAAAAGATCCACTGATACAGATGCTGAGCGGCATCTGCATCAATGTCGTTCATGCATCGACAACTGCATCTGCGTCGACGTCGATGCAATTATCGAGTAACCGTTTCGCTACTTTGCATTTGCGTCAGCGTCAATGTAGTTGCTGAGTGGCGAAAAGACCGATGCAGATGTATAACAACAAAAGGGTCACTCGGCAATTTTGTTGGCGTCAATGTAAATATAGTTGTTGACACATGAACAGCGTCGATGCAAATGCTGCTCGGTGTCAGCGTCAGCCTCGACGCAGATGCAATTGCTGCTTGGCAATTGCGTTGGAGTCAACGCAGATGTAGAGCGGCCCTTACAGTTGTTGTTTGAAAATTGCGTCGGGGTCGACGGAGATGCTGAGCGGTCCTTACCTCTCATCGTCGCTCTTCTCATCCATAATAGCCACCTGCGGCATCGTCGTCTGCCACCGTCGACGCCATCCGTCACCACTAACTGAAACATTAAAATTATCTTTTTATCCTTTGTTTTTGTGTTTCCATTGGTAAAACCAACGGCGTTAGGGTAAATGACCCTAGATGTTTCACTTTCGTAACTATAGGGATGCCAATATAACTTTTTAAAGTGTAGGGATCGAGATGCTAAAGGTGGCTAACTGCAAGGGGTAATATGTAATTAGCCATCATTAAGTAGTTAATATGAATTGAGTCCCATTTATTCTCTTGCTTTGTTCTATAACCTATCTTCACCTATCTCTTTTCTCCATTTGTTCTCTTCTTTTTTATTCCTACTTACGCCATTTCTCTTCTTTTCTTCCTCTCCTTTTTTGCACTTTCATGATGGCCTCTAAAGACCTCCGGTTATTCCTTCTCTCTATTTTTTTCATTTTATTATTTCTCTATTTCCGTTTTTGTCCCACTTTAGTTTGTTCTGTTGATGATTCTCTTTAATTCATCTTCTTTTCTTCTTTTTATTTTACTTTCCTCTTTGCCTCCTCTTTTTTCCTTCCATTTCATCACCTCATTCTACTTTTTTTATTTTCTTGACCACCATTTCGTTGTTGCTTATTATATTCATGAGATTTGCTATGCATAATTTTTGTAAATTATCAACCACAAGAGACAATTTTTTGGCTTAACATACTTTAGGAGGCTTTCAAAGTTTGAAACTATGCACCAAGTATCCAATATGTATAGGAGCTCAAGAAACATATGCTATGGAAAAAATCAACAATGACTAATGTGTTTGCTATATGACCTTGATGAAGTGGATATTGAAGAAAATGAAACTAAGGAGGTAGGTCATCATGCTAAAAGCTTTGCAGATATGTTTGATGGAGGACTTAGGGAACCAAAATGAAAAGAACCAGTATATTTGTTTCTGATTCTAACCAAGAATAAGCTTTACAGATCTGTTTGATGGTTGACTTAGGTAACTGAAGTGAAGAAAACCAATGTCTTTGCTTTTGATTCTAACCAAGAAAAGCTGGTAAAATGAACCCCAAGTGTATGTTCATCTTCATCTATTTTATCTTGATGATTGATCTAATTAATCTTCTAGCATGACCTGACTTGATGGGTCACCCATTAACTTAATGAGCCTGGACCACTACTCCACAATGATTAAGCTCAAGATGATGAGTATATCCTGCTAGCCCTATAAACCAACTCAATTCTTTTCCCACATTTGATAAGGTTTAAGCTTGGAATGATTTAATCTTTTTAATTTTGGCTTAACATCCTCATTGAGACCCTCAAACCTGTGTATGGTGCACATGAGAACTAGTCAATTGGTGATTTTATGTTATGATGCACCTCTAGCCCTATCCACGGATAGTCAGTTTCTACTTGAGTCCACCTTGTTCAATACTAAGAAACTTGAGTCGATGGAATGACTAGCCTATTATTTTGATGAGTTTGAAACACATATTTGAAATGGTTAAGCTCAAGCCAGTACTAGCAGAGCCATCTAGCCCTGTAACCAACTCAGTTATTCTTCTATATCCAATATGAGACTAAATTGGGGTGGACATCATTAGATGTGTGCCTCTTCACCAAGGCACATGTGTTGCCTTTTACCTAGATCCAGCAGATCCTGGAGCCTTGCTTTGCCATAAGTCTATTTCATTTTCATGTTTGTGTTTTGTCATCCATATGAGGATCCTTTATCCATCACCTATTTCAATTGGATTTTGTTCTATAAGAATGATGTTATATTGTAAATCAGAATTCTCCCCCTTTTTGGTTATGAAAGCTGAATATCTTTGTCTGGTGTTCAGTCTATTTTGGATCCTACATGTTTATGTTGGTCAATTATGATAGATGTAGCAATTTTAGATATTGATATAGTTACCAATTAGTACTTCATATAAACTAGATATTATTAATTTATGTTAAATGTGACAGCCTAAAAAAATTGGGAAGTTGCAGCATAGGATGTAAAATTCTGTTTTTAGAAGTTTTGCATGTGTATTCTCTATTTAATGCTTGCTTTTCTCAACACTTGTCTCGAAAAGACATCTTCTGTGACCAATTGGAATTGTCATGAGAAGAAGTGAAAATAATTCTATGGCTAATCCAATAGGTTATCAGGAAAGAGCAGTGATGGCCCTGCTGTGTCACTGATCTAGAAATATCTGATTGCTAATTCTGTCCCCTAAGAGTAATTGATGAGTCACTGAAATGATGAGTCACTATACTGAGTCACTGAAACCATGATGAGATTGCCACAAAAATTATTCTTTTGGATACGACTACATTTTGCTCAGTTTGTCACTCGTGTGAACACCATAATCAACATCGGCTTTGGTCAGTCCTGTGCAAATGCTAGCAGCTTTCACCAGAACTCTTGGCGATGGAATTTCTAGTGAACTTTAGTTGTCGCCGAATGGCTTTCTTATTTTCTACTATTGTTACCGATGATGATGTGATGCAACACCAGTTCATTCAGAGGAACTTATTTAACTTTTACAGTTAAAGTTGGTGTCAGTTATAGAGTACTTTGCAGTTGTTAATATTTAGCAAAATACTGTATGGTTGAATAAGGATAATATTCAAACACTTGTGTCGGGAGAGCAATGGTTGAACTGGTGGGGACTAATGACTCTATTTCTGTAGTAGACGTGTCTGTGCTTATATTTGTTGGTGTTCATATTACTTTTCCATTAATAGTTAAACTATAGAATGATTTTTGAGTTGCTCCCAGACCAAGGCAAAGCTTTTGTTTTCTCTTTATTTCTTTCTTTTAGTAGCATTACAAGGAGAGTAGCTCCAACAAATACTTGTGTTTTCTATTGGCAAAGGTCTACCCAGGATCTCTTTTCTGAATACTCTATTCTATCAATTGTTTTTCCATCAATCTTTTTACTGTCTCATGAAAGAGTTCTCCATCTAGTTCGTTTCCACATAAGATTACCTTGTATTCATTAAAGGTGTCTGGTTTTATTGTTCTTTCTAATTTACTTGTAGTCTGTTCTACCATAAACTGTTCCTTTGGAGAATGACTTGAAGTGCACATAATCTACCTTCTTATTAGGAGCTGTCGACTACGCATGCATTCCTCCGGAGGGTTTGAAGGGCGATCAATAGAACCAGATCTAAAAAGAAGCCAAAGGTAAGTTCTGAAACTGATCTAAAAATCCATGCAATCAGGTGCAAGCAAAAATAGTATTGCCAATTTAATTACCAAGAATATCAAGGAGTCTGTTGGTAGTATTTCATGCACAGACATCACAGATTCACAAGCTATTCCATCACTCACTAATCTATATATGTCTAGCCAAAAATGCTAGTCCAAATGGGAAAAACAAAATTATATGGCTAACAAATAAACAATTTGAAAGAAAATTGTAGAAGACTGGATAACTGCATTTTCTTGTTCGTCTTCCAAATGACTTCTTGTATGCATCTTCCACATCCTTAGTATACGATAAAATGACAGCCATCATAACCTGCAGAAGATAAGGAAAATTAACTCGAGCCGGGAGATTCTGTAGAAGGTTCAAAGAATTTTTATGTTGCATAGTCCTTTCATGATTGATTGCACAATCTTCTTTTACTTCCAACACAAAATAAAAAAGTAATCTGTTATTCATAAACTAAAGTCAAAGTTACTATTGGGCTGTCGACATCTGAGATTATTCTTCGAATAATCAATTTAATATTGTACTGTTCATCCAATCAAAATGATCCAACAACGTTTGAGGAGCATGCAAGAAGAATTAGCAAATGGGATTGAGCGATGCATGAGCAGACTTACTTGGATCTCTGGTCACAAGCATGGCAGTCCCCCCGAAGTCGCACGTCCCGCCGGCCACCTTCGTCCGTTGCCAGTAGCTATTGAAGGCGAAGGAGGCATGAGCTATCAACGTATCTGGCTGGTAGCAGGAGCCATTGGGCAGAATGGAGTCGCAGTCTGCCCCTGATCCACAAGCATAATTCATGGCTTCTTGGATGATCGGGTCAGGCACGGTGGGCTTCGCGACGCACCACATGCTCCGCGACCCCTGCGCAGGAGACGGCGGCGCGATCGGCGGCGGATACACCACCGGTGGCAGGAAAATAGGCGGGCCCGGCGCAAACTCCGGTGGGCTTGGCACATACACCGGTGGGTTCGGGACAAGGCTCGGCGGCGGCGGCTGGCTTGGTACGAAGCCAATTGGGCTCGGAACGTAAGTTGGCGGGCTGGGCTCATATTCAGGTGGGCTTGGGACATTGGTGGCCGGGCTCGGCACAGCTTCTGGCGGATTCGGCACCGTCCCCGGTGGGCTTGGCACAGCCTCGGGCGGATTCGGCACCGCCCCCGGTGGGCTCGGCACGACCTCCGGTGTGCCTGGAATGTACACCGGCGGGTTGGGGGTGAGGACCGGAGGGTTGGTGGTTTCAGGTGGAGGTGGTGGGGGCTGAATGATGGGAATGGGGGTTGACGGCGTGGTCGACGGCGGAAGTGGGGTGTATGGAGGGTAAACGCAGAAGGGAGGGTAGTCTTCAGGAGAGGAGGATGGGCCCATGGCATCATCATAGGGTGGCAACGAGACAGGCGACCCAACGTAGTAGAAGGGATCCGAGGAAGCATAATGAGTGTCCAAGCGTTTGAGAGCCTTCATCTGTGGGTTTCTTTGGTGCTTCACTGCAAGGGCATCACGGAGGTACGAGTCCTTGGACTGCCTTAAGCTTCTACCCTCTACTCAGCAACATCAATTCAAATATCATGGTGTTGTCGTTCACAGATAACTATCAGCAGTGGGGAAAAGAAGTGCAATGTACTCACCACATCGGACGACAAGTGTTGCTGCTGCAAAGAGTTGATTGATGAGAAGAAGGCAAACAAGAGCATGGAGTTCTTTCCTAAGATCCATGAGAACTTTGCCCTACTTCGGCTGTTGAACCCAAGCTCTCTCCTCCTTGGCGATGATGCGCGCTATGCTCATGAGACATCAGAGTGAGAGCGGGGTAGTTATAGCCAGCTTCAATATATGGCAGTGTCGTGGCCATGAGAGATGAGGAGGAGGGGGGGGGGGGCAGAGGAGGCCGGCAATAAAGTGGAGCACCGAGCTTTAGCGGCGTTGCTTTTGCCTCCACCCGCCTTCTGGAGGGAGATAAAGAAATGCCGAGTCTCGGAAAGGATGGGGATGGTGGACTTGTTTTATGTGCTGCTGATGCGGCAGTAAGGATTGGTTATGTTGGTGCGGGCAACCTCCTCCTCCTCCTTTCTCCATGCTCAGTTTTGGTATATGTTCTTGCTTGTCGCTGGAGCAAATCAAAGGACAACTCCCGTGGCCTTTCTCTGTTGCTTCCGTCCTACTCAATGGAACTCTTATCTTATTATACGGATTGGAAACCAACCAAATGATTCAGCGTACTCGGAGCACATGATAAGGTATCAATCCACTGTTAGTGATGGTGTGTTTGAGCTCCAGTGTACATAATCTAGAGGTATGTGATCCCTGTTTGCTCATCAAATTCGAGGGTCAGTCTCGCAATGCTGAGACCGAATGTGATAAAGCCTACTCTATTGCTTAGCTTGTGATAAGGTTGAAACGATACAGGAAAAGGGTAGAGAGAAATTTGTGTCGCTCACATCATAATACATAGCTATGAAAGTGAAAACTGCATTTGCTGCCACCCAACAGGTCATTGAGACCCAAAGCGATGAGGATATTTCAGGGAAAAATGAGGCAAAATGTAGTTTTGTTTACTTGTCTTTCTTTGGTAGAGCAGATGAACTCTGTCAATCTTCAATATAACTTTGTTGAAGTGGTTTCTTTTGCTATTGTCATTGTTGCCTAACAATCCTAATGCCCATATTCCTGGAATATATATTATTAAAAAAAATATTATTAACGTCTTAATCAGTGTGACGTGGTTCGGACCTGTATATATATGATTGTTCGAAATATCTCTGAGATGGCTCCTAGGTGGAAGTATTGTACTTGCCAAGGTGAAAGTGTTGTACTTTCGAGAGATGACACTTGCATTAAGATTGCGAGAGATTTTTTTAATCCGATTCCTCCGACACTCAAGTTAGTAATTTAAAATTCCTAAATATGAACTCGAGTAATTTGAGAAAGAAGATAAATTTATTTTTTTTTTCTTGTTTAAGATGTGTCATTATATCTGGAAAAGAAAGTTTATAATGTGGGAGAGAAGAAAGTTTGTAATTGTCTTTCTTATCATAAAGGATAAAAAAGATTATACTTTTCTTAGTGATTTGAATCTTGATGAAGACAGATGAGTAGATGATGACTTGATCTCACGTGATAATCATATGTCAACTAACAGTACATTTTCTATCACTTGTAAACCCAGGTTTTATCGGCTTGTAGCAATACTTTGAGAACTATTCATCAAGTGTTATGTACACAAGACATTTCTAGGTGCCACCGATCTATATTGGTCCGGAATCAACGGGAACCGATCATAATCCGTCAAACCCGTTCGGTTGAGCTTGTGATTATATTATAGTATTACTGGGCCAATCTTAGCCCAAATCTATGCTGAAATAAAACCGAAAAGGATTCGGGCCGACACAGCTCAGTTATGGGCTAATTCTAGAGCAGCCCATGTATGGCTCACGATCTTGGCACGTGCAAGCGGGCCTGGGGAGTCGTCGCTGGAGTTCCTGTATAACCCGGAGAAAGACGAGGCCGCCGTCCCTTGCCCGCTTGCAGCGGGCAAGAGCGAAGCGCATCGATTGCGGGGCCCTGTGTTTGGCCTATCCATTACATGAACCTCGGGGGATTGATTGTGTTTGGACCACTGCAAGACTCTGGGGAAGAAGATCGGTCTCGTACGCCATGAGATGGTCAATATTTCAGAAAGCTAGTAACTGGCCTTCCTTCTTCAACAAAGAGTACAATGGAGCAAGTAGGATTCTCTCGTTCGTGATGTTGAGATGTGAGGCTGTTATGGGATCTATCGAGAGGTCATTACCCATGTAACTAGCTTTGAGTTATTTTCATTGATCTTAGAGGACAGTAACAAGGCGGAGAAGAAGAAGAAGAAGAAACATCCATGGAATGGGAAAGAGACAAGTCTGTCATGCCTACGATGGTAACTCATGCGAGGTGTATATATATAATAATTTTTTTAGGTATATATAATAATAATAATAATAATAATTTAATAAATCCACCAGAGGTATAAAAAAGGTAGCAAAACCCAATAATCTCACAGTGCTCACTCTTGCTCTCTCTGTAGATGATCCTAGCCGTCCACCCCGTCGATCTGATTCGTGACCATACACGGCACGATTTCCATCGCCCCCTTCGCTTGCGCCTGCCTGGCGGTTTCAGTTCGTTTCTTTCGGGTCGTGTTTCCTCTGCGAGCGAGTGAGATCGAGAGAGAACACAGCGATCGAGTAAGGAATGGAGAACGTGACGGGGCTTCTCCGGGTGAGGGTAGTGAGGGGCGTCAACCTCGCCAAGCGTGATGCTGGAGATAGCGACGCCTACGTCGTCGTCCTCATGGGCGATCAGGTAATCACCACTCATTCAACCCCTTATTCCTCCCATACCACATTGCTTCTTCTCCTGCAGGATTCGATCTATTTATTTTTCGATATTAAATTCTCCTCGGACTAGTTTTGATCAATTGATTTGGTTCTGATTTATTGAGACCTACCTAGGTTAGGAAAGGCCGTCGAATCTATGCGTTCTTTGTGCTGGTTGCTTCTCCGATGTTAGGGAGTGTAACGTTGGACGAGTGAGTTGCCCCCGATTGGCTCTTGAATGCAGAGCTTCTGATTGCTGCATTGTCTAGGGATTCACTGATTCCCCTCTCCATTGATATGCATCGATCAACCTAGACAATGCACCAACTTGATACGAACAACTTAACTGATCGTGATCATCTGTTGACAGAAAAGGTTCGTTGAATTATTGGTGTCCAATTCATTGGTGCCCCCGATGTTTATTTGGTGTAATTATTCTAGTAGATCGGAATGTGGTCCAAAATTGGGCTCTGCAACCCGTTGGATCCCTCTACTTGTTACGAAGACTGTACTAGTAAAGTAAAATTTCTTTGAAGAAACATGAGACGAGAAAAATCATGGTCATGTATCAGATATGTCGGACGTGTTACATTGGTTCTTTAATGTAAATGACAGCATCGAATTCTTGATTACATTTTGAGGTTCATTTAAGATTCTGGATTTCTCCCATATCTACATAAGCGCATTGAGTTGCATCCAGACAGGTGAGTTTTAAGTGCTTGTTAACTCATTAAATGGGATGGCCATCCAAATACTCCATTTAAAGTTGGAACAAAGCAGAGGATTTAAGAGAAGTCATTATTCCTTTTCCGGATTAGTTACTAATCTTTCAACTAAATACATTATTGGATGTGCAACTGGAATGCAGGCATTAACTACAAGCATTGTTATAAAGAGAAGGAAATAAATTCTTTTCATTTGGTTTTCTTAATGTTCGCAAATTCATGAACTGGGTTAAATTTATTTAGTGTGGAATGAGGTGAATGGAGACCCCGGTCCTCTCTTGTTTGTGGTAGGACGTATTCAAACCACTAAAGTGAAAAGCAAGTGGGAGAATCAATTGTTCAGAAATTGGCTATTGCTCATGCAAACCATGGTTATGTGGAAGTTAGGAATTTAGATTTGTGGGACAATCAATTGCCCAGAAATTGGCTATTGCTCATGCAAACCATCGTCGTGTGGGAGTTAGAAATTTAGATTTATGCTCTATAAATTAGCCATTACATATGGAAATTTCCTCGCTAAAGATGGTGGTATTGCTACCTCGATCTACATTAAAAAAAAAACATTATTTTAGTTTGTACAGCTTTAATCAGTAGTGCAATAATTGATTCGTATTAAATACCTGAGTCCTTGTACAATATCGTGAAACTGATTCTGTTGTGCTATCTTTTATTTGGGTAGAAATTGAAGACCAATGTAAAAAAGAATAGTCTGAATCCAGAGTGGAATGAAGACTTGAACTTTTGTGTCTCAGATCCCACTCAACCACTTAAGATTGTAAGTATTTCTTCGCCATTGAGATGCTGCTGCTCTATTGCATCAATATGTTCCTACTTTTAGTCTTTTGAGCAAAGAGATCATTTACCATGCAACAAACAACATGAAGAACATAATTTGTATCTATATTATTTGAGAAATATAACCTACATATTTTAGAACCCCCTAGTCTCACCGCACATATTAATTATGCTTCCTTATCATATTAAATTTAGTTGCTTCACCATCATCAATTGCTCAAGTTTGCTTTGTACGGTAAGGTCACCTGTGCCTAAATTCTTACTGTTTGGTTTATTAGCTTTGAATGTTTGGGCGATGGACCTTACCTTGATCTTTAAGGTCATCTCTCTAGATAACAAAAGCATCTTTGTTGTCCCTTAGGCATTGATTACACTTGTACTACACAAAGTTCACATATCTAAAGCAATTAATATGCATGAATAGCAAGTTGTCAAATAGTCTTTTTTTCTTTAATTTCTCAGTAGGCATTATCTGACAGATTCCTATGCTGCAATGCCTGTCTTGGATGGCCAGCATGATTCATGCAGTCCAGGAACGAATCACACTAAGATTATATTTCTTGGGTCGAACAATTTTCTCTATTACTGTCATATGGGTGCAGTATTTGGTTTTAGGATTAGTAACCCCTAATCTGTTTTAGTTCTACTTTGGCAAATTCTGTCCTGGTTGTTATGACTCATGGTAACTTTGTTCATAAATTGGTTTCTCGAACCAACCAGCTTGGTAGTTCGGACGTCATCATATGGTAGATCAGTGGCCTAGAAAATTTTACTATGTGGTACTAATCTCCCACCAAAGAACAATAGTTTTATTTTCCAGTCTTTGGTCTGAAAAAAGATCATGCTTTCTATTTTCCCGAAGGTGGAATATTAAATTTTTTAGAATTTCATATAATTAAAAGTTAGAATCATGCTTTTCTTTCTCATTTTCACTAATGCAATAGAAAAATATCAGAAAGAAACCATGTTTATATTCAGCATTTTGATGGAGGGTTTTTTATTGTGTATTTTTGTTCATAAAGCATTGAAACTGATATTTTTGTTATACATTTATTCTAATGTTTTGGCAAGAATTGACTACTGCAAAACCATGTCTACGAGCGAGTCGATTTTATCTCTTTAACAAGGACTTGCAGGAAATTTATGACAAAGACACGTTAACCCAAGATGATAAGATGGGCGATGCCGAGTTGGATATACAGCAATTCATGGAGGCTGTCAAGATGGGTTTGGCAGATCTTCCAAATGGTTTCGTGATTGAAACTATGAGGCCAGGTCAACAAAACTGTCTAGCTGGAGACAGCACTATTACTTCGAAAGATGGTACGATTGCTCAAGATGTTGTCCTTCAACTCAGAAACGTGGAGAGTGGCAAGGTGGAGCTGCAGCTGCTGTGGCTTAGCGTTCCCTGCGCGCCAGATTTCTAGCATGTGTTTTCTGCAGGTTTACACTTCCCTCTTCAATTGTTATCCAGGATTTGTCCTCTCTCTCGAAGCTCGAGACTATCCTTCTGATTTATGCGCAATAAGGACTCGAGTCTTACTAAACTCAACTTTCTTTTCACGTTATATATTTGTTTGTTATTTATTATTTATTCAAAAGGTTAAATATAAATGCTTGGGTTTGACATATTAAAAGATTCAGATGTGTTCTTAACATTATAGTTTTGACTTTGATTGTCCAGCGTAGGAAGTCATCCCACCATGGCACGATGGATTTGTTTGACTCCATGATACCAGCGGGCTTTCGGATACTTACTATCGTTTGCGTCGAATCATCACTCTAGAATTGGTTGTTCAGTGGTTCAACATTTCTATGACAATGGTTTATGTTACAGGTGGATCCTTTAAATTGGACACTCTATTGTGTGTCATACAGAAGTTAAGATATTTGAATTAGATTTAAAATTATCTTAAAATTTTATATTTGATTTAGATCTTAAAAGGTTCGAGTAAAGAGCTAATTATTACTCCTAGTTAACTACTTTTAGTGTTTCGGTCCGTAAGTTACAGTCACATTCTTATTAAAGTTATAAAAGTGAAATATGTATATTATTTATCTTAACGATGTTAGTTTTATCAAAATATCATTTTAATGTTCAATGACATACGATGACGTCGTTGACATTGACGTCGAATCAGTTGCATGGTCGTCTCCGACGACGATAAGGTTCACTTTCATTGCGATGCCACCTGCATCTATGAGAAGCGTGTCGCTAACCTTATTGCCACTCTGGGGCGACGTTAACGCATATGGTGGTTGTTGTCACGATGTCTACAACAAAGATGGTGGTTGCCTTACTAATGACCCATTGAGCGAATTCCAAGCTCAACTCGATGCTGAGGTCGTCGAAGCTTCTATCGCTCTTCTCGTTGCTGCATTGCGATGCCACCCACCTTTATGAGAAGCGTGTCGCTAATCTCATTACCACTTTGCATCGACGTTGACACATATGGTGGTGGCCGTCACGATGTTTATGGCGAAGATGGTGGCTACCGTACTAATGACCCGTTGAGTGAATTTCAGGCTCAACTCGATACTAAGGTCGTCGGAGTTCCTATCGCTCTTCTCGCTGCTACGTTAATTCTGGCACCATCTCTCGCATAGTGACCCTTTCGTCACTCTGCGTCGACGTTGATATAGTTATCAAACGACAAAAGAGCCATTCGATAACTACATCGTCGTATACACAGATGCATAATGGCATGAGATGGGTGGTGATGGGGTTGATAATGCGCTCCTCGTGGAGACGAGTGGTATCGCAGTGAGAGCAAACCTTATCATCGTCAAAGACGATCGGACAACTACATTAGTATCGATGCCAGCGACGTCGTCATCCACCATCGAACGTTAAAATTATTATTTTTATTTTTATCGATAAAATTAAATATATCTAGACGTTTTATTTTTATAATTATTAGGATATAAATATAATATGTTAAAATATACGAATCGAAACTTTAACCAACTATACGGATATGTAATTAGCCAATAGATGATGAAGATTCCACTACTGCTGCTGCAGCAGCAAGCGGCCAAGATCACTGTGGTGGCGTACTCACAGTCATCGCCAGCGACAACGTACATCACGATACAGGTTCCACGTGGCGTACACGCGTGCGTCTCATTCGCCCTCCTCCCTCGTTCACAACCGCCCCCATTCGTTCCTCACCGCGTCTTGTCTCTCTCAGTCCATCAGCTCCCCCACAGCCAACACACAACACCTGCCCACGTCCCAGAGAAATGTCGCGCTGCCCGATGTACTACCACGTTACGTGTCACGCACCTCATCAGTGCGGCCGTTCCCGAGGGCGCCCTTCCCCTCCCTCTCACCTCACGGGTTTGCCCCGCCTCGCTCCACGGCATTTACTATTGCGGTTGGTGCGCCCCACCACCGTCAACGAGGACAGACGAGGCGGCAGGCACCCGCAACCGCCCCCCACTCCCCCAACAACACGACGATGACAACCATTACTACGACCCTACTGTGGCAATTAAGTAGAGCAAGAGGGAGGGAAGGGGTGTTTTTGTCAAAGCCATTGCCGCGAGTCGTTAAAACGCCACCTCCATCTCTCTCTCTCTCTCTCTCTCTCGCGCCTAACTGCGTTCGCGCGGACGGGAGGAGGGTGCACGCGCGCACACTCGTCATGTGACCGTGCTGTTCCCCGCCCCACGACACGGCAGCGATGCGCTCCACGTGGGGATGTCAGAGGCGGCAGCAGCGCCCCACCTCTCCCTCCACCCACCGCTCGACACGCCGCCGCCCGATGGCCCGACTGCGTTCTTTCTTCTGCTATAACTCGCCCTCTGTCTCTCTCTCCTGCTGGCTTTATTCCTTCCGCTTTATCTACGCTCAGCGAGACTTGCTGTGCGTGGGCAGCGACGGGACGGAGAGAGAGAAAGGTGGTGACTAAAAATTAATCATGTCAGGCGCCGTCGACAGTCCGTACATGAGGGAAGAGGGCTGCAGAGGCGTATAGGGCTGACGTCAGGATTCGGTGGCTGGTAGTGTGAGAGCGTTGGCGAGAATAGTAGTCACATGACGCCCTCTGCGACACGTCAAATCAGACGGCGGCTCGCTCTCATTTTCTTTCGTTGTCTCTTTGAAGGAGAGTAGCACGCCTCCTCTCCCGTCCTCCTCGGTCTCTTTGGCTAGAAGATACGGAATAGAGAGAGAGAGCGAGAGAGGGAGAATCGACATGGGATCGAGAGGAGACGGGCATCATTACAGAGGGGTCCGGAAGAGGCCGTGGGGGCGGTACGCGGCGGAGATAAGGGACCCGTGGAAGAAGACCCGGGTGTGGCTCGGCACGTTCGACACCCCCGAGGAGGCCGCGCTCGCCTACGATCGCGCCGCCCGCTCCCTGCGCGGCGCAAAGGCCAAGACCAACTTCCCCTACCACCACACCTCGGCCCCTCCGCCGCTGCACCTCCCGCCTTCCGCCACTCTCGACCTCAACCTCCCGTGCCACTGCTGGCTCGTCCCCGCGCCACCGCAGGCCGTTCCTCCCTCTCCGCCACCCCCGCCGTCGACGGCGCTAGTCCTAGGCAGTTTCGCACTCTATGACCCCGCCAAGACTCCGTCACCGGAAGCGAGGAACGCGGCAGCTCCAGACACGCCGGCGTCGTCCTCGGCCTCCATCTTCCGGGACGTCGGGAGGGATTTGCTTCTCGATCTCAACGAGCCGCCGCCGGCATCGTCACTGCTGATTGGTTGAGCAGCTATTTTAACTACTGTTCTCTTCCGTCTACTCTTTGCTCATCTCTCCTCCTGAAAGTTGTTTTCCCCCGTCTACCTCTTGCGCTGGAATCATATCTCTGTTTAGATGTAAGATCAGACGACCGTGTAATTAGAGACCTTCTTTTCGAACAATTTCTTTCCTCCACGCTGCATGCTACGAAAGAAAGGCTGCCACTGATAACGGAGGCCGCTGAGCTCGAGACACGATCGTTCATGGCGGAAAGCACGACGCTTTGGGACTATTATTTTATTCATTTCATAATTGTCTTGGACGTCCAGTTGTTCGCATTAGCATGTGTGTGTGTGCGCGCGCGTGCTTTGGACTTCTCAATGAAAAGAAGGCAGCGAAGCGGCGGACGGTAGACTTGTGCGGCGGCCGCAGGGTGGTGCAGTTAATGCACCTCCTTCGATGTTCCCCTTGCGTTCTCTCTTTCTTTAGGACAAGCCTCGGCAGCTCGAGTGGGTCCTCCGTTGCCCGTGATGCAGAGGAAAAGAAGCAAAGAAAGGAGAGGGCACTTAATTGTTTCAGCTCTGCCCATCCGTCCAAGGGTGGGTGTCATCGCCTATTGCCGTGGCCCGTAGTGACAGGCAGGGAGCAGAAGATGGTGCCATATTGATTGACAACCTGCATCACCGCTCACGTAGCAAAACGCGGGCCCAATCCCCGGCGGGGGCTCCGGAACTACAACCTTTTACTTGGGGTCAAGCCGGGCCCTCATCTCCTTCGGACGGAGTCGGCTGGGAGAAACGCGCGTCGGTCGGGCCGTGGCGCGCGTGCCGACTGTCCACCAGGACCCGACAAACCCAGGCAGCGGGGCGCGAGGGGCACCGCGCGTGAACCTGGAGTAAGTGCACGCGGGGACCCTGCCACCCTCCCCCGCGGCCCCCAGCCTGCCGACCTCCCGTTGGACCCCCACCACACCTCTCCGGCGCAAATCAAGTGGACCAAACCCATCTCTTTCTTCTTCTTCTTCTTCTTCTTCTGTTTCTCCGGTGCGCTGCCCAGCGACCCGCCCGCTGTGGCCCCTCCACAAGCAGTAGCCGCCCCGTACCAGTGGGAGGAGACCGGGCCGGGATGGGTTGCGATCGCTTTTTGGACCAGAAGGACGACGGACGTCGGTCGGCCAGTCCTGGCCCCGCTCGTAGATCCGGGGACAGGCGTCGTCAACACGCTTACTACGATCAGTTACCCTTCTCCTGCATCCCCCCCTTCAAACAATTGCCCACCGTCTTACCCGCCGGCTGATTGGGTTTAATCGCGGCCCCACGGGGCTCTACCTTTAACCACTAGGTAGGTGAAATGGTAGGCGATGATAAATATTTAAAATAAAGGCAAAAAAGGTCGTGCGAGAAAAAGGAATGGGAAGAGGTCGGACGAAGAAAGGGACAAGAGGCCTGCCGGCTAACACAGAGGCACCCACGCTCTTCCTCCTCGGTGGACGTCGATAATAATAACACCAAAAGCATTAATAAATTGTTCTTCAATAGTAAACATAATGGACAAGAGAGAGCGAGATAACAACACCGAGATAGGAATCTCTGAACTGATGACACCCTTCTCCTCAGTGGAAAAACCAAGAACAAGCTAAGGGGAAAGCCAAGAAATTAAGGGTTTACTATTGTACAAATCTCTCTCTCCAACACCGCCGCTTTGGTCTTCCGAGGGATACATAGACGTAAAAAACGAACTGCTACGGCCTCTTCTTGATCGTGGACAGTGGCGATCAGAGAACTGTTTTAGCTAGGCGTGGGATGAGGCATGGAGCGACAAGGAAAGCACATCAGGCGATCTCGGGTGGAGGGGGCAGGTTGAGATCTAAATCGAGCGTCAGCATCTTGTGCGGCCCCCGGAAGCGGTGCTTGAGGCGCACGTCGGCGACGGAGGAGGAGTCGGAATCGCTCAAAACGCCGCTGGCCGTTGGAGCGTGCATATCGGCGATGATCATGGGCGGGCAAAAGCGGCGGCGGTTCATCGACACCGCCGCCGACGCCTTCTCGGATCCGACGATCGTGTCGAAGAGGCAGCACGGGCGGGATGCCGGCATGGCTGGGGCGGCGACCGCCGGGTAGGGCTGGAATGGGAACCGCGCGACGCGGCGGCGGAGGAGATCGAAGTCGAGCGAGGGCGGGAGAGGGATCGCGAGTGGCGGCACCTCGCGGCTGGAGGACTCCACCGTGCTGCTCTGGCTGCTGGGGCTGCCGCCACCCGCCGCCGGGGTCGCGATCGCGACGACTCCGGCCGGGCCCGGCCTCGTGTACGCCTCCGGGTGGGGGAAGTTGGTCTTGGCCTTGGATCCACGAAACTGCCGGGCGGCGGCATCGTATGCCCGCGCGGCCTCCTCGGCCGTGTCAAAGGTCCCGAGCCAGACCCGGCTCTTCTTCCCCGGGTCCCGTATCTCCGCCGCGTACCTCCCCCAAGGCCGCTTCCTCACCCCTCGGTAATGGGTCTCCTTCCCCCCTGCTCTTCCTCCACCGCCAGCCCTCCCACCGCCGCCGGCCATCGGGTTCTCTCGTAGCGCCACAGCAAGGAGTCCGTCTTCTCTCTCTACTTTCTCTGTTTTCTTATTGCTCGGCCTTTTCGTTCCAACAAAAACACTTTATAGCTCGGGTGGATAGCGTGCACACATCAATTTACAGCGAGATTTGGACGGTGCAGCGGAGAAACAGAACGATTCGGCCAGTCAACGAGAGATTTGACTGTCCTCCGCGCGCCGCCCCCACCCGTCACCCACAAACCCACCCCTCCCACACACACCTCCACCCAGACTAACAACCCCAAGTTCCTCACCGCTTTTTCGCGAGATCCGTGGGACCCGCGGTCCGAAATGGCCTTACCCGGGTATTCGTGTGCTTTGGGTCGGTGGCCTATTTAATGGTGTTTTCGTGGATTTTGATGAGGAGATACGTGGCGCGACGAGAGGTACCCCAGTCAGGACACGGTGAGCGGCTTTGCTGCCAATCCGTTCCGTTAACTGACAGCCGTTAAACAGGCAACGGCTGGTTGCCTCTGCCGACTACGGACAGAAGGAACGGCGGCGATTACGGCGTCACCGCGGCTGCTCCCCTCGTCCGGGCCCGCACCATCTGTCGGCATCGACCGCTTCCTCGCTGCGGTACTCGGATAGCAGAGCCGGGTCACGCTCCTCTGACGTCGGCGCCCACTGTCCTGCACCAATGGGCCGCACTCCTCGTGGCCGAGTGTTTGTACGACCGCACACGACGGACGGACGCTAACCGGACAGCTCCTTGGTACCGACGCTCAACTACGACGGGGGCGGCGAGATACCGCCACGCGTCCAAGAGTCGATCGGGAGCGGACGGACTCGATCTTGCCGTCCGTAGAACGGACGGCCCAGACGACACGGTGGGTGGGGATAATGCAGACGTATGCAAGAATCACACGGCAAGCAATAAAGAGAGAAGCGGGTGGCGACGGGGGTAGGAGGGAAGGATTGCTTGACGCGCAAGGCGCAGCAGCGAGTGTGAACGGCTTTACGTGCCGCCAATTGATTTCTGGTGTGTTGGGGGGGGTAGCTGGCGGTGGCGGGTGCGGTGGGGCGCGTCGCTCGCAACGTATATGCGGACGGACATTATTGCACACAATCTACGTAAGTGGGTCGATGTGATGTGATGCGATCGACAGACAACCATCACACGGATCATACTGCGTGGTCGTCGTTGTCTGTGATGGACCATTGATTTGAATTCCGATCCTCTCATGTACCGTACCGCACGCATGCGGTGCCGGAGGACGACCGCCCCACCCCTCCCTCCCTTTTGTGACGCAAAAGTCACTTTAGTGTAGATACAATTCGTGCCATTTATATAGCGATAGGTTCCGATAGGTCGTTCGGGTGACAGACCTCTGATTTGAATTTTGTTTTCCCCCATCTGGTTTGCTGTCGATGTCTCCCCACTAGTGAGAAGATTTCTAGCTCTGCTCTGCCCTGCCCTGCCCTGCCCTCTAAGAATGGGCTGACTTCTAATGAAGCAAGATATTCACCAATGGAAGGGGCCCACGTGTTAGGTGGAGCCGCCCTGATGGAGATTAAAGACTTAATGTTGTATTGATGCAGTGGAGTTGAATCCCACCAGAAATGTACGCCTTGAGACAAGGGGGCGAGGACCACAGCCTTCCATTTCGGATTCAGGGAATCTAATTCATTTACCAAGCAGCTAGCTAATGGAATGGGACCGGCGTGGCAGGTGCTACGTATAACGGAAAACATGGACCACGCCCTCGGCATGTGGTCCAAACATGACAGGGGTGGGTCAATGCGTGCGACGTCCAAGAGTGGGCACGCCGGGCATTCCCGGGCGGAGATGGTAGAGGCATTCGTATGGGTACACTCCAAACACAGCCAGAGGTGGCTTGGTAGTGTGTCAAACTGGATTCTTTTTGGTTCGGTTCTACGATACTACAGGTGGCTTGCACGCTGCATTTGATGAGTTTGTGACTGTTTGGTTGCTTCCTATAAACAGGAAAGAAAATTAGGTTCCTTACCCTTCTCTCTCTCCTAAATTATGGTTTTTCCTACATTATTTTATGAATAAATTTGATAAAAACATGATACTAACAGCACAGGAAATCAACTGTACACAGTTCGATATTTACACTAGTATCAGGCAATTTTTATTTTCTAGCATTTAGAACCATTCGCAATCTACTAGCATTTAGAACCATTCGAAAGGGTAGGCGAAAGCGGGCTAGAAATGTGGCTAGTCGACAGAATGGAAAGACATAAGATCCAGAACAAAAAGATGACTGAAGAAATGGAAATTGCAGATTGAACAACAAAAATTGCAAGGCAGAGAATAATAATATGCATGGAATTTGGAGATGGAAGATGCACCAAAACAAAAAGCTCGTATAGTTGCAGGATTCAAACCCGAGTTGCTGTTAGCTGCTGCTGCTGCTGCTGCGGAGAGTAGTTCATGTTCTGGGCTCAGCTGTAACAAAAACCAAGATGATATCTCCCCATCACTAACAGAAGAAATGCTATCCAGTGACAGGCTTGCACCTGGATACAGAAAAAAGAAATCATGACATGGCATGCCTTGACAAGGCAAATACAGAAGTAGGCTTGCAGCTAAAGAGAAATTGATGAGATACAGGAGTTCCCCTCATCTTGATTCTCATCAATTAACTTCCATTTTGTTTTTTTTTTTTTCTTTACCAAGCAAATATGACACCATAATCACACAATGCAAAATCATTATTATTCATCTGTTCATTTTTAAAACATTTAACATATTTACTTCCCTCGTAGAAGCAAATGTCTACATGTGAGGATATAGCATATAGTGCAAATCCATCGAAGACAGTTCTAAGGCAGATGCAGCTTAGAGTCATGGACAGTGACAATCACAGACAATAAAGTGGCCTAACCTGCCCAGAGAAATCCTCTCTGAGCATCCTTCTCATTGATGTATTAGTCATATACATGCACTAAAACATGTCCAGACAAACAAACAAAAAAAAAAGAGAGAGAGAGAAAGAAACATTCTTTTCTACTTTAGTGGTTTCTCTAGCTGGGTGATCAACCACTCTCTGGTGTTGGCCTCTTCCAAACCTTCCCAATGCACTCTTCTGGAAGCCATCCTCGTCAATCTTGCACTGCTGTTGTTGACGATGGAGAACACCAAGGTGGTTTAATTGGGACGATTGCTAAGGCTAGGTTGCAGTCGGTCAATTGAATGGAAAAGGACCTTTTTTGGAAGATTCCTAGGCAAGTGGTAACGAAAGGGTGAACGAGTCGGTCAACGAAATGAAAAACAAACTGTTCAAAAATTCTTAGGCAAGCAAATAGATAGCTCAAGACATTGAAATCCATTCACAGCAAGTTATAGGTGCTCAAATGTTCTTTCCATGTGGCTTTTCTGTGGTGGACCTTCATGTCCTGCACTTTGGATGTGAGGGTTAACAACCATCAGTTGGATGCACAGCAATCCTGAATGTTATATGATGGAGGGACCAAGTATAATAAATACATATCCATATTAGATATTACAGTACCAATCCAAAGTCACATGGATACTAGGTGATCATGTCAGTGTATACCAATATTTTTCTTCTCAAGGATACTAATTGAAATATACGAAGAATTCTTCGTAACTTCCGGAATTAGCTTTCACTAAGACCCCCGAGCAAAAGCCTCCCATTAGGTCTCACATTTCTCTATCTTCTCATGGTTAGTAAAGGATAACAATTATTTAACCATCTTCTCATGGTTAGTAAATAATCTATTATTTATCCATCTTTAAAGGATAACATAATTTTTTATGGTACCGGCATGCCCTCATAATAATATAACAATTATCTTTTCAAACTTCTTTCTTATAATTTGACACTTAAATAAGTTTTCGGATCACTAAAAATGTATGTTTCTTTTACATGAATACAATTGACCAATACCAATCTATGCTTGATCTTATCTTGATTTATACCCAATCAAATACTTTGAATTTTTCTAATTGAAAAACATGCAGCATCATATGCTTTCACATACCATGTGTGCTATGAGGTGACCGCCCACATTTTGTGACGACCTTTTATAACATTGCCTTCGCTAAATGCTTTACTCCAAAGCTTCAGCTGTATACATCGGCATTGAAACTAAAAGATCTGCTGGGACCACTAGATCGATGGAGAAAACTGGTTCTGCTTCTACCGCCTATGTACTCCAACTGAAAGAAGCATCTAGGAGAAATTGACGCTTGATGAATGACTACAAGTTAGGCCTTACAGTGTTGTTGCTTTTGTTGCAAAACACAGATAAACAGAAAAAAACAAGTCACTAACTTTATGGCCAAGTATGATTATCTTCTAGGCCTCTTTCTTTGAACCTGTAGCAGTACCCAAGTCATTCCCATGGAAGGTCTACTTAGCCAGCACTTAGTAGTTACTTACCCACTACTTAGTAATCTTTTTTACATGAGCAGAAAAGCAGATGGTTACCACATAGTAGTTTTAGGTGTTATCATCAAAGCCAATTGAAAATAAAATCGCAAAAACTATATCTAAAAGTACTAATAAAAAAACAAAGATAATTTTTTTCTTTTTTTTCTTGAACAAGATATGTTATTGATGTCAGTCAAGGAGTAAATTAGAATACTGACTCCATCATAAAAACAATAATGCTAACAGAAGTATGAGATATTCTACTCGGAGGCTATAGAATCTATAGTATAGATGACAGTCGTATGAATAATTTTTTTGAACTTTTAGATAGAATAACAACATCTCGATCATGCCTACCATTTGACATCATTTATCCCTAGAAACAAGGCTGTCATTACCTACCATCTTCTAGGCCATTGTCTAGATAACAAAGTCAGCATCTAATATAAACTTTTAAAATTATCACCCGCTATGATTAACATTAATCAACTAAACCCACAAATTTGAGAATCCATCAGAGAACTTAAGTAATTAACACACGGTGAAATATGTTAAGCTTACCATGCCAATAATCTTGGAGAACTTTTTACGAAGTAGTTTTAAGTAGGCCCACCAAACATTTAGGTTAGATCCATGAGCAGATATTTGTGTGCAAAACTGAAGTCCTACAGAGATTGATTACATAACCCTGCAAGTAAAATAGTTGAACACGTTGAAACTTGAGGAATACCGTGAAGAAGTAGAATTTTGCAATCCAAATTAGGGAAACTGACCTCCATAACCTTTTAAAGATTTGGTTTGGATGCCGAAAGATGATCCTTTATCAACTCTATCAATTGGGACATGATGGGGTTGCAATGCATTTAGAACCTTTTCAGCTGCCTTCTTGACTATCATTTTATGAGCATCCCTACTCGAGTGACCCTCCTTCCAAATTGTCTTTAGCAATTCCTTCACAAAATCCACCAAAGCAGTATGAAAAATTTTCACTGCTTTTGATTCCTTAACGTCTTCTCCTTTGTCTACTCTTCCTCGTCAAGATTTGTATGAAAGATTTGTATTCTCCTTTGTCTTCTCCTTTGTCTACTCTTCCTTCACAAAATCCACCAAAGCAGTATGAAAGATTTGTATTACTACTAAGGTCTGTCTGACCTTCCTCATCAACAGTTGTACGATCAGGAGGAGCCATTCCATTAAAATAGCCACAATATTCATGCCATGATTTACCTAGCATGCCTTCATATCCTGGATCGGAAGAGTTCAAAGACTTCTTGACATTATACCCTGAAGCAATATAACCTAGTATATGATCACCAAGAACATGTTGACTTGACATAGTTTTCATAATCACTCTTGGAGAAACTGAAGTTAAAATCCCCACTTTGGGAGGTCCAATGCTGTCAACAAGTGGATCATATTGGCTTTCAGAGGATGATTTAATCACTGGTGATGAAAAGGTACAGAAGGCTCCCAAGTATTTTTTTCAAGTTCTGGTTTTTGCTCAGAAAAGGTTAAAAGTATTCCCAGCAATATTTTGCTGTCCAGATGTAGCACCACCAAATCCTCAACCAACGTTTGATGTTCCATGGGTATCACCATGGTCAGCACCAAATGGTGGAGAGACATAAGTTAACATTATCCCTGCTTCAGAAAATAAATGAAGCAATTCCATTCGTGGTGTACTCCAAAATGAATGAAGAGAATTGTCAAAGCTAAAACTGACAGAACTAGTTAAACCAGAACTATAGGAATCATCAAGTGGAAAATGACTTTGCTGTTACCTGGACTTTTTCCAAAAGAATAGGTGTTGTTGATATCCTTATAGACATTGGGGGCTGCAGATGATCCACCAGAGAAATAATTAGATCCTGAAGATAACAGGTATTTTGTGAAAGGCAAAGTTCTTGAACTCTACACCAGTCATTTTTTTTGTATATATTTCCTTCATTTGAGTACTGTCTTGATAGAAATTAACTACTATCTGAGTGACTACCATTGATAGAATCAAGACAATGTATTAGCCCATAAGTTCTTTGGTTTTCTTCTTGGATCAACATCCTCTGCTTTGACTTATCAACTGCAGAATAAGATGTCCTATTGCCGCATGAAACATCAACTTGAAAATGTTCTTTAGAAGAGTTCTTTGATGCAAGCAAGTTATCATCATTCCTAAACTGAGCTAGTCCATGGATCTCCCCACCACAGGTCCGGATAAGGGACCTCTGTAAAAGAAGATTTGATTTTCTTGAATTCTCCACATTTGATAAGTCTATCAAGCCAAGTGAAGCAGATACACTTATTTTTTCAAACTTTTCTGGTGAACCTGGTAATTACGTGGATGCTACTGGCAAGTTTTCCTCCAACTAATCTTTAAGACGAAATTCCACAGCGAAAGATATTCTGATACCTTGCAATCAATGAAATCTCCACTAGTAGCCCAATCTTCCTTGGCAACTTGACAAGTGCAGCCAACCCCATCTTTCTCGTGAAGAAACTTACAAGAATTTTCCTTGATGCACCAAACACTAGCAAAAAAAATTGCATATAACTGCAGGCCTTTTTTGTTCACACTCTCATGCTCGGTGCCAGGTAATGAGCTCCTTAGTCCCCTTTGTGGCTGAAAAAGAAGAATGGATTATAACATGATTATATGATATGCAGATAACCTGAAATAGAAAAAGCAAACGAAAGATGTATATAGAAACAACCTAACATATTGTGAACTATGAGTTCTAAATAGGGTCATAAGGAGTAGGCATTACAAATAGCATTATCCCCAACCATAATACATTCAATTTCTCTGGAGACGAACATTTTTAGTGTGAAACATCTGATGCTTCCTTTTCCATGTAATAATCAGATTTCTTACTACTAGAATCAGTCTTCATGTTCTTTGCAGCAGAATTGTCCTCATGGACATTAATAAATTTAATATCCATGACAGTAACAGTGTCAACAGAAACCACTACCATGAGCTTCAACATTATACTGCTAAGAATAATCAGGGATCGGAAACCTATTTCAAAGTGGAAAATGGTGTTCATCCAGTCCGTACCTGCCATCTTCATCACTTATTCCAGATGTCATTTTGTTTTGTGACCGAGATGGACAATTGTTGTCAAGGTTGTCATCCTCAACATCTTTGACACAAAAATTCATTGAATTGATGTATGATTGCTCGGGGCTGAAAGAAACTGACTTTAGCTCCCTGCTTTTTGCTAATATCTAGATGAAAGAACGGGAAATTCACAATGATGAAGAACCACCAATCATCATCAACGGGACTAACTACAAACAAGAAACCAACTCCCAAGAGAGAAAATATAGAATTTTCAAACTTAACTGAGATTATTGTGGTTTCTTGGCTCCTAATGAGAAAAAGGTGAATTTTATACTTTTTAATAATGTATTTTAAGAAAATTGATTACATGTTATAGGCACATTAAAAAAAAAAGCTACCTTGGCATATTTATCAACCCATTTCAAATTACTAACATTCAGCAGCAATAGTAAGATCAGTAGAAGTAGATGGCAAGATGAGAAGATATTTTGGATATGTAAGAGTTGATACATGGAATAACTTCTGATCTGATTTATAATTATCCGAAACCAAAGATATTTTGGTTACTTACGTCAAGTCAAACTTGTTTACAGGGGTGCACCTATAGAAGCACAGATAATAATGACAACAAGCACCTATACAAGTTCAGAATAAGGGATCAAAGACCGGTTGGACCAGTACGTACCAACTGATATCTGGTCCAATCGACAACCAGCACCGGACCATCTAGGTCATACCAATGAGTATGTAATTTATTTTTCCCGGTGATACCAACGTAAGCCCGGTGTATCGGTACGGCATAATTCAGACCAGTTACGAAAACCCGATTGGTCCAAAAATTCATCCCAAACCAGATTTGTGCCCCTACAGCCCCAGTTAGGGTTTGCATCTGCCACCGTGCCTACCATTTGAATGCTAACTCTTTAATCTGTAAAGCCTAACAAAATGCTAACATAGCAAAGATAAATCCTTGGTCCAAGAGTTCATCCCAAACCATATTTCTGCCCTGCAGCCCCAGTTAGGGTTTGCATCTGCCACCGTGCCTACCAATTTGAACGCTAACTCTTTAATCTGTAAACCCTAACAAATGATAACATAAAAAAGATAAAGACAGGCCAAGGAGCAGTAATTAAGAAGAAGAAGAAGAAACGAATTCGTAACACACTTAGCACAAGTACAATATAAACTTTAATAGTAAAGATAACAGATCGGTAAAAGAACAAACCATCTTGGTCTGGTTCAGATAAATAAGCGCTTCCCACCTGCATCGCCGCCTCTTCCTCCTCCCCCAATTCACCATCGCCTTTCCTCTCTTGGGCATCCCCAACTGCTACAGTGGCGACGACGACGGACGAAACGACGACACTGTTGAGGCGAAGGCAACAAGGTGATTTTAACAGGACTTGTAAGGAGTTTAATTTTCGTTTTTTCTCTTTTAGGTGAAATTTTATGAGAGCGGAAGTCAGACAGCAGAATGTAAAAAGTAGGATGAAATAATTAATCGGATCGATTCAAATCATATAGTGCTCCATTTTCTAATTGTTTTAGAAAATTAGATGAATTAAAATTCGAAGATGTCGCTTAATAATATAAAAAACTGAATCAAGCTGCTGCACCCTCATTCATCGCAATAGAACACAAGCGGAAGGAGTAAATTGTTATCATGTCGATCGAGTGAATTGGATCGATCCACCGTGCGATCCCGAGCTCATCATTTGAACATCTCGTGCAAAATGCGTCCTCGACGATTTGCTCGTACAACTTCAACCAAGACATTAATTGATGAAGAAAGTTGTTGATGGCCCGTCGTTACCTCACAGCTTATCCGCTGCTTAAGGTACGTACGTACCTCAGCTCTAATGAAGTTTATAATACAGGAAATATACAAATATAACATGGTTGATGATGCTTAAAGAGGATGATTTAGCATGGTTAGCTCCAAAAGAGAAGGGTTAACCATCAACACAGAGATAAACCATTTACAATAATTCCAAAAACTGGAGAACAGCAACTTCCATCCAACCTACCGACTGGATCAGCACTACATTACTGGGAACAGCGGAAGATGCAGTCTCTGGCAGATATCTTGACATCGATACTTGTATACTCCTCCAAGTGTCACTTACCACAAGGCAGCAGATTTCCATGAGTCAGTATGTACTTGTTTTAGTTAAGATCAAGTACCATGCATGTAAAATAGCCCATCAGGTGATCCCAACCATGTCCCCCAGCTATGGGTAGGAAAATATGAATACTCGGAGCAGCACTCTAATTGCTTACGTGATTTTTGTTTCCCTGCGATAAAAAAGATTATAGCTGTAAACAAGCACACATCATATATATTAGAAACCAAAATTTTACAAGGTGGTGGGAGAACAACCATCAAACTCATTTCCAGTTTTTGGCCAGCAAACCGTTGTGAGTATCGAGTCCGAGACTTTCTCCCCAAATATAAGCTCACCGTTCTTGATGCTCCATATGCGCAAAAAGCAGTCCTCCCCACCTGCCATGAAGTTGTTGGAAGTTGACCTCTACTTGAATGGCTAATAACCCAATACCAACCAAAAGACAATGTACCCGATATAAGAAATGTTTCAGATGGGTTCACTCCAAGTTGCAAACGGGTGTGTGAATTCACATGTCCTGCGTAAGATTGGACTGATCCTCTTTGAAGAAGACGGCAGTCAAAGAGTTTGATCTGCATCAATACCAAGTCAAATGACCTTTTAAAATTAACAGCTTCACTAACAACATTGTTAACACATGGATGAACGGAAAGTAGATGTGCAGTCTGTACACAAAATAAGATAGATTGCTAAGATAAATAGTGTCCAAGAAAAAGCCAATTAAAAGCAACCCAAAGAATCAGTCATGATATAAGCCTTTCAGTGAACATAAAGGTAGAAATGCCAATGGATGTTAGAAAAGTCTGTACTTAATAAAGCTATCTAAAGATGTTCAAGAGCTTCTCTATTCCTTATCTTCCTAAATTAGCCATCCTAAGGGAAAAGGGGGGTTTTCCCTTAGCAGAAGCCAAAAAATGTTCTCTTTCCCTTTTGGGCAAAGGGAGGCACTGTTGCCCTTTTCCCACACATAAGACTTTAGGAGATGCAGGACTTGGGAGTAAGGGACAGATGCAGAACAAGGGGCTGATATGTCATAACAAATGTAAAATCAGGTGTTTCATTTCTTTCTTGAGTCTAAAAAAATGTTTTCTATTGCATAATAGAACTTCATTTAACCTAATATTTCTTAAGAGTAATTTCCTGGGTAGGTGCATACTGCTGCACTGCTCCACCCCCTTTTTTTATTCAACCCCCTTGGGATCTGATTTGGCAGTCACCTCATGGTTCTGGCGATGCTGTCAAGCCTCTATACCCATCCATCCAATATGTACCTATCTTTCTACATATCAAGTTGAACTTGTCAGTACACCCTTAACAATGGTGTTTTGCCATTACAAATCCCCGAGCAGATCAGGATGTGTAACCCAAGGATGAGATTAATATGGAAAGTGGGAGTGTGCAATTACTAATGGGTATACTTCGAATGGTGGCTAGGAAAAAGTCAGCATATGCAGTTGCTTCCGCTTTCCAGTAAATCCCGCAAAACGAAATCCAAAATGGTGCATTCTAAATTTTATTATTTGGCAAACAGTTATATGACATGAACAGAACAAAATGATTATTTCAAATTACACAACAAATTACCTAAAGTAACTCAGAATATGGGCATCACTAATACATACTTTTTATACAAAGTAGTGAAAAGAACTCACAGATCCATCCATGGAGCTAGCTAAAAAATAGTTATCATCTGATTGAAGTGCTACCAAACTGCAGAACACGATTGGTTTAATTTAGCAAATATGCAACTGAACATGCAAAGAACCTGTACATTAAAGAAAGACAGTACCTGCAAACAGCCGAAGACATGAAGACAGCATCAGATGAATTCAAATTTCTACCAAGCTGTAAGCAAACACTGTTCATTTTAATGGTTTTTTACACAAAAGTAACCTCTGTAAAACAATAGCTGAAAAGGATTCAAGAAACCAATCCCATATCTTTGTCTATATCAGATTAGTAGGAAAAAGTCTTAACACTGAGTACAACAAAAACAAAACTTGGTGGCACCATGTGATGCTTCTAACTCCCAGCTTAGTAATTTTAGGGATAAATACCATGATATTCTTTGTGATCTCTTTAACCCTTATTTATGTTTAAGATACGCTTATCTGAAGTACCTTATGCCTTGATTGTTTTTGCCGAATATCAACTGATATAACTGCTCCATTTCTTTGCCCACATAGAACAACATTTCCCTATATCATGTAAATGAAAGGACATTAAATAATTGTCAATATGGCATGATACTTGAGAGATGTAAGATAAGGATTAGGCTTAATGGGTGCAAAAATCATATAACTCCATGAACAGAACTCTTGCATACACAATTAATAGAATCCAATTTAAAATACTGGCTTCTGGGTTAGCAATTCAAATTCAAAATAAGAAAATTTTATGCACTTTATAATTTCTAGGGGAGAGAGAGCATAAAGAGGACCACTAGAAACTATATCCAGCCATCTAGTGCTCAAACACTGCTGAACTTGGGTGTTTGAATATGTAAGTTTTATATGAAGCTTTCTTTCACAATGTCGAGCAGTAAAGTATAAGTTTGTTAACAAAGAGTTCAGATAAAGTGTGTTGTCGAACATTATCTGAAGAAAGAACAATAGTAGCTATAAATAATATATAATTATGCACTTAATACTTGTATGATTTTAGAGCATATCTATATATCTATGTTGTGTGCTTGAGCATATGCTTGCATGTAGGATGCATATGAAGTCTTCAAACAGAATATTTAATTAGAAACTGACTAAAAAACAAGAAGTTGTAGTGGTATGGGTAATAATGAAACTGAAATGACAATAAATAAGTTATTTTAATCTTTCTGCATCCAATTTTAATGTTTTGATTCTAGATCCAACTTTCAACTAAAATGACTATATCTGTGCCATTTTATTTATTCAGTCCGTTGTCCAGTATAGTTACAATGGAGAAAATGGAGCTACTACCGAACCTTAAGCATCTCTTGCAATAGATCACACATTCTTTGATGAGTTGACACTACCTCATTACATCACTCAAAATAAATTCTAAACCATTTACCACGATTATGCAGGCACCTATAAGAAAGATCTTAATACAAGCATAATTGTGAAGCAAACCATTGGTAAGAAATTATTATCTCCATAATAAAATCAAAGTTGAAACTATACTTTTTGTGAACTTGTGCAAATTATTTTTTATTTAACAAATGACTCATGAGAGGAAAAAGAAAAAGATTCACTAAAGCAACAGATCTTGATACCGAATGAATAAACTGTTGCGAAAAGACATCACTTCGACTACGGTAGAACCATGACACCTCTTCGGTTTCTAAGTTTATCAATGTAGCTCCAAGATTAGTACCTAGGCAAAGAAACGATAGAAAGATGAGACATAATTTGGGGAAACTATATGTGCATCCAAAGAATCAAGCAATAACAATGCAAATTTATAAGATAAAAGTACATGTTATCTCCTACAAAAAAGAATCGAGCAATAGACAATACAAATTTATAGAATAAAAGTACATGTTATCTCCTACAAAAAGGAATGAAGGATACCTCAAATAAATAATGGATGGGCAAAAAGAGTGAACTGTTTCATCATGATTAATAAATCTAGTATTTAGAACTGCGGCAAGATCCTGATGGATTTATTGAATAACAATGTCCAATAGATGAATGGAATCACCAAACCATGAGAGCACTGGTCAAGTAGGATTTTCATTTTATTACAGCATTTGTTTAAATTAACTTACATATGGTGCTTGATTTCACATTGCTAATTTGACTTAGGCATCTATATTCATGGATGTTTCATACACATAATATGACTCCACATAGTCACCATGGACTATACTCTCTCATAACCACCAAGCACAGACACATAAAAGCTTTAATCACTCTCTTGACTAGACTATCATTCCCAAAAATCTCGTACCTTCTTTTTAACCAGTACAACAAAATATGATTCTCCATTCCTTTCTTTATATTGACAAGGATCAATACCAGGTTACGATGGAATTAACATACCTAGAAAAATCTTAATCTAAAGATTTACAGCTTTATACAGGAATATATGAAAATTACAAAGTGCATAATAATAAAGGACAAAAAGATAAATTATACGATTATCTTAATGGTGAATGAATCTAATAAACCCATTTCTGAATCAGAACAGTTCTCAATCTGCAAAAAGTCACCTATAAACAAAAGGAAATTATGATACATAGAACTTTTTGAGAAAGCTGGATAATAATCTGAATGACATGCTAAAAGTTAGTTTCAAGTTTCTATAACATACAGTAAAACCTAGATTGATGATATCAGATGCCACAGAAAACGAGGCAGAAATCTAGATTTGCTTTCTTTTTGTCTCCTTATCTCCCAACCAAGTAGCACCAAATATAGTCATTTTTTCATATTCCTTAATAAGGAGGTTAAATGGATTAGCTTGTAGCTGGAATCTTAAGTAGGTCATGGATTATCGTATGAGCAGATTGAACTGACTTGTTATGACTTGTTCTCTGGCATAAATTTTAATTGATATATCATCACAATTAGCACTCAAGGCTTGTCCACTTGCTCTGGCAAGGTATAGAGTAAAAAGGTCACATTTTATGACCCTTTATATAGAAGACGATAATTAAAAATTACAAATATAAATTCTTTTAGGATACCTATACACCAGTTACCATTTCCATACATAGTACTGCAAGGGTTTTAGTTCCACCCAATCCTGCAATTGACCCCATTTTCTGCACATGTTGTACCAGACTAACCAGAACGTATATATAAAAAAACTTGCTTCACCAGCAGAATTCTGCAAAATATTTGTTGTGAAATTCTGGAACTTCGATAGATTGGACCTCTGACTTTCACCATTCTTTTTATGCGATGCCTTAATCATTATACAGCCTTATTGGTCATAGTTTAGCAAAACAGAGGCCAATGTACTTTAGATCCACTGTCTTGGACAAAAACTCATGTCTAAAATGTCAAAATAGAGTTTCTATTATTAAAAACTACACCTCTCCCGCAACTATCATTTACTACTGGTGTCAAAAGCAAAGCTATTTGGAGTGTAGCACAAACAAAATTGGGTGCACTGCTAAATTCAAATCATCTCTTGTAATAGGCTTTTGTTATCCCTGGTTTTACCACCATCAAACTGGATCTAATGAAGGGGGAAAAAGATTGTGGATATATTTTATGTTTCAACATACTAATTTGCTAGACAGTGTTCTGAAGTCTGGTCTTTCGCACACATGCATACATATTCAATTTCATCAAAAGATATTCCTATTAATTTTATCTGACATACCAAAAAGTTACAGTGTGAAACATGGTTATTATTATGTTTTACATGATGTAGAACCTGTAACTCAATATAACTCAAATATATAATAATGCATGACAATGAGGAGAGACAAACTCACCAATCACTGCTTGTGTCCCATGTGAATTACAATCAGCAGTCCATATTGTGCGATCGAATGATGCAATCTGTGAAATATGGCTAAAAAGGCTGCCAGAACTTAAAATTAAATCTAGAGGTTCATGTAGATTCAGAATATAGACAGAACCACCAGCTGCTCCTGATCCAAAAGTGGTCATCATGTGCAGTGTCAAGGAACACAAATGTGATCATAGTTAATAATTTTGGGTAGGGAAAAAAAGGACACCAGATAAGACAAACAGAATGCGATAAATACAAAAGTTGGTTTGGATACAAAGCATGGCGAAAGGAAGAACCATCCTGAGTGGTATCAGAAAAATTCCCACTAAACTTCTTTATGCAGGAAATACTGGATGAAAAACCTGGAAGAGACTCTGCCAAGCACCATATACCAGCAATTCCAGAATCGTCACATGTTTTGGGATTTCTCACAGACCAAATGGGCTTTGGTATGCACTCAAACCGATAATCAAAATATTGGCTGACTGTTGCAACTTCATACAGACTGTAAAAGGAAAGAAACAACAATAAAAAGAATCCATTGAGACATACTTAGAAATGGGGACAACTCAAAGTAACAAAAATTGTGATGCTAGTAGCATTTAGGACCAAAATTGTCACATCCCAGATTTATAAAAATTAAAACTATTATTTCAATATTCATAATTTACAGAAGACTTTTTGTTTTATTTTTTAATTCAAATTCTTATCTTTACAACAACAAAAAAAAAGACCACATCTTCTCAGTAGGACCACAAGTGATGAAAAAATCTCTTCCACCTAAGCCTCATATCTACTACAAAGTAGCAGGTTACTTTGCAAATAAAAATAAGATAAAAACACAACAACAACCATACATGTTGATAGGAACCTCCAAAAAATCATAAAAATAATTTTAATATTTGTGAAACATATACAAATATCAATAATTTAATATAAAATGATAACATATCAACTTATGTATCAAAAAAATAATGATAATCTTATGCAGTAAACAAAATCATACATTAGTTACATGCAATATATCTTGATGATATTCATAACAATTAATTAACAAAGGCGTACATCACACCCAATGGTACACTCTCCCAACAATAGATGAAAAGACATACTCCACAAGATGAATTCCTCCCAACGACGGATGGAGAGAACCCATATCGCATTCCCAACAACGGATGGAGTGATATCTTTTACCTGCCCAAGTGGAAACACGTTCCTCCCAGCAACAAATGGAGGAATCGTCTAACCGTCACGTCTAACGACTTGCTATTCCCCGAAAAGAATCGCCTTACTTGCCTTTGACAGGGATACATAAACAACCATGATCATTCATTTATATTCATTCATTCACGCATGTATCCAAGAAAATATTATGAGGAATTATACTTGATGTATGATCTGCTAGACTATGTTCATTGATGGCTCCACATTATGATAGACCCATAGTTCCTTTCATAGGTTGCACTTCCAATATGGACCACTGGTATAGTCACATATACTACATGGTAACAATGACATCAATATCATAAAATTAAAAAAAGTATAAAATCAATAATCATTTTCAAATAATACCTTTAGATGAAACTTTTAAGTTTATCAAATTATAAAGATATGTGGTATCCGTCTTTCAATAGTCCTCAATTAACTAGAACCCTAATTGAAATAGTCCAATTGACTTGAACCAAATTCAATTCAATTAGGACCTAATGGAACCTAAAGGGAGAGGAAATTAGACTATCATATAAGGTACAATGGGCTAGATAGAGAGACGACAATATGTCTAATGTCAGTCACATGGCTGGGCGAGCCTAGCATCGCGAGTTGGGTCGTGCATAAACATATAAGTTGGGTCATGCCTGACCACATAGACTGAGTCGTACTTGGCTAAATGGGCTAGACCATGTCTAGCCACATAGGTTGGGCCCTACATTGCCACATGAGTTGGCACCTACCTGGCCACATGGGCTAGGTCGTACATGGTCACATGGGCTAGGCCATACCTAGCCACATGGGCTAGGTCGTACATGGTCACATGGGCTAGGCCATACCTAACCACATGGGATGGATCGTACATTACCACATGGGTTAGATTATACCTGACCACCTAGGTTGGGCTGTACTTAACCACAAGGGTTGGGTCGCCCAAGTCTGATAAATCAACTTGACTCGGGTCAGACCTTAGTTAGACTCCTCTTATTAAATTAGATTTCAATATTTTAAATTATTAGAAAGTAACTCAAATCCATCAATTAAATAATTTAAATTCATGGTATTAAATTTAAAACTAATTAAATAATAAAAATGTACACATAATTCTTGAAACATAGATAATATCTAATTAAATGAATTAAAACTATTATATTAATATAAAAATAAGAATTTTAATAATTAAATCAATCTTGAAATTCATTTAAGCTTAAGAGACCATTATAAGTCAAATAATCATTGTAACATCACAAATCAATTATCATTATTTATTAATCATAAAATTTTGAAATTAAAACATTATTATACATCATTAAATTATAACAATCCTAATATCAAATATCCTAAAACATGAATCAAAACTGATTAAAAAAGAATAAAATTATTTCCTCAAGATCATTTCCTCGAAGAATCCTCTCTTCAATCCTCCCACTGTCAGGCTCGATGAAGAATGAGGGAGGAGAAACCCCTTTATATAGGAGAAGATAAGATCTCCCCGAAAAGTAAGCAATAATTTACTTTTTATTTTTAATTTATTTTTATTTTACTTTCATATATAAAGATAGAAATATAATATTTATTTCTTATGGTTCACATACAAAAATGGAATTTGAACTATTTACTATCTACAAATCACATCACTCATTAGAAAATAAAACAATTAATAATTTAATTGATTGGCAAAATTCTTAGCTTGTCCACATAATTAAGGAAATCATAATTATTTCCCTAATCATATTACACAGACAAGAATGTTAATAATTTAGATAAAGTAATATATTATTTATGGTAATTAATTTATATTAAGGGAAAAAATTATTGGTGATTGCAAAAATAGAAACTGAAAAAAAAGATGTAAAATCCAATTCAACATATATGTCACAGTATTTTTTTCTAACAAAATATGTCATGATTTAACTTAAGGAGGTTCATATACAAGTACATTCTAGAGAAGGAATATACTTGATCATACGATTGAGTTGCATGGCATATTAAAAGAAGGAACTTTCCTCTCGAGTGTTGAACATGTCACAACACAATCACAAATTTCATTATTAATGTCATGGACTGGTATTTGCTAGCGACAACATAACATGGAGGAAGTTAATTAATATAGATTGGTCTGACATCTTTTTCAATCCAATAATGCTCCTATGGGAACATAAAAAATGTATCTAATCAACTCATCTTGATAAATAAATTGACTGCAATTCCAATATATTGTAATGGGTGAACTAAGTCGTAGGTGCTTCAATAGATTTTGTTATTCAAGAAGCCACTGACAGAAGCAATAATAACAATTATAAAAAGTAATAAATTGGTAAGATGGAAAAAGAATCTTTTAATGACAACTAATTGTTTACGGTTTGTTTCCTTAAACCAAAAAAGAATGAGAAAGAAAAAAACACAAGGATTAAGGTCATCAATAGGATGTGTTACATAATGAGTCATGATAAACAATAACAGAAATAATAAACACAACAAAAAGGTCTATGAAGTTGTTCAATATAACACAACATGAATGAATGTTTAGACAACGTCTGTACGTAATGAAACCTATGAAGAAAGTTGGCTACAGTCAAAATCTGGTAGAACAGGAAGCTCGTTTTAAGATTACATGGTCCTGCTTCCTATCCTTGCCTTAGCAAGTCAATTTCCAGAATAATTCACTTACCAAACTTCCATAGTAAAATAATTCAATTAACACAAAAAATAAAATAAAATGGTAGCAAGACTCATGCAACATCCCAAAAGCTTAACCGTAAGCATTTTTCAGCTTCCAAAGTATTCTTACCTGATGTAACCAGTCATACTACCCATTGTCAAAAATTTTTGCAACTGCAAACCTTTGGGTGTTTGAACAATACCATGTAGTTGCTCCAATGCACCATCGGATACACCAACCGTGTTTTGATATTTCCACACCTGTTGTATTTGTCAAAACAAACAAACTAATATCAATAGAGGAAAAAATAAATAAATAGCAACAAGAACAGCAAAAACAAACAAATGCATAAACATATAACAGTTGTATTGTGGCAACAAACTAAACAAACTTCATTGCAACCAAATAAAAATCATGCACAAGAATGATGAACAATTTTGCAGTAGCTATAAACTTTGTGAATCAAGGATTGACATTGATGTGCACAATGACATGCTGAGACCTCTTGATAGAGTATGGCATTATGTCAATCTTCATGCTCCTATGCTTATCAACAAACCAAAAATTGCTTAGTCTTATGCCAATGCCTATGGAAAGAATTGGCAACATGTTTTTTTATTTTTTTTGACATGGTACATCGTGCCCCATGTCCCATGCTAATCGGAACACAACATGGAAAAGTTGAACAGAATATGATGAATTAAAAATTGCCAAACAGCATTCTGAAATGTGCTAGCTTCATTGGCATCTCACATCTTGATGGGAAATTTTGTGCCAGTTTCCATCTAACATTGAGTGTGCTAGCAACAACTGTCCAAAAGATTGTTGACGCTCACCATTAACATGGAATAAGACACGATGTAAATTTATCTTGGCCTCTTGGGTGAGTGCTGTGAATTCAAATGATAAGGGGCATGTGATTTAAAGGCATGATTAATTGAACAAAATTCATTCAGGTAGGTTTGCTAACTATACATTATGCTACATAAATTCTTCCATCTTTCATTAAGAAAGATGTAATCACAGAGAAAAGAAAAAATTTTAATAGGTTCACATCCAGAAACATTCTAGATTGTTTGCATCAGGTATTAGACAACAGTAGAATCTATCCAGAAGTGTTTGCAATATCCATATTAAATGCCTAACAACCTATCGAGCTGTCTTTTCTCTAAATGTCAACATGTTCATTAACTGCCTGAACAACATGAATAACAAGTCAAACATGACACAATCAGCATAGTATTGTGCCAGTAGCTTCCCTAAGATGACCCATGAGCTAAAAAATGTTGCTGCTAGCAATGGGTAAAACCTTTCTGTAAAGCACACTCAGCAATTTATTTATCAGCCACCAACCTTAGCCCCATGCACATACAAGACTTCGAACAGTTGCATCCATATCATAAAAATTTTCTTTGATCAGGCAACCTTCACCAATATACCTAGCCATTTCTAGGAGAAAGCAAGCTATGGTTATGTTTTTCATTAGATTTCTGAGGATGATGCCTGTAAATTGAATATTGATTTGAAAAAAATAAATAGAAGTTGCTAAAAAAAAAAAGAGGTACAACAGAATTGCATAAATGGTTGGGAAAAGAAGAAACAGTAAGTGTCCAAATTACCATGGGATAAGAAGCTTGCAGCTTTTGATACTCTTGTTCAAAATTACATCTGTATTTATTTGAAACAATAGATCTACCATGTATCTCCCTAACTTGAAGCAGCTCAGAAGATTTTAACAGCTTTCTTCGGCTCGCTTGGTGCATTTGATGATCCTGGAGATCATTAAAAATTCATTACTTCATTCCATGTCTCACACTATCTTCTAAACAAAACCACATTATTTAAATCTAAAATAAAAAAATCAACAAAACCATGGATGTAACTGTAAAAATATCATAAATATAAATTACAAAACTAGGAGATGTAATTCTTGGATAAATTTATTTACATTTCGTAATCATATCAGCCAAGTAACAAGTATATTCTACTTGTTTCCTTGAACGGAGACGAATACCACACATTTATGTGGTATAAACTACCTCATTTGATCCAAGAAAAAGAAACCGCAATCAACCTGATATGGATTGGAGAACTCCCCATTAGTAGCCCGTTTTGATGAAGAACACGAAACCGAGGAGGAAACCAGCGGACGCTTCGAGCCAGGAATGGGACCTTTGATAGGGAAGTAGCGATTCTTCTCCACGTCGTAATAGAAGCCGGGAAGATCTAAAACCAGCGCCTCACATCAGCGAGTAAAGATGGAGCAAGAAGCATGGTTAGGGATGGAGTAAGGGTTCGTCGTTTTACCTTTCGGGGGCATGGCGCTATCAAGAAGCTGACGACTCCGTGGGAGATTGGTATGCGCAGCCTGCCAGAGGAGGAGAAGGCGGCAGGTCTTTCTCCCACCGCCGTGCCCTTCGACGAACCGTGTGGCGGTCGATTCCGTCTGGACACGGAGGCGCACCCTTTGGGGATTACTGCTTTCGCGTATCTATCCCCATCTTTTAATTTAATGGCATCTTTGCCCTACAAATTTAAAAGAAAAACTCAAGTTAATGAGTAATGTTAAATTTTATAATAAAAAAATTAAATACTTCGATTTTCCTTTATAGAATGGTTTTTTTAATATATATATATATATATATATATATATATATATATATATATATATATATATATATATATATATATATATATATACCCTTTTAACTTTAAAAATAACATGTTTGTTCCTCCAAATTTTAACAAATATTTTTAGATATAAAAATCTTTTATATATGCCATTGATGTTAATACTTGTTATATAGAATTTAATTAATACTACCAATCATAATTATCATTGAATTTGGAAAAACATTAAATATCTAAATTTTTTTATTACTTTCATCTTGTGCATTACAATGCTTTTATGGTCATATGAATTTTAAAATAATATTTTTAATATATAAGACATTTTATTACTTTTACTTTCCAACTTAAAAAAAACCATATTTGTTTCATTAAATTTTAATATATCTTTTAAATATTTAAAAATTTTATATATGTCACTATCCCTTTATACTGTGTGAACTATCATTTTTTTATTTAGTAATATTGTTAACTTAAGTTTAAATTTACTATGCTAATAATTAAGTATTAATAATGTTAATTTAAGTTTTGACACTATTACCCTAACAATCATGGGTAACTTAATAATGTTAATAATGTTAACTTAATAATCACCTTTTGTCATAAAGCGACTCTCTATTAAAAAAAAATACTACATGACACTTTTTTTTCCTCCGGATACATATACTGTAGTTATCGATAATTTCTTTTCTCCCTTAACATAAATCAAATTATCTTAAATAATATATCATTTTATTTAAATTGTTATTTTTTTATAGTATGATTAAGTAAATGATTAAAATTAATTTCCTTAATCATGTGGATAGTTTAAAAAATTTATCAATCAATTAAGAGTTATTCCAGACCAATTTGATGAATTTAAACTTATTTGACATAATTGAAACTAATCAATTCAAATTAAACCAATCTAATGATTTGTTCTATAAGGATTTAAGGTTGATTATGTTAGATCATGAATTGAGTTTAATTCAAATCAATTAGGATGTTTGATTCTAGTTGATTAAAGACTATTGAAAGATTGATCTCTTATGTTTTTATGATTTAATAAACTGAAAAATTTTATTTGAAGATATCATTTACAAATGATTAATGTTTTTCTCTTTTCTTTATTAAATTGATAATAATGATTTGACTATTATTATATAGTCAATATTAGAAGTATAACCTATAAAAGAAACTACAGATCTATTATAATTATAATATGAAGTCACTAATGGACATAGTCTATCGAGTCATATATTAAGCATAATCATTCATAATATTTTATCATACTATTTCTTGAATACATAAATAAATCGATGAGTTAATATAAATGAATGATCATGACTATGTATCATTGCCAAGGGCAAGTAAGATAATTCCCGTTGGAGATTAATGAGCCGTCATATATGATGATTAGACAATTCCTCCATCTGTTGTTGGGAAGAATGTAGCACTATTTAGATAAGTAAGAGATACCACTTTTCTCTATCTATTGAAAGTGAGATATAGGTTTTTTTTATCTATTTTTGAAATGAATCAATCTCATAGAATATGACTCTTCATTCAAAAGAACATAATACAATATCGAGTATGATATATACGTCTTTGTTATTTGACCATTATATATGTCATCGAGATGTGTTGCATATAACTGAAACATAATTTGTTTACTGCATAAGGATTATCATTATTTTTTTAATATAAAATCGATATATTATCATTTTTATATCAAATTATTGATATTTATATATGTTTTACAAATATTAAAAAATATTTTATCACTTTCACACACACACACATGATTGTTCATCGTGGCTTCGGTGAGGTAAAACCCGACACAGCTGTTTCTTATTTTGGTTTGATTTCGATTGGAATGAATGGAATGTAATGGCTCCAATCGTTGGTAATGTCTGTGGTTAACTCCTTTTCCTAATTTTTCTTAGAGATTAATTAGGCTAATTGATTGATCCAGAAACCGCACGTAATCAGCAGCTAGTTACTATGGATCACATCCAATCTGCATACTCCGTCAACGCACCGTTAGCCAACCTTCCTGACTTTTCTCAATCCTCCCGATATTTCACCGCCATTTTCTTTTCTCACCTCGTCCCCGTGCATGCATGCGCACATCGACGCATCATTACGTGCGTACGCCCCTGCACACGCCCCTGCACCATGCAACAGTTAGTGATAGCAGCACCAAGCTCTCACGCCAAGTGGTGGCCTCCTCCCCGAACCGCCCGCCATTTGTACGGCCTCCGCACGCAAACTTCGCCGCCCACCTACTCTTCCCTCCTCTCCTCAAATACTGCTGGAAGCCCAAACTCGGAGGCAGAACATATATCATATGTGGTCAGGCTCGCAGGCACTCGCCTTCCACGTTGTCACCTTGCATGGAAGCCGAAACCCTTTCCCCTCCGCTACTAGTACCCTCCCCTGCAAAGTAAACCGTCCGATTCGCTGAAGCGACTTTGAGTATGGCCAACATCGTCTGTGCGGAACGGCACCGCCTGTGCTGCGAGAAAAGAGCTCTGTTGAATCTGGACCTGCCTCCCAGGAGGCTGCTGCGGCGCCCAGGCCTCTCTGTCCTCCTGCCAGAGGAGGAGGACGAGGAGGAGGACGGCGGCGAGGGGTCGGTGGATGAGGAGGTGGACGTGTACTCGAGCGACGAGTTCCGGATGTACGAGTTCAAGGTCCGGCGGTGCATGCGTGGCCGGAGCCACGACTGGACCGATTGCCCCTTCGCCCACCCGGGTGAGAAGGCGCGACGCCGCGATCCCCGGCGGTACCACTACTCGGGCGTCGTCTGCCCCGACTTCCGCCGCTGCGGCTCGTGCTCCCGGGGGGACGACTGCGAGCTCGCCCATGGTGTCTTCGAGTGCTGGCTCCACCCGGCGAGGTACCGCACCATGCCCTGCAAGGATGGTCGGCGCTGCCGCCGCAAGGTCTGTTTCTTTGCTCACTTTCCCCGGCAGCTTCGTGTCCTCCCATCCCACAGCAATAATGACGAGAAGCCCTCAGCACCCTGTTATGGTTTTTGGTCTGCAAACGATAACTCCGTCGCCGCCGCTGCCTTCTCTCCGACGTCGACGTTGATGAGTTTTTCTCCGCCAATTTCACCGTCGGTGGGGGAACTGCAATTCTCCGGCAATGATATAAAGCAGAGGAATATGAGAGGTATCAATAGAAATAACAACCCCAGTGATGCGATGGATTATGACGGTCTGTGTGAAGAGTTGACGAACTCATTGGAAGCCATGGAACTTTCAGCTTCACCAGTGACGAGTTCTGCAGCTGCTGCTGCTGCTCCCAAGGAGGTGAGGAGTCTGGGGTTGGAGAGTAACAACAGCAGCAGCAGCAGTATGTGTTGGCCAGATCTGGACTGGGTGAACGAGCTGCTGATGTAGCTGGATGATCTGATACCAGCCGTCGAATCAAGTGGTGTTTAGATGTAGCAGTCCCTAAAGTTTTCTCTCTCTCTCTCTCTCTCTCTCTCTCTCTCTCTCTCTCTCTTTTTGATTTGTTGTTGCAGCTTTTATTTGTTGTGAAGGATTGAGATTGTTCAATCATGGTGTTTCTTTTCTTTTTCTTTTTATTTCTTGATTTGGATTCTGTAGGCAGAGATGGGAGAAACCCAGTCTGATATGCCGCTGCTCTTTATCCTTGCGCTTAGTGTTCTTGTATCTGTTGAGAGAAAGAAGTATGTACCCACTTTGTTCTACCTAACTAACTGATCAAGGTAAGATCGCTAAAGGTTCTTGCGGTAACATTTGATGCATTCTACACGTAGAGCAAGTTAATTGGTGCCTGGCCACTGTTATGAGACATGAGGTGCGCTGAGCTGAGTGCATCATCGTGTTCGCGCATCTATCTATGTTTACTGCTCACAATTCCGATTCCGATACCGGAGGAATATGGAAGTGTTAAAAGGCTATATCTTGAGACCCGAGAGTGACCTTTAAGTTACATGGATGGCAATGCATGCATGGCATTGTGATGTGATGTGATGAGATGAGATGAAAGTAGCTGAAAACCGGGGGGAGGTTGAGATAATGTAGGAAGGTTAGCCGGCCATGCTTTGACCGAGTGTGGAGTTTGGATGTGATCCACAGTAGTTTCTGCGTGATCATTCAGGTACGGTGGGAAACGAAACGAAACGACGGGAGAAAGACATTGATTGATCTAAGAAGAAGAAGAAACAAAACAAAAGAAGAAAAGAGTACTTGGAAGGTGAAACAAATCGGTCGAAGAAAAGAACTTGGAATGGGAAAGAGACGTCGTTCCGAGAAAAGACATCCTCTTTTGTGCTCGTTAACCCATAATTACAGCACATCAACGCGAGCAATGCTATATAAGTAACATCGTTAGTCATCAACATATCAACATATATTACCGCTCGCATTAACATATTACGTATGATTGATCGCATATAACTCGTGCATTATACCTTCTGCTTAGCAAAACGAAGGCACCTTGTTTCATCGGTCAAGAATGTTAATATAGCATGCCTAGTTTAAATGTCCTGGTCGAAGATATGGCTCATGCAGCTCTGAATGTGGATATTCATTCTGATTAGTAATTCTTATGGCACAACAGATTCGTTTCAAAGAAAAAACACAAGTCGCTAGCTCTGGAAATTTTAGCTTTATTCACAAACCTTATTTATTGGGTCTGAGATACGTCCTTGGGCGCTTCCGCACACCTACCATGATGACTTGCTGCTGCTGTTTTGCCATTTTCTCCCGTTCCCTCTCCTTGTTCAGCTTATCTGCTTCGGCTTGCTCTTTTCTCAGATTCTCCATCTCCTCCTCCATTGCAGTCTTCTCTTCCTTCTGCTTCTTCTTGTGTTCAAGCATAGATGTGTCGGACTCTTTTACAGAGAAAAACATTGGTCCCAGCTCAGCCAGCCAATGTGGCTCGACTGCAGTCACACATTGCATGTACTCCTTTGTGGTCAGTACAAGTTCATGGTAAACCACGTAATCTGGAGTGTATCCAAGCCCATACAGTGCACTGCTGGGATGCAGGTGGCAGGGCATTCCATTCCGGCAATTCACATATTCACCCACACCTTTCAATCTGGCAGCATTGTGGAAATAAGCAGAACAGATTGCTTTCCTGACCACATCCCACTCCATCCCACATGAAGTCAGGGGAATCTTCAAGGACTTGAGTATGTCTAACAGCTGGGATCTGACTTCCCTTGCCTTCCTAAGGCCCTTCACATGCAAGAAGTGGTCATTGCACCAGTCCCCACGGTATTGGTTTGCTTTCCATTGTTGGTATACATTGAGAAGTGTCAAGTGATCAGATTCTGGAACAAAGAATTTTTCCCTTGCCGCATCGCTCTCCTCTGCCCGATCCTTTGGTCGGAAGAAAACTGAAGGCACTGAAAGCATAGACACGATTGTTAAAACCTCATTTATGCACTCTAGCTGCTCCCCCATCAACAACATTTTCGCAAGCGGTGGATCCAAGGGAAATTCCACCATCTTCCACCCAATCTCAGTGAGGCTTCCAACATTGTTCAAGGCGCCCAACACCCACAGCTGGTACATTGAATTGAGAATATTTTCCTGCGGGGGCGGATCCATGAAGTCAAAATCCAAAAGATTTTCAATCTTTAAGGATTTAAGCAGCAAAACCACATTGCCCAGATTTGTTCTCTGGATCTCTGGAACAGGGTTAGGAAGCAGCTCATTTTGATACGCAGACTCTGTAAATAACCGATAGCAAGTGCCAGGACCAGTTCTGCCAGCACGCCCAGCCCGTTGGTCAGCTGCTGCTCGGCTAACTGGAAACACTTGTAGAGCATCCATGCCCATTCTAGGATTGTAAACCTTCATTTTACCATATCCTGTGTCTATCACATAAAAGATACCATCTACTGTAAGGGATGTCTCTGCAATGTTGGTTGCAACAATGCATTTCCGAGCACCATCTTCAGCTTTCTGGAAGATCTTTGCTTGCAAATCAGCTGGCAGCTGAGAATAGATAGGCAATATCAAGAGCTTTGGGACTGCTTTGCTTGTGGATGCGATGAGCTGTTCCATACGCTCAGCAAGAGCATAGCAGGCAGCTTCAATCTCATCCTGCCCTGTCATAAAGATGAGAATGTCACCAGGAGCGCTTGTAATGTGAATAGTCATTGCCTGCTTAACAGCAGCTTCAACATAGTCTTCACACGGTGTTTTGCTGTACAGGATATTTACATGGAATGTCCTTCCAGGGATATGAAAAGTCGGAACACTGGAACATAGAGAGAAAAAGGTTAGGTTGGCCAGGAGTGCAGAGAGTAAATAAATGGGTCATCAGTAAAGGTATTAGCTTACAAAGCTGACTCATCTTACCCTCCAAAGAAGTCGGAAAATTTTTTAGCATTCAGCGTCGCAGACGTTACAATAAGCTTGAAGTCGCGTCGCCTAGCAACTACCTTCTTCAGTATACCAAATAAAACATCGGTACTCAGTGATCTCTCGTGTGCTTCATCCATGATAATTACTCTGGGAAAAAGAAGTATTTCTCAGGATACCCAAAGTTCAAAAACAGTTCATGTTATGAAAGCAAAGTTCTATGTGATTTCCTAACAATTTTGTGCCTCAAAAAACAAAGCATAAAAATTAAGTTTGAGAAAACAAGCAAAAGACATTCAAAGAATCTTTCCCTCTTAACACTTCGAAGATCATAACTACCTAAAGTCTGTTATGTATATAGTAACTAGAAGCAATATTTGTTTTATTGCCAATATCAACATTAGCAAACAGTGAAGTTTTTCAAGCTAAGACAACATAACAACACTTAGTTTAAATCAATGCATAACTCAAAGCCCTTGTACATAACGAGACTCTATCCTCTTCGATTCGTCGGACAGGAAGAGCAGAAAAACAATGAGATCATGAATAGAAATAGCTTTATGGGTCAATTTACAGTATCTACCATGCAGCAAAGGAGAAAACAAAACTATCTGATAGCATAAGCTTTAGACATAGAAAAGAACACCAAGAACTAATCCATCCAAGCTTGCAGTTAGTATGTCCAGGAAAAAGAAAAAATCCACCACGAAGTAAATCTCTGGATGATCCAATGGAGAACAAGGACAAGCAGTCCTGGTTGACCAGTAGGTGACCACCGCAAAAACAAAAAAGGTAGCTGAACAAGAAACCTCGATGATATCTGTTTGATGAAGGTAGCTGAACAAGAGATCAAATGACTTGAATTTCCACAGTTAGAAAGAATGACTTTTTGGAACAACTGTGAGCATAACATTACAGCGGTACAGCATATAAAGGGGAGTGACATGGTGAAGGATGCAACAGTAAGAATTTATAACTACAATTATCATTTGTTGATTGTATGTTCCGACAGGTTATTTGCGTATCTTCCAAAAGTAGATACCCAATGATCTAATTTAATAGTCAACATTTAATCAAAAACCCATCTCTAAATCTGCTGCGAGAAAGCATAAATCTAAGATCTTTAATCCCCTCAAGCTAAATATTAGGAAAGATATTATATGAAAAAGAATGGCACCTCATCTTCCAAAACCCCGCCACATCTCTACATCTTCTGTCAGAAAGCATAGTTCTAATATCCTTTTTCCCCTCAAGCTAAATATTAGGAAAGATCATATAAAAAAGCAGTAAGAAACTCTAAAATGTTCCTCCAATATGCTTCCAACTTCTACTAAAAGTAAATAACAAGAAAAAGTCCTTTACTAAACAGTGATGGAAGAGTGTTGTGAAAGATAATTCTCAGCAATGAGTCTTAGTTTACCAGGTAATAGGTTAGTTTTATGTTCTCCTTGACTTTTTAATACTGTCACATATAGACAACCTCTTTTCATCTTCTACCAGTGCACTTGACAATTTACTTATTGATCTGATGGACGTGAACAAAGGAAGTAAATTTTAAGAATATCCAAACATCATGGCAGAAACAAATAATCCTGCAAGCTAAAGATAATTTTCTATGGAATTTCATATCATAGAATAAGAACAACCGATTCTAAAAAGTGTGGAAAATAAGTCTTCTTAAAACAAAAATAGAAACAAAAAAAAGGACAATAAGCATACCGGTATTTGTCAAGATCAGAGTCCTTCAATGTTTCACGCAGAAGTACCCCATCCGTCATGTACTACACAAATAAAATATAACATTCTGGTGAGTATACTTCAATCTAAGATAAATGATACAATTAAGTTTATCACCAGAAATGACTAGAAGATCCTAAATAGTAGGCCAATTAGTCCAATGCATAAGTGAATTAATCAAGAGAAGAATATAGCTAGAACTTAAGTAGGAGAAATCCTAATAAGATTCCATAGCAGTTGCTAAACCAATTCATAATAGTTAACATTTTGAAATAAACCTACTGTATATACAGTGGAATGCAATCAACGAGTGAATTTTGTCATGGAACTAAAGATATCAAAGACAATAATAAAATGAACTAAATACTTCCAATACTGTAATAAAATGAACTAAATATGTCAAATACCATAATAAAATGGACTAAAGATGCCCATGGAACAAAAATTAACATCGGAAGTTCTAGACTTTGAAGTAAGCATAAAAAAAATAGTAAGAACATGAAGTAAAGAAATTCCAAATAAGTTAAAAAAAACCTTTATTATAGTATTTGGACCAGTGACATCTTCAAATCTTATGGCGTAACCAACTTTATCACCCAACTCTGTTTCCATCTCCTCGCTGACTCGTTTTGCAACACTCATGGCTGCCACACGTCTTGGTTGTGTACAACCAATAATACTACTATTTGTATATCCATCTTCATGAAGATACTGTCAGGTAGCTTTATCATCAGCTTAACAATAAACGGCTTATATGTTGAATAAAATCAAAGAGAGTTTCGGAAGTGGGTGTTACCTGTGTCAATTGAGTTGTCTTCCCAGAACCAGTCTCTCCAACTACAACTATTACCTGATTTTCACGAACAACCTAATGTAGAGCAAGCAGAAGAATTAAGCACAGTGATAAGCAATTGCATAGGAAATCATGAACATATAAAAAACAACAATGATATCACCAACACGAGGAAAATTTTTAATGGTGTTACAACTAACATGTAATGTCTCAAATTTAATAATACGTAGCACAGTTACTAAGGATATCAAATGTACCGGGCCATGCTACAAGTGCAGGGTATCTTAGCCTCATTCATGATATGTGTAATATGGGAGTAGTTGAATTGTTATTTGGGAATCACTCATTTAAATAACTGGTGGTCCTAGAAATCAACTATGCATCTAACAACAATGCCAGAAAATATTTTAAAAACTGGTCTGATATTGATTTTGGTAATCTACGGGACCGGTACAGTACCATTTTGTCAATGGACTTATACCTTTGGTATCTTTGTATAAAATAAAAAATTAATTTCATGTGTACCATTATAAAGCTAAACATTTTAATGAGAAACAAAGAACGAGAGGAAGTATGGGAGAGAAACTGAGAGAAAGGTGTGAGGGAAAATAAGAAAGTGAGAGAAAAGGGAGAGAAGCTAGAACAGAGAAGGGAAAGACAATTTGTGACAGAAACAAAGGGTTGTTGAGCACCATTGCAGTCGAATGTTGTCAGTAGCTGACAGAGAAAGGATTACAAAAGAGGCAGGGAAAGGGCAAGAATGTGAAATCGGTATTCAACTTCAGCGGTGCAACGCAATGGTGAGTAGTAATTTGAGTGAGGAGGGAGAAAAAACAGAGGGGACAGAGAGAGAGATCAAATGAGAAGTGTGTTACGAATCATAGAGATAGCATGTGTTGAGTTAGTAGGTCACACTCCGTCCATGTTGGTCGCAGGAACAGAATGAGAAAAGACAAATAGAGTGTGAGGAGAGGGAAAAGCATTTGCATGGCTACTTTGAATACTGATAGCAAAGAGCAGCAATCTAGGTTCGGATGGATGACTATGGTTGTGAGAGGTGGCGAGGGGGATGAGAGTTGTTAACTTTTCGTGTCAACTTGTTTTCCTAGGAAAGCCTTAATCATTAATTTCATTCAACATATAACAGAAAACACAAAATATGATATGACGTTTAAAGAGAACAAAACAAAGCATGCATTATAGAGTGCAAAATGAATATGTTGACCAATATGTTTATAGATATTAACCTTCAACAGTTCCTCACGAACAGAATATATTGGAAGATACTGCCTTTGTTGTGAAATGGACTTCGACTTGGCAAACTCACTTACTGCTTCACCTTTCTCTTTCATATGCCTTGCAAACTTGGCTTCCTCTTTAAAATCCACTTCGCCTTCTTCTCCTACCACTGCGGTATCTGCATCAATCTGATATTTGAAGCAGAGAAAGTTGAGTTATTCAAAGGAGATGGACAAGAAAATTAATCAGCTAAGATCACAAATACTAACCTGCTCAGCTGTCTTCTGGACCCCTAGAATGTCACCAAGTTTTGATCCTGCCAGCTCCCAAAACCGTTGGCGTGACTTATTCATACTCTGCTTTTCATGAATTTCCCTAACCAGAGCAGAACCTTTACGAGCAATTATGGCCATATCTGATGTGGGATCTTTAATAGGCATTACAGGTTCAGCCTGTTTTGTGAATACCACCCTACCATCCAGGAAAGGGGGCTTTGTATCTGCAAAAAGTTGGAACAGGTGCTCAGTAACTTCAGCCACTTGGTAATACAATTCATAAGGACCAAACAAGCACCATCTTTGTTGCAACTTCATATTGTCATGCCTATCATCTAGAACAGTAAGATAAGGGTAACATAAAATGGGTGAAAATGGCAAACTGTCTAACCATGTTTTGCCAGAACATGTCAATTAACACACATATCAGTATGTGCACAGAGGAAGTTTTGAGCAAAAAGCACAAACAGCCTTTTGCAAAAATAGAACTTCAGTCTAGAGGATTCATCACTAAGAGTTTTTTTTTTTACTTCATCAAAGATAAGTTAGGATTCCTCCAAACAAACTTGGTATTTATATAAAATTTGACTCACTCAAAACAGTGGAAACAAACAACATCTCTCTGAAAGACCAGCATTTTTTCATGACGCATGGATATTTATCATAGATGATGGAATATCAGATAAGTCTAACGCAGGACAATTTCTATTATTCAAGTCTTTTATCTTGTCTATCAATGATGGCCCTTCAGGATCTCTCAAGAAACTGCTTGTATTTACAACACTTCCCAGTAGACTTCTTAAACAAAAGGGTAGCTTGCTTCTGGCATAGGTATTGTATACTTTAAAGAATGCAAATGACATTCAAAATATCTTAGAAACAAGTGACATTTCTCTTCTATAAGCTCTCAAACAGCTAGTTACGTTTATCACAGAAACAAATTGCACATTTCACCACATAAATCCTTTTGGAAATTTATTTATCTTACAGATATTTGCTGGTCAAATTTGAGAAATGTTTTTTTTCTATTTTCTAGGTATTACAAAATTATTTTCATTAAAATGTATAGAAATGATTTTTTTACCATATTTCGATATATTTAGGTTATATTATGATTATAATGTTATCCTTACTTTTTATAAGATATGCGATACCAAATCTTGGTAAATAATCCTCCTTTTTTAATAGATTTGGGTATCTTTAAATTAGATTAGGATTCTAATATTATCTTAATTTTTGGTAAGATATGTGATAACAAATCTTGGTACATAATCCACAGGTTTGTTATGCCAAAATAATCACCACAGTTGAACAGGAAAAATGTGCAATAATAGAAAATTATCGGACTTGATATATAAGAAATTTTTCTTTAATTTATGCAAAATCCTTTTGTAAGCACAAATATGAGTCTGATTATAATGTGATTACCGTAGACACCGCACTAGAACTTGTGGCCCAAAATCTATAGCATGAACAACAAACATCATCCTAAGAGTTCATTATCAACTTCATATTCCTCCATGACAGAATAGGACACCGAGGTACTCACTGGAACATAGCATCAATGGTAATGATAAAGACATTACAGAGTAATACTGTAGAACAATTAGATCTAACTTCAGCATACCATGAACTAAAAGGATGACTTTGCGCTCATCCTCATCCTCAAAGTCAATCTGCACCTCTGTTCCTCTAACAGCCCCCGATCTCAATAGCTGTCGGTCTTCCCACTGAGCATTATCAGCAGTCAATTGTGATAACTTCTTACTTTGGGCAAGGGTCATCAATGTTCCATCCTTACGAGTCTGCAGCATTACACATATATAAGAAAAAAAGTGGTATCAGTAAATGAATTTAATTTTTCTACTATGACTTGCAATAATATTAGTACAATCTCCAAGTTGTACCAAGGATAAAGATCCAGCAGGTGATAATGACTTTGGGTTAACAAAGTCTAGATAAGTCAGGAATCAAATAAGCCAAGCTTTCCAACCGCTAAAGACAAATTTAATTAACTCGCCCGACCTCTTGAATACATCCAATATATTTCAGATGATGTTCCATCACATGATAACTTAACAGGCTACATATCAAACTTTCCAGAGGTGCCATTCACTATTTTATTTATTCTGTCTAGACATTCATTTCAAAAGCCTTAAGCTGCTCCGACCATTTCAAATATTCTTCTCGGCTACTCAACATTGTGGCAGACAAAACATAGCTGCGCTTATCAAAAATTTTCTTTTAATCTGAAGGGTAATTGCTGGTTCACAAAAACATGTTCATATCAAGCCTAATACTAATGTCCTGCATCATGAGAGAGTACATGTCTTGTACAAGATGGGTCATATGACCACCGCAACATCAAAATCAGAAACATGAAACTGCATGGAGAGCATTTTAGAACCTTCCACTTCATATCAGTAATATCAAAATCCAAAAAAGCTTCAGTCAAATTATTATGAGTGAAGCAAGCACAGATGTAATAGGTGTATAAAACAGAGCGAATGTGAACAAGGTAAAAGGCCAGATCAGAAACAAGATGAATCTTATAAGCAGGGAAATAGGATGACCATGTCATACTCTAGGGAAAACTTATATATTAATTTCATAACTCGATACAACATACCTTTCTCATAAGTAGTATAATAAAAATTAAATCTCGATAAAGATCAGAAAGACAATAAAGATTACAATTGACTGGTTGTATTTCTTATTTTCTACTTTCTCCCAAGCCAGAATCTTTAATACTGTCATATCAAAGGCTGATATGATGTATTATTGCTACATCCATCAAGTATAAGTTTGATTCTTATTTTGGATATCAATTAATTAGTTACACATACCAAAAGCTGCACTTCAAATATTTCACCAGAAACCAAGGTTAGAATCCTAAAATAACTAAAATAGTCTCAATACCCTTTCACAACAAATACTAATAAATTAAAAATGAAAATTCTGAAAAACAAAAAAAAATAACTTGACACAATTAATTAGGACCCAACATCATCGATAGACTAAATCTAAATTTACCTGGACTTGAGATAGACTTGAACTCAAAGGCACTTTCAACAAAAAAGCCAACCAAAAGGCTACTATACCAGGTCGTGAAGGAGAGCCAAGTAAAACATTTGCTTTTAAATTGTAACAAATGCAACTCCAATGGGACCAACAAACTTCATCATGAAAATACAACAGGTAATGACCTTCATCAAGGAAAATAAAAATCATTTAACCTCCCAAGCAAAAAGAAAAAATGTAAACCCATTGAACCTTTCGACAAAAAACAGATCAAAAGACAACTAAACCAGGTCCCAAAGGAGAGCCAAGTAAAAAAAATTTGCTTGTTAAACTCTTGACAAATTGCAAATCCAATGTGACCAACAAACTCCATAGTGAAAATGTAAAAGGTAATCTTTCTCAGAAAAAAAAAAACCATTTAAACCATCCAAGCAAAAATAAAAGAAAAACCTGGCTTCATTTTGTGAAGTTTATAATTGCATTAGTGGTATTAACTGAAGATCCAAAATGCAAGTATCACCATGCTACCCAGGAGTATGTGCTACTAGCCTCACTTTTACCAAAACTAATTGGCTGAACTCACATTGAAGTACTTCCAACAAAAATCATTTGTGCTTCTAATTGCAAGCTAACATAAAGAGATATAAATATATAGAGCAAAAAAAATATGGAAGCTTATATTGCTAAAACTACATTATTTCGGTATCAGGAAAGGAAGAGGCAATGATATATTATACCAGTTTCTTTGCCAGTGATGCTTCTTTCTTTTTATATGAAGCATCATCCCCACCAAACAATGACGAGCTATCACCATCAAACATTGTGTTATGTTCATCTCTGTCGTACCTACAAAAAAAACATCAAGGGACTTAGAGCGCAATTGATACTTTCATGACATACCATTCATTAAGCCCCAAAGGATTATGTACAAGAAGCAATACGTCAAATTTATAGAAAATAAAAGGTGCTCAATCCTTGTTTTCAGTAAAAATCTTAGAAAAGATAAGTTGATTAAATTGAATGTCAGAGTAACATTTTCAAGACAAGTTTATAACACTTTGATTTCAGTCAAAAGAAAGGTTCATAAACAAGCAGCTACCATGCTCGGTCAGCATTGTAATCCATCTCTTGGCGCATTTCCTCTGTGATCTCATAAGGCTTAAATGTGGTTAATGTGCTTTCAGCTGCTTCAATTTCCTGGTATGGCAGATAAACCAATGAACAAACAAGCGCAGATAAGCCTTTGAATTCATTAAAAAATAACTAAATCAAAGAATACTAAAAACAAAGCACATAGGAGAATGAAGCAGAAGCTAGAAGGTCATAATAATGAAGACAAATGGTATGGTTTTCTCACCATGTATAAATGAGGCTACATTAACTTAATAAATAATGATATGGCAACCAAAAATGGACAATATTCCCTTGGGAGTAATTAGGCACGAATTAGTAACAGAGCCAGTGAAATGCATAGCAAACAACATTACCAGATTTCAACATGGTATCGCTGAACCTATTAGACGATGCAACAATCAAGTATTTAACGCTGAAATCTGCGATGCCAAGCTGGTTGACATGTCCCTTTCACAAAGAAATATATAAAAATATGGTAACAATGTTCGTTTCAAGGCACAGCTTTAACTTAGTTGCTAATCGTCTGAAGCTTGTTGCCTTGTACAGGAGTCATGAAAAGAAAAATAACCATGGGGGTGTTATTTGTTCAAAATTCTTTTCTCGAAAGGTTTTTTATGGTAAGCCATTTTCTTTTTATTGGAAAACCTTTCTTGTGCCTAAACGGAACCAAAGGATGTGACTTGTAACAGCATGTTGTCAGGATGGCAACAGCACAATGCAAGTTAAAACATCATGCCAACAAGTTGACTGTATGCAACTAATAGAACCACAAAATCCATTATACATATCCACCCACAAGCTATATTTATCAGAACACCTAACCAGGATACGAAGAATCTATTCCACCAACCTCATAGTACAGATTCATCTCCAAGGTATCATTGTTGCATAAAAACCATTCATGTCATGCCATAACTAGCCACTGAATAAGAAAAATTTTGAAAGGGAAATTTATATCTCACTGGATTATCCTAGTTGTAATTACTGACCAATAAAGCATGCAGCAATAGATCTAGCATATCTTAAAACCGCATGGTTGGTCAGTGCTCTATAGTGTTTTTCTTCAGGTGGCTCAAAGGTGTTTTGTATTAATTACAACAATGTTCCTTGATGAAATAAATCTGATACACGATCTCAATTCTCAATTGCTTTTCATGAAATTAACAGCCTGGTGAAACCCACCTGGTGAAACTATGATGCGTGGCATTTGCTTATACTAGAACAGGCGAAGTGGAGATCTGCAACACAAATAAATTGGAACTCAATCAAGAACCAACCATTTGTTCCAGCAGAGAGGGAGTCGCAATGTTCCAACGGAGTAGTCATGATGCCCCTTTTAGTTTCTGATATCTACTTTAGATGGTTCTTTTTGTTGCATAACACCACCATTCTGTTCTTTCCAAATTGACAATTTGGCAAACAGCTAGAAAATGATGCAAGAGAACCCACTGGATGATTTTAAGAAAACTAAAGACTTATAACAGATTCCTATATATTAAAGACCTATTTCAGAAGAAAGTCCTCATAACGTATTTGCGCTACTCATTTGCAATAATCATATTCATTCCTCTAAATCGCATGTGCTCTTCTAATGCATGCAACTCTTTCTACCAGATAATTCTGAAGCTTTATATCAAAACATAGGTCATATATCAGAATCAGTATGTGGATCAGTCAATTGCAAAAACATAGCATTGGTTGGACCAGTCATATAAGAGAAATCAGAATTGAGAAACAAAAAAATCTCTAAATTTCAAATTTTATAAAATAAGGATAATGAGAGGAATTAGAAAAAATAGACCAAAGACATCATAAAAATAATGTTGCATATCATATATTAATTTGTAATGAAGTTACTCTAAATTACTATATTTCATATGAAAATACAGCATGACAAATAACAAATTAGGTGATGCATCTTATTTATAGTTAATATATGAATATAATATCCAATGAAACACAATGTGCCGTGTGTTATATTATTCATTACCTTTAAATTACTGATAAATCCTGAAGGGGTTTTGTTTTCCTAAAAACTGAAAATGTTTTGCAAATATAAATTTTATTAAACAAGTTAATAAAGAAAATAATATAAATAGAAAATTATGAAAATGTTGAAACAATATTGCAAAAACTAAAAATAAAAAATTAATATTTAAAAGTATTATATCATTTTAAAATATTTAAAAGATATGTTAAAAATTATTCCAGCAATACTATGTAAAAATAAAAAATAAATTAAAATCAAAATAAGATTGAAATCTTTGTAGCAATTAATTACTACTAAATTCTTTAAATGTGAATTGGCACTTTGTAACGCTTGACTTCAGAAAATGCAATATAGCATACAACAATTACTATTATACTCACTGTTGTTAACAGGTCCAGTTAAATTATGTCATCATCATAACGATAGTAGTAGGTAACATGTAGACACTGGAGTCTAATCCATTCTCTGTGGAATGTAAACAGCATGTTGAATCTGGTCTAAATCCAAAAATCCAATCAATAATCCAAGATACAAAAATTTAAGTGAGATTCCTAAATCTGTCAGTCTTTCCAGTTTTGGGGCCCAAAAGGGAGGGGCACTCTTTCTCCTCACTCTATTGCGCTAAGTCTGCCTCCCTCTTTCTTGTCTTGTATTCCTCTGCAAAATTTCTTCTTCTAGGTGCCCTCTCTTCCCTCACAATCTCCCCTCCCTTTTCCCTCTCTTCTTCCTCGTCTCAGTTATATTCTCTCATTCTCTCGTTCAAATGGCAAGATTCCAAGACTTAATGGGTTGGGATGTGCTAGGATAAACCAATAATGGAAATGTCTGATCCCAGTCAATTTATCTAAATACCCAATTTCTCGGAATAAATCAGATCACCCTCAGCCAATATTGATCCAATTATCCAACTATCCTACAACACAAAACCTAGACCTGCTCCTAATTTGTAAGACATTATGTAATCTGCACAATTACATACAATAAAGATTGACACAAAACCTAGTTAATTGCATCATGAATAAGAGTTTCTACTGTTTATAGTGCATGAACCAAGCTACAAGAACAAAAGACATTCATCTGGACATCACAGTCAATATAAGACTGCCCTCAGGTCTATAAGGTCATACAATCATCAAATAACAAAACTAACCACATACAAATTGGAATTCAGAGATAAATATGCATACAGAGCAAACTAATGCAAGGAAATAGCTGGCATCTCATTCGTCAAAATTCAAGTTAGTCTCTTCCATTTATATTAATCATAGTCTAGAGCTTAATGGCCAAGGTTAAACAAGCAACTAGAGACAAGAAGCATTTATCATGATTGGCCGGATTAATATTAAAAGCTTGATTGAGGTGCTACTTCTAGCTTTAAATGTTTTGGGCATTTATCAATATGTGCAACTCTACCTTAATTTCCCAAAGTTCTGTTTTTGATGCTAATATATTCTAGGAAAAAAACCCATCATATAGGCACATGCAAAACTGAGAACACAATGCCAGGAACCATATAGCACTGTACTTATTAGAATTAAATAGAAAATAGAAACCCTATACAGGTACCTCTGAATCAGCTGCAACAGTAAAATGTAGCCGATGTTTTCCACTCTGAGACGAATCAGATCTTTTTGAGGAGCCTGTGGCACGTATTGGTGTTGGAGAGGGAGCTACACTATCCCATGGAGAACCTGTAGTCCCAATGGTCATTTTTATCATCAAAGCTTCTAGTGATAGTACAAATAAAGGTAAAAGAAAGAGATTTTCAAGTAAATGATAAAATAACTAAAATCTGACTTATTATGTCATACTTGCCTGCAGAACGAGGTGTATTACCGCCCAGCCACGGGGACACAAGCCGTGCATCAGGTGAGGCACCTGCCAACATTGGAGAGGGTGAAGGTCGATATCTGTGAGACACAGAATAGTTGTCCCTAGAACCTCGACGTGTAGTATCTTCCCATTCCCACCTCCCGTCATCCCAGCCTGACCTCGCTGGGAATTATAGGTCTAATTAGCTCAAATAAAAAAACCATGTAGACAACTGAATAAACCACATTCAATCAAAAGATCAAACTTACAAGGAGTGTTTGAAGTCTGTTCGTGCCGACTCCTCTTCCTGCTATAATCCGTAGTATATCTGGATCTCCCGTGTTCATCTCTTCTGCCATATTCAACATTGCGATACCTTTGTTTCTCACTCCTCTCGTAATTATTTGAACTGTGAGAATGAATGCTCCTAGAGCTTCTAGACGAAGAGACCTTTCGAACATATTAAGATTGTGCATGTTAATATATACTAAAAATAGAACAGATCATCACAATATACCAAAGCTTATTTCATTTTTAACATCAAATAATCATTAATCAACAATTTGATTAGAAAATGTTAGTTACATGGTGATGACGATAAAGACGATATTTATCTGAGTTACCTTTGGAATTTTGGTCCTAGAGACTTAGTAATTTGTAATATCTAATCATCTCATTCTCTTCTGCTTTTCTAATATAACGAGATATAAAATATGTGCAGAAAAATGAAAAAAGAACAGTAAAGTGGTACAAATGATGTTCCCAATCACTGATCTTCACTACAAAAGCACTTAAAGAAACTCAACCCAACCAGCATCTTGTTAATAAGGTCTATCATAGACCACCCATCGTCATTGCAGACTTACTAGCCCACGAGGAATTACTTGCTTACGGTGGGCCTCGAATGGTGTAGATCCCAAAAGGCACCTTTGAGAGAGGAGCAGCCTTCAGCTTTGTCCTAGGCATTGGCTCTCCAACTCTTCAACTAATATGGAACTAAATGTGGCCTCATCACAGCTACAGATACTGTGGCCCGCAAAGATATGTCGGCTCTACGGTAAACCTTGCACAATTTTGACCTTTTAAGGTGGACCCCAAAGGAGATCTCCGAGAGCAGGTGGCTTTTGGCTCTCTTTATTAGGCATTCTTGCCAACTTGACTAGATGTGGCTCATCACTTGCAAAATAGAACATTATATAATTCTTAAGAAGGTTGAAGGCTTGAGGCTATATTTCTACACAAGAGATATAGTTGATATAACATGGTTAAACAGAACTATGCAAGTATAATATTTAGGATGGCCATCCATGCTTACTTAAGCTCACATCAAAAAGAACATAAAAAACTAACAATTTGCATTTACCCATTTTGATATGCACAGAATTCATATAAGCCGGCATGATAAGATTTTGGTGCTAACATGCACACCCTAAACCCAAAAAAATACCTAGTTTTAACAGTGAGCACGGTAACAACTTTTTTCTACGAAGATAGATTAGGCCTGCTACTTATTTCTAGTATGACATGATATATGCCTGAACCAGCAAAGGAAATGCATGGCAAGACATTGTACCATACCAACCAGACAACAAGCAATTCCTTCATACTTTCTTCCGTCATCGAGTCCCAATCTTAGCATACATACTGTTCTCACTTTCCAGCCACCACATACATGTCGCTAATCTCGGCTTTGGTTTTAGTAAAAATGCATTATTCCTAAACAAAAACCAACTGAAACAAACTCTATAGAAGCAAACCAATACAAGTAAAGAACTACATGCACATGATCCCCAAAAGAATATTCTCGAAAAAGCTGCATACAATTTTGATCTTGCATAGTATCATTTAAACCAACATTATCATGTTGTTCTACTTTATTCAGCCCCAAGAGCCTCCACACTTCCTGACCACATCCACGGTCTAGCAGGATAACAAACTCTATTTTTCCAAGATAGTGGTTGTTGAGTTTATAACCTTTTTCACTTCCTACATTGATCAAATGGTGCACATGCAAATGCAAATGAAGTTGTCTAGTCAGAAGTATACCGATAAAAAACACAAGATCATAGGAGAATGTATGTTAAACCATGAAAAGAAATGGACTGGATAATTAATAACAGTTTAATAAAAGCTGAATATTAATTTAAAGCTCACCTCCATAATAGTTCTTCCACACGCTACTTGTGATGTGAAACGGATACTATCTGCATATAATTATGATACAATAGCATTCGATTAGAAAGCAGAAAGAACCATAAATGTTAAGTAACAACAAATTATCAAAAAATAAATAAATTTTCAAACGAGTAAAGAGAAATATTCTATATTCTTATGATTGACCCCTTCAAAAAATCCAACCAAGTTTTTTTTTTCCCTCAAAATCACTCAAGAACAAAAGATGATATCATAAAAACTTAACCCTCTCAAAATCTCAATGCATCACGATAGTTCGTCTGAGGGGTATTTTCGTAATTTGGACAAAGGATAGAACCGAAATTTCTCAAATTTCGAAGGGAAAACTGTCTTTTGCCCAGAAAACCCTAACCCTCTCCCCTTCTGTGTTGCCGGCGGCGGCCACTGCAGGGGGCGGGGGGCGGGGGGCGGCGCCGCCCCTGCAGGTGGGCGCCACCGCGGGCGCGGCACCCGCAGGAGCCGCTGCCTCGCGGCGCATCTGCCCACGGGCGGCGCCGCACCAGCTGGCCAGCGCCGCCCGCTAGGGCTCGCTGCCGCCGCTGCTAGCGGCTCGCGTGCGGGCCCAGCGTCGGCAGGCGACGCCCTTGCGCGCGGGCGCAGTGCCCGCGCGCAGGTGGCCGCCGTGCCTGCGGGCGCCGCCGCAGGCGGCCTGCCTGCACGCAGATGGCAGCGCTGCCCCGTAAGCTTAGAAAAAGTACTAGCCCCGTATGCTTACTTCTTTCTTGATTTCTTCTTTGATTGAGCGCGGTTCTGCAGGGGCGATCTAAGGCCTCTTTCTTCTTGTAGGTGCCTTCGCAGCAGTCCGTCGTTTCTTGAGAATCGGACGTTGCTCGCTCAAAGATCCTATTCCAATCATAAGCCGCTGCAACAGTAATGAAGCCTACACCGCGGAGCGTAGCTTCCGGCCTTCCTTTAAGCCTATAAATAAGGGCAGCAGTTTACTCATCTCTTTTGAGTCTTAGTCGGTTCTGTATCGATTGTGGCAGAAGGTTCGCCGAAACATAAAATAAATATTTTAAAATCAATCTATCGTACGAATAATCTGACTTTGATATCTGAAAAATCTTTATGACGAAATTACATGCATAACGAAAGAATAAAAAATAAAATCGTTAATTCCCTATATGTTTATTCGTTGTCGTGCGAAGATTGATGCGTAAAAATTCGTAAAACTTAAAATTACATATATAATAGATAGATTGTATATCCTGATGCCTCTGTAAATATTTAGGAGAGGGTGAAGGAGGGTCAAGCGCCCTCCTCTCTAGCTGTGATTCACACAGCAAAATTGCGATGCTCCTCAAAACTCCAAACTAAATAGAATTCCCTATCAAACCCTAATGAATCCTCCCCTATTGAGTATTGGATCTGCATCCAATTACCCAAACCTTTTTAGATTAGTAGATCTATATATTAAATATTTTATCATGGGCTTTTATTAGATCTCATCCATAGGATCCAATAATTCATGAGCTTATTGGATATCCAATAAGATAGATGCTCCCTCTAGGTCCAATATCGAGCTGGTCGTGAGTCATACCTGTCAGAACTCCTTCTAGCTTAGTAAATTATTATCTCCATAATAATTCATTCGACTCATCGACTATGGATATACTAGACCACTATGCCGCAGTCCCCAGACAATACAGAAGAATCCAATTCATTGGACCTGATCACGTGATCTACACGTATAAATAATGCAATTTTGAGTACAGTCAACTAACTAGATGTGTGTAAAAATGATCAAACATCCATCATCTTATTGACACCGACGGTCACCAGACTCTGAATCGACGCTTCCGATTCACATGGAGCATTGGAAAATGATCCCCACTCGACGTCTTATTAATTCCACGATGGCTGGTGACGTCTGATTAATTCCACGGTGGCTGGTGACGTCTTATTAATTCCACGGTGGCTGGTGCAGAAGGTCCGAAGACCTGGTGGTACGGTTACCCTCCTCCAATTGCAGATTAAGAGGACGAAAAATATACTAAAACCGTGAAAAGTGGTTCGATCCCCATTTATCTTACTATCATATTCTGTTAACAGATACCAACTGCCAGCAGACTCCTTGTCGTAAGCTTACTCTCTCCGACTCGTCCAAAAACTCTTTAGCCTATCCATTGGTATTCATTTTCAACCACTCGCTCGTAGGTCATAGATGATGTCAACCAATTACATTGAATGCTTATTAGATGATGCTTCATGTCTAAGCTGGCTACACCACTTAAGAGTTATTTTCTTATTAGACTTTCATCATCATAAGATGTTTTATTATGATCGATTCGATTATCGATCTCATTATTGTGTCGTAGGATGCTTGATGGTTGATTGTTGTCATCACATGTTAGTTCATGACTGATTTGATTGCATCATTAATGTATGATGCATCAATTGTGCTATCATGGTAGAATGCTTCGTGGTCGATTCAATCACATTATTGTCAGAAGATACATCTTTGGATATTTCGATCGTGTTGATACAGGGATCGCCTCTTCATGTGGTTTTGGCGTGGCTCTTTATTGCTTGTGTTATGCGTGTTATTCAATTTTCTCGCTTTGAATTTCGATTGCATAACGAATACTGTTTCGTGTGCAAAGTTTGTTAGTGCCCAGCCAAGATTTGATCGGTTGTGTTATGCATGTAATTTTAACACTGAAAAATTAGCATCCATTCTAGTTAAACAATGCATTTATGTTGAAGCGACTCTCTATTAAAGCAAAAGATTTGGGTCTTAATCCATCAAATAAAATCGATCTTGAAGGTTGCAAACTGAAACCATTTCTACAAGCTCAATGCAATGTATCTTTCGCTCATAAAACATCGACTGCTGACTACCGCCAAAAAAAGACTTAAAAGAGCAACGGATAAAGAGTAAAGAAAAATACCGTTTCCAAATGAACAGAACCAGCGCAATAATCAACATCAAGAAACCAAAATACCAACAATTACAAGAATTCCGATATAAAAAAAATATTAAATAAAAAAACAAACATGAAATACAAAAATTGGATCCAGCATTTACCCTTGAAACACATCGGCCAAGGATCCCCTGTTTATGAGCTCTAGACAATTGAATCGGGCTTCGACGGTCGCAACCATAGCTATGGAATCCGACATATAAAGGGCCGAACGACTCCCACAAATAAACCTTGCTTCTCGTGCTGTAAGCCCGATCTTTGGGGCAGCCCTAACCCAAGCATTGCTCCTCGCTTGATTCAAAGCGAAGGGCGGGTTCCGAGTCTCGAAAGGGATCTCTCTCTGTAAGGAAAAGATTGGGAGGTACTTGGAAGGTGAAACAAATCGGTCCAAGAAAAGAACTTGGAATGGGAAAGAGACGTCGTTCGAAGAAAAGACACCCCCTTTTGTTTGTGCTCGTTGACCCATAATTACCGCTGATTAACGAGCAAGGCTATATAAGTAATATCGTTAGTCATCGGTTCTTTTGTAATATTTAATTTAAGACATATTACGTATAATTGATCGCATATAACTTGTCCCCTTCAAAATGTGAGCATCTTCCGCCCAACAAGAACGTGCTATGTCAGCTGATAAGCTAAAAAGATTTCATGGCACATGAAAACCTCTTGTATCAAAGAATATAAAGAATACAGCAGACATTCTTTCACCAAGTTTATGAACACATGCCCTTTAATCTTTGGATAGTAATGGCCAGTGATATAACAAAGCTTAAGTAATATGGGGTAACTTCATAAAAAATATGACTCATGCAGCTATGAATGTGGATATTCATTCTGATTAGTAATTCTTATGGTACAACAGATACGTTTCAAAGAAAACACAAGTCGCTAGCTCTGGAAATTTTAGCTCGATTCACAAACCTTATTTATTGGGTCTGAGATACGTCCTTGGGCCCTTCCGCACACCTACCATGATGACTTGCTGCTGCTGTTTTGCCTTTTTCTCCCGTTCCCTCTCTTTGTTCAACTTATCTGCTTCGGCTTGCTCTTTTCTCAGATTCTCCATCTCCTCCTCCATTGCAGTCTTCTCTTCCTTCTGCTTCTTCTTGTGTTCAAGCATAGATGTATCGGAATCTTTAACAGAGAAAAACATTGGTCCCAGCTCAGCCAGCCAATGTGGCTCGACTGCAGTCACACATTGCATGTACTCCTTTGTGGTCAGTACAAGTTCATGGTAAACCACGTAATCTGGAGTGTATCCAAGCCCATACAGTGCACTGCTGGGATGCAGGTGGCAGGGCATTCCATTCCGGCAATTCACATATTCACCCACACCTTTCAATCTGGCAGCATTGTGGAAATAAGCAGAACAGATTGCTTTCCTGACCACATCCCACTCCATCCCACATGAAGTCAGGGGAATCTTCAAGGACTTGAGTATGTCTAACAGCTGGGATCTGACTTCCCTTGCCTTCCTAAGGCCCTTCACATGCAAGAAGTGGTCATTGCACCAGTCCCCACGGTATTGGTTTGCTTTCCATTGTTGGTATACATTGAGAAGTGTCAAGTGATCAGATTCTGGAACAAAGAATTTTTCCCTTGCCGCATCGCTCTCCTCTGCCCGATCCTTTGGTCGGAAGAAAACTGAAGGCACTGAAAGCATAGACACGATTGTTAAAACCTCATTTATGCACTCTAGCTGCTCCCCCATCAACAACATTTTCGCAAGCGGTGGATCCAAGGGAAATTCCACCATCTTCCACCCAATCTCAGTGAGGCTTCCAACATTGTTCAAGGCGCCCAACACCCACAGCTGGTACATTGAATTGAGAATATTTTCCTGCGGGGGCGGATCCATGAAGTCAAAATCCAAAAGATTTTCAATCTTTAAGGATTTAAGCAGCAAAACCACATTGCCCAGATTTGTTCTCTGGATCTCTGGAACAGGGTTAGGAAGCAGCTCATTTTGATACGCAGACTCTGTAAATAACCGATAGCAAGTGCCAGGACCAGTTCTGCCAGCACGCCCAGCCCGTTGGTCAGCTGCTGCTCGGCTAACTGGAAACACTTGTAGAGCATCCATGCCCATTCTAGGATTGTAAACCTTCATTTTACCATATCCTGTGTCTATCACATAAAAGATACCATCTACTGTAAGGGATGTCTCTGCAATGTTGGTTGCAACAATGCATTTCCGAGCACCATCTTCAGCTTTCTGGAAGATCTTTGCTTGCAAATCAGCTGGCAGCTGAGAATAGATAGGCAATATCAAGAGCTTTGGGACTGCTTTGCTTGTGGATGCGATGAGCTGTTCCATACGCTCAGCAAGAGCATAGCAGGCAGCTTCAATCTCATCCTGCCCTGTCATAAAGATGAGAATGTCACCAGGAGCGCTTGTAATGTGAATAGTCATCGCCTGCTTAACAGCAGCTTCAACATAGTCTTCACACGGTGTTTTGCTGTACAGGATATTTACATGGAATGTCCTTCCAGGGATTTGAAAAGTCGGAACACTGGAACATAGAGAGAAAAAGGTTAGGTTGGCCAGGAGTGCAGAGAGTAAATAAATGGGTCATCAGTAAAGGTATTAGCTTACAAAGCTGACTCATCTTACCCTCCAAAGAAGTCGGAAAATTTTTTAGCATTCAGCGTCGCAGACGTTACAATAAGCTTGAAGTCGCGTCGCCTAGCAACTACCTTCTTCAGTATACCAAATAAAACATCGGTACTCAGTGATCTCTCGTGTGCTTCATCCATGATAATTACTCTGGGAAAAAGAAGAATTTCTCAGGATACACAAAGTTCAAAAACAGTTCATGTTATGAAAGCAAAGTTCTATGTGATTTCCTAACAATTTTGTGCCTCAAAAAACAAAGCATAAAAATTAAGTTTGAGAAAACAAGCAAAAGACATTCAAAGAATCTTTCCCTCTTAACACTTCGAAGATCATAACTACCTAAAGTCTGTTACGTATATAGTAACTAGAAGCAATATTTGTTTTATTGCCAATATCAACATTAGCAAACAGTGAAGTTTTTCAAGCTAAGACAACATAACATCACTTAGTTTAAATCAATGCATAACTCAAAGCCCTTGTACATAACGAGACTCTATCCTCTTCGATTCATCGGACAGGAAGAGCAGAAAAACAATGAGATCATGAATAGAAATAGCTTTATGGGTCAATTTACACTATCTACCATGCAGCAAAGGAGAAAACAAAACTATCTGATAGCATAAGCTTTAGACATAGAAAAGAACACCAAGAACTAATCCATCCAAGCTTGCAGTTAGTATGTCCAGGAAAAAGAAAAAATCCACCACGAAGTAAATCTCTGGATGATCCAATGGAGAACAAGGACAAGCAGTCCTGGTTGACCAGTAGGTGACCACCGCAAAAACAAAAAAGGTAGCTGAACAAGAAACCTCGATGATATCTGTTTGATGAAGGTAGCTGAACAAGAGATCAAATGACTTGAATTTCCACAGTTAGAAAGAATGACTTTTTGGAACAACTGTGAGCATAAGATTACAGCGGTACAGCATATAAAGGGGAGTGACATGGTGAAGGATGCAACAGTAAGAATTTACAACTACAATTATCATTTGTTGATTGTATGTTCCGACAGGTTATTTGCGTATCTTCCAAAAGTAGATACCCAATGATCTAATTTAATAGTCAACATTTAATCAAAAACCCATCTCTAAATCTGCTGCGAGAAAGCATAAATCTAAGATCTTTAATCCCCTCAAGCTAAATATTAGGAAAGATATTATATGAAAAAGAATGGCACCTCATCTTCCAAAACCCCGCCCATCTCTACATCTTCTGTCCGAAAGCATAGTTCTAATATCCTTTTTCCCCTCAAGCTAAATATTAGGAAAGATCATATAAAAAAGGAGTAAGAAACTCTAAAATGTTCCTCCAATATGCTTTGGAAAAGCATAGTTCTATTTCCAACTTCTCCTAAAAGTAAATAACAAGAAAAAGTCCTTTACTAAACAGTGATGGAAGAGTGTTGTGAAAGATGATTCTCAGCAATGAGTCTTAGTTTACCAGGTAATAGGTTAGTTTTATGTTCTCCTTGACTTTTTAATACTGTCACATATAGACAACCTCTTTTCATCTTCTACCAGTGCACTTGACAATTTACTTATTGATCTGATGGACGTGAACAAAGGAAGTAAATTTTAAGAATATCCAAACATCATGGCAGAAACAAATAATCCTGCAAGCTAAAGATAATTTTCTATGGAATTTCATATCATAGAATAAGAACAACCGATTCTAAAAAGTGTGGAAAATAAGTCTTCTTAAAACAAAAATAGAAACAAAAAAAAGGACAATAAGCATACCGGTATTTGTCAAGATCAGAGTCCTTCAATGTTTCACGCAGAAGTACCCCATCCGTCATGTACTACACAAATAAAATATAACATTCTGGTGAGTATACTTCAATCTAAGATAAATGATACAATTAAGTTTATCACCAGAAATTACTAGAAGATCCTAAATAGTAGGCCAATTAGTCCAATGCATAAGTGAATTAATCAAGAGAAGAATATAGCTAGAACTTAAGTAGGAGAAATCCTAATAAGATTCCATAGCAGTTGCTAAACCAATTCATAATAGTTAACATTTTGAAATAAACCTACTGTATATACAGTGGAATGCAATCAACGAGTGAATTTTGTCATGGAACTAAAGATATCAAAGACAATAATAAAATGAACTAAATACTTCCAATACTGTAATAAAATGAACTAAATATGTCAAATACCATAATAAAATGGACTAAAGATGCCCATGGAACAAAAATTAACATCGGAAGTTCTAGACTTTGAAGTAAGCATAAAAAAAATAGTAAGAAAATGAAGTAAAGAAATTCCAAATAAGGTAAAAAAAAACCTTTATTATAGTATTTGGACCAGTGACATCTTCAAATCTTATGGCGTAACCAACTTTATCACCCAACTCTGTTTCCATCTCCTCACTGACTCGTTTTGCAACACTCATGGCTGCCACACGTCTTGGTTGTGTACAACCAATAATACTACTATTTGTATATCCATCTTCATGAAGATACTGTCAGGTAGCTTTATCATCAGCTTAACAATAAACGGCTTATATGTTGAATAAAATCAAAGAGAGTATTGGAAGTGGGTGTTACCTGTGTCAATTGAGTTGTCTTCCCAGAACCAGTCTCCCCAACTATAACTATTACCTGATTTTCACGAACAACCTAATGTAGAGCAAGCAGAAGAATTAAGCACAGTGATAAGCAATTGCATAGGAAATCATGAACATATCAAAAACAACAATGATATCACCAACACGAGGAAAATTTTTAGTGGTGTTACAACAAACATGTAATGTCTCAAATTTAATAATAAGTAGCACAGTTACTAAGGATATCAAATGTACTGGGCCATGCTACAAGTGCAGGGTATCTTAGCCTCATTCATGATATGTGTAATATGGGAGTAGTTGAACCGTTATTTGGGAATCACTCATTTAAATAACTGGTGGTCCTAGAAATCAACTATGCATCTAACAACAATGCTAGCAAATATTTTAAAAACTGGTCTGATATCGATTTTGGTAATCTAGGGGACCGGTACAGTACCATTTTGTCAATGGACTTATACCTTTGGTATCCTTGAATAAAATAAAAAATTAATTTCATGTGTATCATTATAAAGCTAAACATTTTAATGAGAAACAAAGAACGAGAGGAAGAATGGGAGAGAAACTGATAGAAAGGTGTGAGGGAAAATAAGAAAGAGAGAGAAAAGGGAGAGAAGCTAGAACAGAGAAGGGAAAGACAATTTGTGACAGAAACAAAGGGTTGTTGAGCACCATTGCAGTCGAATGTTGTCAGTAGCTGACAGAGAAAGGATTACAAAAGAGGCAGGGAAAAGGGCAAGAATGTGAAATCGGTATTCGGAAAAGCATTTGCATGGCTGCTTTGAATACTGATAGCAAAGAGCAGCAATCTAGGTTCGGATGGATGACTATGGTTGTGAGAGGTGGCGAGGGGGATGAGAGTTGTTAACTTTTGGTGTTAACTTGTTTTCCTAGGAAAGCCTTGATCATTAATTTCATTCAACATATAACAGAAAACACAAAATATGATATGACATTTAAAGAGAACCAAACAAAGCATGCATTATAGAGTGCAAAATGAATATGTTGACCAATATGTTTATAGATATTAACCTTCAGCAGTTCCTCACGAACAGAATATATTGGAAGATACTGCCTTTGTTGTGAAATGGACTTCGACTTGGCGAACTCACTTACTGCTTCACCTTTCTCTTTCATATGCCTTGCAAACTTGGCTTCCTCTTTAAAATCCACTTCGCCTTCTTCTCCTACCACTGCGGTATCTGCATCAATCTGATATTTGAAGCAGAGAAAGTTGAGTTATTCAAAGGAGATGGACAAGAAAATTAATCAGCTAAGATCACAAATACTAACCTGCTCAGCTGTCTTCTGGACCCCTAGAATGTCACCAAGTTTTGATCCTGCCAGCTCCCAAAACCGTTGGCGTGACTTATTCATACTCTGCTTTTCATGGATTTCCCTAACCAGAGCAGAACCTTTACGAGCAATTATAGCCATATCTGATGTGGGATCTTTAATAGGCATTACAGGTTCAGCCTGTTTTGTGAATACCACCCTACCATCCAGGAAAGGGGGCTTTGTATCTGCAAAAAGTTGGAACAGGTGCTCAGTAACTTCAGCCACTTGGTAATACAATTCATAAGGACCAAACAAGCACCATCTTTGTTGCAACTTCATATTGTCATGCCTATCAACTAGAACAGTAAGATAAGGGTAACATAAAATGGGTGAAAATGGCAAACTGTCTAACCATGTTTTGCCAGAACATGTCAGTTAACACACATATCAGCATGTGCACAGAGGAAGTTGTGAGCAAAAAGCACAAGCAGCCTTTTGCAAAAATAGAACTTCAGTCTAGAGGATTCATCACTAAGAGTTTTTTTTTTCTTTTCTTTTTTTACTTCATCAAAGATAAGTTAGGATTCCTCCAAACAAACATGGTATTTATATAAAATTTGACTCACTCTAAACAGTGGAAACAAACAACATCTCTCTGAAAGACCAGCATTTTTTCATGACGCATGGATATTTATCATAGATGATGGAATATCAGATAAGTCTAACGCAGGACAATTTCTATTATTCAAGTCTTTTATCATTTTTATCAATGATGGCCCTTCAGGATCTCTCAAGAAACTGCTTACATTTACAAGACTTCCCAGTAGACTTCTTAAACAAAAGGGTAGCTTGCTTCTGGCATAGGTATTGTATACTATAAAGAATGCAAATGACATTCAAAATATCTTAGAAACAAGTGACATTTCTCTTCTATAGGCTCTCAAACAGTTAGTTACGTTTATTACAGAAACAAATTGCACATTTCACAACATAAATCCTTTTGGAAACATAGTAAGGAATTGAAATTCTTAAAAAACAAATAGTGAATGTTAATCATTAGCACGTTAATTCTCACAATTATAACCCAACTCTTTCCGAGTATTAATGAGCACAAGAAGCATCAACCTTAGGTTTCTATAACAAAATGTATAGTGCATTGCACATCCACATAATTTACAATAGAACTGAAGATGTTGACAAAATGCGAAATTGTAATAAAAAATGAGGAAGAACAATTTGAGCCCAAAGCCAAAATTGCATTTAGTTAGGTCTCCATTGTGTCAAAATATGTCAGAGTTAATCTTTCTATTTTTTGTAAATTTATTTATCGTACAGATATTTTCTGGTCAAATTTGAGAAATGATTTTTTTCTATTTTCTAGGTATTACAAAATTATTTTCATTAAAATGTATCGAAATGATTTTTTACCATATTTGGATATATTTAGATTCTAATGTTATCCTTACTTTTTATAAGATATGCGATACCAAATCTTGGTAAATAATCCTCCTTTTTTAATAGATTTGGGTATCTTTAAATTAGATTAGGATTCTAATATTATCTTAATTTTTGGTAAGATATGTGATAACAAATCTTGGTACATAATCCTCAGGTTTGTTATGCCAAAATAATCACCAAAGTTGAACAGGAAAAATGTGCAATAATAGAAAAATATCGGACTTGATATATAAGAAATTTTTCTTTAATTTATGCAAAATCCTTTTGTTAGCACAAATATGAGTCTGATTATAATGTGATTACCGTAGACACCTCACTAGAACTTGTGGCCCAAAATCTATAGCATGAACAACAAACATCATCCTAAGAGTTCATTATCAACTTCATATTCCTCCTTCATGACAGAATAGGACAACGAGGTACTCACTGGAACATAGCATCAATGGTAATGAAAAAGACATTACAGAGTAATACTGTAGAACAATTAGATCTAACTTCAGCATACCATGAACTAAAAGGATGACTTTGCGCTCATCCTCATCCTCAAAGTCAATCTGCACCTCTGTTCCTCTAACAGCCCCCGATCTCAATAGCTGTCGGTCTTCCCACTGAGCATTATCAGCAGTCAATTGTGATAACTTCTTACTTTGGGCAAGGGTCATCAATGTTCCATCCTTACGAGTCTGCAGCATTACACATATATAAGAAAAAAAGTGGTATATGTAAATGAATTTATTTTTTCTACTATGACTTGCAATAATATTAGTACAATCTCCAAGTTGTACCAAGGATAAAGATCCAGCAGGTGATAATGACTTTGGGTTAACAAAGTCTAGATAAGTCAGGAATCTAATAAGCCAAGCTTTCCAACCGCTAAAGACAAATTTAATTAACTCGCCTTACCTCTTGAATGCATCCAATATATTTCAGATGATGTTCCATCACATGATAACTTAACAGGCTACATATCAAACTTTCCAGAGGTGCCATTCACTATTTTATTTATTCTGTCTAGACATTCATTTCAAAAGCCTTAAGCTGCTCCTACCATTTCAAATATTCTTCTCGGCTACTCAACATTGTGGCAGACAAAACATAGCTGCTCTTATAAAAAATTTTCTTTTAATCTGAATGGTAATTACTGGTTCACAAAAACATGTTCATATCAAGCCTAATACTAATGTCCTGCATCATGAGAGAGTACATGTCTTGTACAAGATGGGTCATATGACCACCGCAATATCAAAATCAGAAACATGAAACTGCATGGAGAGCATTCTAGAACCTTCCACTTCATATCAGTAATATCAAAATCCAAAAAAGCTTTAGTCAAATTATTCTGAGTGAAGCAAGCACAGATGTAATAGGTGTATAAAACAGAGCGAATGTGAACAAGGTAAAAGGCCAGATCAGAAACAAGATGAATCTTATAAGCAGGGAAAAAGGATGACCATGTCAAACTCTAGGGAAAAGTTATATATTAATTTCATAACTCGATACAGCATACATTTCTCCTAAGTAGTATAATAAAAATTAAATCTTGATATAGATCAGAAAGACAATAAAGATTACAATTGACTGGTTGTATTTCTTATTTTCTTCTTTCTCCTAAGCCATAATCTTTAATACTGTCATATCAAAGGCTGATATGATGTATTATTGCTACATCCATCAAGTATAAGTTTGATGCTTATTTTGGATAACAATTAATTAGTTACACATACCAAAAGCTGCACTTCAAATATTTAACCAGAAACCAAGGTTAGAATCCTAAAATAACTAAAATAGTCTCAATCCCCTTTCACAACAAATACTAATAAATTAAAAATGAAAATTCTGAAAAACAGAAAAAAAATAACTTGACACAATTAATTAGGACCCAACCTCAACCATAGACTAAATCTAAATTTACCTGGACTTGAGATAGACTTGAACTCAAAGGCACTTTCAACAAAAAAGCCAACCAAAAGGCTAATATACCAGGTCGTGAAGGAGAGCCAAGTAAAACACTTGCTTTTTAACTTGTAACAAATGCAACTCCAATGTGACCAACAAACTTCATCATGAAAATACAACAGATAATGACCTTCATCAAGGAAAATAAAAATCATTTAAACTCCCAAGAAAAAAGAAAAAAAGTAAACCCATTGAACCTTTCGACAAAAAGCAGATCAAAAGACAACTAAACCAGGTCCCAAAGGAGAGCCAAGTAAAAAATATTTGCTTGTTAAACTCATGACAAATTGCAAATCCAATGTGACCAACAAACTCCATAGTGAAAATGCAAAAGGTAATCTTTCTCAGAGAAAAAACCATTTAAACCATCCAAGCAAAAATAAAAGAAAAACCTGGTTACATTTTGTGAAGTTTATAATTACATTAGTGGTATTAACTGAAGATCCAAAATGCAAGTATCACCATGCTACCCAGGAGTATGTGCTACTAGCCTCACTTTTACCAAAACTAATTGGCTGAACTCACATTGAAGTACTTCCAACAAAAATCATTTGTGCTTCTAATTGCAAGCTAACATGAAGAGATATAAATTTATAGAGCAAAAATAATATGGAAGCTTATATTGCTAAAACTACATTATTTCGGTATCAGGAAAGGAAGAGGCAATGATATATTATACCAGTTTCTTTGCCAGTGATGCTTCTTTCTTTTTATAAGAAGCATCATCCCCACCAAACAATGACGAGCTATCACCATCAAACATTGTGTTATGTTCATCTCTGTCGTACCTACAAAAAAAACATCAAGAGACTTAGAGCGCAATTGATACTTTCATGACATACCATTCATTAAGCCCCAAAGGATTATGTACAGGAAGCAATACGTCAAATTTATAGAAAATAAAAGGTGCTCAATCCTTGTTTTCAGTAAAAATCTTAGAAAAGATAAGTTGATTAAATTGAATGTCAGAGTAACATTTTCAAGACAAGTTTATAACACTTTGATTTCAGTCAAAAGAAAGGTTCATAAACAAGCACCTACCATGCTCGGTCAGCATTGTAATCCATCTCTTGGCGCATTTCCTCTGTGATCTCATAAGGCTTAAATGTGGTTAAGGTGCTTTCAGCTGCTTCATTTTCCTGGTATGGCAGATAAACCAATAAACAAACAAGCGCAGATAAGCCTTTGAATTCATTAAAAAATAACTAAGAAACAAAGAATACTAAAAACAAAGCACATAGGAGAATGAAGCAGAAGCTAGAAGGTCATAATAATGAAGACAAATGGTATGGTTTTCTCACCATGTATAAATGAGGCTACATTATCTTAATAAATAATGATATGGCAACCAAAAATGGACAATATTCCCTTGGGAGTAATTAGGCATGAATTAGTAACAGAGCCAGTGAAATGCATAGCAAACAACATTACCAGATTTCAACATGGTATCACTGAACCTATTAGACGATGCAACAATCAAGTATTTAACGCTAAAATGTGCAATGCCAAGCTGGTTGACATGTCACTTTCACAAAGAATTATATCAAAATATGGTAACAATGTTCGTTTCAAGGCACAGCTTAAACTTCGTTGCTAATTGTCTGAAGCTTGTTGCCTTGTACAGGAGTCATGAAAAGAAAAATAACCATGGGGGTGTTATTTGTTCAAAATTCTTTTCTCGAAAGGTTTTTTATGGTAAGCCATTTTTTCTTATTGGAAAACCTTTCTTGTGCCTAAACGGAACCAAAGGATGTGACTTGTAACAGCACAATGCAAGTTAAAACATCATGCCAACAAGTTGACAGTATGCAACTAATAAAACCACAAAATCCATAATACATATCCACAACATATCCACCCACAAGCTATATTTATCCGAACACCTAACCAGGATACGAAGAATCTATTCCACCAACCTCATAGTACAGATTCATCTCCGAGGTATCATTGTTGCATAAAAACCATTCAAGTCATGCCATAACTAGCCTCTGAATAAGAAAAACTTTTGAAAGGGAAACTTATATCTCACTGGATTATCCTAGTTGTAATTACTGACCAATAAAGCATGCAGCAATAGATCTAGCATATTTTAAAACCGCATGGTTGGTCAGTGCTCTATAGTGTTTTTCTTCAGGTGGCTCAAAGGTGTTTTGTATTAATTACAACAATGTTCCTTGATGAAATAAATCTGATACACAATCTCAATTCTCAATTGCTTTTCATGAAATTAGCAGCCTGGTGAAACCCACCTGGTGAAACTATGACGCATGGCATTTGCTTATACTAGAACAGGCGAAGTGGAGATCTGCAACACAAATAAATTGGAACTCAATCAAGAACCAACCATTTGTTCCAGCAGAGAGGGAGTCGCAATGTTCCAACGGAGCAGTCATGATGCCCCTTTTACTTTCTGATATCTACTTTAGATGGTTCTTTTTGTTGCATAACACCACCATTCTGTTCTTTCCAAATTGACAATTTGGCAAACAGCTAGAAAGTGATGCAAGAGAACCCACTGGATGATTTTAAGAAAACTAAAGACCTATAACAGATTCCTATATATTAAAGACCTATTTCAGAAGAAAGTCCTCATAACGTATTTGCGCTACTCATTTGCATGAAGGTTTTGATGTTGTAATAATCATATTCATTCCCCTAAATTGCATGTGCTCTTCTAATGCATGCCACTCTTTCTACCAGATAATTCTGAAGCTTTTTATTAAAACATAGGTCATAAATCAGAATCAGTATATGGATCAGTCAATTGCAAAAACATAGCATTGGTTGGACCAGTCATATAAGAGAAATCAGAATTGAGAAACAAAAAAATCTCTAAATTTCAAATTTTATAAAATAAGGAAAATGAGAGGAATTAGAAAAAATAGACCAAAGACAACATAAAAATAATGTTGCATATCATATATTAATTTGTAATGAAGTTACTTTAAATTACTATATTTCATATGAAAATACAGCATGACAAATAACAAATTAGGTGATGCATCTTATTTATAGTTAATATATGAATATAATATCCCATGAAACACAATGTGCCGTGTGTTATATTATTCATTACCTTTAAATTACTGATAAATCCTGAAGGGGTTTTGTTTTCCTAAAAACTGAAAATGTTTTGCAAATATAAATTTTATTAAACAAGTTAATAAAGAAAATAAAATAAATAGAAAAATATGAAAATGTTGAAACAATATTGCAAAAACTAAAAATAAAAAATTAATATTTAAAAGTATTATATCATTTTAAAATATTTAAAATATATGTTAAAAATTATTCCAGCAATACTATGTAAAAATTAAAAAAAAAATTAAAATCAAAATAAGATTGAAATCTTTGTAGCAATTAATTACTACTAAATTCTTTAAATGTGAATTGGCACTTTGTAACCCTTGACTTCAGAAAATGCAATATAGCATACAACAATTACTATTATACTCACTGTTGTTAACAGGTCCAGTTAAATTATGTCATCATCATAACGATAGTAGTAGGCACCATGTAGACACTGGAGTTTAATTCATTCTCTGTGGAATGTAAACAGCTTGTTGAATCTGGTCTAAATCCAAAAATCCAATCAATAATCCAAGATACAAAAATTTAAGTGAGATTCCTAAATCTGTCAGTCTTTCCAGTTTTGGGGCCCAAAAGGGAGGGGCACTCTTTCTCCACCCTCTATTGCACTAAGTCTGCCTCCCTCTTTCTTGTCTTGTATTCCTCTGCAAAATTTCTTCTTCTAGGTGCCCTCTCTTCCCTCACAATCTCCCCTCCCTTTTCCCTCTCTTCTTCCTCGTCTCAGTTATATTCTCTCATTCTCTCATTCAGATGGCAAGATTCCAAGACTTAATGGGGTGGGATGTGTTAGGATTAACCAATAATGGAAATTTTGTCCAATCCCAGTCAATTTATGTAAATACCCAATTTCTCAGAATAAATCAGATCGCCCTCAGCCAATATTGATCCGATTATCCAACTATCCGACAACACAAAACCTAGTCCTGCTCGTAATTTGTAAGACATTAAGTAATCTGCACAATTACATACAATAAAGATTGACACAAAACCTAGTTAATTGCATCATGAATAAGAGTCTCCACTGTTTATAGTGCATGAACCAAGTTACAAGAACAAAAGACATTCATCTGGACATCACAGTCAATATAAGACTGCCCTCAGGTCTACAACGTCATTCGATCATCAAATAACAAAACTTACCACATACAAATTGGAATTCAGAGAAAAATATGCATACAGAGCAAACTAATGCAAGGAAGAAATAGCTGGCATCTCGTGCATCAAAACTCAGTTAAGTCTCTTCCATTTATATTAATCATAGTCTAGAGCTTAATGGCTATGGTTAAACAAGCAACTAGAAACAAGAAGCATTTATCATGATTGGCCGGATTAATATTAAAAACTTGATTGAGGCGCTACTTCTAGCTTTAAATGTTTTGGGCATTTATCATGAAATTCAAGGCAGCTAACCATCTGTTTCTTTGTGCTGTATTGCATCATACAAGCGTTCTCTTCCATTGACAGAATTCAAATCCAATATGTGCACCTCTACCTTAATTTCCCAAAGTTCGTTTTTGATGCTAATATATTCTAGGGAAAAAAACCCATCATATAGGCACATGCAAAGCTGAGAACACAATGTCAGGAACCATATAGCACGGTACTTATTAGAATTAAATAGAAAATAGAAAACCTAGACAGGTACCTCTGAATCAGCTGCAACAGTAAAACGTAGCCGATGTTTTCCACTCTGAGACGAATCAGATCTTTTTGAGGAGCCTGTGGCACGTATTGGTGTCGGAGAGGGAGCTACACTATCCCATGGAGAAACTGTAGTCCCAATGGTCATTTTTATCATCAAAGCTTCTAGTGATAGTACAAATAAAGGTAAAAGAAAGAGATTTTCAAGTAAATGATATAATAACTAAAAACTGACTTATTTGTCATACTTGCCTGCAGAACGAGGTGTATTACCACCCAGCCACGGGGACACAAGCCGTGCATCAGGTGAGGCACCTGCCAACATTGGAGAGGGTGAAGGTCGATTTCTGTGAGGCACAGAATAGTTGTCCCTAGAACCTCGACGTGGAGTATCTTCCCATTCCCACCTCCCGTCATCCCAGCCTGACCTCGCTGGGAATTATAGGTCTCATTAGCTCAAATAAAAAAACCATGTAGACAACTGAATAAACCACATTCAATCAAAAGATAAAACTTACAAGGAGTGTTTGAAGTCTGTTCGTGCCGACTCCTCTTCCTGCTATAATCTGTAGTATATCTGGATCTCCCGTGTTCATCTCTTCTGCCATATTCAACACTGCGATACCTTTGTTTCTCACTCCTCTCGTAATTATCTGAACTGCGAGAATGAATGCTCCTAGAGCTTCTAGACGAAGAAACCTTTCGAACATATTAAGATAGTGCATGTTAATATATACTAAAAATAGAACAGATCATCACAATATACCAAAGCTTATTTCATTTTTAACATCAAATAATCATTAATCAACAATTTGATTAGAAAATGTTAGTTACATGGTGATGACGATAAAGACGATAATTATCTGAGTTACCTTTGGAATTTTGGTCCTAGAGACATAGTAATTTGTAATATCTAATCATCTCATTCTCTTCTGCTTTTCTAATATGACGAGATATAAAATATGTACAGAAAAAAGAAAAAAAAACAGTAAAGTGGTACAAATGATGCTCCCAATCACTGATCTTCACTACAAACGCACTTAAAGAAACTCAACCCAACCAGCATCTTGTTAATAAGGTCTATCATAGACCGCCCATCATCATTGCAGACTTACTAGCCCACGAGGAATTACTTGCTTACGGTGGGCCTCGAATGGTGTAGATCCCAAAAGGCACCTTTGAGAGATAAGTAGCCTTCAGCTTTGTCCTAGGCTTTGGCTCTCCAACTCTTCAACTAATATGGAACAAAATGTGGCCTCATCAGAGCTCTTAGTTGGGGAGTTAGGGTCTTTATCAGCCCTATTGTAAAAGCTAAGTCCATCATCAGCCATCACAGCTACAGATACTCTGGCCCGCAAAGATATGTCGTCTCTAGGGTAAACCTTGCACAATTTTGACCTTTTAAGGTGGACCCCAAAGGAGCTCTCCAAGAGGAGGTGGCTTTTGGCTCTCTTTATTAGGCATTCTTGCCAACTCGACTAGATGTGACTCATCACTTGCAAAATAGAACATTATATAATTCTTAAGAAGGTTGAAGGCTTAGAGGCTATATTTCTACACGAGATATAGTTGATATAACATGGTTAAACAGAACTATGCATGTATAATATTTAGGATGGCCATCCATGCTTACTTAAGCGCGCATCAAAACGAACATAAAAAACTAACAATTTATATTTACCCATTTTGATATGCACAGAATTCATATAAGCCGGCATGATAAGATTTTGGTGCTAACATGCACACCCTAAACCCAAAAAAATACCTAGTTTTAACAGCGAGCACGGTAACAACTTTTTTCTACGAAGATAGATTAGGCCTGCTACTTATTTCTAGGATGACATGATATATGCCTGAACCAGCAAAGGAAATGCATGGAAAGACATTGTACCATACCAACCAGACAACAAGCAATTCCTTCATACTTTCTTCCATCATCGAGTCCCAATCTTAGCATACATACTGTTCTCACTTTCCAGCCACCACATGTCACTCATCTCGGCTTTGGTTTTAGTAAAAATGCATTATTCCTAAACAAAAACCAACTGAAAAAAACTCTATAGAAGCAAACCAATACAAGTAAAGAACTGCATGCACATGATCCCCAAAAGAATATTCTCGAAAAAGCTGCATACAATTTTGATCTTGCATAGTATCATTTAAACCAACATTATCATGTTGTTCTACTTTATTCAGCCCCAAGAGCCTCCACACTTCCTGACCACATCCACAGTCTAGCAGGATAACAAACTCTATTTTCCCACATAGTTTTAAACGACTTAATTGTAGGTGGGCTAAAGCTAATTTCTTGATATGCTTTCTATATCAGAAAAGTTACCTAAGTCCATCCCCAGTTCTTAAGGTATAATGGGCCAAAATCCTTGGATGTAAATGTCCATGATGCACAAACTAAACATGTGGCTATGTAATAACCAAGATGGGATGATTTTCTTTATTTCATGCTACTTGAGAGATTTAGAAGTGTGACACTCAATTAAATTTAATTAGAAAAACAAAGGTTGAGAAATAATCACTTCATTTTAATTAAAAAAAAGAGACAGGGCTGCTGTTTCATCTCTAATGTCAGGGGTCAATTCTCAAACTCCTCCATCCAAATAACAAATTCATCCAACACTTTTAAAATCATTGCTCCAACTTCTTTCATGTGGCAACAAATCCTCCTTCCACCTCACTCAAATTATGTAAAGTGTCTTAACTTCTACCAATTAAACTTACTATTTTTGGCGTCTACTAGGAGCCAGGCCCAGTAAATACCAAGTAAAGAATCTTATAAATGTCTGGGGCATATACCTGAACGTTAGAGTGTGATTCAGTCAATATTGTTCTACATCATTAATAAAAGAAATTACATTTCTGCAGATGAAATAGAAAAAAAATCTTCAGTTGTAGGCATAGCAGACGTAGTTTCTAACAGTCAATCATTCACTTAAAATTACTGCTAAAGTGATTTACTAGTACATTTTGAATATCGTGAGGACTTAATGTAACATAAAGACCATGTTTATAATCTGATAAAAAACATTCAATCATATACACAAAACAAAGCTATGGGACCCTTTTAAAACAATTTAAGAAATGAAAATGATAAACTGACTGCTGAATCTAAACTATTTTAAGACTCATCTGGTCTTTAAATAAATCACAGTGCATCAAATTAAGATGGTTAGAATGTTCCAATTTCTCATCTCTCATATGTTTCCTAGCCTTGGGGTTTTCTGATATCAATATGTTGTTCAACATGCATGCCAAGAAATGCACTTGTCCACGATGCGATGAGTTTCATTGTAATTTTTCAAAGCCAAAGTTATTGGAAAAGCAGAATCTCTGATGAATTCTCGGATAATAAATTAAGTCAATGTACAGGTACAATTCTTATTTAGGGATGACTAGGGAATAGTTAAAATAATGTTCCATCAAATGCCACAAATTTTTCAGTATAAAATGAAAAATAAACTAAATATTCAAAACCTAATGAAGTTAAAATTGAGTTAAGCTTGGCCTTCTAATGCAAAATAATGTACCTCAAGACGTGGGGTTTCATTTGTGCGTTGTGAGTGAGAGGTTTGGCTGCCTGCACCATCAGATGTCATGGTAGATTCTGAAAGTTCAAAAATCATATCCAATTAGTCATAAACAAAGTCAAATGACTGGCAAAAAGTACTCATGCAATCTAATGCCTCCGTTCTAAAAGTATGTTTTAAAGGGTTACAAAGACATGTGGAAGACACCCTATTAAGGAATGAGCAAGCATAATGTTCAAATATGAAATACTTATGCATATTTATTTCTCAACAATATATATATTCACATAATCATCTCATTCATCACATCAAACTTTAAAGAACAATTATCCAACAATTGTTAGCACTTAGCACTACCTAACCTCCATAAATTATTTCTCGAGTTCCACAGTTTCTCCCACCATCAAACAATCAATTTATTCTGATCCCCGCCTTCTAATTAACATTTTATTTACAATCACGCATATATCGATCCACAGCTTTACTTAGTGAAAACATGCAAAAATAAAACATGATATGCACAACAGCACAGCGAACAATTTCCTTACCAGTATCGATCACCAAAATAAAAATTTTCAAGAGACATCGTAGCAAGTTGTATCAACCACAGGTTAAAATCAACAAAAATCATAAACAGTAATTTTAAATGTTCTTTCCCAAGAGTATATAACAATACATGTATAGAAAGAAAAAAATCTCCAATCAACCTACAGAAACCTATACAGCTGTCAGCATATTCCTCGTATTATACCGCAAGCTATAGAGAAGAAATGAACATCTCAATGAGCTTCCTGCTGTTGCTAGGTAACTGATGGCTTCGAGCCTGATGTCATCAGAAGATCTCTATCATAGTAGATGACAAGTACTTCATAGACATTTTTATCACCATTTAGTAGAAAATTAAACTATAAATAAAGAGTTACTTCTTAGTATAAATCAAGGTAAGCAATACCGAATAATGCCGCTCGGTACGGGCGGTACGTACCGGTCCGACGGTAAACCGGTACGCGGACCGCCCATTACCGGGCGAAACGAATAATAATATTAAATTAATATATATATATATATATATTAGAAAAAGGCTCGGCGACGTCGCCGAGGCGATTATATATATATATATATATATATATATATATATATATATATATATATATATATATATATATATATATATATATATATATATATAAACGAGGCGACGTCGCCTTTTAAATAAATAAAAAAATATATTTATAAATATATATATATATAATATATATACCACTTAGTATACCGTTCCGTACCGTACCGAGCGATCGTCGAAACTCCGATACGATACGAAATTTCAGACCTTGGTATAAATTATATTTCACATAGAAGTGGCACCTAACCTTGAAGTGAATTTTCTTCAACAAAAGATGCACGGTACTGCCTAGATGTGTGTCCCCGAAGACCACGGGGTGAATCATCTCTTGATTCTTCAATCCCAGAAGGGTCGCATTTCTCATCTTCGTCAAAAGAGTCAAAGGTCACAACTTTTTTTGGAGCAGGTGCTTTAAATCCCAAATCCCCCTTCTCTCTTTTTATACTAGCAAGAACATCCAAACCTGTTGACAGCATTATCAATAGTTCCAAAGTGTTAATGAACATTACTGTGCAGGACATGCATGATTCTCAGTTTCTCACCTTCCAACATGAAGGCGATGATAACAGTAAAATAGATAGGCATGCATACCCAAATTTAATTTTCTCTCTGGGGGTCTATACATTACTCTTTCCTGCTGTGGCAAGTACAAACCTCCCCTGATGCTTGTTTCAGGTTCCAAGATAGTGGTTGTTGAGTTTATATCGATAACCTTTTTCACTTCCTACATTGATCAAATGGTGCACATGCAAATCCAAATGAAGTTGTCTAGTCAGAAGTATACCGAGAAAAAACACAAGATCATAGGAGAATGTATGTTAAACCATGAAAAGAAATGGACTGGATAATTAATAATAGTTTAATAAAAGCTGAATATTAATTTAAAGCTCACCTCCATAATAGTTCTTCCACACGCTACTTGTGATGTGAAACGGATATTATCTGCATATAATTATGATACAATAGCATTCAATTAGAAAGCAGAAAGAACCAAGGTCTGTCGTACCGAAGTGTACCGCCCGTACCGGGCGGTACGTACCGGTCCGACAGGTTATCAGTACGCGGACCGTCCGGTACCGCTACAGTGCTACAGTACTATACTGTAGCACTGCTACAGTATGAGAAAAAAAAATAAAAAAATATTTGGTACACCAGGGCGTACTGCTCGGTACGCCCTGATGTACCGCCCGATACACCGGTACCATACCGTACCAAGCCCAAGTCGAAACGCCGGTACGGTACGGTACAGCGAACCTTGGAAAGAACCATAAATGTTAAGTAACAACAAATTATCAAAAAATAAATAACTTTTTAAAAACGAGTAAAGAGAAATATTCTATATTCTTATGAACGACCCCTTCAAAAAATCCAACCCAAGTTTTTTTTTTCTCAAAATCACTCAAGAACAAAAGATGATATCATAAAAACTTAAGTGGCAATAAGTGTCGTTACAAGAAACATGCGCTAGATGGAAGAACCCCCTTCAATTTGCCCAATTTTTGTGTTTTCTCACAATCACTCGTAGCTCAGTTCAAGAACAAAAGAACATATCATGTCCACCTAACCGGCACAAGGAATCGGACAAAGTAGCATGCACTATACTGAAGAAAGAGAGAAACATCCATCATCTTATTGACACTAACGGTCACCAGACTCTGAATCGGCGCTTCCGATTCATTTAATATAGGACCCTAAATATTTAAGTGTGAGAGCTGCATGCCACACAAAATGAACTTAGCATTTGAGGAAAAGAATTTATTTTGCTGCAAAGTAATTCACAAACACCAAACTACAGCGAAAAATAGTCTTTGTTTCAATCAACAAAAGATCTTGATATGCAAGCAGAAATATGGATCTCTCCATAACATTTATAATACCACATGCTTCCAAAATAAAATTCTGCAGAGACAAAAGTCTAGCATCATTAGCTCAACTCTGTATATCTCCATAACATTTATAATACCTCATGCCTCCAAAATAAAATTCTGAAGAGACAGAAGTCTAGCATCATTAGCTCAGCTCTGCATAAAGCTCATTCCCTTATTGTACAAGATGAACCTTAATATTAAGCCTACATCTTCAGCCTACTGATCTGAAAGACTGCATATGCAGATTTATTTTACATTCTTTTATCTAACTCTCAATACTAGATGGAATCATTATTCCACAGATATAATATAACATAATATTCCATGAGCTACTTTAGTTTTACACTGGAAAAGAAAGATCGAGTGCATGTGACTCATGCCAATCTGAGGTTCACATGGATCGAAATGTGAATTGAACGCTGGCATCCAAGTTGCAAAGATAAATTTTGCAGTGGTCAATGCATGACTTGAACCTTGCACTCAAATTTGAAAGAATCAATCTTCTTATATTTTTTTAAGCAATCATCAAAATTTAGCAAAAATGAAGAAATGCTCTAAAATGGTTTATTTTGACCGGGAAAAGGATGCATTTAATTTCAGAAGAATATTCAGATAGACTTTAGTAAAATATGTTCAATAAATATCTAGATGTGATTATGGGATTGTATGCATTAATTCTGACCACACCCCACATTGATGAACCTCATTCCCTGGGTATAGGCATAGTTTGTAAAGACATAGCAAGAGAGACAACTAAGTCCTGAACACTACCATCACACTACGAAAACAGTGGATTGTGCAACAAAACATGGGATCAGGTAGTGCTTTTGTGCCTCAAGACGAACATAACAAACTTCCGATGGACAAGGATAGCAACTGGCTTGATTTGGCAAAGTGATGAAGGAAACCAACTTGAATAAGAAGTTCGACGCATACTAGTAAAGGAAGATCAGTGATCCCATCTTCGAATGGCCAGTATGGATAAGAACTTGGCCTTTTAAAATAGAGGCGGCAACTGCTGTTAGGGAACAAAATTTTGCCATTCAAATGGTCTATAATTCGGGCACCATACAAACAGTCCATACGGATATATGATATAAAGAGACCCTTATCACTCCTACTAAAGAACCAAACATGCCCTTAAGCAAAAGGATGGCCAAGATGACACATTTAGGGAAAAAAATCAACAGTTTCAAATACTACTGAAAAATAAACTAGTTGCACAAGAAATACTAACAATGGAAACATCAACTTCAGGTACCCTAAGATCACATGACAAGGATTCATGACAACAGTGGGCGTACCAAATTAGGTAGCTTACTAGAAATAATTTGTTTTCTGTAAGAAACCAACATGCATATGGTTCAGGAGACAAATGATACAAAGATCTTTTGTCCTTGAGTAACTAACATGGATATAGTTCCAGCAACACAAGGACCAAAAGAAACTTCTTCCTGAAGTAATTGGCATGCATATGGTTGCAGAAGAAAATGCTACAGCTTTAAAACATTTAGAACTCATAAACAATCAACCGATTGCAGTAAATAAAGAAACCATCGCATTTATCCAAGATCTAAAGTTTTTTAACGGAACCACATCTCTTAATCTTCCTGGCGGATGACATAGAAACCATATAAACAGTCTCACTTGACACTTCCAGCATCGGACTAAAGGTACCACCCAAAAGAATAAGTCGCTACCAACCTACGGGAAAAGGCATATTCCCTAGAATAAAAGTAACAAGCAACCAACCGCATGAAACACTGCTAGGAGTGACCGAACATGTTCAACTAGTGTAATCAACCTATCAATTTCGTGTTGATTGTTCAATCAAAAACAGTTGCAACAGGGCCGACCAGACTTTACAGAAATATAGCGACGCATCCACACGATCATCACTCGATTCCACTGAAGAAACGATCTTTACAACAAATCAAACAGCACAAAATCCCAGGATTAAACAAAAAATGTTTACGATGATCGACGATTATGCAGAACAGAAAGGGAACATAAAGATCACCGGTAATCGACCAGACACAACCTTTACAAGAAGGGGTAGAGAGAAAGCGACCTTTAACAACATATCTAACAGCGCCAAAAGCCTAAATTCGAGCAAAGAAACAATAACGATGATCGCCGATCATACAGAACAAGGTACGACACATTGAGTTCATCTACAATCGACGAGCCACATACCTAATCCATAGACGAAAAAGAGATCGACAAGAAAATAAATACGGACCTCGATCACAAAGTCCCACTGGTTAAGGCGGGGCTCCGTCGGCGACGAATGATGAGCGAGAAGTGCGCCAGCTTATCGGGTGAGCCGAAGGCGCGATCAAGGGGCCCTGACCCTAAAATCTCTTTGCAGAGGATGAGAGCTAGAAACAAGGGAGAGGGGGACGGAGAGATCGAGGCGAGGAAGTATCCGAACGATGCAGGAAGGCGCAGGGAAAGGGGCCGGGGGGTTTCGCAGCTTGTCGCAGAGAGCGCAGCGCGAGCCGCTCAGGAGATAGCAGGTATGCCAAGGGCTTATTTGCCACCAGACTCGCCTAATGGGAACGAGTCGGTTTCCGTCTCGGCTCAGGAGATGGCAGGTATGCCTAGGGCTTATTTGCCACCAGACTCGCTTTATGGGAACGAGTTGGTTTCCTTGGCCGAGAACGAAACCAACAGCATGGGGAGTATGCCACGTGCCAAACTCACGTGACCATAACAATCAACGGATTTATGCTATGAAATGTTTTGCCACATAATTGAATTTTAATTTTACTTTTTAAACACCCACCGATTTATTTAAAACAGAAATTTAGATATTATGAAGTTTTTGGTTTAAAAATTTTTAGTTTAATTTATCTAAATTATAATATTAAATCTAAATTATACATATAATCTAAGATAGAAATCCAAATTTAATTTAATTTAATTATCCTCACGTAAATTTTGAAAATACTGTTGAGTTATTAAAGATTTCAATAAGATTTTGGAAAGTCAAATCATCCCAATCAGCTCCGAACATGATGTTTATGTTGATGTAATCGTAAAATATGAGAGTTATCTGACATTCACCGTTAGAATAGAATTGACTTTTTTTGGTTAATTAGGGCAGTCATGAATGTAAAATCTTAACTAAGATCGAGTTTTTTTGTTATTTTAGAAAAGACTTATTGTAAATTTGTTATCATTACTAACGATAGTGGAAGGTTGAAATGGACTACGATTTGATGCCCTCGAGGTTACATGTTGGAAAAGAATTATTCCATTATAACATATTTTTTCCCAACAAACACAAGTTTGATGCCCTATGAGGTTACAGGTTGGAAAGAACTAAAATTTATATTGAATAACACGAAAAGAAACTTGAATAATAGAAAACTATTAACAAATAAAATGCTGAGAAAAGTCAAATTAGATTTTATGCAACTGGGGATGTATGAGCTTAAAGATATTATAACTGAACTCAGGAATTTTTCATTTTCAAAGTTACTTGGTCAGGAAGGAAATAGCAAAAAAATATATAGTTTAGAGAAAATTGAGAAAAAAAAATGGAAGTGAGAAATCAAGGTTTATAAATGATAAAAATTCTTGGAACAAGTAATAATAATTGAGACTCTGAAATGAACATTATGCTAAAATTTAATAGATTCAAAACCGAAAGAGAAATCTAGAGATTAACAATCAAAAGTACTAAGCTGACACAAAATTAATATGCTTTGACAAATCCTTACTTATATAAATATAGAAAATTATATTTTTTAATATATGAGATTAATTACAAGATTCTTTACTTATCCCCTTCAAGTAAATCACTCTTTATTCACTTCTCATACAAATCTTGATAATTCTTTAACCCTTTATCGAAACCATCCTTAGCATCAAAAAGTATCTTACCTTCTCCATTTATCAAATAATCATGGTAAAATCATCATCAATAATATTATCCGTGATACAAAGTTCTCATACACTTTACCTTAAGCTCATTCTAATTTTCATTAGTCATTTTTTAATATTTATCTACTAATTCCTTCAATATTTTTACTATGTATTTTTTTTAATTTATCTGTTATGATCAAGAGCACTAAGAGGAGAGGGGGTGAATTAGTGTAGCGGAAAACTTTCGTCAGTTCAAAAATGACTTTTGTACGAATAAATATGTTTTCGATTAAAATCATTTCGGAAAGAACTTTTAACTTAAGATCGAAACGGAATTATAGTTGATGTAAAACAAGTTTGCAGTTAAGATAAAGAGAAGAATGTAAATGCAAACCAAGATTTATAGTGGTTCGGTCAATCTTGACCTACATCCACTTTTGGCTTCCTCTTCCGAAGTCCACTAGAGGCCTTCCTTCAATAGGCGAAGGCCAACCATCCTTTTACAGCTTTTCTCTTTTTGACGGGCTTAGGAGACAACCCTTACAGATTTTCACTCATCTCTTGAATGATCAAAACTTAGAAGGAAAGAAGGAGAAGAACTTCTAGTCTTTTATAATACTTTTAAGCTCTCAAATTCTCAAAATAAATGCAAGCTTTCGGTTGCCCTTTCATGCAGAAAGGGTGGGGTTTATATAGGCCCTAATTAGTTTGAATTTGGAGCTCAAAAGTGTCATCTCTCAGATTTCCGAGGTCCTGATAGTACCACCGCCATAATTGGGCGGTACTATTGCTTATCAATCTGTCACCGAGTGGTACTATTGCCAGACATCGCTCGGAGACCGAGCTCAGGCGGTACCATCGCCTGATAGGGGTGGTACTACCGCCCAGAATTCCTAGGAGACCAAGTCTCTTGAGTGGTGCCACCGCCGACCAGGAATTCTGGGTCCGAATGGGCTGATCCATTCAGCCCAATTTGGGTCTGTTCATGGCCCAGTTGGCCCCAGATTAAGTTAATGTGATCACCTCCCAATTCTAACTTAATCTACATGCTAACTACGATAATTAAGATATCAATATTGCAGATTGTGTTCCGGTACGTCAATCGTTTCTTCCGGCGAGCTTTTGACGAAATCCGACGAACCCTCGGCGATGCTCCGGCGGACTCCCAGCAAACTCCTAGACCTGTGACGATCCTCTTGGCGAGTTTTGATGAGCTTCTTTGGCAAGCTCCTGGATTTCTCGGATTGTTCCCGTAGAACCTCCGACGATCGTCCGGACTTCCGACGAACTCTCGAACCCCCAATGTGATCTTTGTCTTGACTCCGACTCAACACCTACTGCATGTCTTACTGCCATCGTAGTTAATCATACTCATGTAAAACAAACTTCGATATAGATAATTAATACTAAGCATTAATCGAGTTGTCTGGTATGTCATTGGTCCCTCGATGCTTTGTCTGATTCTTCGATGCATCGTCATTTCCTGCGGCCTATTGCCCAATCGGTCAGTTGACTCCGCAACTCCGATATCCTTGGCGCAATACTCGCTCTTCTTGGCCCGATGCCCGAATCCATGGCCCAAAGTCTTATGTCGATACGTCGATCGATCCACCGGCCCGACGTCCAATCTTTTGAGATGTTCCTCCGGCCCAACATGATTTTTTTCGCTTTAATTATCTCATCCTGATCGAAGCATCCTACGTCACTCAAAACACAGATTAAAACATAAACACATATTGATTGGTTTTATCATCAAAATCCGAGATTCAATATTACCTACTAAAATTATATCTTCTATTAAATTTCTTGCTAGTAAAACTAGCAAAAAAACAACCAATAATATTTTTATTAAATTTTTAATCATCCGATCTTTTGGGCTCTAATACCATTTAATTAGGAGAGAAAGAATTCTAAAAATCAAAAGAAAAAGTTAATACAAAAATATACAAGAAAGTTGACATATGGTTTGATAAATTCTTGCTAACATCCATAGAAAAAACCATAATTTTTTATAAATTATTCCCACTTAAAGTATAACTTTCTTTGTTCACCTCTTATATAAATATAAAAAACTCTCTCAACCCTCTATAGAATTCCTAAAGATCATCCTTACGAGCTTCGAAAGTATCTTGTCTTTTCCTCTGACTAAAACCATAGGAACAAATCTTAATTCATTAAAGAGTTTTAATTTAATTAGGACTCTACCAATTAATCTAAATATAATTAGGATTCCTAAAAAACTTATAAACTTTAATAATATAGATGATCTATCAACTAATTTAAATATAATTAGGACTCTACCAACTAATTTAAATACAACTAGGACTCCTAAAAATATATAACAATCTTAGTAATATCAACTACTAAATGACTTTCCTTGTTCATCTCTTAATCTCTCTAAAAACCCTAGAGATCACTCTTAGGAGCACCCAGAATGTCTTGCTCCTCCCTCTCACCAAAACTATTGGAACAAATCGTAATTCACTAAAGAGTCTTAATTTAATGAGAACTCTCTCAATTTTAATAAGCTAATTTATTAAAATTAGAACTCTATCAACTAATTTAAAGATAATTAGAACTCCTAAAAATACTTATCAATTTTAGCAATATCAATTATCAAATATGACCAAAAATTTGCTAGATGCGTCACATGAATAAAACATCTAAAATGTATATTCCCTTATTAATATGATGGACGATGCTTCGTTAAGCAGCCTTCTTAGGTATGTTTGGATTCAAACTAATATATAAAAAGCATTTGACGCCTACAAACAAACGTATACTAACTTGACATGAATATTTGTTAGAAGAATTTTCGATGTAATCTTTTATTATAAAAAAAGACTTTAAATATATATATCTTTTTGCCCTCCAATCGAAGTGACAAAGGGACACGAATATTTGGAAAAATAAATCGATCAGATCAATTTTACTGAGACAACAAATCGACAATGAAACCTCACAAGATCACATTCCGTGCCAATCCATTCCCTCTTCTACGCACGAGAAAAGCAAGCAATATTTCCCGGTGAAACAAAGATATGCCATGAGACACACATCACAAGGTGATGGACGAAGTATTGCACCAGCAGTCATGCAATATTCCTTCACCACGTACATGAACCTCAACGTTCTTCTCATCTCACCTCTCCTTCTGCTGCCCCTACATAAACTCGCGCCATCTCGACGTCCCCATCATCTTCATCCGACAAGTGGGACACCAGCGATCACGCCGACCTTGCCAAGGGGAAGGAGGAGGGCGAGAGGAAGAACAAGAAGAGCGGTGGAGGGTTGAAGAAAGGACTGGAGAAGACGAAGGCCGTGGCTTCGTCGGGCTTGAAGAAGGTGAAGGAGGGATCGAGCACAGAAACCGTTAATGGCAGGCACTCTCTCGATCGGGGAATCATCAAGAATCAAAACTTTAAAGGAAGAAAGAAAGAAAAAACATATGGTGATGAAGCATATAATTAATGGGATCGTGTCAACATATAACTGATGAACTATAAATTATATCTTGGCACTTCAACTTTGCTATTGGGGAGTTCTACTACCGGTTGCTTTGGTTTCTATGTTCTTGCTTTCGGAAACGTATGATTACAGCTACTTCTACTCTGGTAAGATGCGATGGCGCCGCCGAACTCGTTGATCTCTCGAAGGGTGATGTCTGGTCCGCTTTTCGATGAACGAGCTACGACGGCTCCGACCGCTTAGCATGTCGGCAAACTCACCCTAGCTTCCGAGGATGTTGCACGTACAAACGACGGCAACGTAGCCACTACCGTGCGATCGACATCGGGTGACGGCATCGCACCAGTGGCCATTGGCGGAGCAGGAGGAGAGGGAGGTGGACGAGGCGTGGTTGCCGATGCATGAATACGTGGCGTGGATGCCGTGTCATCTTCGTGTTGGAGTGGGCCAAGAGGACGCTCAAGGGCGGGACGTGACCCCGGTTCAGGACTCGGTCTAGCAAGAGACCGGCTTTTTAGGTTGAACCGGACCATCTCAACAAAATGAAAATAAAATATTTGATAAATAAATAAATATTGATGTCTTTATGTGAATATTTCATTTGGTAAATTAACATAGGCTAAAATCTAGAGATACAAGATTTATTTATAAAATAATTTAATCTTAATTTTTTGATTTTTTTTAATAAGAATTCCTTCAAAATTTCATATTAAAATTCTTTTATTTTTTAAGATATTTGACTTCAAAATTTTTAAATAATATATATGGATTCTAATAAAAACAATATAATATTAACAAGGACTTCTATCTTGATCAAGGCTATTAAACTAATCTATTGCCTAATCACAAAGTTTTAAATTAACATTCTAATATTATTATATAAAAATAATTTTTATAAAAAAAATTAAAAAAAAATTATGAAATCTTTGAATCCTAAGTCACAAATCCACAATAATTATTGATTAATTATAAAACTCTAATATACCTTGAACTAGTTTTATCAAGATTCTTAAATGAAATTTCTAAATATAAAATCAATCTTATTAATACAGTCATATGTGAACTCATCATGTTTTATAGCTTCTATATTTTGAACAATGATGTTCTTCACGTTGGCATCAACAAAATCTTCTTTTGGACCCTCGATTACTAGCTTGTATGTCTTTGCAAGTTCATCCTTTCTTTAGAAAGGTGATAAAAACCCTCTTATGGTTCTAATAAATATAAAATCAATTTATTTATTTAAAATAGTATACTCTAATAAAATTCATATTGTCTACGATACAATCTGAATATTGTCTTTATTATCGAGGGAATTCATCTGAAAGAAAATCTTGGTTTTTTTGTTCATGTGAAACGCAAACTCCTCCTAATTTATTGGAGGAAATATACCTCTCTTTCTTTAATATCTTCTAAAATCATCCAATTTCCTCTTGTAGTATTTACTCGAAATTCATTTGTTATCGTTCGAGAGATTAACTTTAATGTTATTTTATTTTATTCTATATTAAAACCAACTCTTGTGTTTTTTTTTCTTCGAAGAGTAAATCAAAATTTTTATCATCACCAATCACATCTTTAAAAGCATCTTGTGATCTAAGAAAGGTTTCATCATAATTCTCTTATCCCCAAGAATCTATTCTATAAAATTTAGTTAATAACTAGATCCAAAGTAACTCATAAAATTCGTCGTCAATACCTCTTAAGCTAATCTTCTATCTCTCTCTAATCATAAAATTTAAGTTAATATTTCAACACTAGAAAATGAAATAATCGCTAGGGAGGATCAAAATGAACTCTTGTGAAGGAAGGACAAAGCATTTAAGATGTGATAGCTTTAAGCTGTGAAGCAAGCATGGCTTGTGGTTGGTTCTATTACATCTTAAATGCTTTGTATCCATTCTCAAGCGTCCATTTGTTGTATGGCCTTTCATCTTTCCAATAAATATTCCTTAGTAATAGTATGAGAGGTTTTTTTTTACGATCGATTCTCAATTTTAATTTTTAAAAATTTTACTTAAATTTTTATTGAGTTATCGATAGTCATTACGTAAGACTGTAAAACTATAATTTTCAAATATATCGAATCGAGGGCATTAGTACTATACTATGCAATGCGAGTGATCTTATTAGCGAGGAGCAGTGCCTCCTAAGTTTCATTCCACACCATCAAATGAAAGCTTCACAAAAAAAAAAAAATATATATATATATATATATATATATATTTATTTATTTATTTTCATCCGCGTCAATGTAATCTAAGAAGCCGGTCCGTCTCCAGACGGAGTCACGGAGCATAGTCAGGTCTCTTCCCTTGAGCGTCCTTCCCCGCCCCTCCAACACCGAAGGCGACGCAGCATTCGCATGCAGGCGCTCCAGGTACACATGCGGCGGCAACCACTCCCCGACCGGCTCATCCTCCTCCCGCTTCGACGATGACAGGCTCGAAGCCGGCACGGCCACTGGCGCCGACGTCGCCACCCGTTCCCGTTCCGGCTCGCTCGGCAACGTCTGGGCTGTCGCCGTGACTACGTGCGCATCCCTGAGGACCAGGGAGAGCCCGCCGGCGTCCTGGTCGACCGAGCGGCTGGAGCTATCGCCGCTCGTCCGTCGGTCCTGGTTGCGGCCTTCACCGTTGTCACCGTGGCAGGCGGACCAGACGTCGGCCTCCGAGAGATCATCGAGGTCCGCGCCACCGCTTCCGCTGCCGGAGTGGGAGGTCTCCGGGGCAAAGCCCTTGCTCATGAACGTCTCGCCAGTCGTGTACTCCTTTCCGGGCCGACAACACGGGTCACAAAATCCTAGCGGAGAATCACACGGTGGCAGGAGAAGGTGCTCCGCTATTTGTAGGCCAACCCTTTCGCCTCATTCGGGGCGGGATTCACTGTGAACGAGCTCGAGGGCCGCGCCCCATTCATCTCCCCAAAGCGGGCCCTCCCACTGATGTCTCCTGTCGGGTTCATCCCCCAAAGTGGTGGCCCACGCCTGCGTTTGCCCGTGCCGGATCCGTTTCATCATCCACCTGCATGCTTTTGAGATTTCACGACGTCCACCACCACGTCACCGGCGAAGCCGTAAACCGAATCACTATATGTTATGACCAATTTTTGGAGGGCACGTCGATTCCGTACGACAACAGAGGGAAGAATCGTAGATATGCGGTCACCATTATGAAGTGTGACGCATGCCGTGTCGTTTGGTTTGCTCATTTGTGATGTAGCTATATTCACTCTCTAGTTTGATATGCATATCGCCGTCACATTCCCCTTTGTCGATAAGTTATGTTCGGTCACTCTTTAAGTTCAGATAGCAGATTCCTTTTCGAGCTATGCTGACTAAATTTTTAGAGATACAATTTAGATATGAGGCTATCTATATGTGTAATCAAAGCTAACTTTGGAAACGAATGAATTTATGAGAAATTACTCTAATTTGAACTCATTTATGATCAGTATTTCTAAGTGGTGGTTAAGAAAATTATACCTAAAAAAGCAGATATCCAATGACGCACCGGTTTTTACGTAGGGTGTAGTTTGACGAAAATATCCTCCGTCAGCCACCCATCGCGAGTGGTGGTGACACCCCGTCACCACGAGCGGCGTTGCTCCATCCGCCTTCACCACGGCTTCCGCCCGCCCCTCCTCGTCACCGTCGCTACCTCCTCAGCGACCACCGGCTCCACCCTTTGCCTTCCGGTGCCACCGCCGCCCCGCCCCTTCTCGCTGGCGGCGGAGATTGCGCCACCAGCTCTCTGCCCTCGGTATCGCCCTCTCCACATCCCCCGCTCGCTACCGCTCGCGATGGGCGATCTCGCCGAAGGTCGACGGGTGGAGAGCTCGGAGAGGCCAACGGTGATTGGTGGACGGAGGGGGGAGCAGAACGAAGGGAACGTGATCGATGATGATGACTCGAAGATGGCAGGCCTCCGCCAGCGAACTCTTAGTTAGTAGCAGCTGGTCCCCTAGAGTGCGTCTTGTTGACATAAATTGAGGCTAACTTATGTGGGTCACGTTGTCTACGGTACCACCGGAAGCCCCACCGAGGCACATCATGGTGGGGAGCAGTGCTGCAGAGGGAAGAAGAGAGGTGTCTGCCTTTTTTGCGCTCATGCAAAGTCCTAATTTTGGCTATTCTAGAATAAATTTATAGCTGCTCAAAGCTCAACTCCTCGGAAGATCACTCGGACTGAGGCCTTTTAATCGTATTTTGGGATCTCTCATCGGGTTCTTTTTCATTTTTGTTTGTATTCATTTGCCATGAATGGGGAGGAGGAGGCACAAGTTTGAGGTGGGATTGAAGTATTGCAGGGATCGCATATGAGTTGGTGCAACGAGCAATTAATCAAAAGGAAAATAAAAGGTAAAGTTGGAAACATAATAATGCAGCATTAGAAGAAAAGATAGGAGTACTGTTACGTCCATCCATAAAGGGTTTAGGGTTTAGGAGGGGACGATATACTATTTCCACACTCAGAAAGATGAATACGTGAAACACTTCAATTTTATAGAAAGAACAAATGACAGGCCATGATAGCCGGATATCCTTGCTTGCAATAAGACTTGAGAGACAAAAAATATATAATAATGACTACAAATTAATCTTGCACCTCTCTCTCTCTCTCTCTCTCTCTCTCCCTCTTTATGGGTAGATTTCAAGGACCTTTTCATCTCTTATGCAAACCTCTTCCATTTCTATCCAATGCAAGACTGCGAACCGAATCAGCAGAGATCAGCAGGTGTCCAAGCATTGCTTTCACCTTTAGGAGAGAAGGGGTTCCTTCTTGTCCTCCCACTTGTTCAATCTCTTCTTGGCCTCTTCCACCTGCATGCAACACAAAACTGCCTCTCAATTCCAGCGTAAATAACATGCATGAATTCGAGGTTATCTCGATTCTTGATTTGGTTGCAGTAACCTTTGAGATTACCTCTTTGTTCCAATCAGTTCGGAAAGTGACCCACAGAAGAATGAGAGTCTGCATGAAGGTTCCTCCAATCATTCCTCCCCAAATTCCCTGCATCGGAGCCGTTATCCATGATATTTTACTTGAAGGAGCTTTATCTTTAATCTACGCAAGCTTTTACCTTTGCCCCCAACCCAAACTTGAAGCCGAGAAGAGACCCAAACGGAACGCCAATTATATAATAGCAGCCGACGTTGACGTATGCCACAAAAGCTTGCCATCCGCAGCCGACAGCCACACCTTCAATTATGCGCAGATGATCACACCGATTAGACTTTCTCTAGCAGCAGAAATAAGTGGAAGCTTCCATGTCTCTGTATTTGATACGTCGAGACTCTTGTTGCAGGAGCAAGTTCTTTACCGGATAGAACAGGTTGGATGCCATTGAGAATGAGGGTGGTGGCGAGCAAGGGACAGAGATCGGAGACGGCGCGGGCGACGACCTCGCCCTCGGTGAAGGCATAGCTGATGTAGTCTCGAAGGCAAAGGATGATGATGGCGGCGATAACAGATACTATGAAGGACATCACCGTCACAACGACCACCGAGAATGCCGCCGACTTCGGATTACCAGCACCGAGCTCATTGCTTACCCGCACACTGTATGGATTAGAAATAAGTAATCATTCGAGGAAGTGAAATCTGCTTCTTTCCCACCACCTGCAATATTTATTCCTAACCCTAAAGCAAAAGCTGGTTTACGTGCTAAACTAATGTCTAATTACAAGAAATAAACGTATTGGAACTTAACCATTCATCATTTTGAACACATTATTGATTTCAAGAATCAACAGAACTGTTGTATATGAGCTACGAATCCAATGGAGACAAAGAGATTGTGAGTAAGTTTTGGTGCAGAGGGAAAGAAAGAAAGCGACGACTGACCTCGCGGCGGCATTGAATCCAACAGATATCATAAAAATCCAACCTGAAAGCGTCATACTGCACCAACAACGAGATAACAAGTAAGACAATCTTTACGACAAGATCGTAAAACGAAATCTTAAAGTATGCTAGCACGAGGCATCTACTCTGCAAATCTTGGTTACAGATTACACTGCTCAACAGCGCGCATGATTGGCTTCAGGCGTAAATTTCTGATGGAACCGACACAGACTGTGGGACCAAAAACCATAGAACTGTGCTTCCGAGATAGCTTTATTCTGATCATCATAATCCGACATTGACGACCCCATATATTGCCATCCGGTCGCCAATATAATCCAGCGCTCATTCATTATATGATGCCTTGTCCGAAGAATAGTGTCATCCTTCATATCACTGGACGGTGGAGACTCGCAAGGTACTGACGTTGACAAGTCGTTCCACCATAAGGTACTGTATGAACGAGTGATGGACTAGAGAAGGTTTGGCTATGGCGAGGTTGTTCTAGGCGCAGAGCAACTTCCATGTCCTTGGACCTCTGGCAGTCCACTGCAAGTTTCAAGTTTGACTGGATCTAATCTTGAAATATTTTTTGAAAGCATGAGGAGCTGATCCAAGTTGATTGGACTATTTTAATTTAAGCTGGTGAAAAATATGAAAGCAGCACTTCACTCGTGTCATTTAAACTAAAGATGATCTCGTGTTGGATTCAGAAACATATTTCATAAGACAGTAGTTTATATATACATTAAAGGAACCAACCTTTGGGAATAGTTCCTATATATATATATATATATATATATATATATATATATATATATATATATATATATATATATATATATAGGTTATATGCATCTTAATTAATGGGTTATATGCATGTAAATTAATTAATATATCAGGGATTAATTAAGCAGATGGTATATTGCATCAGTGAAAGGGAAAGAAGAAGGGTCAAGTGCTTACCACACGGATAGGGAATCAAGGGCGAGTTCAGGGTTATCCAAAAGTCCAGCGATGAGAACCAGGATCTGGAAGTACCAGGCCTCCAAACACAGCATCACCGCGGAGGCTATGGACAGCCGGAAGAACTCCGGAAGGCCGGAGAAGGCCTGCCAGGTGAACCCGGTCCACGTGAAGTGGCATCGGCTACTGGAGGAGATGTACACGAACTGAGCACCCACGATGATCCACCACGACAGGCTCAGGGCCAGCGAGGCCCCCAACAGTCCTAGGCCGATCTTGTACACCACCACCCAGCTGAGGAGCAGGTGCACCACCAGCGTCGCCGCCGAGATGTAGGCGCTCGGCGCCACGATACTCTGCGCCTGCAGGAACTTCTGGATGGGGAAGTTGGCGGCGTACGCGAAGATCTGCGGGATCAGCCCGTAGACGAAGATGGACGCCGCCTTGGCGATCTCCGGCGACTCACCCAGCAGCACCAGGATCGGCCTCGACAGGGCGTAGATCGCGGCCAGCGGCACGCCGGTGGCCATGAGGAGCACCGTCGACCGCTGCAGGTATACCCCGAGCATATCGTACTTGTGGGCGCCGTACGCCTGTCCGCATAGTGTCTCCACAGCACTCCCCATCCCTAGCTGCACCCAGTCCAAGCAAGTCGCACATGTTCCAGTCAGTCCACGACGATGATCATAAATATCACAGCAAATAATTGCAGAAGAGACAGAAGAAATAGTAGGAGGATGGTCGAACGATTTAGATCAAGGAGGGAGAGGTCAATGAATTACCATCAGGCCATAGGCGAAGATTTGGATGCCGGTGTTGCCGAGGGAGGCGGCGGCGAGCTCGAGGTTGCCGAGATGTCCGGAGAAGATCTGGGTGGACATGGACATGACGTAGTTGAGCATGTAAACCATCACGGCGGGGGCGGCGAGGTAGACGAGCAGCTTCATCTCGACCAGGGAGGCCATCCATATGCGGCGAGCCCATGGGATGGAGTTATCGCTCAGGATGCTCTCCAGCTTCTGGCTGGCCCCGCTTTCGGCAGCCATGGAAGTCGGTAGAGAAGGGAGGAGAGCTTTTCCAGGGAAGCAGCAGAGCCGCCCAAGCTACATATTCATCATCCGATGAGGATGTGGTCTTCCTCTGCCTGTCCACCAAGATTAATGGTGGAATCCTCGAATAAGACCAGGCCGTCTTTATTGTTTCTCTTTCACCGTCAGCGGCGTTCCATGTTTTGTTGTGTGATTGAAGTCACTGCCTACGTTTGCAGGGCTACAGAAAAATAGTTGAGCGGTGTCCTTTGGCCAAGTTTGTGGCCAATAACACTCGCACGTTTCTACATATACCATTCGAAATTTCAGGTTATATATATATATATATATATTTGAATGATAATGTATCAGACCCATTTTTCATTTAATATATTATTGAATGTGATAAATAATTTATGGCTGTGTTTGAGACATTGAATATTCAGATTAGGAAGGACAAATGACGTGAGGGTTGCTCGAGTTCGATTTTGCAGTACAAGATTTGACTGCCATCGGTGAAACCCTCGAGCTCGTAGTGACTTAAACCACAGGTGGATTACTTCTTCTGCCCTCTTGGTAATGTCTTAAATGACTACACGTCAAGATCAATGAGAAAGAGCTAAATCACACCCCTACCTTGCATGGCCATGTGTTAACGAAGCTAACATAGTGAGATGGAGGTTGATTTACGTGCGGTTAAACCTCATCCTCTCTCGACAGGACAAGGAGAATGCATTCAGGATTGATCGGATCCATTATCCCATCCTCGACCTCGAAACAATTCATGATCATCTACGATCGGACACGAGCCCGCCATCTGCCATCTTTCCGTCACAAGAAAACGTGATCAATCATGGAGGTCATTGAATGCATACGTGAAGGAAAGTGATCGATCATGGAGGTCATTGAATGCATACGTGAAGGAAAGTGATGGATCATGGAGTGATCGAAGGTCTGAGTAGTACATCAAGAAGGGCTCGGGGCATCTGCTATTTTCCTTTCGTCTGGCTCAAGAAGGTGACATCCGTTACTGTGGGTTGGCCTACACTTTTCGATGGAATGAGACAATTTAAGAGGTCGAATTTTTCAATGGGCATACAAAAACTTCGAGAACGGATCTAACATGTGGATGATCAGATATCATATCATTGTCAGTATCACTTTGAGTCGTCTTATCAGTTTGTCATGTCGATTAAAACTATTCACTCAGGTAGTACGATGTATGATTGTGCCAACTATAACATTTTGATTGCTTTTCATTATTCAAATGACATCTCCTGTATCACTGTCGTACAAATTAAACGTGAATTCACTTTCTCCTCACCATGCCGAGAAACTAATTAAGATGCCTCTTTAGCTAATATTCTGTTCAATCTTTCGAACCCTTCAAAGCCGCTTACTCGTTTAGAGCATTACATGTCTCTAATGTTGGTTCTAAACTGACTTCGAATCTCTAACATATCAGACAATCAGAATCTATCTTAGCAGAATGAATCTCAAGTTCTCCTTACCTTAGACATATAGATGTGAGAAACCCTAGGTTGCAACCTAACTATATTGACACTAATTACTGTATCACGAGGAGGAGAGAGAGAAAAGAATGAGAAAAATGCGATTAATACACGACTCTAAATATAAGAATAGTGAACAAGGAATTATTATATTTACGATCAAATCTCAGTCATAAGTCTTAGGAGATGGATGATTTAGATTTGGAAAGCGCCAAAGCTTATATTTCCTTGATGTTTTTACTTCTCAATCAACAAGTCAAATTAGAGTTCAATTTTTCTCGAGCTCTATATATGTGGGTTGAGTCGAGTTCAAACAACCCTCACTGTCGAGTAGATTGTCTCGGTTCGAGCCCGTCTTGTATGCTCAATTTTAAAGGAATCTTTCATCCTTTCTTCCTCAACAGTGAAGTATTTTTTATGGGCCTTCTTGTCTTCTGCCGACATGACATGAGCTCGTTGTCTTGTTGGATCATATAATGTGAATTGTCAAAGATTCAGAAATCATAACCTCAAAGTTAGACGCCTTCATTGATCTTCTAAATGAACTGTCAGAGCTGAAGGCAAGTCATCTCCGGGGAAGGTGTTGAGTGGGGGGGGCTATTACGATCACATATGATTTGCAGATCATGCAGTGATGTGCTCCTGCTGACCGTACTACACATATGTTTGTCTGGGAGCACAGAACTTTTCTGAATGATATGCATATTAGCATCTTTTGCATTCTTCCGTAGGTACATGGAACAACAACAAGACAATGATTTGTTTGTGGATCCTCGCTCTCTTGCAGCAAATGGAATTTTTAGAGTGCTGGACTTCAAAGGTTTTCTTCTCCTTGGTTGCCGTGGCAACAACTCATGAAGCCCAACCATGAATCATGCAAGTTTTTTCCTTCCCTGGTCACCTCAGTGGATACAGATGCTAGTAGATCCTATTAAGCACACATCATGAACTTTATACTTGAACTTTGAGGAGGGCAACATGCAAAGAGTTTATGCATGTGTATACATAAATTCCCAGGTTTTAGACATATCTTGTGCTAATCACCAAGCTCAGCTTAGCCGTTCATGTAAGTGGTGTCTCTCAATAGCAATCAGCTTCTGTTCTTGTTGTTGAGTCATTTGCATATCTTAATTAAAGACTTGCGTAGCAAACAAAATTAATCGGTCTCCTATTTATTGCAGTGGTGCCAAATTTATATCATATCATTTTACAGGCTTTAGTAATGTGTCCTTCCATGTTGGTGTGCTAGTTTTGGCCCCATCTGAACACCAAAAGTCGTGTATGTCAGCTTCGTTGTTGGTGTTCCATCATCATCTTCATTGGCTTCGTCTATTGGAACCTTTCTCCAATCCCAACTGTTCTTTCTATATAATATTTTATGTCTAATAGAAAATAAGTGACATTTCATCTACATTGGCTCTCTTTACTTAAGTACGTGATGGGTGGAAAGCTTGTAAACCTTTATACATTGTTGGTGTACTAAATCATGACAGAAAGAGAAAAAGAAAGGGTGCCAAGTTAGAGCAACTTGTTTATGTTTTTTGCTGCTCTCAAGGGTGGTTGACATGAAGAGGAGAGAGTGCCTTATCATACTAAACCTGATGACCTTTCGATCTTACAACATAAAACATCTCCTGAGATGTGAAAATTTGATTTTGGGCAGATTTTATTTTCTTCCCCTTCGATCTTCATGCCATATAAATACTCAACACCACACCAGAAATATACTTAATTATGATCTCCCATGTTTGCGGGTGTTACATAAATGAATTATAACCTTCTTTCACCTCTCTTCTAGTCTCCTCATCCCCTTGTGTTCTTGGATGTCATTGCTGATGAAACGAAAGGGAGACTACCTCATCCAATAAAAAATATAGATTAGGAAACTTCTTGCCAATTTCCAACCAACAACAAATCGAGGTGTCATGTGCCCTTTATAGGATAAATTATGTAGGCTTCCCTTGAAGAACAAGGATATTGTATTGCATAGAGATTTAAGTAGATAACTTTAGAAACATGACCATCAAAGGCACTAAGATGATCAACTCATCACCTGGGGAGCAGCCAAATGGTCAAACACGTTACTTGAGATTAATGAAATTGTAGATCTCCATGAAAGCTTTTATTCCGCAGCAATTCATTGAAATAATTGAGATTTTTTATTTTATTATTACTGTTATTTGTATTATTTCCTATGAGGTGAGCTTATCAATCATTCTATTATTATTATTATTAGAAAAAATATTGTAGATGGATCCATTATTATCTTTTAAGGAAGATGGGTCAACCACTGCATCCTGTTCCATGTCAAAATCAAACAGCATCAACATCATGCAACTGTGCAAAAGTCACAGATCTACAAGTGGTCAAATCTGATAGAATTATTTTCCTTTTTTGTTTGCACTACTCAGTGACACAAATCTAAACTAAGACGGGCACCAAACAAATCCAACGGGTGGAAGCAAATTTGTCGTTTGGTTCTCACCAGCAGCCTAAGATTTATTATCTAATCTTCAGAAAGAAAATATAATTTCTCTCTTCCAACAGTCTGGTGATTGTCATCCACTCTTTTAGCTGGCAGATGTGATCAGTGATTCTGAACCTTGTTGTCTGAGCTACTGTCCACCCTTATCGATGGTCATGGTTGTCTGAATCTAGTTTCTTTTCTCCTCCATTGCATACTTACGGCACAGCCATGTCTTCTTCCACTTCATACTGCTTCTCTTGGGCAGATCAGAGAGAGAACACACATCACAGCTCATCTATATATATATATATATATATATATATATATATACATACATACATAAAAAAGGAATAATCAAGTTTCTGGGGGAAAAAAGACATAAAAGCGGAAAAAAAATCCTTGTAGGCCCATTTCTCCTTGCTTGCCATCAACTTCTCTACAGTATAAGGTCTCTGAGGGAGGAATGGGAATAAAAGGATTACATCTACTTGTAAGAGTAACACATGCAAACAAAGTCTTCACCATCATCATCATTGTTGTTGTTGTGCCTGGCGCTAAGGTTGTGGTTATTCCGATACCTCGGGTATGCTTTGCAGGTTGGGTCTCCAATGGCCATCCCTGCTCTCAAGACAAACCTCACCTATCACCACGAGGTCCGCAAGAACCTTCTCGATCGACAATCCTTTCTCGTCCACTTGACGTAGCAGCTCTTCCATCTGCTTCTTGCTGATCTTGATCTTGATCTCGGACGACCCCACCACCGCTTGTTTCTCCTTCGCCGGTGGTGGTTCTGCGGATCGGCCGGTAGCTGCTCTCTCAGCCTTCTCCTGTTCTCGACAATGTACAGGACTCTCCGGCTCCGGCGTCTCCCAGTCGTCGTCGTCCACCCACAAGATCGGCTTCTGTACATCGATGCAATTCCCCATCTCGATCTCTCTTTCTTCTTTCCCGAGGAGATGGAGAAGCTTGGTCTTCCTGCCTCCTCTTCTCTCTCTGTGTGGTGTCAAAGCTTCTCAAATGTTGAATGGAGAAAGAGCATAAGATGCGGAGAGGTAGGAAGAGGAGATGAGTTCCATATTTATAGATGGAGAGGGGGGCAGAGGCAGGGAGATGTCTTACCGTATGCATTCTGTTGGACAACAAAAGGAGGTTGGGAAGACCAGAAAGAGACAAATATGTAACACAACCCGCGGAATTGCCATGTTGGATGGTCAGCGCAGCTCAAGCTATTCATTTGGTGCTGCAGTTGAAGCAACTCCGGATTCAAAAGAACCGATGATCCACCGTCGGATTCCATGTCATCATAATCTGTCCCGCTCTCCACCGCTGAGCTGCACCCGTCGCCCCGATGGGACCCACGCGGCGAAACCCAACCGCAAGAGAGTTCCCGTCAGGGTCAGGTAGTGGGTCGCAATCCTGGGAATTCGAATCTTGTGAACCCCACATCGGCGGGACCCACGCATACCCAAAGGTGTGAACACGGGCAGCGGGGCATCTCTCTGTTCATCACGTGCCGTGCACGTTGTTTCACCGCCGCCCTAGGTTGCTTACGCGGTTCCTCGGAGGAGTCGGTTTGCTTTGTGTTGGCGTCAAGAGTCTCATGTCTTCGACCGCAAGTCGAGTGCCACCACACGCGGGAATTAACGCTCTCCGTGGTCAACGAGCCACCCTTCCTGCCGGCAGGTGCGCCAATCTCAACAGCGTACCTGAAGATCATGTGCGCATCTCAAGGGGATTGTAATCCCGGGGGACGAGGATTCTGCACTGTAATGCACCTCTTCGGCGGAAGAGGGTTTTTGTCTGTTGCATCCCAACGTAGGTAAGAAGATCTGATGTTACCTCGAAGTCAACTTACTTATCGTAGAACACTTGTATGGATTGTGAAATATTACTGCATTTATTTGTAATAGGAACCTCTTCACTTAATAGGGCAAATAAATGGGTAATCAACCGCAATAGAGAAGGATTCAAATTCAAAAGGTAGGGTTGCTTTTGGGCATTAGAGTTTAATGCTTGAGCATATAATAATGGAAGCTGAATTTTTGTTGATGTAGAAAAATATTAGAAGGCATTGATGCATTTGTTGGGGCACAATCTTATATATATATATATATATATTTGCAGTTGGAATTAAGGGAAGCAAAACTGGTTGACCTCCTATGGTGGTCAACACAGGAATTTGGACGGTCTAATAGGTAATAGGTTAAGTAATATATCCTTAACTAAAAGATTGCTTGATATCCTGAAGTGCTGAAGATGTAGTTTCAGCACATAGAATCTGAATCTTCACCAAAATGAATATTTTTCAGCAATAGATTGATAGATGTAGTTTGCTTGATATTTTTTACACCTATTAATCTGAATCTTCATCAAAATGCACAGACTCCACATATCATGATTTGGCATTTGAAGTACGAGAATGTTGGAAAACAACAAGATTCCGGCAGGGTAGGCGAAGAATTTTACTTGCTTTCTTGAATTAAGATCATTGTATGATGTGTTGTGGGTACCAAACTGTCTGATGTTAGTGGTTGAGGAAGAGTGTTGAAAAGGAGCCATGGAACTGGTTAGGTCAGTGTGAAAGGTCCAGCATAAGGGAATCTCTCACCAAGAAGGTGTGAACGCACCATTCCTATGATATCTTCCACTAAATTCTTTGCAGAAGTGATCCTATCCTCTTACCTGGAAGTGTGAACACACCATTCCTATGGTATCTTCCATTAAATTCCCTCTCTCTCTCTCTCTAGAGTATCTTTCACTGAGTTCAGTTTGGAAAGGTGTCCTTATGGCATGATTCTTTCACTTTTAAGTGTTTGATCCTTTCCAGCTTTCTTTTGCTGCCCACTGGATTGGATATATTGTGGCTTGCTAATTCTAGGATCATATCCAACTTCCAGGATTATAGAAGTTAGGTCAATGCTAGACATGGATTGGACTTATAATATTCATTCCCCACCTTCAATTGACTGCTATTCCTAACTCATGTGTCAATTACAAGGCTGCACATTGAGTGCAAAAAATTTATCTATGGGTACTGCTGACTGGAAAATCTCAAGCCATTCTGTATTTCTTTTTCTGAAGAAAAGATATTAGGTGAGGTATCAACCTCTGTATCTAGTCTGCCCATTGTTTAGGATGGATATTTTAGAATGTAAACTATAAATTCTTAATGAGTTCCTATAGCTAATTTTTTTAAAAAACTATCAGATTACATCAGTCCATTTATCAGTATGGTTGAAGATCATTAAAAATGGTTTTTTTCTACCTTAAGATGGCTATCATTAGCAGATTATGGTAGATCACAGCAACCATCATGTAGATGTCAGAGAAGTCTAAGCCAAGAATTAGTGTACTTGTTTTGTTCTTAACCAAAAGTTATTATACAGATGGTTGGCAATATTTAGGTTACTAGATGAGATGTATGATCACATGAGAGATTCAATTTGACAGAAACTATTCCTGCTCCTGAAGTAGCAGTAACGTAAGTTAAGGGAGCAAAACATGACTCTTTTAATGATCTAACTAAGTGTGAGACAGCAAGGTCATCATGTTGTGTCCTCAAAAAGAGAAAAAAAAGTTTATCATCTTCGGAAATAGGTGTTGTGCATGACTTAACAGAGACAAGAATTATGACAGGAAAGGGAAATGATAGTAACTTGTTCTTTATTTTATCATCGAGGACAAAAATGCAAATCTGATTTCTTAAGTAATTGATGAATCAAATAATGAAACAAGTAAGTTGTACAATTCTCTACAAGAAAATAAGAGATAAATCTTTCAATATTGGTATTAAACTTAAAAGTTTAGGTCTAAGAAAAATCAGTCTTGTACTTGAAGACTTCATTGAAGTCAGGATAGGATAAACTCATAAGGCAGACTAAAAAGAGAGGGCAAAAAGAAGTGTGAAAAGGGCATCTGAGGGAATCTCGGCATGACCAACAAGAACACAGTAAGTTATTTAATATAATATAATTTTCTCTAGTTTTACGTAGATGTTAATGTCACAGCTATGTAGCACAATTTTCCTAATATTAAAACTTATAACTATGTGCAAGACTTGTTGAAATTTTATCTCGGTAAGTTAGGTGCTGTCCCAGTCTTTAGTTACTTTCCAACTCCACGTTTGAAATTGGGAGTTTCATTCTTATTTGGAATTGCTTGTCAACCATTCTGTCTGCTTCTGTATCATTATTTGAGTTGCATTGTTGTTTGCCAAAGTGAAGAAGGATAAACAATCATTGATACTTATAAAATATAGCTGTCAGTAGAGAGATTCCAAACTGTGGGCGGTATGAACCATTCATTGAACCATATCAACTGCTAGTCAATAGGGCTTCCGATATTGTTCAAAGGCTTTACGGGTTGTAAAGCAACTCGAAAACAGTGGCTGCTAAAATTTTTCTGTCGGATCTTCAAGAAACTATAATAAAATTTCTGCACCTATTATGATCTTTAGTCTGATAACAATGATCTATGCAGCAATTGCTTTGTGCTTTGTACAGCTTTTCTAACAAAAGAAACGAGCCAAATAAATCTAGCATATAACTTACAGCTAAAAACTCACATAAGAATGTTGGAGATGAGATGATTATATGATCCAAAATTCCAAGTAGATCTTAGTCTAGTAGTTGACCCTGAATATACAAATTGGTTTTTCTATACTCTTATACTGCAAGTGATGATTTCCTCTTGTACCATTTTCGTCAGCAGAAGTAGGTCTTCCTATTGAAAGTGAAAGGATGCTGCTTCTTGATTGATTAGCCAACTTGTACTGAGTGATTTTTATCAAACAAAATAGTTGAGACTGACATTTATTTGGCTTGGATTTTCGACACAAGAACAAAAGTCTTGTCCTAAATTCAATGTCATTCTCCTATCTTTACATTAGAACTGCCATCTTCCAAACAGTCTTTTCCAGAGCAAGTTGTGCAGCACTTGATTAGGGTTAGGGGGAAAATGCTTGGCCTCAAACACATTGACCACAAATAATTTAGATAAGAATCCTTTAGTCAACATAATTGGCTTTCAGTAGCAAGTAAGGTACTATCTACCTGAACTTGTAAAGAGTCATTTTAAGCCTCTGTCTCTGTACATGCCCTTCTCCGTCTGAATTCCAAGTTTTGAGGTCACTAAGGTTCCATATGGAGATACATATTAGTGATAAATCATGATATGATTTATAACATTAGTAATCAACAAAAATTAAGCATTCTTCAAGTTATAAAATATTGATAAAAGGAAATGACATATTGTTTAAAGAACTATGCTATGACAAAATAGAGGCTAACCTACTGTGCTATCATCATAGCAGCATTTGCTATGGTACTATTGCTTCTCGCTTATGGGAGATTTGGCTAGTTTACAATTATTTCAAGAAAGAATCTGTTTTAATCTTGAACCAAGCCTTACACAAGCCTATGATTCAAGCTAAAAATTATATATGAAGCTCGACGAACCTCAATTCAAGATGAGATTATACTTGCATGCGCTTTTTTTGTAATTTTATATCTTTATGAATTACCATAGGTTTTACCTTAACAAAATTTGATTCCATATGAACCTTAACTTGGTTCATATGGAATCAAATTGAAATCTGAGTCAACACCTTCTTTAAAAGGTTTTGCAGTGTGTAAATACTGATTTTAGCTGCAGTATAGCTAGATTTAAAAATTCAAACATGCTCTTTTTTTTCTCTTATTGCCTCTTCAGTTTTTTTATCGTTCTTAGTGCAAAGTATCTCCAATTGTCTATAGGAGTTTGAATTTGAGTTCATGCACCCTTCCGTCTCCCATGGCACATGGTTTCCATTTCGGTATTCCGGAGTTGCATGTGGGTGACAAACTCATGCTCCATATACTACAAGTTTTAAAGCCTCCATATATCACACAATCTATTGAGTTGTGCACAAGGAAAGCTGTTCACAGCCTCAAAAAGTAGTTCACAAGTCAGTCTGTCACCAACATTTATCGAGTTTTAAAGGCCTCCATAAATCACACGGTCCATAGGGTTCTTCAGAAGGAAACCCTGTTAGTTCACAGCCTCAAATTCACCTGAGATGTCACTCCAAAGAGTAGTTCATAATTCAATCTGTCACTAACATGTAACCCACACTGCCATCTGTTTCAGTTTCATGGTCCCTGTTCTTAGACAAAGCACCATGCCAAATGTACTCATACATTGGATGAGGACAACGTCCCTTCATTCAACACTCAACATGGCCAGTTTCATGTAAACATCCAGACATTAAAAACAAACCTAATACTCGCACAAGAATCTCTTTAGGTTTTCTTATGATCTTCCCATTTACCGTCATTCACATGCTGACCCGGACTGGTCCATGTATGAATGGCAATGTTATCCAATCTGTCACTCCGGTTTCTTTTTTCTTCTTGAGCTCAGTACCAGGTAAGATGACCTTTCTGATCCAAAAGAGAGAGAGAGAGAGAGAGAGAGAGAGAAGCATATTGCAAGATTATGCTCCAGATAAAAAAAATCAGCTAGTTATCTTTTTGCTTGAATAGGCCCAAATGCATTAGCTAAGTTTCCTTGTGGATTGAGCATCTGCTTCAAAAGTTCTCTTTATTCTTCTGGATATTAACAAGTTTTCTTCAGATGAGACATGAGGGATTTGAGTCGTAGTGCACTGATCACGGACTCAAAGTTACATTCTCAATTCATTCACGGAGTAATCTGAAGCTGAAAAACTAGAAGCTACGTATTGCAAGGTATGTGATCATCCTCAACAAAAGTCACAACATGCGGCGCTCATCATAGACATTTTGTTCTCTTGCAGGCAGATAATTGGATGATGCTGTGAGTCCCATGAGCTCTTCGTCTGTTGTGACCGTCCTCAGCTTGTCTTGTCAGTATGACAGCTCCTGTTCTGCTAGCTTTTTCAGAACATGGGCGGGCCATCCCCACGACGAGCTTCTTAATTGACCTTCACCAGCAATCATTATTATTGGATAGCTTTGTCTCGTGGGGAAGAGATCATAGACTCATTTTTTTCATCTCAAGAAAAAGATGCCAATTGTTCGATTCCTTGATGAACAAGACTGTTTCCTGCATGCATGTCAAACTTTTTCTCCTTTTGCCAGTGCCACAGAGGAAATGATGGAGTCATCGACACTGAAGGTAGTCTTACAAAGACCATAATGTAGCTGCTCCTCCGGTTCATGATTTTGAGGTGTGTGTGTGTGTATGTATCTCTTTTATTTTGAGATTGCAGCACCAAAGTGTTGTTTACGAGCAACAAGGACCATCAAAAGCATAAAAGCCAAGTTGATGCTCACATGCCACAGATGGTTGTGCATCGAGCTTGTGATCGAGCTGTTGCATTTTTAATCCACCTTGTTGGTGAATGCAAACAGTGGATGATGTGCTTTATTCACATGATGCCTCTATTTAAGTACAGGAACAGAAGCAATTATATTTAGGATGAACACAATGGGGCAAAATGCCGTCTTTTTCGTTGGTAGCAAATGTGTTTGTTATTTTCCCCCCTTTAATTTCTATTATCCGACTTCTGAAGCCATTACATATTCCCCACGATAGCAGTGCGATGGCGCCAAATAAGTTATGCCTGATGGGACGATCCACCGCGCAGACACAATTCCCGGAAGTTGCCGCTCCGGCGAGCCGCTCTCCCAAGACCATAACGCTGCGTCCCTCCTCCGATTCCCTGCCCGGACGAGCTCGCTACCTCCGCCGTCAAATCAAGAAGCCTCCTTTCTCAGGTGGGAGGCGGAGCTTCCCCGTCACTCCCCACTTGAGTTGGAAGCTGGACGATGCGGAACGGTTGGTGCGGAAGCCTGAGCGGGTCGGTCCGAGCGGAGAAGGTCGACGGGATGACAAGAGTGCCGCAGGAAGGCTGTTGACTGGATTATCGGCGAGGAAGCTCGCGGCGGCGTTGTGGCATTTTCAGGCGGCAGAGGTTAGTGGTGGCGGGCGGGAACGCCGGAGAGCTCGGCTAGGGTTGGAGGTATGACCGCATTATATGCTTTCTGGTCGAATGTATGTCGGTAAAGTTTGAGTTTTGATTGATCTCTCTGACCTACAATCCTCACCCTTCACCGTGATTCTCGTGTGGTGGAATCTAAAAGTGGGAAGGGTTTTCACCTGCACAACCTTTTAGCCTGGGAAGAAGAATACCTTAAATTTGTCATTGGATATTGGAATTTGTTTCTGAGGATCTTAGCTGTCTTCGCGGTTCTTCCTTTTTGTTTTGTGGGGGAGTTTCGGTCAAATCTGTTGGAAAGTTAGGATTTTGCTTGCATTTTCATACTAAAATTGTTTTATACCTACAGTTTCCATGTGGAGAAATGGCAATGTTGTTGGTTCTCCAATAACCAATGAAGAATAATTTCCCAAAATTATTAGTAAGTGGGATCTTTTGCCTTCATGGGAAATCCCTTGAAGCTTCAATCTTGTGATATTAATCTTATAATGAATCAAATGGAGAAAGGAATGATTTTGGTTCACTTGCTTTGATCACTTCCTAATTTTGGTAATGAAAACATTTCTCATCTAAATTTCATACCTATTATAGTTGTTGTCAGCCTTCTTTTGTGCTCCTACCAGTAGCTCTTAGGTGGTTTCTGTGTTTATGCTGATTGTATACTAATTATCTTACCGTACTTGTTCAACTTTGTAGCCTGATCCAAGGAATCTTCGCCTTCCAAATGTCTGTCATCATGATAGAACAGGCCTCCTCGGTAGCATCAGTAATGAGCTTGTTAGTTCTATCTCATCCGACCCGAAAGCTACTTCACGGAAGGTAACCTTGTCTTTGTGGTTGATAGGCTAAAGGAGCATTGGCCATTCAGTTTGATTTGATACGGCATCGTCTTCATTTGTTTTGTCCGAAAGCAGCTCGAAGCATCTGCTTCATATCTCGATTTGGCAATGGAGAAAGCAACAAAATGGGAGGCTGGGTGCTTAAGGTCTTCGGATAAGGTTTATCACGATGATGGTCACCTAAAGCTTCCCAAGGATTGGCTGACGACTACTTCCATCATTTCTATTCTTCAGGCAGAGCTCAAGCAGGCTCGTCACCGCATTAATGAGCTTGAAAATGAGAGACGATCTGCCAAGGAAAAGCTGAATCACTTCTTGAGGAAGCTTGCGGTTGAGAAGGCTTCATGGCAGAATAGAGAGAGTAGAGAGCATGAGAAAGTTCTGAACATTATTGAAGTCATCAAGGATGACCTCAGTAGAGAGAGGAAAGTTCGGAAGAGAGTGGAGATCATGAATTCCAAGCTTGTACATGAGCTTGCTGAGGCCAAGTTATTAGCAAAGCAGTCCTTGCAAGACTATGAGAAGGAGAAGAAGGAACGTGAGCTCATTGAGGAGGTATGCAATCAGTTTGCAAAGGAGATCGGGCATGACAAAGCTGAAGCAGAATCTTTGAAGAGAGAATCTACAAAAATCCAGGAAGAATTGGATGAAGAGAGAAGGATGCTGCAGATGGCAGAGGTTTGGCGTGAAGAAAGGGTACAGATGAAACTGGTAGATGCAAAACTCATGCTCGAGGAAAAGTATGCAGAGTTGAGCGAGCTTCAAGCAGATCTAGATGCATTTCTCAGAGCACATTCTGATTCTAATGGAAATATGTCATTGCTGAAAGAAGCTGAGGCGTTTAGAGAGGCGGTCAGCTTACTGAAGTTCCAGGACATTAAGTTCCATTACCAGCCTCCTCCAACTTCAGGGGATATCTTCTCTGTTTTTGAAGAACTCCAGCCAAGAGAAGAAACTATTGAAAGAGAGATTGACCCATGCTGTGGTTACAGCCCTGCAAGTCATGCCTCCAAAATCCACACGGTGAGCCCTGAAACTGATATCTTTCTGGAAAATCCAATGAAGATGAGAGATGAGGATCACAGCGACTTGGAGTCCATGAGCTATGCTGAGGGGCAGGGTTCTTGTAATTCTCCAGAGGCCCATGAAGAAAGCGTTGCTTCAGTTAGTGGAACTGATTGTGATATGAAAAGAGATAATGACAGCTTAAACAGTGAAATTAGTGAAGTTTGTTCAAGAACCACCAGGCAATCCAGGAAGGTGTCTTCTATAGGTAGATTTTGGAGGTCAACTTGTACAAGCAATGGCAACAAGAAGAAATTTTCAGTAGGTTTATCAAATGAGAACCTATTGAGAGGTCGGATGTTGAACGCCACTCTATCTCCTGACATGAATTCAGGTGAAGTTTGCCCAAGCTCACCGAGTGTGGGGCAAGAGTGTTCCTCTAATTCGATAAACTCTCATATCAGCAGAGGAACAGAAGGTTGCATCGAATGAGCAAGGGAGGCAAAGAATCACAGTTTGAAGGCTAAGCTTCTCGAGGCAAGAATGGAGAACCGGAAGATTCAGTTGTGCGACGTTATGAAACATAATTCTTAGGATGAACATTGATCTCCCAATGGAGATTGTACTCTCAATCAAGCTGGTTGAATTTTGTCTTTATAGTAGTACTTGTATCATATCTAAAGCACGAGTACCAGAGTATGTGTACGTATTCCATGGAAAGTCACTACCACAACTTAGATTGCAGTTGAATGAGAATTCATATCTAAAACATGATGTATAAATATTCCATGGAAAGTCACTATTTGTGGCTGATGGAGAATTTGGGTCACTCTGTTTTACATTCTGCTGTTGAGATTGGGAATCTTAAGAATCTAAAGATGATAAAGCATGTTTTCGAAACATTGTAGATATTTTGTCATCTGCAGTTGCCGAATCTGAGAGACGTGTATTCTTGAAGCAAGCAACAGTGTTACATTTAGTAGACCTTTTTTGATGTCCTCGGATCTGTAGTTCCTTCACTTTTGTTTCCTTCTGTTCTATATTGGCCTTTCATACTTTGTTCTACCACGCCATTGTTGGAATGGTGTGTGCTAAAGAAACCCTGCGACTTTGTCAGAGCACAAGCATCCTAACAGATGATATCGTTATTCATCGAGTAATATTTTGTTCACCAGGATTAGCATATCGTCCCCGCTTAGAAATTACTCATCCAATACAGAAGGCTATTATGAAGTGAATATAAACATACAAGATACTGTATTCAGAGTAATTTTGTGTTTCTGTTACATATATGATGTCGCTTTCAACGCTCCTGGTAGATCATACCCGAGCAATGTTTTCGGATCAAAATTGATGCATGTTGGACTGTGTTTGAAACATATAAAGATGCCAAAAATTCTACCCAAACAAAATTTCCTAAAACCTGAACCCAGACAACATCAACGCTGTTGTTATAGGACAGCAAAAAATCACAAATTGACTCGGTCATGAATGCATAGATCTCAATAGCTCAAGGGCCAGGGCTTCTTGCTCGGCCAAAGTGACTGAGTCACTCTTTTTAGCTGCCTTAGCATCATCAACTTCATCATTGTCATCGTCATCAAAATATATCTTCGTTCTTTTGGGGTTTCTCTGTTCATTTTCATCTGAGTCTGAATGGTCATCCCCCGTGTTCCCCTCTTCCGCTTCTTCCTTCCACTTCTTCAACTTTAGTTTCTCCTTTGTTCGTTTGTCACGCAAGCGCTGACGGTGCAGAAGCTTGTCCTCTTTGTCCCGCACCTTCATCGCTTCCCTTAGTTTCTCATATCGTTCTTTAACTGCAAATACATTTTCAATATAGCTAAAGTGATGAACAAGATATAAAAGCAGTTTTAATAGATGCAGGAGAGAACTAAGCCCAGACTTGCAGAAGTAAATTGGAAGAAAAAAGTCCCAGTTGCTATTGGAAAATAAAAAATTACTTGTTCGACAAAATTGAATACAATATTTGAAAGGCACAAACCTGTACCAAGGTGAATAGAACCATCACCAGTCTCTTTATCAGCCAAGGCAGCTAGTGGAGGGATTACATTCCCATCATCATCATATTTTACCCTTGTTCCAAGAGGCCTATGCATATTGATCTTCAGCTTCTTCTTCTTCAAAATCCTGGTAGATAATCTGAATAAGCCAACTAGTTAAATCAAAACAGGTTTTGAGGAACTAAAAACCGACAGTGTACGCAAATAAATATCATGACATACTCTGCTTTATCGCCTTCGGGTTCAAAAGAGGGCGATTCCTTGGGTAAAAGAACATCATCTTCTACATCATCTGACCTAACAGTTGCTTGTGAATTAATATTATGAACTTTAGATTTGTCATCAGATGCTTCGACTTCCTTAGTAGTTTCGGTAGATGACATGTGCACATTCGATTTTCGCTTTAAGAATCGCAACTTCGGGGTCACTGAGAGACCCAAAGATACTGCAAAATCTTCTATGGGAAGCTTAGATACATCAAATACATCTTTGTCTTTCTGCAGAAATATGGACTTCAGATATGTGACAAATGCCCTTTGCGCTAACTGTTGCATAGAAGGAAATTTAACCAGCAGAGACGACAACAACGCAGAAACTGATACTGGTTCTTTTGCCTGACAAAGCATTCACCATAACGGAAGTTAGTGGCAGAGGATAAACTACATTCAGATTAACATAAAAAAAAAATGGAAACTAAAAATGAACATGTTAATGGTTCAAATAAGATTGCAGCTATACTGAATGTGGATAGTCAACCAGATGTTATTAGCTTGTTGAGACAGCAAATTGTCACATAGAAAGTGCTTGTTGAGAATATGAACATTGTTCTCATCAACCCCAACTCTAGGACTCTAGATAATATGATAAAAGATACAAATTCTTGAAAGTTAACAATAGGTACAGCAAGATTACATGGATATAAAAGGTGCCAATTAGGATCTTGAACAGTTATTTTAGTCAATCATCCAATGTTATAAATGCCCCAAGATAATCAACCAATAATGGTTAGTCATTCACCTTCTTCAACTTGATTGGAATTTTTGGTTCAACAGCTCGTAATTTTGTGAACATCTCTTTCTCAGAAGGCATAAGAAACAGTAATGACTTCCCTGCATTTCTGAAACGGGCAGTGCGGCCAACTCGATGAATGTAAGCTGGAATATCTTCTGGGCAATCAACCTGAATAGAAAAACCAATTAGCACAAGATCCTTTGCAGCAAAATTAGTCACCCAGACTGTTATTCACCTGGACCACCCAATCCACTGCTGAAAAATCAAGACCCCGAGATGCCACATCTGTGGAAAAGAGAACTGAAGTTTCCTCACAGAATTGAAGGTATGTAGCCATTCTTACATTTTGCTTCATGCGACCATGCAAACATTTCAAAGGAATTCCTGGTCTAAGCTTCTTGAATACCTCATATACATATTTAACCTGCTCGGATCAGGTGCAGTGTCAGGAAACAAATAATGTAAAAACATGCATCTTCAAGAAAAACTAGAAAGTCACAAAATTAGGTAGTCCATTGACAGCACATCTCCATTCAGTAGTGAACAGATGAAATCAGAACCCTAAATGCAAGGCTGATGTTTATAGGAGGCATGCTTAAATTGCTGTTTGTGCATCATCACATTCATCACAACCAAAAGAACACTCTAGTACACATCATCTTTAAAGAGTCTGCATGCAATAACCATCTAGGCTTCTAGCCTTCTCTTTAACACAAACTCATTCACATAGCTCGCAGATACCACTACATATCAATAATGTAGTAATATCTTACATATGACAACAGATGAAAATGATATTGAACCATTCCTAGGAAGGATCCATCCACGTATCATCTCTCAATGCTACATATCAGGTCAACATTTAATTTCAGGAACTCTAGTTTCTAATGGCCACTTACATATAAAAGAATCTGGTATGAAATTTGCAATTTGATCTGTGCCCAGATGGTTATGGGTCAAAACAAACTTACAAGATGATCTGATCAACCAGTGCCCATGTCTGAATTTACAAAATTGACTCAAATGATTTACTCAACCAAATTAATAATATAGTTAACCATGTTAATCTTAAACTTGATTTAGATCAATGATCCAACATGCTGATATCTCTATGACATGAATGTGATTGTATTTACAGAAAACACTGCATACAGAAATTTTTATCAGTATAATTAATAGGTTAATACACTGCATGCACACATTTATTTCATTTAAATAACAAGTTAACCTTTGCTCCGAAGAATAATTATCATAACAATAATCATGGATGGACGAATACCAGAAAGTGGTGAACGCCGGAAAAATACCTGCTTGCAACTAGAAAGAAAGACAAGAATTTTTGACTTAAGATTTGCTTTGATGAAGCTCCATAACAAATTCAACTTCTGGTCAAGGGGAACAATGATGGCAAGTTGAGTCAGTTGCTCAGGAGTGGCTGTTACTGATTCAGCATGCACACTTATATACTCTGGGTCCTTCAAGCTGAGCCTAGCCAGGTCTTTAACTGACTTTGTTTGGGTTGCAGAGAAAAGCAAGGTTTGTCTTCGCTTGGGAAGCTGAGATATAATTGCATCCAATTCCGTCTTAAAACCAGCATCAAGAATCCGATCAGCTTCATCAAGCACCAGAATCTGTATCCACGAGGAAAACATGACATTACCTTCAACCATTACATTCAAAACCTTATAACAATTAAAAAGCTAATTTATTACACACCTGGAGCTGTGAACATTCAAAGTTTGCGGTCTCATCCATGTGCTGGAGGAGTCGACCTGGTGTGCACACCAAAATGTTCAGACTACTGACACGTTCCTTCTCTGCATCAACATCTTTACGTCCTCCAATCAGAAGGCCTGCACTCAGACTGTGGTGTTTACCTACTGTTTTCAATTCCTCAAAAAGTTGTCCTGCCAATTCCTTCGTAGGGGAGATTATAATGCTACCAACACCATCTTCAGGACCCCATCTTGCTCTGTACAACTTTTCTATGACCTAGAAAATAAAAACTTCTCAAGTCAGTACTTGAAAAAAAAATCACCTTAACTGATCGAGAAAGGATGTCGAAAATCGTCTGTTGCTATCTTCATGCATATCAGAGTATAACTAATGATACATACAGTAAAATAGAAAACCAAATCTCTGTCAAAATATTTGGATATTCCCAATAAAATCACGTAAATCAAAATTAAGAGCCACCACAGGATATTTATTTGAATTCTAATGACAGCCCGTTTTAGTCTCAATATAATGCTCATCTTAGAAAAGGCGAAGAAACCTAACAATGATGGCATTCAGCAGAAGAAAAAAAACCCAGAATATATGAATTCCTGTCACGGTACTATAAAATTCTGCATTTGATTTTAACATGTTAGCATACCAGAACACCGTGACAAGGCAGAATTTTAGCAACATATCAATATAATATTCATCTACAAAAAGGAATTTAACAAGATCAAGCTTACGCACGGGGATGACGAAAGCAAGGGTTTTTCCGGAGCCGGTCTTGGCAGCGCCAAGGATGTCACGGCCGCAGAGAGAGTGGGGCAGGGAGGCGCGCTGGATGTCGCTCATCTCGACGTACTTGGGCGCAAGGCCGTCCTTGGTTCTCTGTGAGATAGGAAGTTGCCGGAAGAACCGGACTCCGGCATAGGGAGAAAAACTGCCGTCCTTGGTGCGGCCGATGGGGGCGTCGGGCGGCGGCGGGGAGATGGCGAGGGGGTTAGTTCCCGGGTCAGGGATCCCGGCCTCGATCCATGAGTCGAGGAGCTGGATCTCCTGCGCCTCCGAGAGCCGGCGCTGCTTGCGGGCGCCGGAACACTTGGGCTTGGGGCGGCGCATTGTCGAGTTGACGGGAGTACACTCGCTAGGGTTTCAACAGAGAGGAGAGGGTTTTGTTACTTGCGGGCAACTCCTGGGCGAGGGGACTCGTTTGCGAACAGTTTTATGAGAAGCCACCTTTTCTACGCATCCGTTCCTACCCGGAGCTAAGCTACTCGCCGTGGGGATTGAGGTTACCGCAGTGGGACCCACTATAGCTTAAGGCGGGTGATGGTGTGGGTCGGTAACTTTGGTCCGTCTTTTATTCCTGGGCGGTCAGAAAAGCAAATTTAGGTCGGCGACAAATGCGAGCACCTCCAATCTCTCGAATCGTCTCGTCCGATGCTATCCACGGGAACCGTCGGATCACAACGTCGTTCGAGCATGCGTTCGCATGCACTTCCTCTCTGGATGCCCTCTTCAGAGGGTAGACGATTGCATATTGAGGCTATTGATCATGTGCGTCCTCTGCTGCCGACTAAATCTACCGTGGATTGAAGAAGATGAAGACGAAGAGACCTTCCGTTCTTTGGATCCCTGTCTGCAGGGAGCATTAGTGAGTCCCTTCACCCCTCTCTCTCTCTCTCCGCTCTCTCGTTTAGGTTTCCTTCTTGAATATTTCTGGCAAATCTGCCTCCCTATTCCTTGATGCAATGCGATTTTTTTTGTTTTTGTTGATGCGGCATTATTGTACGAGCTTGTTGATTCTTGAACAGAATTAAAAAGCTTTAATCTTTCAGAATTTTGTGGGCATCCGGAACTCATAAACTTGTGAAAGTTTATATCTCGATGTGTTTGGTTTTCTTGTGGGCTTCTGCGGTGGGTTTACTGCGGCTTCTGTGGAATTTTGAAGCAAAATCGAGCATTGTTTTCCTTGTTCTTGGTTTTGGGTTTATCCGAGTCAGTTCAGATCTTTAGTTTTTGATCTTTTATTGAGATATATGTGCCGATTCTGCAGTGCTGATGCAAGAAATTAGAGGTCGCTAATTGACAACTCTTTTGGACCGAGGGATCTCTTGTGGAAAGGCGATCTGTGGTTTTCCTTCTTCAACAGAAGCATTTACACCATGGAGGTGCATCTCAAGGACCTGTTTGCCAGATTCCAAGAGCAATTTGGCTCTGGGCCGGGCCTTGGACCTAGCTGTGGAACTTGCCTTCTGAAAGTTGAAGGAGCTCCTCCGGCATTCATCAAATCCCTCTTCCGGGCTGCAGCCGCCCTCTTCCGTACTGAACCATGGAAAAGGCTGAGGCCACGGCATCTGTTCGGCATCCGAATTGGGAAGGACACAGACTGGTCCAACAAGAAGCAATTGTTTCCTTGTGCTCAGTTCATCGGTGGAGATGGAGGGGACCTTGGCTTCCACTTGTTCAAATCTGAGCAGGATGCCATGAGAATGACTGGAGTTAGGGAGACGAATCGAGTTCCAAATGTGGAAGTGCTGAGGGTCCTATTTGATCAAGAACCACTGTTGTCCCCTTCCAATAAGAGAATGATAAGGTCACTGGCTTTGGAATCCTCTGGCCCTGATAGGTTTCCAGCCATTGATGTCGCTCGATGCACTTCAACAGGTGGGCTGCGGTTTAGAAATCCTACGCTTGAGGAGCTCCGATATGTCTATGCTTTCATGAAAGCTATAGCTCTTGTGCACCCGTTGCTTCAATGGGCTGATGATAGCATTCCCAGAAGAGGAAGGTTTATGAATTTTGAACCGTTTATTGAGACAGTCGATGTGCAGTGGCCTCCTGAAGTCATCAAGGGAGGGGACCTTGTTGCTGTCACCATTTCACATCCAATGAGTCAGGTATATGAGGAGAAGAAGCTTGTTTCGGCCTCAGCAAAGTGTCTGGAACCACCCAAGGAAGAGCTTCCTCCTGCTGAAGCGATGACCAATTGGACTACTTTGAGGCAGTGCGCGATGTGTGACAAAGAGATTTATGGGGATCAGTCTTTGTGTTGTGGACGATGTCGTGCAGTGGTTTATTGTGGCCCTGTGTGCCAGAAGCAGCACTGGAAGGATGCGCACAAGGGTGTATGCGGTCTCTACAGAGCAATGATGGAGAGAGAGGAAGAGTTGTCTATCAAGATATTTATCTTTCCTTGCTTTGTTGAAAACCCATGCAAATGGCTTGAAACAAAGGGTGTCCATCAGAAAGGAATGTGGAGAAGGAAATGCAATTGCTATTCTCATTGTCCATACGGCCTCCTCCCTGTAAAGACAAGTGGAAACTCAGAGGCATGGGGAGGTCTAGGCGATGGGGAGTATCCACCAGATTCAGCATTAGCGGGTTATTTGAATGGAAGTTCGAATCCCACTCTTCTCTCCGGTTGGTCTGAGTACTATAATCTCCGATCTCTCCCATTGTCAAGCCCTGTTTCTGCAATACTCTCACACCCTTTGACAGTTCACCATATAGTGACTGCCCTAGCTATAAGTTCTAAGAATCGATTAATTAAAGGGAAAGAGGTGATTGTGCATTACCTTGGCCCTGCAGGAGAGCTAGATTGGATGCCTGCATTTGCTGAGATTGGGCATTTGCTGAATGGGTTGGGTAACATACAGATGGTTATGATTGGTCCTGAAGTTCCAAGTAACCTATCAGGGACTTTCTCAGGAATTAGTGGTAGGCTGAGAGTCAACATGGTGAGAGGAATGTATCAGGAACAAGCCCCTTACCTATCCTCTCCGCATGTTGTGGTTGCTCTGAACTGTGGACTGGATAACTATGGGAGCTGGGAAAGTGCCATTGACCTAATTAAGTCGATGAATGTCCCGACTTTCTTCACCGAAACGTCTGAAATATCATGTGCAAATGCTAAGCAGGTGCTACGTGGAGCTGGCCTTCACATCAGCCATCCGGTGACACCAAACCCATTTCGTTCACCTCTGCGGAATCAGGCACCTTCAAGTAATTTACCTTCATTCAGCAATGGTTTTGTCTTTGGTGTGAATACATGAATCACAGACATTTCTTAACAAGCGTTAAGAAACTTAATGGGTTAGGCACCCCTTTAGTTGATGAAGATTGCACTCTGATTACTCGATAAGTAATCATTATTTCTGTCACTACTCCTAATTACTTGATAGCATGTCATTTGTTTCCGTTTTCTTGTTGGATTAGTGCATCTTGTTATAAGCCATAGAGTAGGAAGTTTAGTATGAGGATCTTGATTGTATGATTAAATCAGGAAGTTTCATGTAAACTGTGTTCAATCTATTTACAAGCTTGAATTGGTTTGGTTGTTGAACTGTATATGTTTGTGAAACCAAGTTACAGTTTGACAATTTGGTGTCTTTTTTGTTTGTTAATAGGATACACATTATAGTGACATTATAGTGAATAGATCAAGTGTAATGCTTGTCTAAGTGAAGCACTTTCATAGGTAACAACAAGGTTCCCAGAATCGCCCGAAGAACCATTATTTCCGCCGGTAACGATCTCCAGAAGCAGAACACCGAAGCTTCGATGCAGAACATACACTCCGGTGCCATGTAACCACTGCATGCCACAAAGGAAGCTGAGAAGATGCTAATTGAATTGTAGATTAATAGCGGCAGGAACGGAGCATGTCGAGCTTACAATGTCTCAGCAACCTTAGTAGTGTGTTGATGGGTCTGATCGTTGCCACAATCTGCTATCTTAGGGTTCATGTTCTTTCTCATCTAGCAAGATGTTACTGGCTTTTAGATCCCTGTGAACGATCTTTGTTGAATGAAGTAGGCGATAGCCACAGCAGCAGTGGCGTTGATGGAGAGGGAGGCTGCAATGCGTCCGGGGAGTTAAGTCCAGTGATTGGCGTAGATAAGAGCCGGAAAGCAATTCCATTTTCCATTTCCTGTGAGGCGAGTAGCAAGAGAAGACTTGAATGCGAACAAAATGCATTCAAGAATGTCAAAAAGAACTACTCTGTATCTTTTCATTGGAGCTGCACCATACACACCCTCAATCCTGTGAGCAGGTTCTTGAAGCATACCCTACAAAATTAAGCTTTACAATTACAGGGATTAGCTTCATCTTTAAGACGACATTGTAATTACAATATGGAAAGGTCACCACTGCTTTTACAACTCCGTCTTACCCCATTTAAGTGTTTTTTTGTTTCTTAGGTTGAACCCATTCTCCATCGACAGTCTTTCCACATTCCATTTAATCCAGGCTTGACAGATTTTTTTCTCTCTAGATCTGTGTATACATAACTGAATCTTATCCTCAAGGAACTTGGAAATATCACATAAGCAAACACAATATATACTACCATTTGTAATAGGTCCATTAGTGTCCATTGTGGGGGAAACAAAACACAAAAGAATGAATAGGCAAACACTTTCTAAGTTCAATCTACAACTCTCTTACTAAGAAAGAGAAGAAAAGTTTATAAACAGAAAAAGTAAACTTTGTCTAAAATTACTGTAAAAACAAACATATATATATTTTTTGTCTAGTCCAACATTCCAGTGATACAACCTAGCCATGCGTCATAGGTCCCAGTGACATGCTAAAATTTCGATAAAAAAAACAAAACATCTCAATCACTGGACTTGGTCCTGAAGGCAGATCTAGGAACAAAGCATACAAAGTAGATGCAACTGAAAACCTTATGAACCCGTAGAGCTTATCTGCTGACAAGTAAATACTTGGAAATGAATACTGTCAAATTATTGAAAGAAGCTTGACTTGTGCAACCCATGGGAACTCCTGCAACCACAAATCCCTCATGTTAGAACACTTAGTAGATATAGATAAAAGCTAGATAAAAGCATAATCACAAGAGTAAAGAGGCCATTTTGACTGTGATCCTAAACAAATTGAACGAGTATAAATGAGGGGTACTCCTGCTGAGAGCAAGGAATCATTTGTAACCTAACTTCATAGCTTATCTGGCAATAGGAACTGAGGCCTGATAGCACATATCTTGATCCCCTTTTCCTATAAAAGTAGTGCCAGCAATTCTGACCACAAAATTGTGCATATTAATCCAAAAATTGTAGCCTCGACAGCATTTCTTGCAGGGTCTCCCATCTAAATTTGACACATTTCAGGTCATAGAGTGCTCTCAAATATGTAAGACAGGAAGCAGCTAATCCAGTCAGCCAGTTACTAAGCCAACTTAAAAGTGAATCACTCTCGTGGACCACTTTATTTACGGAAGGCAATTGGTTAGTCTTTGTTCAACAAATTCCGAATAAAGCACCTGACCAAAAAGAAAGTGCAATTGTTGGTAAGGTTCACATAGCATAGGGCATACCCAGTGCACGAGGCTCTCGCCAGTGCGGAGTATAGGGAGGATCAATATACATAGTCTTACCTTTAAATATTTAAGAGTATTATCATGACTCGAATCTTGGTCTCTCAAGTCACAAAGGAGTAACCTTACCATTGCTAAAGTTCGTATAGCATAAGTTATCTCAAAAAGGAACCTATCACCTTCTTGTGGAAGTTAGCTGCCCTTGTACATGCTGAAAGGGACTTACTAAGCATCATGCTTAATAGCTCATCCAAGTTGTTCATGCAGATAGTGACACATGCAAGTCCAAAAAGAGACTAACTAAGCAGATAACACAAATAAACTTAATAGGTAAAGCATGTTGCCTCAAAAGAATTCAGTTAGGCATGCCTTGATTTTACAAGAGAAAAAGTCAAAATAAACCTAGATATCATAATGGTGACACTTAACACTTGTCTGACCAGCCACAATATTCATCTATTCCAGATCATATGTCGTGAGTGCCAAACCTCCAAATGCCAATGGTTCTTTCCGCTTAACGATGCTATATCTTCTGAAGCAGGCAGCTCCTTAAGAAGTCAGATTACTACATGCGTGTTCAGCTAAAGAGATCATGGTCTCATCTTCTAATGACCAAGTTTGTGTCCTTTGTATTGTAATCACACTCTAGGAGTGAAAGTCAACATCAATAAGCACCATCCTCTTCATCTTTGAACACTTTAGAAGTCTTACCCCGAGCCCTAGAGTGAGAGGTTCTGCTATAACATGATATAACTTTATGGCTACTGCAGGGAGCTAAATCAAGCATTTTACACCATTAAGGCAAGGAGATGTTGCAAGCTCAATGCCACTAGCATGCCTCAGAAAGTGCTGATCTGCAATTGTATGAAGAAGGAAATTGATAATTCGGATAAATGATGCTTCTGACAAATCCATGTATTTATAATTGAAGGCTGTGAAATGGCACGTTGTGATGATTGTACACCGGGCTGGGTATGGAGGGATTCTTCCCTGATGAATATCCTTACGTTATCATTTTCACTTGAATCTACATGTAACAGGACTACAAAAAGATGAAAAACAGAAGTATAGTCGAAAGGACTTCAAACTTATGCCAACGGTTGGCTGCTGAACAAGTCATATACATTTTTGGTGCACATTGAAGATACTTTGTGAACTGAAAAAGTGATAGAAGCAAAGACTCCAGTATTTGAGTTGCACATTGAAGAAAATAGAGATAAATGAGAACTTCCATGGCTGTGTGAGATCTCTTTGAGAGGGAATTCTGACAAGGTAAAGAGATTCTCAATCGACAAGGCCAGAACCAGGAGAACTTAAATAGTATAATCAACTTTAATTAGGCAATGCCTCTGACTTGAACCATAGATAGTAATTAAGTATTTTTAATGTATAAAGGTCAAGCAGAACAAAACTCTCAAATAAAAGTAGACCAGTGGGAACACAGGATAGAAAACCTTGAATTACTAGTTAACAATACAGATTGTAAATGTTTCTCCATCCAATTTCAAACTATTTGTTATCACTATGAAAATTTATAAAGAATCCATTGAAGCCTGCCATAGTTAAGATTATTGAGTGTGATAGGCATAGTTAACATATATACAAATATCAATCTATACTAGTCGTAATACAAGATACTTCTTTTCTATACCTTCTAGCACTTGAGCTCTATTACATGTTCACATGGCATCATTTTGAAGAACAAGGAAAAACATTTCATCCCTTTTTCTTTGTAAGCGTGCATAAAAAATACATTCCTCAATAACACATTACATCATTTTTATTAAGATTCAAGCATGAATATATGAACAAGGAAACAAAGAAATTTATGAAAACTAAGTAATTCTAAAGGGAGACAAAGTGATGAATTGTTGAATCCAAAGGTAGGCTAGTCTTATGCCTAGTGGAACAACACTAACTACAGGGTGAGAAACAGATTTATAAAAACCATAGGTTAATGTCCCATTTGATGGCAAGGTTTTGTGTAATCACAGTTGATTATGATCATTAGAGTATCATAGACTTTCACTGTTACAATAGAGAGAAGCAACAGTGAACTTTCGAGTTAAGACTTTGACAACAATGTGCTGGAAAGGCATCTTGGCAAATAGGATAGCAGCATCAAGACTCTAGGTAACATTAGATGGAATTAAGTCTTCCAACAATCATGATAAGGCAACTAATAAAACACAATCATAAACAAAGCATAGTATGAATACTACTGTTCAGTGGTGAATACTATTGGATGAAGCAGTAAATGACAAAATTTTGGACAAGGTAAGAGACAGAGAGAGAAAATCACAAGAATGGATAAAAAAAGATTTTCAAACATGGAGAAATCCATGGGCTGCCAAAAAGCAAGAAACCAAAAAACATGACCAATATCCATTACATGAAACTAAGCCTAAAAAGCGGATGTCATAAGCTACAGGTCTTGGTTTCCAAGTAAGATAGGAACTGTTTCCAAGTAAGATAGGAACTAGGTCAAAGACTTGGAACAGCACAAGTCAGCCACTGATGATACCTCTATTTTTCTTTCCCCTATTGCAGATAATTGTGAGTTCCACAATTCAGAAACTAGCATTTCACAAAAGCATGGCTACATAAGTTTGATAAAGAACTTAAACATTAAGGTTACTCATATATAGTTAACCACACCTTTATTAAGCAAAACTCAAACCACTATCACCTATCATACAACATATAAAACAAAAGCCAAGAAGAAATACCACTTATCATTTCTTCCTTGAGACTACTGAGGCAATGCTTCTTCCACTTCCTTCCACATATCTGAGTTGCCCGAGAACTTCTCCTTCACCCTCTCCATGAGCTCCCGTGCCTCCTCGACCTTTGAATTGCTCAGAAGCCCTTTCACAAGCATCTTCATAGTTGAGAAGCACGGGACCCAGTTCTTCGCCATGGTCTCCTTGCACACCGACAGCGCCGCCTCAAAGTCCCCGCCTTCGCAGAGGTAGTATATAAAAGTGAAGTAACAGCTGCTATCTGGAACGCACCCTCGACCCCTCATCTGCCTGTAGAACTTCTTGGCCTCCTCCAAGTCGCCTTGTTTGCAGAACCCAAATATCAAGTGGTTAAACGTGACCCAATTTGGCTTCATTCCCTTGGTCATCATCTCCTTGAAAAGTGCCTTCGCATCTCCCGGGCGCTTGAGCTTGCAGAGGCTTTGGATCCTCACGTTGTAGGCGCTGAGCCCGGGGTGGCAGTCGTGTTTTTTCATAAGCTCCAAGACCTTGTCAACGTCGTCGAACCGCTCCTCCTTGTAGAACCCAGCGAGGGCGGTGCAGAAGGTGGTCATGTTAGGCTTGATCCCGGCGCGGCACATCTCATCGAGGACGGAATAGAAGGATCGGGAGGTGCCAGACTCGCAAAAGGCCTTGACGACGGTATTGTAGGTCTCTACATTGGAGGCAATACCGTGGGTTCCGGGGAACTCACGGAAGATCCGGCCCACCTCGTCGTGGCGGCCGGCGAGGATGCAGGCGAAGAGAAGGGCGTTGAGGGTGCGGACGGAAGAGGAGTTCGATCCGCGGAAGGTGCGGATGGCGTCCTCGAGCATGCCAGCCTGGCCAAAGAGGACAATGGAGTGGGGGAGGTCGGAGCGCGGAAGGGAGTCGAGGAGGGAACGGACATGGGAGAAGGAACGGGAGTCGGCAAGGGCGGAGACGGCGTTGGAGAGAGCGACACGGTCGAGGTGGGATGAGGAGGGGGAAAGAGCGGCGGCGCGGCAGATATCGATGATGCGTGAGGGGTCGGTCTCGGACTTGAGCAGGGCGAGGGCGGCGCGGGACTTCTGCTTGCTGGTAAGCACGGCAGAAGGATCGGACGGGTTGAGGATGGCCGACGCGGAGGAGAAGGAGCGGTATCGCAGGTGGTTAAGGAGATGATTGCGAGCAGCGGCGACGGCGGCCATGGCGAGTGAATCTTGGGAGGTTTAGGTTTCGGGCGGCTTCCGCATGTGGTGTTTATCTTCCCACTTCAAACCCGGTAGACGCCGTCGCACAGTATGTTACCAGGTCGGGTCCGAACAGGTTAATAAAATGGATCCGAATCCAAAAAATGGAACCATTCGTCAGAGTGGTACAATTCGGCCGAGTTGATCTGAATCCAAATACCCGTATCCACATATGGATCCTACCCAAAACAATCCGATATCGTCCTCGGCAATCGGATCCCTATAGATCATCGGGCATCCGATCCGATAACTTAATCAGGTCTAAGTTTAAGAATCCACATGGAGTCGGACAAATCTTTCTTCATCAAACCCTAGCAACCGGAAGAGTTGGTGTTCTTGCGTCGTTCTCGCTGTGATCGAGCGGCCGGGAGGGATGGCATCCGCCATGACCGGCCAGACTTCGTCTCTCAAGCGGCGGGATACAACGGCCGCCACGGCGGGGCCGAGGGAGGGGGATCAGCTTATCGTCACCCCGTTGGGGGCGGGCAGTGAGGTGGGCAGGTCCTGCGTCTACATGTCCTACAGAGGAAAGATCGTCTTGGTAAAACGCCGTCACCTTTTCTGCGTTCGTTCTATATCTTTTATCTTCTATTGCTTAGATACTCGGTGAGGGATGAGTTTGCCATGTATGAGATTGTATAGATGCTGCATTAAGCTTCTCGCTTGGTTTCGGATGGCAGTTTGATTGTGGGATTCATCCGGCCTACTCTGGGATGGCTGCACTGCCTTATTTCGACGAGATTGATCCCTCGACTATTGATGTGCTTCTCGTCACACAGTATGTGGTCATTCCATTTTCCTTTTCCTTCCTTTTTTTCTATTGTATATTGGGTATATTGCAACTCTTAACTTGTTAGCTTCTTGACCTATTGCTCAAACAAATAGTAATAGATGTCAGTGGAAAGTGAACCGAATAAGCAAGCGCAAAGAGTGGACTGTTGTTATCCTATTCCGGATGAATCTTTCTAACTGAGACACGGGAAGCTAGAATTTTGTATTTTGCTTGTTGCAGGACAGAGCACAACCTCTTCTCGGTTAATTCTTTTTTGTCACATGTTGATTGTCTCCCTTGCAATAACCTGTCAGGTTGCACTTCTTGCTACCTCTTCTCATCATATTGTAACCACAAAGGGGATCAGCAGTACAAGTTGATCCCTCAGGACATATGATATGCACATGATAAAATTTTCAAAAAGAAGACTTTGCGTCTCATTGGAAGTTGTCGCTTGGAATTAAGAATCCCAGGAAGACTTTGCATTTTGTCAGATGATGCTGCTTGAATCAAGCATTTCTAACTCGCAATCCAATTTAGTCTTGGCAGTGAATTATGGTTCCAAGTGCTATTCATCAGGCCCTAGTTAGATTGTGGTTGATTGATCATATAACGTGCTGGATCTAAGAAACCTAGTGTTTGTTATGATCATATAACATGCTGGATCTAGGAAACCTAGTGTTTGTTAGTCCACTTTAGGTCATTGCATTCACCAATTATTTTTCTTGTTAATTCCGTTCATTGCATTCACCACTTATGGATGTCACATTTAACCTTTTGAGCGAAATGATCTAACTTGGTCGAATGTTGGCTTAATTTTCAGTTTTCATCTTGATCATGCTGCATCGCTTCCATACTTCTTGGAAAAGGTGTGCACCATTTTTTTTCTTGAGAGATTTCATAACCATACTTTTTCATGCTCACATGTTTAAAATGTATTCCAGACTACGTTTAAAGGTCGGGTTTTCATGACTCATGCTACAAAGGCTATTTACAAGCTTCTTTTGTCGGACTATGTCAAAGTGAGCAAAGTTTCAGTTGAGGATATGCTCTATGATGAGCAAGACATACTTCGCACGATGGATAAAATTGAGGTATTACATCTTTAGAATATTGTTTAACACTACTAATGTTGTCTTTTCACTGTCTTTTTCATTAGTTAATTTTTGCTTGAAATTGATTGGATGATTTCTCCAGAAGCATCTGTTTGTCTTTTGTCTCATTTGGATGATTACAGTAAATACGATGGGCAACTTAAACCACTATTTCCATTTCAGGTTATTGATTTTCATCAGACTGTGGAAGTAAATGGGATTCGCTTTTGGTGCTACACTGCTGGTCATGTCCTAGGCGCTGCCATGTTCATGGTTGACATTGCTGGTGTCCGGGTGCTCTACACTGGAGACTACTCCCGTGAGGAAGATCGCCATCTCCGTGCTGCTGAAATCCCCCAGTTCTCACCGGACATCTGTATCATTGAGTCCACATATGGCGTGCAGCTCCACCAGCCCCGCCTTATACGGGAGAAACGATTTACGGATGTCATCCACTCGACAATCTCTCAAGGCGGTCGTGTGCTCATCCCTGCTTTTGCTCTTGGCAGAGCCCAAGAGTTGCTCCTTATCCTTGATGAGTATTGGTCGAACCACCCTGAGTTCCATAACATTCCGATATATTATGCCTCTCCCCTTGCCAAAAGGTGCATGGCTGTCTATCAGACCTACATAAATGCAATGAATGAGAGGATCAGGAACCAATTTGCAAATTCGAACCCCTTTGACTTCAAGCACATTTCTCCATTGAAGAGCATAGAGAATTTTGATGATGTTGGTCCCTCAGTTGTGATGGCAAGTCCAGGTAGCTTACAAAGTGGTCTCTCGAGGCAACTATTTGATAAATGGTGCTCAGATAAGAAAAATGCTTGTGTGCTTCCTGGGTATGTAGTGGAGGGTACTCTCGCCAAAACTATCCTCAATGAGCCCAAAGAAGTCACCCTCATGAATGGTCTCACTGCTCCTCTTAACATGCAAGTATACTACAACTCTTTTTCAGCTCATGCAGACTTTGCACAGACAAGTGCTTTTTTAAATGAGCTTATGCCACCAAACATAATTCTTGTACATGGAGAAGCCAATGAGATGGGAAGGCTTAAGCAGAAGCTTATAAGCCAATTTGCGGATAAAAATACAAAAATCATGACACCTAAGAATTGCCAATCAGTAGAGTTGTACTTCACTTCTGAGAAAATGGCTAAAACTATTGGAAGGCTAGCTGAGAAGACACCAGAAGTAGGAGAAACAGTTAGTGGCTTACTTGTCAAGAAGGGTTTTACATATCAGATAATGGCACCGGATGATCTTCATGTCTTCTCTCAGCTTTCTACTGCAAACATTACCCAGAGGATCTCCATCCCTTATTCTGGTGCTTTTTCAGTTATAAAGCACAGGCTGAAGCAAATATATGAAAGCGTTGAGGCTCCTACAGAAGAGCCTGATGTGCCTACATTGATTGTGCATGACAGAGTGACAATACGGCAGGAAACGGAGAAATACGTGACAATGCAGTGGCCATCTGACCCAATTAGCGATATGGTATCTGACTCTGTGGTTGCTATGATCTTGAACATCAGCCGAGAAGGTCCAAAGGTAACAGCTGTTGCAGAAGCTGAGAAGACACAAGAAGAGATGGAGAAAATGGCCCATAAAGTCATCTACAGTTTACTGGTTTCCCTTTTTGGGGACGTCAAGGTTGGAGAGGAAGGAAAGTTGATTGTCACTGTTGATGGGGACGTCGCACGGCTGGATGGAAAGAATGGTGAAGTAGAGTGTGATAACGAGGGTTTAAAGGAGAGGGTGAAAACAGCATTCCGGCGGATCCAGAGTGCTGTGAGGCCTATCCCACTTTCAGCATCCTGATTCATCTTGTTAAGGAACGACGGTTCAAAGGAGAGGGTGGAAACAGCATTTCGGCGGATAGAGTACTGTGAGGCCTATCCCACTTTCAGCATCCTGATGCATATTGTCAAAGAAACTCTGAGCTCACCATGTTCCGTGCAATAGTCTCAGATGTACTGTTAGAATCCATCCTGATGCATATTGTCAAAGAAACTCTGAGCTGACCATGTTCCGTGCAATAGTCTCAGATATACTGTTAGAATCCATTATCGTTATTGTAACATTATTGTTTCTGAGTTTCCTTATATGACATTTGACGCTGTTTTTCATCGTCGCTAACCTTTTGGTTATATGTGGATGACCTCTTATTCGATGTTGGTTGCATGTGGATGATGATTGATAGAAAATTTTGCACCTGTTGCTTTGTATGTACCCTAAGGGGTGTTTATCTTGAATCTTTGGTCATGTTGGTATCTATCCGATTAAACTTATGAAGAGTGGGATTCTTCATCAGATCTATGAGGTCTCTTAATTTCTTCTGCTAGCAAACAATTTGTGCTCTGTGTTGGGTTGATTGCTTTGCTGGCAGTTTTATCTCACTCTCCCATTCTCCATTTGGGATGATTCTTAGCGTTCGTTGCTTGATTTGGTGTTTGCAATGTTGCATACTCTGTTTGTGTTTCTGTACAGTGAACACCGAGGATCATAACCAAGATCTATTAAACTTCAGCAAAAACCAACATCAATCCCTATAGCTTGAATTCATCTAAGAGCTTCAGTCTCAGCCTTTACCGAGCTTGAGAACTCAGGATCATTAGATCTATTGGCACTAACCGGGCTGAAACGAGCCATCTAACAAAAAGTTTCAAGAGAAAAGACCTCTGTACAAGTATAAATGTTAAAGCAACAAGAGGGATTTAGCTTTCGTGATAATAAATGCTAAACAAGCTATTTTTCATGGCAATAATTTTGAGAAAACCTCTGCAAAGAATTTATGAGAATTAGAATACGAGAGCCGCTGACATGAAATGCAAGCAGAATCATTCTTAGATGGTCATCTTGACCGTCTGACATCTTTGTTTCTAGAAGTAATAGCAGAAACAACAATAGATAGAGCACAAACCAATGCTGAAACAAAAGTAACACTGGATACAATGCCTCTGTGTGCATCATTCCCAGAAGGAACACGCCACATGACTGCCTTTGCAGGCCCAGCATTCACTTCAGTGAGTCTCCACAAACACGGTTCTGACTGAGCTTCCTTTGACCTGCAATGCAGAAACAAATCCGGATGTCCCAATTGGACTTCTGCATAGCCACTATCATCAAGGGGCTGCAAGAGAAATGACATGTTTCAGGAATCCTAATTGAGTTTGGTAATTGGAAGAGAGTTTGAAAAGCAAACAAATGCAACATAAAAGGCATTTACAAAAGGAAATAAGCTTGATTCCAAGCCCAGATTACAGTAAGTTCATGCTTCTTTTAGGATATTTATCACCTCTGTGCAAAGGTATTGTGTTATTGTAGAATGCTGATAGACCTGACTTCACGGAAAGGAGAAACATTGTAACAGATCATCCAAAAGTATTCAGGAAGCATGAGAACATGATACTGGGAAGCTGGTGGAAGTTCAAGAGTTGATATAAGTCTTCAATGAAAGATGTGGAAGTAGAATATGGAAGAGGTACCTTAAATGACATACATGCTTGACATGTCAAAATTTACTTCTAAGTTTCTGCTAAGGTAGCTTTTTTCAGCCAGTCCAGAGAAAGTAAAAAGCTTGCTTAGTCAGCTCCTAATTTTCCTGGTGTTTGCTAGTAATCTATTGCAACCATTTCATTAGTAGTCAGGCATTCAAATCTACAGCTGCCGAGATGCTTAAAGCAAATACAGGAGACATATACTGGAACTACCTCATCTGAAAAGAAAAATGAAATGATAATTTAGCTGGCACAATAATCAACAATCTCATAGACTGTTGAAACAATAGCAGCTTCTGATGACACTCCTTCCAGCTTGATGATCATCCTCTGCGTGATTCACATAGAAATGAAACTCAAGGTTGCTATAGTCATCTTATTTAACAAGACTCCTCTCCTAGGCACAAGCACATGAGATCACAAACATGCGAAGACGCAGAATGCCTCTAACAACAAGACAATGGAGTGCAAGAAGTGTATAAGAACAAAAATCAACTAAGCTTTTCCCAAAGGTTCACTTTAGTTAAAGACTGACTCAAGATGCCTTAGCACAAGGAACAAATGCTGATATTTTACTCTAAAATTCCTAATTTCTGTTTAAAGCTCCAAAGGCATTTTAGGGGGCACACGATTTGTGTAAATCTGGAAAATAGTTGGCATAGCTTAAAGATTTATAATGCAAATTTTAGCTTGTTGACTGATGATTGTAAACTCCCATGTCCTAGGAACATGGTTTCCAAATTTACAGTTTAAAAGAATAGGTGAATGAGAATATGAGATAGAAATGTGAAAAATCTTCCAGTTGCATGCATTAAATATACAGAAAGAATTTTCTATCCTAGTAGATAACTAATGTTATGGGATCACAAGATGATAATGCCCATAATAATGTAGATACAATTAGAGAAAACTGAGAGATAATTGCCAATACCAGCAATGTCCAAATTGATGCCTACGGAATAATATGATTAAACTCAAAAAATGTTGGATCTAAAGTCATCCATTCATTCACTACATAATTTCTTGTGCATCTATTTTCCTTCATTACTATAAAATTATAGCACTGGGTTGCAACTTGCAAACTGCACAATAATGAAGCAAAATACAAACTTGCAAAGGAAGGTCAAGGAATCCAATAACAGTTAAGTCATCTCAGATTATTCTCAGAATCATCACTAAAGTCTGCCATAGAAATAGCCAACCTAAAATATGATTCTCTTAGTAAGTCAGGAGTCCGTGGAGCATTTAGTTTGAATTGAAAAAACTTGGTGAACTAAGATACATAATCAGGTTGCTTAGTGTCTTTCAGTTTAATTTTTATAAATGCCATATTTGCAGGACCTTTTTCTGCAAAATTTTTGTTTGTCTTCAGTTAGTGTAGAAATTAATCAAACTAAAATATCTGTTACTTCTCAGAAGTGCTTCTGTTTTGAGCTCACCGGGTATCTAGCATGCAGAGGAAGTTCCAGTACAGTTTCATAGCCCCTCAAAGGATTCTCATGGCCAATGTTCATGTGAACCTCAACAATTGATCTGTTGGAGAGTGCAGAGGGCAATTCCAAATTTGTGTCTCCGAAAACAGCAGCGTCCAAAAAAACTGCAAGAATTGATGAAGATGTAAAGGTTAGACAAAGAATAAAATAATTGGAAATGGTTTGTAGTGCACTTTTTGTTGTTGACCTTTGCGGTGGACAAGATGCTGTAGCTCAAATAAATCAGCAAAAATACCGATTGGAAGTCTCTCGATTATTACTGCTTTGCAGTCGTGAGAGTCAAGCAAAGACCTAATGTATGATCTGTTCATGAATTTCAAGGTGGATATTAAGTGACGATGAGATCCTTCACCATGAAGTCGTCGCTGGAGATCTGAAAGTTGAAGCAAGCTAATTTCACTAGCCATCCCTTTACAGAAGTCACCGGAACTAAACTCTCCAGCTAGATAATCATGACAATCTGAATCAAACAGGCTTTTCTGTTGTGCAAAGTATGAACTAGTAAGATATGCTTCAGAGACTGGCCAACAGCCAACAAGTCTCTGACTGCTTTTTCCAACATGGTCAGAAATCTTATTATAACTGTCCACCTGGCACAAATACGACAATACAGAGCTCAAGATAGTCTGTGGATGAAAGTAACTGCCAAAATAATGATAGACACAAATATTATGTGACCAAATTAAAAAAATAACAAAAATGATCATTCTAAATAAAATGTAAACAAAAAACTTAAAACTCCAAATTATGTGAAAAAGCAAGTGAAGCTGGATGAGACTTCCTGCAGTCAATGCCAGATACTTCAGCACAAAATTGTAAACAAGCTAACCTTCACATGTGAGCTTTTGTGAATGATCTGTGCTAATGCTACAGTAATATAACATACCAGAACAAAGATTTTGGAAACACAGGTAGCATCATGGTTTCTGTAGTATAGTTGTCGATACTAACAGTTACAGACTCACTTTTATTGTGCACTGGGGATATTTTGCATTCAATTAAGGTATGTACTTAAGTTCATATAGTTTTGAGCACACTCGGTGGCAGTTAAGTATTAGACATCTTTTGCCCCTTAACTCTGCAATTAACTTGACAAAATCCTACTAGATATCATAACCCTACTGGATATCATGTGTGTTTAACTTTAGAAAAGCAATAGGAGGCAATTCATTTTGCATTGTTAATATTCTGTATCATAAGGAGATTTGCTAGCTTTCCTTGAGCAAGGACCATTTTTTTGGCATTGCTATATTATCCATCATATTGAGATTCTTTAGTTCTCTTCATAATATGAAGTGTTCAATCTTGTGAATAGAATAATAATTTTATCAGAATCAAAGATGCAAAGTTCTCAATTTTTGAGAGATCACTGCCCTAATCACTTAGGAAAGCAAATGCTAATAAAATACTGAACGATAGCAATAACCATCGGCAAAACAACCATGAGACATAACAATAGAACTAAACAAAGAAATCTTCTGTAATCCTGACCTTGATAAGTGATGAAACTGTGAAGATAAGACCAAATACCATAAGTTTCTGGTCTCTAAGATGCCATAGGATGTCCCTAATGAATGATAACATCTCTGTAAAGAAAGGCATTAAATTGATGTTAGTACAGATATGACTAATTATGGTTTAAAAGTTGAACAACCTAAAGATCTTTAGACGGATATAAAAGAGATAGAAGAATGGAAAGGGTGTGATGAAGTGGGTCAGAGAGGAATAGGACTCCTTTCATTAAATCTAATGCTACTCCCAATCGTTGCAAGTTGGTCTACTCCTGATGGTAGATAAGGACTTACAGTAGAACTTCGCCGATACACTAAAAACTAACGTACAAGTATTGCCTATATCATATCTATTTATTTTCTTTGTGATCTTATTTGAACAAGACTTTAGTATTCCAAGATCTTCATTTTCTTCCTTCTTCCTTTAATGAATCTTAGTTCTACCTTTGAAGGCTTGCCAGAGCAGCCATGTTTTATTGCTTCCGTTCTGTGTCACGGCACATCTTGCAATCTGCACTTTGTGGATTTTGCCTAAGACATGATGCAGATAGTCCTTGAACAAAAACTATAAACAGGTGAGGGGACAAGGATCCGCTTGCCTTTAACCTCTCTCCAGCCTGAGAATCTCAACGGAAAGCGACAGAACGAGTAGAAACATAGCCCGTCACCAGTCCAATGTTAATGAAATATAAATTTTCTCGTATCATTTCAAGGGCTACTCTATTCTACCATAAATTTTGAAGCATGACAAAACTCTAAAGCACTATGACATCTTTTATTATAGCTTCCAGACTTCATGTTAGAGGAACCAACTGTACTGAAACTTTCAGATTTCATGAATTGATAAGACAAGGTATCTCTTCCTATCCCATTATGTACAAGCTTGGAAGTAGCTCCAGGATTCACCTTTCTGTGTGATTGATGGATTAGTCCTCACCTCTTAAGCTAATGTTTCCTAATCTGTTTGGGATTAATTCTAATAGGAAGGCAGAAAGTGCAAATCTTGTAAAGAGAGGCAAGATTGATCGGGACATTGTTTTCATTTATGACGCGAACCTTGGAACACCTATGACTGGGCTCTGCGTTGGCGGACCAAAGGTGCGAAATATTCCTCCAGATCCATGTATACGATGACGAGATCCAGGGCTTATTATGACCCCTTAAGAGATAGAAGTGAGAGAAAAATAGCAAAGCGGCAGCAGAAGGAGAGGAGAAGAGGGAGACTCACTAATCGGCGTCATAGCAGCGGCGGAAATGTGGAAGAGGAGCCGAACGAAGACGACGGCCCGATCTCTGTCGCTCAAGATCCAAAGAATGCCCTAAAACTGGGCCCTGTATTGCTCCTGGGCTTAACAGAAAGCCCAACACAAAATGTTTCGCTTTACGCAACGACTCATGTCCCGACTCGATGACCTCGTGGATGCGCGCCACGTCCCTCGATCGTGACGTAAGTAGCGACGGAAGACGCACTTCTTGCACGATCTCAGAACACGAAGAAGCGAGAAGAACAAATCTACAACGCTCTCTCGGTTTATGTGAACAGATTTGTCGCGACACAAGTACGTGAAACAGCCTGAGGCGCGACTCTGCACCCGGCGCTGTCCATGTCTTTCAGCTATGGCCAGACCGAATCATCAGCTTTCGACAACGAAGTCAAATCTCCGCTGGTGGTAGTGTGCGTGCGGTGCAGCGGGCGCTGAGGAGGGCAACGCATCAGTGGGTGGTACCGTCGACATGGTGCTCCCATCTCGAGGCCATATCACCGTCTTCCTACAGCTGCCGTCCGTGAATCCAGCTGTTCGCGGCCTTGGCTCCGTTCAACGAGGACGCTTGTGTTTAATACTATTGTTGTTAATGAACTGCTCCTTTGTTGCCTCGTTTTTAATTCTTCCTCTCTCGGTGCGCGCGGCGAACGAGACCTCGAAACGGGTGCGAGTCCAGGAACGGAGACCTCGCCTCGGGGAGGTAGGCAGAGCATCGATTCGAACCATGGTCATCAGCTACTTCCCGAGCTTCCTCTTTCCTTCTACTTGTGATGATCAGCTTTGTTGCAGCGATTAATGGAGCACTATTCTCTGCTACTGCTGCTTTTCTTCTCCTTCTTGTTTTGGGTCCAAATGGTGCGTTCCTCGGACCCTCTTCTTTCTCCCAAAGGCGTCAACTACGAAGGTACATGGCCGCACACTCTCATTGCTTTACTCTCTCCATGGAATGGCAGACGGGTTCTTTTCCTTTTGTCTTTTTCTTTGGATTTATGCAACAAAATGACTTGTGGGAATGTAACTACGGAAGCAGTGGCGGCTCTGATGTCCGTGAAGAGTCGGATGAGGGATGAGGCCGGGGTGATGGACGGGTGGGATATCAATTCGGTGGACCCTTGCACATGGTTCATGGTCGGCTGCTCCTCCGACGGATTCGTCATCTCCCTGTGCGCATTACTCTCCCGCTGCTGCTGCCTCTTTCTTTTTCCCCTTAACTTGGGGTTCTTTATTTACTGGCGTTGGGTGAACAGGGAAATGGCGAGCAATAGTTTGTCTGGGACTCTGTCTCCAAGCATTGGCAACCTAAGTCACTTGCAAACCCTGTGAGTAGTCCAAAGATTTCTGCCTTACTTTTCGGTCTCCTGCCAATCTCCATCGCATTTTTAGATGAGTTAAAAGTGGTGTACAAGTTTGGGCTACTAGTAAATTAATGTTTTGTCCGAAGGTCTGGGTATTGCCTTAAGCCACTTGACAGATGAGTAGCAAGCGTAAATCTTTGGTTAGATTCTTTGTTAAAAGTCTCGAGAGGTCAAGGATACAACCAAAGTCATCAGTGTTCATGGCTGAATCGAATGTGATTGAACAGGTACCTAAAAAAAGAAAGTAGACAAAAGATTGTAAGAGATCTGTTGGTCAAGACATGAGTATCTAGTGTTCCCATTATTTGCATAGCATTTACAAATATGTAACTCGAGTACTGAAGATATCTTTGATTTCAGGCTATTGCAAAATAACAAAATTTTAGGTCCTGTTCCTCCAGAAATAGGGAAGTTGTCACAGCTGAAGACTCTTGATATTTCCAGTAACCAGTTTACTGGGGAAATTCCAAAGTCGCTTGGGCTTCTGACTCAATTAGTTTACTTGTAAGTGAAAATTTTGAACTCAGTAGGGCTTTGTTTAGAGAAATTGATGTTTTTGATGTTGTTATGCTACTCTGTCCTGCTTTAGGCGTCTCAACAGGAACAATTTGTCTGGTCAGATTCCTGAGGCTGTTGCTAATCTTTCAGGTCTTTTGTTCTTGTATGTACCCTGTCGAACTATTTTACATTTCTCCTTTTATTTGCTAAGTAAAACTTATAATTGTAAACTATTTCAGAGATGTCTCATATAATAATCTCACTGGACCAACTCCAAAGATCCTTGCAAAAGATTACAGGTGAGAAGGATGACCCCAGATGAGATATAATTCATTTTTTTTCTTCTGTTTTATGTTTTTGTTTTTCACTGGCTTTTGAAACTGATTGACATTATGATGGCTTGAATTATGATTAACTATCTTGATTTAGTATAATCTCGATTATTTGTTTTTTTCATTATTTTGTCTTCTCTTGTTTAAATATGGTTCTATATCAAAATTTAAAAAAAGATGACTTGCCATATCATGTCTTTATCTTGATATTGGTTCATGCAATTAGACATGATATATCACTCTTATAATTACCTAAGGAATTTTGAGTTACAACCTTCGGTTGTCAACTTTCAGCAGACCTTCGGTTGGCTTATAGTAACACAACCTTTATGATGCAATTTATGTTTTCTATATAAATATTCTATTGAGATGGCAAATTACCATCTGCAATTATGTCAAATCAAAAATGCATATGGTTAAACTCGTGAAGGAATCCGAGGTAAACATTACTTGAATTCAACATAATTAACCTGGTATGGAGCAGAGACCTTTTGGACTAGCCAACCTTTTTAGGTTTTTGGTTCTGAGTGATCATTTTTCGTCGAATCACTTCAGTTTTGGAATTCTTTTTGTTATTGTGTTTCTCTGATTTCTCTGATTAACATTCTATGACATTCTTCTATTGAAACTTTAGTAACTGTAACTTTGTACGTATAGTGTTGCAGGTAATATTTTTCTTTGCAACACATCTCTCTTACATGGTTGTGCAGATGTACCCGTACAATTCAATGGTATTTCACTTGCTAAATAGGATGTTGTTACTTACCATAGCATATCATCAGAGGCACTGATCTGTGTTTGTTTGACTTGCAGAAACTAAAACTTCAGGACAAACAAACAACCATCAGTTAGCAGTTGCGATTCCTCTAAGTGTTGGTTGTACCTTAGTACTGTCTTTGCTGCTACTTGTTTTCTGGTTATGTTGCTGCAAATGGAGTATGCACTTTGCAGCTGACGGTATCCTTCAAGCACCCTATTTGATAATCATGAAGAACACAATGCATGCTCACCAATTACTGATTTCTCTGCAGATCTGGACTATGAGTTTGAAATGGGCCACTTGAGGAGATTTTCATATCGTGAACTTCAAGCTGCAACAGAAAATTTTAATGCTAAAAATATATTAGGACAGGGTGGATTTGGAGTTGTTTATAAAGGCCATCTTAGAAATGGAACCATGGTGGCAGTGAAAAGATTGAAAGATCCCAACTTTACTGGAGAAGTCCAGTTCCAAACAGAAGTTGAGATGATTGGCCTAGCTTTGCACAGGAACTTACTACGTCTATATGGTTTTTGCATGACCTCAAATGAGAGACTGCTTGTTTATCCTTTTATGCCAAATGGGAGTGTCGCTGATCGTTTAAGAGGTAGTTGCATCTATTTGGTTCTCTAGCAACATGATATGGATACATGAACTTAGTAACTATATAACTTGATGAATCTCATTAACTTGGCGATTCTTATTGTGTTCAAGCTCTGGAACTAACTCATCATGGCTAAATCTACTTATGTTTTGGTTTTTGATTGCATAATTTTTTTTAAAATCTGATGTAAGTAACCCTTTCTTTTTTATGAAAAAACAGCCTTAGGAACTTCATCACCTTATACATGATGAGGAACAGGTTTGACATGAAGCTGTTAAAGGATTATTCTTGAAGATTTTTATGATTTGTTTTCCAGTTCAAATTTGTTTCTCTTGGTGGATTTTACAATTGAGCATCGCTCAGATAAGCCGAAATGCAACTTATTGTGGCTTGAGTTGAAATTTGCACTCATTTGCCTTCCAAAATTGGTGTGATCAAAGATAATTGGCTTTTGTTTACTTTCCTTGAGTTCCTTCTTTAAGTAGGTATAGTTATTATTTGCAGATCGTTGTCAAAGTAAACCATCCTTGGACTGGAACAAGCGCATGCGAATTGCAATTGGAGCTGCTAGGGGTCTTTTATATTTGCACGAACAGTGCAATCCAAAAATCATTCACAGGGATGTTAAAGCTGCAAATATTTTACTTGATGAAAGCTTTGAAGCAGTTGTTGGGGACTTTGGATTGGCAAAACTGCTTGATAGAAGGGAATCTCATGTCACAACTGCTGTCCGTGGCACCGTAGGACACATTGCTCCAGAGTATCTTTCTACTGGACAGTCCTCAGAGAAGACTGATGTGTATGGATTTGGCATCTTGTTATTGGAGTTGATAACAGGACAAAAGACCATGAGCTCTGGAAATGGTAATGTCCAGAAAGGAATGATCCTCGACTGGGTAAGATTTTTGTTGAAGGAATATCTGCAATTTTTCCTTGTATGTTTGCCTGTATCCTTTTGCTTAACCACATGGAGTTTAACAAGTACTTGACAAAATGAGAAATGTCTTTTCTATAATAATTCTTATGTCATTGTTCCATTCATTAACAATATATAACTAATACTTGTATAATTTCTGCTGCATTATTTATTTATTTCCTTTTTGAGCATATATCATATAGGTACACATAATTTTATACTTCTCTGTTTACTAGGGAAGGAATCTGTTATAACTGGTGATATAGCTGATAAGTTGAATAGTTATTTTCAACATTCATTGAGTTAGGTTGCTATTTAGATTAGATATCAGGCTTAGTTGCAGCATGTTGGTGTATCTCATACATTCCTAGTTGGCTGTTTAATTAAACTTACATCTCAATCAACTACATAACAGATCAAAGTCAGGTCCATTGCCTATCGGAAGTCAAATTTGACATGAGCTATTTGGATTAATCTTGTTTGTTATGTTCTGATTTGCTATTTCAACTATCAAGCATACATCATGTATGTAGTGACATACGTTTCTTTTGATTTTGAACTCCTATGCAGTACACTACTGCATTTGAACTTCTCTGTCATGTGATGCTACAGTGATTTTTTCCTGACCAACAAAAGTTAATTATAATCATCAAAGGATTAGCCAAGTAAAGAAGAAACTACATTAAGACAAGGCTTTTGTTGGAACTGCATATTTCGATCTCCTAGATTTGATGTTCTGAGTGTCATTATAAATCTTGCCATGGCTGAAAAAAGGTATGATGAACCAATCCCATATGTGCATATGGACTGTCGGACATGACATCAGCTTGGATTATCAAGTTAAATTAGGTTTTAGCCTGCTCTAATTTCTAACTGATATTGAACTGCTACGATGTTAGTAAGTAGGTCTGCAACAATGAAGCCGACTTTTAAGGAAGCATGGTTAGGAGCCAATAATAAGTGACTTTCTGGCACCCGAAGCACTCAAATTAGATAATGAACAATGGTTTGCTATAACATACGGTGTGTGATCAGAGAAGAAAATAAAGACATGAAGATTATGTGGTTGGTCATTTAAACCTATATCCACAGGCAAAGCTGAAGATGAGCTTTCAGTGTGCCAAAGGTAAAAGTAAGTACAAGACAACAGCCATTTGTGTATCCCCAAAAATTCCCAGTATGCACAAACTATAAGAAAAAATGAGAAAAAAATATTACAAAATTGGACATTCTGCAAACTCCACCACTCTAAAATTTCTTAGTTAGGTGATGTATGCTGCAGACCAAATTATAAGGCACTCCTGACGTGTACATAACCAGCACAGGCTGAATTCCTTTGATCCAATGATTTGGTAGTTTGTGTTGTATTCCCTTTCAATCATAACGGAACTTGGTATGGAGTTAAAGAGCTGCCTTATTACTGGCTATTGATTGGTGAACTAATGGCTATGCAGGTCAAGACCTTACATGAGGAGGAGAGAGTCCATGAAATGGTTGATAGGGATCTTAATGGTTCCTTTAGTACAGCTCAACTGGAAAATGCTGTTGATGTTGTTCTTCTCTGCACTCAGTCTAATCCCAGCCTCCGGCCGAAGATGTCTGAAGTTGTTAAGGCACTTGAATCCATTGCCAGGCCAGCTGAACAAACTGAAGAATCGAACGGCGAAATAATTTACGGGAGGTCTTGCAGTTTCTCAAGAAGTTTTGATGGTGCCAATGAAGCATCTTCTTTCATCATCGAGGCGATAGAGCTCTCAGGACCCAGATGACCTGCACCGTGAATCTGTTATTCGATTCCTGTTTTGTTTATCCGATAGCAAGATTGGTTAACCCATACACCACGGACAAGAGCGTCCGATCATTTTGGCTGTTGGAGTGATAGAAACTGTACATACAGATGAGGTTGCTGAAACGTTTGAGCTTGTCTAGCAGTCTGCTATGAACAATGTGAATCAACTTGAGCTACTTGTGCACTTATCAATCACTCGTTTGATCATTTTGCTGCGTTCTTTCTTTTCTGTTGTTGTAACATAATTGCCATCATGTCATGAGGTCTTGACTTCTTAACAGATGAGCCTCAATTAGTATATGAGCTACTGGGTTGTAAACAAGTGCAAGAGAAAGAACTCAAGTCAACTCAGCAATTTTCGTCGTTTAACCCAGAGCAAGGTTCATATCGCTGGGCCAACCAAATGGCCCGACAGAGGCGTGTGAAATCTAATAAATAATTTTTCTTTACAGAGGAAATGCTCCGATCCTTTTGGCATGAAGAATGAGCGTCGGAATCAATCTCCGCCAAAGACTTGAATGGCGGCTACGTACCCACCACCCATGTCTTTCAACGACAGGGACCGAATCAGATCTACGTCAGAATCTGCTGACGTAGATGAGCTTTGTCTGTGCGTCACGCGAATCTTACTTGCACATTTTGTCTTCACATTATTATCGTGATCTACCACAGATAGAGAGAGAGAGCAGCATTCACGCAAGTTTCTTAAAGAAGTAATTTGTTTTGGTTACATAAAGCAGCAGGCACCGAGGAGTTACTGCGGTGTTCATTTCTTGGGCTAAAAGGTAGAACAGTCCGGAGAAAGAAGCTAAACCGTGGCTGATTGGCATATTTCTTCTCCTCTTGATGAGCATTAGGAATAGTTCTTTGCTTAAATCTCTCCACTGTAGCAAAGAGAGTCCGGATTCCTTTTCCTTGACCCAAGTAGACCCTAGGAATATCAGGTGGCAAGGCAAGTGATTCCTTTACACCACCACAATGTCTATAAACAGATCTCCATGGTGTGTTGCTCAGTCTCCATGCACATCAATGTCAATCTTTTGGACCTCAAAAGGGGCTCAAAACCTCTTCTCATGAGATACTCATTGATGGGATTTGAATACTTGGGAGTCTTGGTGAGTTGGTTCTTTAGCTCTGTCTCTCTCTCTCCCTCTCTCCATGACCTTGGATTTTTCTCACAGGTAGGTTGACGTGCGGACCCTCAGCACCGGCGGCAATGTCATTCTGACCACAAGCCGCAAGCAAACCAACCTGTGGAAGATGGTCTCGGTTCCTCTGTTGGCTCTGTGTTTCTCCGTTAGCCTGGTTGGGACCGTGGCTGGCAGCGGCAACATCGCCTCTTGGCCGAGTGCTGTCAACGTAGGGGCTCTTTTCACCTTCGATTCGACGATAGGGAGGGCGGCGAAGCTGGCCATCGAGCTGGCCGTCGAGGATGTCAACAGCAGCCCGAGCGTTCTCGCTGGGACGAGGCTCAACTTGTATGCGCAGGACACCTACTGCAGTGGGTTTTTTGGGATTATAGAAAGTATGTGAAGTGACATATAACTTATAAGCAGAATCATTTCCCTATTTTATAGATTGATTGTGCCTCTTGTTATTTGAAGCCTTTAGCTCATGTTTTTCCAGTGAAGTTTTTGACAATCCATATATTCTCGCTGACATAATTTTTTCGTGTCGAGTTGTTCTTGTGTCTTCTGATTGAAACTTTCTTCCTTTTCTTTCTGTTTTGTTGCTGTTTGTCACTAATATCTTCAGTCTCGGCGTCTATTCTAGAAATTTTTAGATAGTCCTGGTGAGTTTTGACAAGAAATACTTTTGACAGGATTTAGTTTGAGATGGAATTTGTTTAGATTCATTGTAGAACATGTAATGCGCCCTTACAATATCAAGGGAATCGTGTCCTTGTTCCACCATTCAGATAAGCAAATCTGGTTCGGTACCATTAAAGTTCCTAAGAAATTTGTTGTCTTTTGGTGATTGGAACATTGCAAGAGTCTGATGAGGAAAAATCTTGGATTTTGCAGGCTTGCAGCTGATAGAGAAAAATGTGGTGGCCATCATTGGTCCACAGTCCTCTGGGATTGCCCATGTCGTCTCTCATGTTGCAAACGAACTCCATGTGCCACTTCTCTCATTTGCAGCTACGGACCCAGCCCTTTCTTCTCTCGAGCATTCTTATTTTATACGCATGACTCAAAGTGACTATTTCCAGATGAATGCCATAGCTGATTTGGTTGGAAACTATGGTTGGAGAGAGGTCACTGCGATCTTCACAGATGATGACTTCGGGAGAGGTGGAATAGATGCTTTGGGTGACGCACTTGCGAAGAGACACACTAAGATCTCCTACAAAGCTGCCATCCCTCCTAATGCCAACGAAAGTGCTATTGATGATTTGTTGGTGAGAGTAAACTTCATGGAGTCTCGAATTTATGTCGTTCATGTGAACCCTGATTCTGGTCTTAAAGTTTTCTCCATTGCAAAATATCGTGGTATGATGGCTACTGGTTATGTATGGATCACATCAGATTGGCTTACTTCTGTTTTAGATTCATTTGGTTCCCCCAATCCTGATACCATGGACCTTATCCAAGGGGTCATTGCTCTTCGTCAGCATGTCCCAGATTCTGATGTCAAGCAATCATTTATATCAAGATGGAGTGATATGCGTCGGAGAGGTAATACCACTTCAAGCTTGAACACATATGCATTGTATGCTTATGATTCAGTTTGGTTAGTTGCCCATGCTATCGACCAGCTCCTCAAAGGAGGACAGACATTTAATTTCTCTGATGATCCTAAGTTGCAAGATGCAAATGGAAGTTCACTGCATTTGACTGCAATTAAGAACTTCAACACCGGGGACAATTTGCTTCATGAGCTGCTGCTGACGAAGTTTACAGGCCTGACCGGTCAAGTTCAGTTCGATTCAGATGGCAACTTGATCCATCCAGCCTATGATATCCTTAATATTGGAGGGACAGGTTTCAGGAGAATAGGATTTTGGTCCAATTATTCGGGTCTTTCAGTTATTGCTCCAGAAAGTTTGTACAGTAAACGACCAAACACTTCCGACGGTAGTCAGCAGCTTTATAGTGTCATTTGGCCTGGAGAAACTATGACAACGCCTCGTGGTTGGGTGTTTCCCAACAGTGGAAAGTCTCTAAGAATTGGAGTTCCTTACAGAACAAGCTTTACAGAATTTGTATCTAAAGATAACGGCCCTGACAATGTGAAGGGATACTGTATTGATGTGTTTAAAGCTGCAGTCAACTTGTTGCCTTATCCAGTTCCATTGTCATTCATTCTGTTTGGAAATGGTTCTAAGAATCCAAGCTACGATGAATTGGTGGAGAAAGTTCATGAAAATGTGTGTATTGCCCTTGTATCGAAATTATGCTTTAGTATTCTATTCAAACTCCTTTACTGCTTTGTAAATTAGAAAATGCCTTCATCTGTTGTCATTTGCATATTTGATAAATCGCCGTTCTTATAATGATTCTCAGAAAAATCTTAACTTATTTACTTGCATGTTTAGTACTTCGATGCAGCTGTGGGGGACATATCTATCGTGACAAATCGAACGAGGATCGTTGATTTTACGCAGCCATATGCAGAGTCAGGGCTTGTCATTGTTGCACCTGCCAAAGAGCAACACTCAAATGCTTGGGCTTTCCTAAAACCTTTCAACACTACAATGTGGTGCGCCACAGGAGCTTTCTTCCTTTTTGTGGGTTTAGTTGTTTGGATTCTTGAGCATCGTCTGAATCAAGATTTTCGTGGGTCTCCAAAGCAACAAATTGCAACTATTTTTTGGTCAGTATCCTCTACTGCTGAGAGTTATTTTAACTGATGTAATAGACTGATACACTAGAGAAGTTTCCAGTACCTGTTAAAATGTGGATATTACGTGACAGGTCATATTACTGGCAACAAGTCAAATCTTGAAGGCATAAATCCTTTTCTCTATTTTTTCATCTGAACTATGTTCATTCATTTGTTGCCTGACATTCTCGTGAATACACATGTAATATTTTCTATCTTATTATTATGATATTTAATACCATAGCAGGTAGTCTTGGAAGTGTGGGCTTTTTTCTGTAACAGGGACCTTCTTGCATGGTGATTGACGATCGTAGTTGTTCTATAGGAATAGAGGGCTGGACACTCTCATCAGATACTTCTTGGACTCCATGAATTGTACACTGGTTATATGCTTGGGTCTTATTGCTTTTGGCAAAATAAACCATTCCATATGTCCCTTGGCAGTGTGGTTCTCATGCTTTTCAGATGGATAAGAGGCATGTTTCCTTTAAAATCCAAATGTCTACATGCAGACCAATGTGAAAACAAAGGATAAACAACGCATGTGCTTGTACTGATATGTTCTCAGAACATTCGATTAATTGTTCTTGCAATTAACATCGTTGCATTAATGGTTATTTACTGTGCATCCAGCATCCATTTTGTTATTAGCATCTTGATGCCTGAGGTTTTATCTCTGCATAGATGGGGACAGGGTTGATTCTCTGTGTATCTGGGCGTCGCCATGTATCTCAGTTTTAGTACTGTCACATCACCATCTCCTGGCTTAATATTTAACGCAACAGTGAAGCAACTCTCATTTATATTTTCTGCATCTGAAATTCAACATATAGAATAAACTTTTGGCTGGGTATGTCTTCTTCAGCACTTTTAGCGTATGTATTTCACATAATTTTCACTTCACTACATCAAGTCCTGTAAGAATGGACAACATAATGTCGTCCCAATCGTTTTAGGAAGTAATTTTTGGGTTATATTGGGCTCACAGGTGTTTGGTTTTCATGCTTTAGATATGCTGGAGATAATTTTGATTCAGCAACAGGAGTATCAATTAGCCCAACAAAAAAACTCTAACCCATTGGGTGAATCTAAAGTTTGATGACTATTCCAAGGATCCTCTTTTAAGTTCCTGGTTTTAATGTAAACTTTATCATCAAAGTCTCATTATATTCAAGATGGATATGATGCTAGTTGGGTTAAGTTTTGATCTTTTTAATCATTTTCCATCTAATGATTAATGTAAATAGATATACCTCATCTTCAATGGAGTGTCTTAGCAGATGAGCCATGTTATAATCATATGCTGTGGATCCTGTTTTCGTTAATTTTTTGTTAGGCTTTTTGTACTTTTCTTTCCCAGATACTCTAAGACTTTTTAAAATTCCATACTTTTGCAGGTTTAGTTTATCGACGATGTTCTTTGCTCACAGTAAGTAAACCTCATTCACACAACAGTATCAGTAAAATATAGGAATCTGAAAGTTCTGTTCTAAAGCTATGGTTGTTTCAGGAGAAACCACTGTGAGCACCCTTGGACGGTTCGTGCTGATTGTATGGATGTTCGTGGTCTTGATTATCAATTCGAGCTACACCGCAAACCTGACATCAATTCTTACTGTTCAGCAGCTCTCGTCGAGGATTGCAGGCATTGATACTTTAATGTCAGGTTCCGACCCAATTGGATACCAAGTTGGTTCGTTTTCAAAAAACTATATGATCGAAGACCTCAACATAGATGAGTCCAGATTGGTGCCACTTAATGATCCTGACGAATATGCAAGGGCACTTGACCTTGGGCCACGAGGTGGGGGCGTAGCAGCAATCGTCGACGAGCTTCCGTACATTGAAGTTTTCTTGTCTGATAATTGCAAATACATCACGGTTGGTCAGGAGTTCACTAAAAGTGGATGGGGATTTGTATGTGTCGATGTTCAGCAATGCTGCATTACTCTCTGCTTCAAATCTTAAAGACTATTGCGGTATTGAAAGTGATCGCTTTTCTCTTTCAGGCATTCCCAAGAGACTCTCCTCTTGCGCTGGACTTGTCGACCGCCATCCTAACGCTGTCAGAGAATGGTGATCTGCAAAGGATCCACGACAAATGGTTGACACAGAGCGGATGCACTTCTCAGGACAGTGACACTGATTCAAACCAGCTAAGCTTTGCCAGCTTCTGGGGCCTTTTTCTCATCTGCGGTCTTGCTTGTTTGATGGCTCTCATGATCTTCTTCCTGAAGACACTCTGTCAGTATCGCAAATATAGTACTCAAGCTAAAGTTGGGTGTTCTGGATCCGAGACGAGCGTCGAATGTACAAGTTACATTAAGGAGTTGCTTTCTTTTGTCGATAAAAAGGAAGAAGACGTCAAGAAATTTATGAAGAGTAAATCGAGTGAGAAACAACAACAAAATCAGCAAGATTCTGATGGACAATCCATGTCAAACAAATTCGAGATATAAGTGAAATAATTACTTGGTTGTCAGGAATATATCTGCATGTATAACATAATTTTCTCACTATTTTCTATTCAATTTCACTATATTACTTGAAAAATGCTGTTGACTTAACCTATATTTGTAGGCATCCTTTGAATTTTTTGTTTCTTCATTATTATCCACTCATAAATTGAGGAATTCTGAAAGATGCTATGGATAAAGAAAAGCATGTCGAGGAAAGAAAAAGGGACTTCTTAACTACAAGAAGACCTCAGAATGATTATTTATTGGTCGATGAATGCACATCTCGTCCATCTCATCGTCACAAACAAGGATGAAGACCGCGGAGGAGTCAACGCTCTCCCACCATAACGACAGCATAACACAACGGTGCAGCGTTACTTCCGACCGTTGTTCTTGCCGTCGGGAAGGTACCCGCGCGTCATTATTGTAAGGCGACGGCCGAATTGGACGCGCGAGCGACGAATAGAGATATATTGTCGTTGCATGGGTATATAATGAAGCTAATTAGCATCGCTAGAAATAACACCACCCCACGCGTCTTTGGCTCCTCGCCTCTGTTGATGGCCGAACGAGGCCTCCAGCCGTCCGTAGCCGCCGAACCATGACCCGCCTCGGCTGGGCTCGCTTCCTCGGGATCGCCTTCCTCCGCCGCTTCCTCCGCGCCGTCTGGGACCACCTTCTGTACTGCTCCTCGCTCGGCAGCCGCGGCCGGTACCGCCGGCTCAAGGCGTGCGTCCCGCCATCTCATCTCGTGGCGGAGAAGGACGGGAAGCCGACCGCCGCCGTGGGGCGTGCGGCGCTGTGCGCGGACGATGAGGGGGATTCTGACCTGGTGACCTTGAAGATCGGCCTCCTTGGTGACCGCCACACGGGGAAAACTAGCTTCCTGGTACGATAGGTGCATCCAATTGAATCGTGTGCTTCCTATTGATGAGATCTCGTTGCGTTCGGTGGTGGCAGATCAAGTATGTGGGGGATCTGGAGGAACAGAGGGAGCTGCACACGGCAGGATTGAATACGATGGACAAGGTTCTATTTGTTCGGGGAGCGAGGATTGCGTTCAGCATTTGGGATGTTGGAGGTAACCAAGACCTAAATTCGAGCTTTGTTCTCCGCGCTCTTACAGCCTTTGTTAGATTGGGATTCCAGCCCACGTTCCGTGTCTTGAGAGATTTCTCCATCTGGATAATTGCAGGTGATGACCAATTTCTCGACCGCGTTCCTGCAGCTTGTCAAGATGCTGTGGCAATTCTTGTATTGTTTGATCTCACCAATCGTTCTACCCTAAACAAGTCAGTAATTTTCTTTTCTATCACTGCAACAATTTTCCATGTCTCTTATTTTGGGGTCTCCGATTTCCCTTTAATTGTTCTATTTGTGGGTGAAACACCATGCGATGAACTGCTTCAAAGGTCAAAACTTTGTGAATTGTCACATGAACTCATAAGAAGAATATTAATGAATACTGACTCTTAAGCTTTTGACCTCCAACTGATGGCTCTATTTCTCTGTGCCCTCTTTTGCAGTGCCATTGGCTGGTACCAAAGGGCAAGAAAATGGAATAAGGTGCAGATCTGTTTCCTGTTCTTGTTTCTCACTAAGCATGATAATGCAATTATTGATTTTTGGTGAACTTTCATTGTCTTTTTAATCTGACCATATTAAATTTATTGTGTGCTTCTGCTTCATTCAGACGGCGATTCCTATCTTAATAGGTACCAAATTTGATGACTTTGCCCAGCTTCCTGTTGAAATGCAATGGACGATCGTGAATCAGGTAATCGACCTTTATGTTTTTTCATTGTATTGCTGTTTATATAAAGTTTTCTAAAAGGAATTGCCTAGCTGAGTCATTTAGGTTTAGCTAGCTTCTTATATGCATTATAACTCGATACATTGAATCTCTACACACTGGTACTTCTGATGTGTCCATGTGTCTTGCTGTTTAACAACTTTAGGATTTAGACTTGTCTCACTTCATCCACCCATTATGGTATAGGTTGCTCATTCAACATGGAATAATAATTGATCCATATGTTCTTTGAAGGGATGAGGCATGAAATAGAACACTAGGAAAGATGAAGCTGATTTGGTTTTATAGTTTGCAAGCATATAGACATGTTACTTCAGAGAGGTTTTGGTGGATCACCTAAAACCACAACCAAATAATGCTCCAAAGATAGATTTTATGATGCAACCGAGTGTAACTGAAACTTAGAGACCATGTATACCCGAGCAAAAGCTTGCCCTGGATCGAGCGCCTTGCATGTGTGATCTGTAATCTGTAGATCATTTAGTTCTTTACACTCCTAGATCTAAAGATGGCCAACTTAGACCAGCTGTCTTTCAAACATGTCATGAGATAAAAGGAGTGGGATAGCTTTTTGTGGAGTCCATGTGACACCTTTCTTTCATGTGTCCGCTTTCATTATGTACTATCAGCTGATCCAAACACTAAAGTAGGGTCTCAGTGAGTTTCAAGATTTAGTGTGTGCAATTGTCATTCTAAGGGTGTTTTTATGGTGGGTGGTACCTTTTTCACGCAGAATACTCGATTCAAAATTAAAGAGATCGGGGACAATGCCCTCGTTTGGTTGTCTTGGAACCTAGATTGGAGATCATGACTAAGAGTCAGAACATGAACCATAAGAACCAGCACTTGTCTAAAGCGATCTCAAACCCTGTTCAATTATTTATCTCTGGCATTTTGAGGCTTCTAAATCAGTAAAATAGAGCTGTAACGATATTCTTTATATTGGGTCATCCATCCATGGGGATAATTGTGATACTCCTTTGCGTCGGGTTCACATGAATCAACTTTTGATTCATAGAGCACCATTTCCATTATGCTTGCCCTGAATTCTGAGGTGATAGCTGCTTTTGATTGATGACATGATCGAATATAACCTTGAAATAGTGTCCTAAATGGCATCCATTTCCAGATGGGATGGACAAAACACAAAGGAAGACTTAGAAAACAGGCAATAAATTTATAATTCATTTCAATTTAAAATCTGACCCTTGTGGTTAGCTGATGGCATAACCAGAAACAGGGACTTTTTTAGCATTAACTATTTCTCCATGAGATGCTCATTTTGTATTATTTGGTGTTGAAATGGATGGAGTAAACCTGTTTTGTCTTGTTAATTATGCAGGCGAGAGCATATGCAAGAGCGATGAAAGCAACGCTATTTTTTTCAAGTGCTACTCACAACATAAATGTGAACAAGATTTTCAAGTTTGTGGCAGCCAAGCTCTTCAATTTGCCATGGTCGCTGGAAAGAAATCTGACTATTGGAGAGCCTATTATTGACTTTTAGCCTTCTCATTTTGTTTTGACTTTTTTGTATTGCAAGTGCCAGATTGTATATAAGAACTGCTGAACATTTTTAGATCAACACTTGGACCTCTTTTTTCTTCATGAGCAGTCAAGGTAAATTATGCTAGAAGTGAAAGCACTGCTATGTATGTATACATTTACAGACATCTAGAAGTTGACAAACTTTAATTATGATTTATAGAAATTATAAAAATTGAGGATTTACAAGTCTCATTTTGATCTCAGAAAACTAGGACTTGACTTTTTTATTGCAAGTTGAAAAACTATATTTTTTTTGTAAAATAAAGCAATCTATTTATATGAAATAGAAGATCTTGCTGCCAGACTCTTTTGGGGCTAATATAAATTAACACTATTTTAGCCTTAAAAAAAGGATTGAACAGAAGAAGTGCATGACAAGCTAGGACTAAATTTGTAAAACTGAATACACTTTAATTTATTAGTTATCTTTAATATCTTGATTTTAATATTTTTAAAAGTTATATAAGGATCTTTATATTTAATCTTATTTTTTCTTACGTTGTGTCTCTATTTACGAAAATATGTTGCTATCACGTGTAAAACGATAATGTTAAAAAAAGATTAAAAAGATAATTTTATAAGATTAAAAGTCAAGGAAGATAGAGAAGGGTTTTGTTGATAAATAAAGTGAGACAGTGCTATTCAATTTTTTTACTTTTTTTATGTCTTAAAAGTTTTGATGAGAAATGAAATGAAACACTCGATAAAACGAATCTCTCTTGTGATTTTGTCACCTCATTATCTATTGAAGTTAGAAGAGAAAATAAAGTTAGAGAAAGAAAACGCTTTCAAGAAGTTATAGAAAGAGAAATTAACAACGATAATAATAATGTTATAAAATTATTTTTTTAATCTTATTTTAATTTTAATTTTTGTATGTGATAATATATGTGATATTTTCGTCAATAAAATCAATGACGTGAGAAAAAAAGAGATTAAATATTTTATTTTAGTAAGTATAGATATTCTAATATAATTTTTGAAAGAGTAAGGATAAGAATGTTAATGATAGTTAATATTTAGAGATAATCTTTAATTAGCCCTTTAATTTGTTTTAAGTGAACGATAATTCTTGAGGGTATTACCGGAATATTATATTTCAAGAAACCCTAATTCTAAAACTTTCTGTCCTCGTATATAAGGAGCAACCTCCGCAGCGGACGCTGGACACACATCGCTATTGGCCGGCGGAGGAGCGGAAACCCTAGCCGTAAACTGCAACCATGGTAGTATGCCCTCTCGATCTATAACCTAGGCTAGTTTCTACCGCATGCAAGAAACTTTTTAGATCCATTTTTTTTCTGTCCTGCTGATGTTGTTGTTATCCTGCTCCAATTGGAAAAAAAGAAAAAAGAAGATCGATCTTTTCTGGTTTTTTGTTGGATCGAAAGTCGCACTTCGCTGCTGGGAGTAAGGATATGGTACTTGTGATTGTTTGTCTTTCTTAGGGTTTGGATTGTGTGGGAGAAAAAGGAAGTGTGTCTGAGCAATTCTTTTGAATCGTTGGTGGACAATTTTAGTTGTAAATTTTAGCGATTTCTATATTTTTCTTGCTTGAAGGTCAGTGATAATTGTATTAATATTTGTAGGGTTCCTTGTAATTCCTTTTTGGATTTAGGAAGATTTTTATCTGCTGTCAAGAATTCGTGGAAAGTTCGTGAACTGGGAGCAATTTAATTGAAATGAAGTTAAATGGCCAACTCTGCATTTTGGTTTAAACTTTGTATGATATTGCACTTGTTCTTTAGGTTTTGTATGATAATTTTTTTTGAATGGCCAAACTGTTGAAAGTGATTTGCAATGGCAGATCTACGCAGGGTATTGATATGTTTATTGCTGTATAGGGAATTTGTCAAGTGATGTCTTCTGTAAATGTTTCCTACTTTAAGATCCCTAGTTGGATCAAATTAGTGGAAGAAAGGCATAAATGAATGTTGTTGTTTATGATTTTAAAAATTCGAAAGGCATGAATGAATGACGATGTCATGGTTCAGCTGAGATGTCAAATTTATTTATTTACAGCAAGTAAAAATTTGACCGAAGCTTATCATGTTTTGAGCATGGTTGATCTAAGTATTGAGTAATAGGGGACCTATTTGACGGTCTCAGTGCATGGATGCCCTTGGGGCCCCCTGAGGTTCTGATGGGTAATATTGCCTTGATTCATGCCCCTAGCCTAAAATTTTGTCATGCTTGTATACATTCATATATATGTGGTGTTCACAAATATATTCATAAATGTAGCATTCAGTATGTTTATCTCTTTATATGTCCCTAGATATAAAAATTTAACAAAAAGTATTCTAAAAGATTGATTAGTTTTACATTGATTATAGGAAAAGGTTGATGCTTCCAATATTTGTTTTCTGTATATTTAAGAATTTTATTCAAGGATTTGGCTCAAAGTGAGCCATATTATGAACTATTTCTTTTTTCAAGTGATCTTGGATTATTTTCTTACTTGGATGGTCTTACTCTCGCTTGTATGACTAATTAGAGTCCTACTTTACATAAAAATTGGGTTGAAAGTGTCACTAGATCATTAGGAATGTGATCCTGAACACAAGTGTTTTTTCAGTTAGGCTTTTCTGATCTTGCATATCATATCATCAGACCAAAATATTACGTATGTCAGATTGATAAGTTTGTTGTATAGTGACTATTGCTTAAGCTTTAAATACCTGTAGAGGGTGACACTCTGTGTAGGCACAGTAATTTGAGATTTGTGTTGACATCAATAGTTGTAAGTGTTTAAACATCTTTTGGATCAATACATATTAGCCACTCTTCTTAACCCCATTTAACATTGTAAAAAAATTGAGCTGCATATTATTATCATGAATTAGAAAAAAAGATATTGACAGGAAAATATTTTGTTCCTAGCATCAGTGATTGCAAAAGGCGCTCGGGCGCTCGCCTAGGCGCTCAGGCGAGGCGAGGTTCGAGCGCCTTGCTAATCTCCCAGGCGGGGCGCTTCAAACAGGCGCCGCCTGGGCGCTCGCCCGAGCCCAGGCGTTGGGCGCTTCGGGCAAGCGCCTGGGTAAACCAAGGCGACCGAACCAGGATTTTAGGTCTGGTTCGGTTTTGGTTCAGTTGGTTAGTTGGTTCAATTGAACCAACTAAACCAATATAACCCTTACCCAACCCTAACCCGCTGTCGCTGCCACTCCCGATCCCGATCTCGCTGCTCGCCGTTGTCGCTGCTCGCAAACGCTGCCGTTGTCGTCGCTCGCCACTGTCGCCGCTCGCACCTCCCGCTGCTCGTCGCTCCTGTCGCCGTTGTTGCTGCTCGCAAATGCTGCCTCTATCGTCACTCGCGCCTCCCGTCGCTCCTTCTCCCGCTGCCGATGTCGCCGCTCGTCGCTGTCGTCGCTCCCGCTCCCTTTCCCGCTGCCACTACCATTACTCGTCGCTGTCGTCGCTCCCGCTCCCTTTCCCGCTGCCACTACCATTACTCGTTGCTGCCGCTGTCGTCGCTCGTCGTTGCTTCCTCGTTTCTCAATTAGCAGGCTCAGTATACAGTATACTGTTAATATTAAGTTTATTTGAAATGATTAATTTTCAATACTGTTAATAGATTTTCTTAATTTAATAGCATATTTTTATTTAAAATTTTAAATAATTATATTTATTAATTATATTATATATTTTTATATTTTAACGTCTCGTTTCGCCTCGGGCGTTTTTGGACCTTGGCGTCTTTTGGCGCCTAACGCTTTTTAAATCACTGCCTAGCATTTATTTGTACTCCTAAATTTTCTTTGGTATGTTAATTATTAGTTTTCGCTGTTGTTTGTTTATGCTTAATTCAGGTGAATGTTCCAAAGACAAAGAAGACCTATTGTAAGAACAAGGCATGCAGGAAGCATACTCTGCATAAGGTTACACAATACAAGAAGGGGAAAGATAGTCTTTCCGTTCAAGGGAAGCGTCGTTACGACAGGAAACAGTCAGGTTATGGTGGACAGACGAAACCTGTTTTCCACAAGAAGGTATCCCCATATGTTGTTGTGTGCTGGTTCTTGCATTTGGTATCCCCATATGATTGCTCGAAACTTCTGGGCATTGTGTAGCGGCTCTTGTTGCCAAGGCTTTCTTTTCTAATAGATGGCTCTTGCATTTGGGATACACGGCACAAATGAAACATTCTTGATGGATTGGTTGTGTTGTGAACTTTAAGTTGTCATTCACTTGTAAGATAATAATTTGTCGGTCATGTAAATGTCCTGTATTTCTGTATTAGATGTACGTGACTAATGTTAATCTTTGAATTGCAGGCAAAAACGACAAAGAAAATTGTGTTGAAGCTGCAATGCCAGAGTTGCAAGCATTACTCACAGCATCCCATAAAGGTTTGTTTTGATGTTCCAAGTTTCATCAGTTTCAAGGTCTGCATCTGATTTCTTAAGAAACCATTTGAATGTTTTCTTTTCAGAGATGCAAACATTTTGAGATTGGTGGAGACAAAAAGGGCAAGGGTACGTCCCTCTTCTGATCTGCTGCATTTCACCTTAGAAACTTGTAATGTTTTAGAAACGAGCAGCGAGAGTAGTTCTGAATGCTGTTGGATTTCTGTCATCTGAGGAAAGGATGGATGCTGCTGTTTAACATTTGCACGATCCATTTATTTCTTTGACTTCTCTCCTTAAGATGTTGCAGTATCTTTGTGTAACTACGTTTTTGTCAGGAGGCTGGCCATCCTCCGACTGAATCAAATCTAACATTAGTTTACAGAAAACTGAAAGCTATCACTCGTCAACTAATTGCGCCCCTTCGAAGGCAATCGATCCATCACATTGTTGACAGAATGGCCACGAGCACTAGGAAAGCAGCTGCTACATGGCTAACGCTACGGGATCTCGTCGGTGAGCGCGCATTCTTCTCCGTCGAAGTATAGCCTCGTGGGGAAACCCTCCCCCTTCATGATGTTGATCCCTGGCGTTCCCTTCTTCGTGAAGGAGATCACCGACTGCTGCTTGCCCGGCACTCTTGGATCCACGGTGAGGTTCTTGCCGTCCGTCCCTGCTGTCAGATAATTCAGACCCTCCAGTCCCCGACAGAAGACCGTCTTGTTGATCCTCCCTGGACCTTCCAGCTTTGTGCCGTTGAAGGTGTTGCGGACGTTGCGTGCGGGGCGAAGCCTCCTCGCGGTGCCGGGAAGGTGCGACCTCGCCCTTGTTCCTGCACACAGGCCGGGTCGGAAGCTCGGCCCGACCCCTCTGACGATCAAGTCAGATAAGTCTCTCCCCCTTCGTTTAGAACTCGGGGGTATTTATAGGGTGATTTAGTGTTACCTGATGTGCTTGCCTGTGGGGGGCAGGATCGTACCTCTGATGGCGTATGACGTTGTTATAGACGTTGCGTGGAGAACCGAACTGCCGCAGGGTATGGCCGAGCTTCGGTCGTCGTCGTCCTCTGCCTTGGTCAAGCGTGCGGGGTCAGACAACAACGAACTCGTGGTCTGAGAGCGGATGACGTCAGCGCATGTCGAGTCAACATTATTGCCCTCCTTCTCGGATAGAGTGGCGCCCAGGTGGGGCCGACGTCGTGACACGTCATGTCATTATTACCCCTATCAGACGCCTTCTGGAAGCTGAGATAAGCTTTGTCCATTTCCACCGCCACGAACCAATCCTTGAAGGTGTAGCCCTTCCTGTTGAACAGGGTGATCCTCGCCGTCCATCCGTTCCTGTAGTTGGAGACGATGTGCCCGTTGATGCTGACGCCGCAGTTGTCGCAGCAAGGCAGTGGGTTCGGGACGTGGTGGTGCTTCAGCTTGGCCCAAGCTTTGGCCTTCGCCGTTCGGTTGTCGAAGGGGATGAGAAGCGCCTCCAGGGGGAGAAGCAGCGCGGGCGCGTCGGGATCGCATGCGACGCCATCGTCGCAGCCGCACGCGCAGGTGTTGCAGGGGACGACGGAGGCATTGTAGAAGGAGGAGTAGGTGACGCAGCATCGGGAAGCCTTGCTCTCGGGCCGGGAGATGTTGCAGGCCACTTGCCAACTAGCGACCGATTCCGTCTCCGACATGAGACCGTTGGAATCTGGGAACTCCATGGGGCTGACTCTGATGGGAGGGCCGCAGATGTAATGCGGGTTGAGCATGCCATTGATCTTCCAACTCTGGGGAGGGTAGAAGACGGCCTTGGAGCTGGAAGATGGCCTTGGATTGGCTGGAGTTCATGGTGGAGGGGAGAAGGGTGCCGTTCCTGCAGCAGTAGGAATAGGTTCTTGGCCGTCTTTTTGGCCTTGAACTTGGGGTTCTTTACGCAGCAGACGTACATTTGACTCCCTGAACAAAGAGAGTTATGGATGGATAGCACGAGAAGCTACGACAGATTTCGACGTTGCTCATCGCAGATCGACGTAGTATTCATACCTTTTCGAGTGGGTGAAGGGCATTTGAACCCATCGTTCTGCAGGTTTATCGTCCTGGGCATGGGGGTCCCCGGTGGCTTCACGCCAAACTGCGTGCCCGTCATCTTGATCTCCATGCGGATCTGCGACAAGCCCCCCGCGGTGTCGATGGCGTTCATGAGGTCGGTCTGGGGGAATCCGGCCAGGGTGGTGCCGTTGCCGACGTGGGCCGGGAAATCGGTGCCGTCGGTGATCACCGCCCCGGACGTGGACACCAATATCTCGTTGTGCTGAAACCCGATGAACATCTTCCAGGCCTGGAGATCCGGGGGGGAGGGGGTTGTTTCTCGGGGACAGTGGATTCCGAGGCATGAGCTGCGGGGAAGATGAATTCATTTGTTCGGTATGGGCTTCAGAGTCCATGCCGTGGCCGGTCTCAAGTTGCAGTAGCGTCTTCAAGTTTGAGCTGAGAAACCTTCTCCTGTGATTTCATTCAAAGAGGGTGCAAGTCCGTGATATTTAATGTAATGCACCAGACATATGATACAAGAACGAAGGGCAATTTCAACTGACATTTTAGCTAAAAACTATTTAATATAAACTGATGAGTGACGATTACCTGCCATGGATTGAATGAAAATATTATAAATCTTAAATCCAACATTTGTTCGGTTCGTCAGCAAAAATATGATGACAGTCAAAACAAGTTCGATGCTGTATGCTTGCACAAATAACGTACTCTGTCACATTTCAACACTGATTCTATGATAATGACCTCAACAATAGGCGATCAAGTTCCTCTTATTACAGTGTGGGAACTGTCGGATTGTGAGGCGCCATATTTCTGTCGACTAATTTCCTGCAAAACATCAGAAACAAATGTCAGAGGCTTATATGTGTTTAACAGAAACAAAGTATGATTGTGAAAGAACGAAGTTGATGCAATCAAGCTAGAGTTAAAGAGTGGTCAAAACTGGTGTATGGTTCAGACAACTAAAGTAATTTTTGAAGGCCAGGGTCTTGTTAGGTTTGTACAAATTAACGTGGTATCTTCGCTTTATGTGGCGACATCAGATATATCTTTTACTATATTTAAGTTCTGGAAGAAAGAATGGGAAAAACAATCGAGCCCTGACGTAGGCGGAAGCAATTCCATTATGACATCATGCCATGTGAACTTAATATCAGATCTAGTATATACATAGGTATCAACTGATACAGAAATCATGCCAGCAATTATCACCATCACCTAGATGTATGACAACAAGAGAGGCTGCCAAAAAATCTGCTTCCAGTTAAAGCAAGAGAAAGTCGATAAAAATGAGGAAGAGTGCAATGATAAAAGGCATAAAAAAAAAAGGAATGGGATGCCTTGTGATGTGATTAATATAATAGATGATGGTCTTTGACCTTAAATATGGCAGACAGATGGTAATTTAATACACCATAGCGGTTGGAAGTAGTATGTGCAAGATCAAGGTTCCGTATAGTGCATGATGTGTGTGCATATACAGTCCTTGCGCTGAACCCTAAAAAAAGAATCCAGATTTTTGAAGATATGGAGACTCTATTGAATTGGAAATGAATTAAATCAGGAAAGGTTTGAATAAAATCTAAAAAGAAAACTTGAGGGAAGACTTTTAGATTGGTTTCTTGGGCCATCACAAATATAGATAACCCAATGAAAGACATCTCATGTTATGGTCACCGTATGATAAGTAAAAGAGGATAAATGAAAGAGGTGGGGGGTGGGGGCTGGGGAAAGGGAATGTTGGCAAAGGAGTGAGGAGAAAAGATGGACAAGGTGGATTAGATACGCCAGAACAATAAGCGGACTGGAGAAAAAGAGGTGATATGCGGAATTCTAAACTATCATCAATACAGAAATCTAATACAATCTCAGTCTAAATGGTCCACCTCTTAAAATAACCTAGAACACCCAATCTATATAACTGCATGAATGGTTCTCAATCTGAATGTGGTAAACCAAATTTAGACTACATATTGCCTACGCAATAAGGCCTACTGACTGGATATGCAAGCAACACCACAAACATGACCAAGCATCATTTGTTAGTAAATTGGTGCCCGTTTATCACTGCAATACTGCATCACAATCAAATGAATCCAGTCATCTTAGAATTGATAAAGATGAAATGACTAGACTAGAGGGAGGAGTTGGAGGATTGATAAGTAGAAATGGTGAATGCTAAAAAGAAGAGAAGGAAGAAGACAAAACTGTTGAATGTGACTGGAGACTTTAGGGGTTTGACTTAGGTTCTATTTTCTAGTTTATAATACATGTTATCAGATTAGAAAAATTGGATATTATACTCACATACTTTTCTGTATGACACGATTATGCAGATATATTAGTTTGCAATGGACTAAATCAATGTTCAATATCAAACAATATTATCAATCAAGTTACTGGGTTAGTTCATGTACATATATACATACATACATATATACATATGGAGACATAAAATTCTTAAATAAAATATCTTGTCCACACCAGATTTGTATTGGAACCAGATCATATAGGCTCAAGATCCCAATCCTGTCAGTTCAGTTTAGTGTATCGACCATATACAATTAACAAAAAAGAAAAAAAAAAGATGCTACCAATTATCTTATTAGATCCAAGCATCACATCTCTCACGTGTGTTTCTGTTTGTTAAAGTTTTGTCAACCCTCACAAACCTCTGGATAACACTTCCTTAATTCTAAATGTTTCTAGTGTATATGATGACAAATATGTCATTGTGAAAATAACTATTACATGCACCCTGAAACCATTTGGTTCTTAAATGTTTACATTCTATGCATTCTTTAATATTTTTGGTCCACAATTCAAATAACTTATTTATGACTTCCCTTCATATCCTAACCTACTACAGCACGAGTTATATGTACCATATTTTGATAATTAAATCTTTCTTTCAGAATCTAGGCTGTCAAAATACTGCTTAGCATTCTTAATGTAATGATGTTGTGATGGTTGAGATCCCTAGTATGGTAACTTTTTCTTCATTAGGTACAACATCAGATCATATAAGTCACACATAAACAATAATAACTCGAATGCACTTTTATCAAGATCAAGCTTCTTTTGCCTTATTTTCCTAAATGTAACTTTTTCTTTGTTAGGTACAACATCAGATCATATATGTTACCCATAAACAATAATAACTCAAAAACAATTTTATCAAGATCAAGCTTCTTTTTCCTTATTAACCAGAATATATCCATCTGGCACACTCTAACATTTCTGGATAAAGTTGATGCGATAAGAATCATACAAAAAAAAGCACAATGTTCTGTCAAATGCAAGGTATAGGAGGGTCAGATGGTAAGATTTTTAGATGACTTGAACCTTGGCACCTGGTTACAGTAGAGCATATAACCACGAAAACAAGGCTCACCCTCATAGAAAGGGTGCAAAGATTTACCAAAAATCATGAAGCAAACTAATAAGTCATGATACCAAAATAATTTATGTTTCTAATCATCGAACATTAACTGTTATGTTAACCAATTTGACAAGACACTCCCTTTACAACATAGCAGTAATGAATGACAATTTCTTATTATTCTTACTCTTCCTCTAACCAATTGCTTGATCCAAAACTTGGGGACAAGCAAATATTTCAATGCGACTTCTGAACATTCAGAATTCAAAAGTTGAGATGACCTGCAGCCAGAAGAACAAATATGCTCCAAGGCATCATGAGATGAAAGATACCATTTGTTGAAGCAAAAAATCCTTAGATCTTACGTAAAAACTCTAACATTAACAACCTTATCTTACCAAGCATGCTCCCTAACTGTAGCACCAATGAGAGCTTGCAACCACCTTATTTATGTGCCCAACTATATCAACTCTTTCTAACCTTTCTTGTGACAGTTGTTTAAACCTTAAAAGGTGGACAATGCTAGGGAATTTTCTTCAATTGTATTGCATTTGCCTCAACTTAAAGTTCCTTCAGTTGTACTACATTTGCCTAACATAAAAGTCATGAAACAGTAGCCAAATACTTCCAGGCACAAACTGATCTTCGAGTTGCTTTGAGCTGATCAATCAGCCAAAGATGGAACAAAAAGATTAAACCATAAATATTATATGAAGAGTAGAAGGCATGAGAAATATTTTTGCAGAATAACCTAAGAACCATATTCAAGATTCAAAAATCCAGCAGAGAAACAGAAACAGAGACGTAAATAACAACAATTAGAACGAAAATAAGATACCTCCCAGGACAAAACAGAGTAAATTGTCTCAAGAAAGATGAAAGTGGACCACTCACTTGATCTCCGATCACCTCCAACTATTTGGCCAAAAGGCGTGGATGCTGTAGCCAGTCTTCCAGTTATCCAAATAGATCACCTTGCTCACAGCCCAGTACGCCACCAGCATGCCAACGAGCATGAACCCCCTCTGTGCGGATACGCTCTTCCATCCGGCCAGCGCGTGTGTCGCAAAAGCTAGCACCAGCCCTACAACCATGTATAAGAACCCGACCGCAAAGCCTTCGGCGCCAAGCTGCATCCCAGATCCCTGGAAGAAGAAGATGAGCCGGTCGGGGTTGTTGCGGTCCGGCAAGAACATGGGCATGTTGCGAATGATGTTGTGCATCGTGCCGGAGACGCCGAAGAAGTAGACGAAGAGGGCAAGGGCCATCCACAGGCGGCGGTCGTGGATGAGGGTGTCGCCAGCGAGGACGCGGCGGATAAGGAAGGGAGCAGATATGAGGAGGGCGGCGAGGAGGAAGAGAGCCTGGCGGGGGGAGATGGGGGGCGGGCGGAGGATGGGTCCGCCGAGGGGGATCTTGGCTTTCGCCTCGACGAAGTCGGCCATGGACTCTGCGCCGCGGGAGAAGTCGGACTGGTCCATGGGGATGGAATCATCGCGGAGGGAGCGGGCAGAGGCGGGGACGAGGCGGGCGTGGGGGAGGCTGGAGACTCCGAAGAGGCCGAAGGAGTGCTGCGACTCCCCGAACTCGACGTCGCAGAAGAAGAGGCGGTGGGTACTGGAGGAGGAGGAAGAGGCGTCGTCTTTGCGGTGATGGGCGGCGAAGGAGGTGGAGAGGAGGGCGAACTCGGAGTGGAGGTGGGGGAGGTGGAGTTCGGGCTTAGAGCGGAGCTGGGCGGCATCGAAGAAGATAAGAAGGGAGTAAGGTCGGGGGGCGGCGGCGGAGGTTAGGAAGCGCGAAACCAAGCGGTCGTCGAGGTGGATCACGCCGGATTGCGATTGCGATCGGAGGGTCTCCAACTCCGCAACCAGATCCTCGCCCGACGGGGAAGAGGCGGCGCCGCCCAGCATCACCAGCAGGAGGATGAGGAGGGAGGTGGCCATCGGCATCTGGGAAGCCGCCATTCCGTCTGACTTAGGGCTCCGCGTCGACGGAATCGCGGGTCTTCCTTCTCCCCACCTTTACTTTGAACCCATCCACGGTTTCCTCAATCGAACCAATCGAGCTTATGCCGGTTCGGTTCGCTTTATCGCGGGAACGGTCGAGCCGGCTTGGTTCTGGTGGCCCCCGCCGTGGTCAATTGGTAGACCCATAAGTGGGCCAGTTGAGGCCGAACGTAGACATTCACGGGCCAAGACCGGCCCATGGACCCATCAAAGTTTGAAACAGTATTGAGCAATCAAATCCTTAGTACCATCGAATTATTCTCTAGTTGCTTAATTTTAGATCGTGCATGAAACTAGCGCGAGTCAGGATAGAAGTAAATGGGACAACTACGGATGATCCATAGGAGTGAGGCATGACCGAAGAGACGCGACAACCCACCCCATATTGTGAGACTCGAAACCTCGTCGGCAGCCGATGAAGTTGGAATCCCGTGACGAAAACAGGCGCCAACGAACCCATCGATTCCGATTTCCGCCTCCTCAGCCGCTGTATCAGCACACACAGTATTGGACTTCAGACAGCTGTTCTCCGCACTTCGACTCGCTCTCCGGAGGCTAATGCAATGTTAAATGGCCAATCACAAGGACGGAGATAGGAATGTGTATTCTGTGCGGTCGTCGACGAACGGCAGCTCCGACCTCGATCCACCGCTCAACAGCGGACTGCCACCAGCATGCGACAGGGTGCACGTGTCGCCTTGTGAGGCGAATCATCTCAGGCGCACCTAATCCACGTCCATTCAAATCAACCCTTGCGGGGCCCACCGATCATCCCCTACCGACCGAGGCCCGGAGCCTTCAAAAGAGCGCCATCGTCGTCACCGAGAAGAGGAAAACCCACGGCGAAATATGTTGCAGTCGAGTCTTCCTCCCGCTCCCTTGTTCCTGCCGCGTCACTCCTCCTCCTCCTCCTCCCCCGCCACATGGAGTCCCCGGCATAACTCCAAGAGGAGATCCCCCCGTTCCTGTCTCGTTCAAGAGGAGCCGGACCGGGCAGTTGAACCAGAGAGGGAGCCAGCGCCTCGGCGAGTGAGCACCCAGCTAAATCGGTGGTCGCGGGCCCGGTCCATCCGCTCGGGCCGGCGGATCGACTGGCCGGCCTTGCGGAAGAAGACCGCGCCCCCATCCTCGCCGGCGCCGCCGCCCTCGTCTCCTCCCTCCGAGGCGGGCGTCCGGCCAGCCGTGGCGGGGGAGGGAATAGAGGGCGATGGCGAGGACGACGAGAGCGAACTGATGGAGGGGAAGGCTATCTACATGGTGTCGGATGGCACGGGGTGGACGGCGGAGCACTCCGTCAACGCGGCCCTGGGCCAATTCGAGCACTGCCTGGTCGACCGCATCTGCCCCGTCAATACGCACCTCTTTTCTGGGGTATGTTCGTCTTTTCGTCCTCCATATGCATTCATATTAACTTAGACGAGAGGATATGTTATTCGAGTTTCATATATTATAGTATGAATTCTTTAGGGCAACGAGAATTTTACCCTTCGATGTTGCATTGCATTGATTTGAAAGAGGCTGCTTTCTGAAATTTGCAAAGCTGAGACCTGAGTTTGAGAGGCCAGGATGTGTTGGTGTAAGTTTATCGGGCTGACTGTTCTCTTTGTGATAAGATGGTATCTTAGTATGGCGAGGAGGAGTTTTCATGAGATGGCGGTGCTAACAATGGAAGACTGAGCGCAAGTTTTGATCTTTGTGATAGACATTTCAAACTTTCCACAAGGCATGAGTCATTTGTTATTGATGGTGTTTGCTCAATTGGTTTTCCTTGTATAGACAATTGGCATGTGGACTGGTTGGTTTCATGCTTACAATTTCCTGAGAGAAGCTCGTTGGGAATTCACTGGAATATTTGGAATGGATGTTTGAGATGTTGTCTTGCCTGGTCTTTGAGAACCATAGATGGCCTAGACTATGGGTTAGGGAGGATGATTGGATGCTGTATGAGCTAGAGTTTAAAACCTTGTTAGTGTCGAGTTTAGGTCTATAATTATGTTTGTTCTTTTACAAATGTTGGAGAGGGGTAAAAAAGATTATATGATGCTCTGAAGCTAAATCGAGTTTATCACAATGTAGAAATCAGTGACTGGTTGGGGAGCTTTGTGAACTTGGACTTAACAATGTTAACTGCTTCAGATGTCATGGAGTACAGACTTCATCTACAGCCCTGTGGCTTTATTGGCTGGGCTGGTATGTGGTATTGGAACATGGCGTATTTGGAACCCATGCCTTATCCTACGTGGGGTTACTACATATACGAAGGATAACTGTGTTCAGTTATCGCTGGATACCTTCTTTTACTTGCTGTTGCTCAAATTTCCATTTGGAACCAAACTTCTTAGGAGGATATATGGGATGATTCAGGTGAGTTTCATTGTGGATCTATCTCTCTATTCCCTTATGGGATCAAGGTGGTCTGGGGTCCACCATGGATCCTCTCTTCTTGAGAATCTTACTCTTTTATAATCTAGATTCTCTAATCAGAAAATTAAATGAATAATTCATGTCCAAGAATTCTCACTATCAAGACCCCATATTTTTGGTTACACAACAACATGTCATCCGAACTATTTGGGGTCAGCAACATCGATGCTCTTCCGTCGCTGATTTCGGTGTAAGGCAGCAGCACATACACTTGATTGTAGCTGCAGGAAGCAACATGTTTTTGTAGATTAGTTTCTGTATTGTTAAAGTTGTGATATGCCTTCAGCATCTCGAGACTGTGAAAGTTCTGCATCGTTATGAGTCCGCTTCATTGTAATCATGATGTTCATGTAGTTTGGTTAAGGCAGTTTCTTTAGTGTTTATGCTGTATTCTTTTGTTGTCCTATATTTTTGAGTTTCCGTAGAATATGTTGACAGTATGTTTCCATCTGCATTCGGTAGAGGGAAGTTTTAAGTCAACAGAAACATGGTGTAGGTTGCCTGACATGTAAAATTGCTTAGAGGTTAATTTACCAGCTTTAATTATTTACATTTAGAGTACAAAAGGATAATAATGAACTTGGAACGGCATATACATTCAATTTCACTTTTTGAATGTTCCAGTTTTTACTGACTGTATATCAGATTTGATGGAAAGTTGAATCATATGAAGAATTTGGAGACTTCATAGTAGATATGATGCAGATGGTGCTGTACTAGTTTTAATGATGGATTTGCAACCTACTACAGATCTTTCTAGGTTTTTTTTCATGTCCATTGGGACAAGGAAATAATGGTTTGCACCATAAGTTTGACTGGTTTTTAACCTAAAATGAAGCTTTAAAAAACCAAGCATCAACAGGAGCTAGTATCCTAGATATAAGTCTGAGCTTCTTTCTTAGCATAACGAATTATTACCCATTTGATATGTATGCTTGATCATAGACAGTTTGCTAAATGTCCTCATTGCCACTAATTTTCTTCAGGTTGAAGATATGGATAGACTGATGGAGATTATAAAGCAAGCTGCCAAAGAAGGTGCTTTGCTCCTTTATACCCTTGCTGATCCTGACATGGCAGAATATGCAAAGGATGCCTGCAAAGTCTGGGGTGTCTCATCGGCCGATATACTTCGACCCATAACTGAGGCCATTGCTACCCATCTTGATGTTGCTCCTTCTGGGTTACCTCGAGGTGCTGCAGGCAGAAGTGCTCCACTTAGTGCAGAATACTTCAAACGTATTGAGGCTATAGATTTCACTATCAAACAAGATGATGGAGCTAAGCCGCAAAACCTTGATCGTGCCCATATTGTCCTTGTCGGTGTTTCGCGCACTGGGAAGACACCCTTGTCCATATATCTAGCTCAAAAGGGATATAAGGTGGCAAATGTGCCGATAGTTATGGGTGTGGACTTGCCGAAGACCCTCTTTGAAATAAATCAAGAGAAGATCTTTGGATTAACAATCAATCCAGTTATTCTGCAGACCATTAGAAAGGCAAGGGCCAAAAGTCTTGGTTTTGGCAGTGAAACGAGAAGCAATTATTCGGAGATGGACCATGTGAGGGCGGAGTTGGAGTATGCCAATAAAATCTTCACACAGAACCCGACTTGGCCGGTGATCGGTAAGTGCTCATTACTCACCGTCACTCTGACTAGTTCACATTGTTGATCTTGATGATTACATTGCTTGCCTTTTTATTACAGAGGTCACTGGGAAAGCAATCGAAGAAACTGCAGCTGTTGTAGTCAGAATGTACCATGACAGAAGACAAAAGTGTTTGATGCCACGCATTTCCAAACGGTACTAGAATGAGTTTGTAATTATCTGTATATATTCCGACAAATAGCAAAAAGTAATCCATGGTTTTTGTATATATATATACACACACACTATACTATACTATACTTGAAAATCATTTATGCTTTGTTGATCTCCGTTGATTCTAGTGCTGAAATGGAGATCTGTTACTTGCCACCATTACTTGAGTTACTACATTTTCCTTTTGAAGGTTTTATAATGATCGGATTACATATAGGCATTGGGAGTATTTATAACATTTTTGTATTGATAACTAGTCAATATGCAGGTTTGTTGTGTTCTCGGGAAACATGAGATGAAGTGGACCATTCGAATTTGGACATGAATAGATAATTCATATGACGAGGTTGAATCTGTGATTGTAACACCGATTTTTCTAGGAATTTTTTTTCTTTTTTTATTGTCCTTTTTTTTTCCATTGCATTCAGATGGAAAGAAAGTCTTTGATTAATTCATCCCTTGTTCTCCATCTTGTACTTTTTTTTATTTTATTTTGGCATCCTTGTACCAGTTTGTATGTTTTGTCCCAGCTGAAATTATATAGAGGACAGGAATCTTCCATTCATCTGTTAGTCTGTCTGAGGACATTTTGCTTCTTTTGCTCGAGTAGTGTTCTTCTTCCCAATGCACCTCCACTGTGAGGATGCTAACCTGAGGGAACAAATTTATATTCTGGTCTGGTAACAAATTTGCATGAAGCTTTGCAAGCATTCGAAAGTATATAGGAAATTTACAGGAGAATTCATCTTTGCAGTCTACTGTTTGTGATTGGCAATTGTATACAATGCTAGTGTGTGTGTGTATGTTAAACTAATGTGAAGTTTTGAATCCTCGAGATGCCTCCGACACTGTGCCTTCTGATCTAAAGGCAAAGCTCGGAAATTGATTTAGTGGAAGGGAAGCATCAAGTTATTATATATGCATCAAACCCATCGACAGAGATAAAGTTCGTTTCTATGCACTACTACAGGCTAAGATTAGTATATAGCTGTCTCGGTGCATCATTGTCTTACCATCCAAGTATTCTCTTTGTGTGCTCTTTTTCTTATTCGTTCCATCATTCAACATATTGGAATACAAAAGGATTCGATCATGACTGGAATCAAACATTTGTCTCTCTTCTAACAGTCAGTGGGGTTTGAAGCGTGCGCCAAAATGATACATCATCTGGAATCGGCATCGCCGGTGGTCGTCATGCTGCCCATGGAGAGCGTGAAATAGAGCAGTATCAGTGTTCCCATGCACGACCTGCACGTTTAAAACCAGCTTCTGAGTCATCAATTTCATCTCCCTGTTTCTACACTACCAATCATCAAATAAAATCAGGGAAAGAAAAAAGAAACCATCATTGAGGTGTAACACTCGATCCAAAATCAAATAAAACCCCCTCCCCTCTCGTTTCTTCCAGATATCCGTTTCTTCCACAAGCAGGACCGGAAACACGAAGAACACGAGAGAATTCTCCATGCTATCAACGTCACCACCATCAACAACAACAATTACCACAGGAGGAGGTAATCTCGTCGCATACTAAAACGCATGCTGAAAGATATCAAATCGGTCCAAGTCAAAAAGATGAACATGAAAAGATGTGGCGGCGTTTCATTCAAAAGACGCTGTTGCGTGTTGAGCGAATCGAACGGCTCCAATCGATCGCCATGTGCCTGGCCCACCATAGTGTCACCGTCCGCCATCGCGTGATCGGGGTGGACCCACCTGATGGTCCCGTGGGACCGCCCGTCCCACTATTTCAGGGCACCTACCGCTACCACTAATCATAGTTAATATAAATATACGTATATAACGTTTCCCGATAAAATGAATTATAACGGCACACAAAACAAAACATCGTTGGCCATCTCGTAACCGTAATAACGATATCCCAAAATAACACGAGAAAATAAATTAATAGAAAAAGAAAATTAAAAGACGCTTACAAGGAGGCGAAGACGAATAGGACTCTTCTGGGGTCGCGCCAGAGCGACGGACGCCGGCAGCCGGCCGCTCGCCTGCACCTGCCTCTGGCGGCTTCCCCTTCGACGGCCACGTGTGCCGACGCAGGCGGCTTATCCCTTCCGCTGGGCCCACCTGCGCGTATCGTTATTGTTGTTTAGTGGCAAGTTTAGGGTCGATGAGGAGGAGTATGGCGACTCACCTATGGCGGAGACGGCTGCACCTCCTCCTCCTCCGCCGCCGCCACCGCTTCGCTGCGATCCGTTTCTTGAGAGGCTCTTCATCACAAGCTTCTGGTTTATCAAAGGAAGCCAACTTTCGATAGTTTGAATCAGCACCGTGAAAGATCGAGAACGAGGAAAGAGGGTTACCGGGACTCGTGGGCTCGCAGTAGGATCCCGCTGATCGGTTGCAGCGACGAGTTCTGCGATGTCGAGAGCCACGAAGCTGTCATCGGACTTCACTACGATCTTCCTCTTGTTGTCATCATCGTCATCGGCCATCGCCGGAACTTGCACCTTCTGCTCCTCTTTCGATGGGAAATCTCTAGGGACTGCTCGTGATGGATCAAAATCCTGAAACCGCACGAAGAAGGAACATGTAAAATAATTGGTAGCAGATCAGGATGAAACTAATCGATTGTTCATCAGAGGACTCACTCACCGGTTGCTGCGTGCTTGCGCTCTCCATGAACTCGTATTTTAATGGAAGGAATGGAATTAAGGCTTCTTTGGCAGCACAGAATTTTGAGAAGAGGACAAGACAGAAAAGAACGAGGAACCCTTTTGCCTTGTCTGAGAAGAAGAAGAAGAAGAAGAAGAAGAAGAAGAAGAAGAAGGAGGAGGAGGAGGAGGAGGAGGAGGAGTAAAAGAAACGGGGCCTGCATCAGTCATCAAAATATAGAGGTAGGGAAGGAGGGCAAAACGGGAAGGTGATGATGATGATGAGTTGGAGAGAGCGAGACTGACCGTTTCTTCACGCTCTTTCTTGCAGCTTGAGCTCTGTTCATCGTTGATCCTAACACGCTCTTATCCACAGTGGTCGACTCAACATGATGGTGAGATTCTTAATCGAGCGACTCTACCGATGACTTTGCTTCACTAAATTTATTATGGAGTGGAGAATTAATCCCAAGTGCATTTTTCGCATGGCTATTAATAAAGTGAGACTGCAACACAATGTTCTTCTCTTAATCAATGGGGTTTACCAGTTGTACAGTGAAGCCTACGTGCGTTGACTTGCTGGATGACAACCTGTGGCAGAAGATTCTCCTCGATGGGTTGTAAGTGGATAATGAGAAAGGGAATCGGCGGTCCGTAGAACATGTGATGTATTCCCATCCGTATGATTTCTTTTTCTTTCGTTTGTTGCTTTGTGAACAGCAGAAGGAAAAGAAGGAAAAGTCAAAGCCAAACCAAGCGGGTTGACGGTGTAGAGGAGGACGAGGGATCCATGCGAGAGGGGAAACAAGAACGGCGCAGATCATGACGTCCGATCTCAGCCTAGAAAACACTTTTCGAGCGGATAAATTATATATGTGCGATCATTTTTCGGGCATTAACGCGGCCTTTGACGAGGTTCATCTTGACTGCTAGATTTCTCGAGAGGTGATTAGATTAGAGAGTGGTAGACTAGTCTTAAACTAGCCGGCCATGTGGAAGATCAATGGAAGTCAACTTTGATATCCCCCGTCGAACGAAGCGAAGCATGGATATGCACATCTTCGATGCGTAGCTTCTTTGGTTGACCTACTCATTCTTTTCTTCCGTCTCGATCGGAATCCTCGCCCCATTAAGTCGATTCCGACTCCTCATTCATAGCGAAGGGATTTAATCCATCGATCGGCCCATACTAATTGCTAGTGTGGAGGAATCCTCTTCCATCAATGACTTCGATCTCTCTCCGATCAATTGTTTCGCGGAAAAGGCAAAAAAAATCCCCAAAGGATATTGTATTGAGTGGAGATCCGAGTATATAACTTGAGAAGAAGGTCAACTCCTGGCTTGAGGAGCAATCAAGTGGTCAAATACATCTCTTTAGATTTATGCAAGTGTAGATCTCCATGCGAGATTTCATTCTTGAGACATTCATTATATTCAAACTCAAAACAGTTGATTAACCTGGATGAACAATTGTTTCATCTGTATCCACCGAGATGAGAGGTATCAATCAAGATTGGAAGTAACGTAGATGGATCCATTATTCTTTTGAGTCGACAACTGCATCCAGTTCCACATCAAAATCAAGCAACTGAGCAGAAGTCATAGATCTATCAAGTGGTCACAGCTTATAGATTTTTTCTTTCTAACTATTCTGCGAAACAAATCTAAACTAAGAATCGGTCTTCAGAACTGTTTGGGTGGTGACTGAGTATCCAACCAGTGGAAGCAAATTTGCAATTTGGTTCTCACAGTAGCCAAAGATTTATTATCTAATCTTCTGAAAAAAAATATAATTTTATACTCCCAACATTCTGGTTGATAGGGATAATACCATGCACTATTATCTCCCTCCGCCATGTAGGCTAAAAGACAACATCTAAAAACAAAGACACGAGAACCAAGAGTCACACTGTCTGCTTTAGGTTTTGGAAATGGCCCACATAACCCACTCCCGACTTATACATCAATAGAAGTCATATCTTTGTACTAATAATAGACAGCATGGTCTGTCTTCACCGACCTTCCCTTATTGACAAACAATAGGAGGACAATGCCTTGCTTGACTCGAAAAAGTAAGAAAGTCTGACTGAAGGCGTCATTCTGATAGTCCCCGGACGTTGCCCCTAGGAACACATGTTGGCAAGCTACCTACATTAAATGTTTTCGCCATGCTGAGTAAGGGAAGTCTTGACAGAGATTTGTCCGCTCTACCCAACGCCTTAGTATAAAAGCCATGCCCCAAACTAAGTCAGGGTAAGCAAGCAAAAGAGACTCTTTACTCCTTTAATTCGTTGTTAGTATAATCATATTCTTCCTTTTCTGTTTTCCTGACTTAAGCATCGGAGAGGTCGAGCCGGAATACCCCCGATATAGACTCGTTGTATAGGGCCATCAACGCAACTCGAAGGCGCAACTAGAAAGCTACCCAGCAGAAGAGAATACCCAACTCCCAAACTAAGCTTCATCGCTCGAAGATTGAGTTGCTCGTAGCGCACAACCTTTTCCTAAAGCTTCATTCGTCTTGCTCGTAACGCTTGCTCTTCACGTCAACCAAGAAGAGTTATAAGGAGGAACCTACACTTTCGGCAAAGAACTAATCGGGTCAATTTATCGGCCAGTGATCTCTGTATGTTTACACTGGTGGTTGTCGTTGCCAACGACTCTTTTGGCTGGCAGATTTCATCAGTGATTATCTGATGAAATATGTTAGTTCACTTTGACTATCTGATTTTTTTTAATTATTAATCACTTAATTTTTTAAAAAAAATCGAATTCTTCTTTTCACAAAGAAGATAATGTTTGCATGCATGCAGCATTGGGCTCATGGCCGAGCAAGCAATCGTGCTCGCAAACTCCATTCCATTCCACACCACCAAATGAAAGCTTCACAGAAGACATCCATATTTATTTATTTATTTATTTATTATTTATTTTCATTTTGCATGGGAACAAAAGATCAAAGAGCAATCAGGACGTGATCGATCCTATACTTGGTTGATGATGTTGTCGAACAAGTGATTTATTGCGAAGGTAGCTCGCTACGTCACCGCCGGAACGGCAGTCAAATATGGCGAACAACCCAATCTCATTGGCATTCACCTGCTTGAGCCCGGCCTTGCTTCCCTTCAACCAAGTGCAAACCGTACGTGAGCTTCCTCCGCTTCTCCTACCTGATAATTGCACCACTATGATCAGTATTTCTACAGGCTTGTACGTGAGCGAAGTTGATGGTTAATTTTCCTGAGTGCCACAGATGATTTATTAATTACAAGGAAAGATTGATAACACACAATTATAAGTTGAAAGTTTGATAGGCCATCACTACTGAGAAACTACTACAGACCATAGATTACTCCAAAACTTAATCCCAAGCAAAGCTGCACGGATCTAAAGCAAAAACTTCCCCTTGTAGCGTCATCTAGAGAAGTATATGTAGTCCACCAAACATATCTAATGATACAATCTATTTTTCTTATGAGACATAAGGCTTTTCATCGGTACAATAACATACAATGAGGGAAAGATGCAGGACAAGCATGACAGAGAAACAATGATACCTCCAAAACGGGGTTGGCCATAGACTCGGACGTCAACCTCGGGCAAACAAAGACTGGTTGGGCTTCATTTCTTCAGCAGGAGGCACAGGATCGTTATAACCCAACGCTCTAGGCTTTGTTATGAGGCAAGGCTCTCGACGTGTCAATGGAGTGTCACTGCACCCTTGTGTTCTACATCGGCGTCATTTGTCACTGGACTCATTTGGTGATTCGCTTTTCAGGTATGTCATTATCTTTTGTCACTCTGTCCACACTGGCAGGAGAATCCAATGAGGGCTAGCGGAGCCGGTGGAAACAAGGGCGAGCACAACAAGTAGAGGGGAGGAGAAGTTAAGGCAATACGGCTAGCAATCGTCATGCTACAAGCAAGAACAATGAGAGCAAGACATGCAAAGACGAGTAAGAACGACGCGAGCAAGACATGCAAAGACAAGTCTTGGGCAATGGGGTCCATGTTGGGCTGATGGCCCATATTCAGCCCATGTGGGTTTTATCAGCCCACAACCCACACCCCCTCTTAATCTAACCCTAATTAAAATTAGAGGGGTGTGGTGGCTGCATTTTAGATGCGCAGAAAAGGAAATAAAGAAAGGAAAGAAGACAAGGACAACGCAGAGAGACTGTTCTCAATCATCTAGCAGTGTTCTCATCTCAGGTTAGATCAAATCTACAGTAGGCTCTTGCTGTGATTACTTGGGAGGTTTTAGATATTGTGGGCAGTGACGTGATCTTTGTATCCCAGTTATTCTCTTGTGGTTGTTGCTAGGGTTTTGGGCAAGAGATTGAGATTTGTACATTCATTATTCTCATAGTGGATTATCTCTAGTTTGCCCCGTGGTTTTTTACCCTTCACATTGAAGGGGTTTTCCACGTATATCTTGATGTTCTGTTTGATTGTGTTTCCATTTTATTCCGCTGCGTATTTTGGTCTTCTAGTATTTGTTCCTATACAAAGGTTATTCCTGTTTATATCCCCATCAGTCCACGAAGACAAAGATAGGTTCGACAAGAGCTAACAAGGTTTGGAGATAGGAGCGATGAAGGGAGGTAATGCGATGTAGTACATATGCGACAAATCCAATAAAAGATAGATAGAGGTAAAATAATTTTTTCACATAAGAAGGAACATTTTACGAGAATTTTTAAAGAATATAAGTGCTACTAAAATCAGTATTTACGCACTACAAAACCTTTTACGAAAGGTGTTCACCCCAAGTTTCAATTTGATTCCAACGAGTTTCATTTCTAACATTTATATTTCTTTGAGAGAAAAAGTAATCCATAAAGATATAAAATTGCACAATAGAGAGTGCATGCAATTATAATATGGTATCATGCTTCGTATACAATTTTCATCTTGAAGCGTAGGCCTATCATGCTTGGCTCAACATTGAGACAGAATGTATCGTGAAATAAATGTAAACAGGTTATCTCCCATTCGAGACGAGCAATAGTAGTACCATAGCAAATGCTGGGTATGGTATAATTTGAATTAAGTAGAGAGACTACTGTAACTAAAACAAGGCAAATTAGCACTTCATGTTTCCCATAAATAATAATATTCTTCCAACAAATTTAATGATTTTTTTTTTCTATTTGATCACAGGACAACCTTCGACGATAACTCCCGGTGCTGTCGGACAATGAGCTAAAGGGCAATGGTCGCCCATCTCCAATCCCCACCAGTTTGGTCCATATACACCTCGAATTTCAAGGAAAAGAGTAACGATAATTGTCAAAAAAGCTGCTCCAGTATCTAGTCCAGCTGATAACACATAATTATAGCGAGCCCACCACTGTTTGAATTTTCGAAAGATAAAATAATTAAATATTATACCAACTACGAACCATGACCAAAAGTTAACCGGAGTAGCTGGGGGCATGGCGTGACCAACACTGAAGATAACTGGCCAGTTAATTAGTCTTATCCATTTTTTTTCAGGATATATACGTGATAATATCCACACCGGCACTGGCGCAAGGAGTCCGATAATAAAAAAGACGAAAATAATAGAATATGTGCCGTGAGGATAAAACATTTTAGCTGGACCTATAACACCCCATGTGACTCCTACAGAAAAAAACCTTCTTTCGGTAGGGCATGTCCAGGGACTTCCTTTTGGTAACAATTCCGGATGACATATATTTTCTACTGAATGCAAGAACCACCATGCAACAGTAAAGCCAATCACACACGACAGTAAGGTACCTAAAATCTACATGCAAAAGAAACATGGTGAAACGTAATTTAGTAATATAATTAAATTCAAATTTCGAGATATGTATGTAAGTATGTATATATTGCAATTCTCAAATCTATTGTAACACTAGATGAGAATGAATATAGCATAATGTTCCATAAATACCTGCACCAAGAATATTATTTTTGGAGGAATCTTCATATAATGCGATGTCTTCAGCATACTAGTAAAGTTCAAAGCCATAAAAAGTGCAAAAAAACCATATGTTGTGAATGCTATATTTGCAATAGGTCTACCAGGATGTAAGTACCCAATTACGATCTCTAAGAAAAGCTTTACTGAAAACCCCTACAACACAATAATTAGCATATTAAAAAGATGAGTTAAAAGGGAAAATGTTTAGGATATTAGCATTCATGCGATGGATGACTTAATATTCATATGTTTCATCTTACCGAACTAGCAGTGGCTGCAAGTACACCTTCCGGAAACAAAAATATAAACACCAAGGCACAAGCTAATAGAACTCCCCAGTAACGAAGTTGAAGTTGCTCACTAAATATTTCACATACGAGGATCGCGAAACCCATCATCGAGAACAGTATAGAGTAGAACCACCACGAGGGAATAGACTCGTAATTTTGCTTCATCAACCTTGTGTGGACATCTTGCCTTTGACTCTGATATGACTTGGCAAACTGTTGCCATACTGATCTGCTTATGCCAAGAGAGTGAGAAATCACTTTTTAACATGTAAATGGGGGGAATTTTGATTCGAAAAGATTATAACACTATAATTAGATAAGATATATTATGAATATGATTGAATTCTGAATATGGTTATTGAGAAATTCATATTACAGTAGGATTCTTTTGGGGATATCCTTAATGGGAGGAACTCTCTTAATAATTTATCATAAATCCTCTATTCTCGTCTATAAATTAGACAAGACCTTTAAAGACTAAAGTTTCTCTCTCAACCTCCTTAATCAATTAATCTAAGTGATCCCGTGAAAAGATAGAAAGAGAGAATAAGGAGAATTAGATTCTCCTTATATATTGATAACGATTTTCGAATCTAAAGACGATGCCCATATCATACGAAGTTCCCTTTTTAAAGGACACCAATCTAGTGTTATTGATTTCAATTATAGCATAAAAGTTTTTTTCATATTACATATAGCATATCACATATTTTATGCTTAACCGATCATTTCAATTGCAGAAAAGCACACTAAACATCGAAAATATTAAACTAAAAACATTTATGAGATAAAAAAAATTAATGATTCTTACCTCCCATAGAAGAGAGCAACATGAGAGATACTTGAGGAAAAAGTAGCCAAGGTAAAACCATAACAATATATAAGGTAGGTACTGAAGTATAATTTGGAGTAATTATTGTATGCTTCTTCGTCGAATGTGAATGACTTCTCATCTAAAATCCGAGACACATTGTATAATTGCCCATCGACATCAAAAATATCCGATGAAAAAATAGGAAAGCGTTTGGCATCGTAGCCATTGTTCCAATAAGTGAATGGTACGAGAACATAAAGAATAAGAATGAATCCAGCCATCGTGTTGACCATCACATACGTAGGAGTTGCCAGAGGACTGCCTAGGTAGCCTGATATGGTCATCCAATCTAGCGCAAAGGACCCGATGCCTAATCCATGGAATCCAGAACCAATTTGCTGCGCAGTTATCGAGTCTTTCCATATCCAACAAACGAATGACAGAACCGTGATAGAAGGAAAAAAGTAAACAGGAACAATGCTGTAGGCAAAACTTGCAACGATGACTATGATAAAAAACTGATATCGTGACAATTTTCCCTTGACTCTTTTCTCCGGCTCGTGTAACGCTCTACGAGTGAAAACAACGAAGGCACGTTAAATAAATAAATTAAAAAATAAATAAATAAATGTCTCATGTCTTTTGCATTGTTTACAAGAAGAGGAACGCCACCTAACCTGTAGAAGGAGACGTCTACTAGAGTCGAAGGCCACCACATATAGGGCGAGTCCACTAGCAACTTCATGAATATGCCAGCAAACCCAAATCCGAGAAACTACACACCATAAGGCATTTACGACAGTCGTTAATACATCATATACTTGGTTCTTCACCAATTAACTAAAACATCGAAGACCTCGATCACCATATTATTATGTTTTTTTTTTAAAGGATAAATAATAATATTATTATTTTTCTTTAAATATACAAATTACTACATTTCACGAGAAGCAGAAGCAATCACCTGAATCGATAGCACGAGCAGCATGGCCGGCAGTAACGGGATATCCTTGTGGTAGAAGACTTTGGATATGGACAATATATCAAAGCCGAAAGGATAACTAGCTGAAGCGGCCAACACGTTGGTCACCACATGTTCTTTCAAGTTGAAGGGGCCCGGATTCAACGAGAAACTCCACTTTGTGCATGGCATCCTTACCACTTTGTTTGGGAGCGTGTTAGCCATTAGTTTTCCGACTATGAGCACGATCATGTTGATGCAAGTAGGTGACAAGAAAAGGAGTTGCTGTCGGAAACCAGATAGTGCCGAAATTATGGACCCAAGGATGCAGATGGGGATTCCGATAAACCATGTTCGAAACGTCAAGGCCTGCAATGTATTATCATCGGTTGGTGGCACCGTCAACCGAACTTGCTCGATCGGAGAATCGTCCAGAATCGAACCTGAAAGACGAGAGGGAGGGAGGGAGGAAGGAAGAAGAACAAATTACATGGTGCATCGGGCAGTGGGTAAAACGAAAAATGTCACGGCACATCACCTTCTTCCTCCGCCATTTGGTTAGGCATCCTGTAAGAGAATAAGGAGTATTATTGAGCAGCTATATAGTGGAAAGAAATCATTCTCCGACCATTAACAGAAACGATTTTGATGTTGTTGCCAAATATACTTACTTTTATTAGTTTCGAAGGTGTAGGTGTGACCGAGCTAATTATGGAATTAAATCTGTCAGTGATAACCAAATAATAGTAATAAAGTGTAAAAAATCATTGATGTTGTTGGCCAAACATACATACTTACTTTTATTAGTTTTGAAGGCGTAGGTGTGACCGAGCTAATTATGGAATTAAATCTGTGAGTGAAAAACAAAATAAGTGTAAAAAATCATGAATTCTTCATGATGAGGAAGAATTATGGTACTATTTCTTTCCTTGGAAATTACTAATGTGGTGCGATGTCGCGCAGTGGTTTTTTTTTTTTTTTTTGTGGCCCCGTGTGCCAGAAGTAGCACCGGAAGGATATGTGGTTTCGAGAGAGAGAGTTGTGTATTTAAGATATTTGTGTTTCCTTAGCTTCGTTGAAACCCCTTGCAGACAATGAATGGGTCTAAGGAAGTGCAATTGCTATTCTCATTGTCCGTGATAGTGGTAATAATGATGGGACGTGCGTTGACATCAGCTCCTCCAAGATAATGATCCGTGCCTCGGTTTGACTTGACGCGCTTGACCGAGGCAGACCAGGATGACGACCGGGGCACGCCACATCCTGCGTAAGCCCGGTTCTTCACGCAACGCCCACATTGGTGTCGGACGCTATCGAAAGTACGGATCTGCCCCCTGCAAGCGGACACATCAGGAAACAATAAACTTCCCTATAAAAACCCTCGCGTTCGGCTCGAGAAGGAGTAGAGGAGAAAAAAGAGAATCTCATAAGACTATCCGCTGACTTGATTGTCGGAGGGGTCGGGTCGAGCCTCCCGACCCTACCTGTGTGCAGGGACGAAGATGGAGCGCCTCTCACCGCGTGCCTAGGCGAGGAGTTCCCTTCCAGAGGAAACGACAGTCGGTCACCCCAATAGTCTCAAGGGTCGCTCAGGAAGATCTCCAATCATTCGGATCCGAACCCAATCGTATTGGCTCCGAGGCCACGGTTTAAGGTTGTTGACACCAATCGTCCGTATGGCCTCCTCCACGTAAAGACAAGTGGAATCTCAAGAGGCATGGGGAGGAGGTCTAAGCGATGGGGGAGTATCCGCCGGATTCAGTGTTAGCGGGTTATTTGGGTGGAAGTTCAAACCCTAACTCTTCTCTCTGGTTGGTCTGAGTACCATAATCTCCCTTCTCTCCCAACCTCAAGCCTTGTTTCTGCATTACTACTCTCACACCCTTTGACGGTTCACCATACAAGCCTTGTGACTGTGATGATCACACTGCATGGGAGGTTAGATTGGATGCCTGGGTTGGGTAACATACGGATGGTCCAGGTAACCAACCTATCAGGGACTTCCTCAGTTTGCATTACCTTGTGCTGTACTTTAGTTTGTCTAGTTTCTGTGTTTAGTTTATCTTTTTTTTTTTTTGTCTAGTCTTTTTTATCTTATGTGTTATGTTTTATTTTATCTAATGTCTGTGTCTGTGTTTGTATTTAAGTTTAAATGAATGTATGAGACGTTTTATATATTTAGTTTTTTATTTTAAAATAAAAATTATTCTAACAAAAAAAAAATCATCATCATCACCATCATCAAATGTGACCAGAACAGAATTTAAATAATATATTAACATAATATTTATCTAAAAAAATTAATAAGAAAAAGCTTACTAATTATTTTTCCCAAGGGTGACCGGTCTCGGCGGCGCCGAGGGTGTCACGGCCAGAGTGTGTGTGCAGGGGATGCGCGCTGGATGTCGCTTATCTCGACGTACTTGGGCGCAAGGCCGTCCTTGGTTCTCTGTGAGATGGAGAGCTGCCGGAAGAACCGGACTCCGGCATAGGGAGAGAAGCCGCCATCATCCTTGGTGCGGCCGTCGGGGGCGTCGAGCGGCGACGGGGGACGGCGACTGGGTTGGTTCCGGGGTCGAATGTCCCGGCCTCGATCCACGAGTCCAGGAGCTCGATCTCCTGCATTTTTCCGAAGCCGGTCTTGGCGGCGCCGAGGATGTCACGGCCACAGAGAGTGTGTGCAGGGGAGGCGCGCTGGATGCCGCTTATCTCGACGTACTTGGGCGCAAGGCCGTCCTTGGTTCTCTGTAAGATGGAGAGCTGCCGGAAGAACCGGACTCCGGCATAGGGAGAGAAGCCGCAATCATCCTTGGTGCGGCCGTCGGAGGCGTCGAGCGGCGACGGGGGACGGCGAGTGGGTTGGTTCCGGGGTCGAATGTCCTCCATGTTCTATCTATCATGTAAGAAGACCAGCATGCGTGCATTCTGGATTGCATTTCAAACGAGTAACTTACGGATTAGAGGAACTTTGTCGGACATGCCCCCAACAAAAACTTCGTTGAATCATTCCAGCCTCATCCATAGGTTACGACTGACTCCGATTGCGTCCGAATCCCTTACGTAACAACGAACAATCATAATAATAGACGATAAAAACAAAAAATGAACGGGCATTTGATGGAATTTAGGATCTAAAGCGACCAAGTAGCAAAGAGCTTTTAGCACCCATAAGATCCAAGGAGGTACAGCATCAGCCGAAGTGACTCGAGAATCAATAAGGCTTGTTGTTACATATGGCATCGATACAGAAAACTTGGAGTCGTCTCATGTTCCATCGTTTATGCTTCGACAATTTGATCTGATCTCCCCGTCTCGTCCTGTTAAAACGCCAACGCTTCCCAGTTTGATCATCGACTTGGAGAACTGAGCGAGAAAGAGCTTTGGATCATCAACATAGGATGCAGCCAATCTACTAGTGAAGTCGGTGAAAGCCAAGTTCTGGTCGAGGCGCAGCACCGCCCGGTAATCGAGCAAGCCTCGGTAGAAAGAGGTGTTCAAAGTGAAAGGCGAGGAGGAGGCAGCTGCTGCTTGGTTCATGAAGACTTTGGGATCTTTGCTCACGTTCTTGATCTCCACCACCTCGAAGGGGCATTTGTGTCGGAGCGTATCGAGCAGGCCAGGATCTATGTGTGGGTCAGCTAAACCGCTACCGCGGAAGTTGTAAAGCCTGTCGATGAAGAATCCGCAGTGGCACAATCCAATGCTATGAGCCCCTACAACGATCGAGCAACCTTATCGTGAGAGACTCGAAATATTTCGACGTTGTGATGCATTCCATGTATCATCTCAAAATTAACATCTCATCTACTTTTGACTTGAGATCTTCTGATCAAATGATTTGTTCTAACATGACTTTTCCATCGTCCACGAACTCTTCAAAGGTCAACAGATAAATGGATAATATCTATTAGGTCATAATAATTGATTAGAACTCACCCAATCTCAGTCTAGCCTGATGGCCGAGCCCTCGTTTAGCTACTGGGGACTTCCTAAATCGACTCGGGTTAATCCGAACATGAGCACCCTTCTTTCATCCTTCCATGTGAGACTTCGACGGTGCATTGTTTCCGTTCTCCGATGAGGGCGCAGACTCGTACGCCATTAATGCCATGCACATGACATGTGATGATGCACTCAAGCGCCTACCGAGAGTATCTAGACGTACTATATTCTTTGTTGGACTTCTACTCTAAATCTTAGTGGAACAGCTTAGACAGTCGAAGTAAGATAGCCATGAAAACAAATCTCTCTCAGGTGAGCTAAAACTTACCTAGTAGTGTTGTGAGATCTACCAAATCAAGGTTGATCGTTTGGAAGGCAGATAGGGCAGCCTGGACGGAGAAGGACGGGCCAGGAAAATGAGCATCTTCCATCAAAGAAACAGTCCCATCTCTTCGCCCGGTCGGAAGAGGGTACGCCTCTCCCCCTGACAGTGCGACCCCATCTCTTGCGGCCAGCGCTAATATGTCAGCACAGGACACGACCCCGCGGCATTCCTTCTCCACTTCAGCCTTGATGTCGTCGATCACGTCGAACGCCCTCAGTGTCAGGTTGGGAGGAGCCTCCTTCTCCGCTATATTGTAATCGGTGCTGTCGACGAGCACCGAAGCATCACATCCCTGTAGCGAAGCAGATCTCACAACTCCCCGAAGAGAAAAAACTACTGGATGGGTAAGAAAAGTAGAACATACTTTGATGAAACAATCATGGAAATGCAAGCGGATAAGGCCGGCAGGGACTGATGGGTCCTTCTGGCAATGCTTTTGCACCACCTCTTTCACGATGAGCTCCGCCCTGGGGCATGAGTCCCTGTAGAAGTTCAGTTCTAGAGAGAAGGATGTGGTGAGAAAATGAGCTGCGAACAAGAGGAGGAGGGACGAAGAGAGTGCTGCCATCGCAGAGAATAGCCTGTGCTCTCACAGTAGCGTCGTAGCAGATGAGGGCAACTTATGGGAGATGCGTGCCATCGCCACCAACGCTACAAATTTACGAGAGCCGTGCGATTCTTGTTTGTGTGTTCAACGAGATCTTGGGATGTCACATGAAGTCAACATCTAACTAATCAATGCAGCACCAATTTTTAATCGACTGATTCCTCGTTTCCAGATCAAATTATGTCCTGTTTGGTTTAGTTTGGTTAAAAATAGCTGTAGATGCAAATACTTTAACCTCTCATCTCCAGTTTATTAGATCTCACTACTTCTCTTCGCTTGGGTTTCCGAGAAGGTCAAAGTCGCGTGGAATAGATCGTAAGCAACCGTGAATAGATTTCTTGTCGACACGGCTCTTGAGCTCCGTAATAAGAGACGCTTTGACCTTTCTGAACTCGTTTAGCTTTCGGAGACTCGACTCCGCTGCTTCCGAGAAATGGGAAAAGCCAATGAAAGCCCATAGCTTCGTCCGAATGCCGTGTCTCACACAACTGAATCTTGAATCGGTGGTGGCTCCTCCATGCATGAACCTGTTTACGAAATCTATCATATCTATCCCTTATTACCTGCTCGGATTGGCCAATCCAACACAGCACACATGAAACAAGGATTGCATCCATGCAATTCACTCAGACATCCAATCGAGATCATAAAGCGAAACAACCAACTTCAAATCAAAACAAAAGGCAAGGAAAGCATCACACGATCAATCCAACATAACGCACATCAATATCTGCATTCTTATATACCCAACACTAAACGATAGACGTATTTACAAGTTAGTGATGCTTATTGGCAATATAATGTGAAGATTCGTTATGTACAAATATTCCCAAGAATGAAATTCCCAACTTCCTTACATCATAACCTTTCATTTCAGAGTTGAATTCCTTTCTGCTTTGCATTTCCACAAGACGTATACATGTCTACAAACACAAGATTATATCTCCACGGACAATTAAAAAATAGTTGCTACACACCTGAGATCGCACCGGTTCTTAAAAGTTTCCCCAACTCCACTGTAAAAGACACGTCAAAACCGGGAGTTAGAGATGTGTCCAAATCGCAAGCAAACAAATGGCTCCTTGAGACAGTATAATCTTACAATTAGCGCCATGATATATCATGGAAGAAAATGAAACATCCAAAGGGCAACATACATGAAAAATATATATATATATATAAAGCACACTACAATAACCAAAATAATAAGGCATGAAAGGTTTACAAATCAACAGCTTGGTGGCAAGGAAATTCGTAGAGTCCTAACCATAATGCTACAAAGAAAATGTGAATAATTATCTCCCAATGCTAGAATTTAAAAATGAAAACATATAAGTGAAAGGAACTAACTCTACTTTTAGACTATTAGTGGTTCACATATAGTTCCTAAAGCCAACCAGATAATGAAAGCTCATTCACTATGGACTCTAGTAATATCAAACAGTAAAGAGGATAATGAATAGCCATTATCAGAACAAGGTATGGAATACAGTTCACGAATGAATAGTAAGACGATTACCATACTGACAGAAATTCTAAGACACAACATGTTAAAATACTAAATAGACAAACTGAAAATAAATGATGTTTCAATTTATGCAGGACCGTACAATGATATGCCACTGACCAAGGTTTCAAATACTAGTCAGTACAGAGCATACCAACTGGTATATACCAGTCCAATAACGGACTAGTATCACACCATACCGGTCAGTATTTGAAACTGGACTGCATGAGTTATACTGCCTGGCAGGCACACATTGTACCAGTCCGTTAGATTACCGAAATCAGTATCAGGTAGACACCTAATATCTTGACACCCACTCTTTTGTTTTACATGAAGGGTAAAAAATGTCGGACATTGAAAGAAAATACTACAACACTCAAATAATAGATGATAAATTGACAAATATAGCTAAGCCAGACTTCATGTGGGCATCATTCGGCTCAAATCATGCAAAAATGAAAGCTAAGATTCACCTCAACAGATCCCATTGTCATATCCAGAGAGTGGGTCCTGGATCTTCAGGTTCTTCATGTTATCTACCGGGTCAAGTTGGGCTTCCAAATTCAAGTCATCGCTACCATTTACAAACTTGACCTGACCTCTTATATTTTGGCTATTTGTAGTGTTATGTACAAAGCCCTTGTTGGCATTTGCAAAGGATCGGCTCCAATCATTACCACTGATGTCATTTGGAAGCTCAGCAATTGTGGCATTATCAGATATGCAGTCCAGAGAGCTGCTGCTGCTTCTATGTGAAAGCCTTCCACTTTCTAACAGTCCTGATTTCTGGCGCGGTATTGACCCCAATTTGTTGACAACAGTTGCGGTTGTCCTGAAACAAGAAAGAGAATATATATATATATATAGAAGAAAATATAATTAGGACTGATTACTTATAAGGGCAAAGCAAAAATACTCGAGCATTTCAAACTGCAACATGGATGATTTTGGCAAAGTTATCAGAATCAGACCAGACCTTGGTTGCTGGAACATGGGAGTTTGGAGATAGTCAAAAACTGGAATCAGATCTTTCGATCTAGTCTCGATTGTACAGCTTGTGATCTTTTCTATCTCAATTTCCCCATGGATATTACTACTGTTATGTTCTTTAATATTCTCATCAATCATCACTTGAAAGCAAACCTGCAAGTTAAAATTCATGCAGGCACAAAAACGCATGATCAAATAGAAGAAAAATAACCCATCAGGCAAACAATCAAACTCCAACATAAGACATGAAATACCTCAGACTTTGCCCATAGTGGGGTACAAGCTTCATGAACATGCAACTCTACCTCCGATAAGTATGCATGATGAGTTTCTTCACCACTAAGCTTCCCTTTCATGTCCACAACACTACCAGCAGGATAGATGCTAGTCCCCTTTCTAAGCCCTTTCTGGAAAATTTTAGCACTCTGGTCATTTCCATGATCACCGTATATGTCCACATTGTCACTCCTGTCTCTTCTATTTCTCTTATGACAGACATCCCATTTCTGAAGCGCCTCAACATCTAACCTTCCATCAGCTTCTTGTATTGACTGATAAGAAGCATTACTTGAGCCAGATACACTGATGCCATAATTTTCACCTATCCATTGCCGCAACACATATTGTATAATACAGCCAGAAGGCGCAAATACAAGCAAATAATATTTTGTCCTGACTGAGCTGATATCAATCTGAAGACCAGAACCCTTGCAGTTATGGAATGCCGAAGCAATAGCACCATAAAGAGGACTGACCTTGCCTGTCGCAGCTGCTGCAGCACCACTGACGGCACCTTTTAAACCATTACTCCCATTCCTTATTCTGCTTACGGCTGATAACGTGAGTGGAGTACCAGATGCAAAAAGGCTCTGGTGGCTATGCTTCGAAGATGATGAACTATAAGGTAGATGTCCTGATTCATAGCAACTGTTTGCAAATTTACCCTCATTTAAATGAGGTTTCGTAGTTGCTCCAAATGCAGGGAGTGCAAATAAATGACTGGTTCCTCTTGAAGAGCTGATCATTATCCATTTGCTGTCATCACTAAAACTGATGTCCTGTATAATCTGATAGAGAGCACAAAGGAAATTATCAAATTATATGTCAACAGATCAAGATTAAGAGAAACATAAGAATTTGCAAGAATGATTACCGCATTCGTTATGCCACGCTGCAACCTGTAAAGATGAATGCATGTTCCTTTTATATCAGACTCTGTGGAGCCTCCACGCGGAGAGGGTACAACACCAAAAATGTTGATGTTGTGACCATGAATAGAAGCTGTTACTAATAACATTCCACTAGGGTCGAAGCACAATGCAGAAATAGGACTTGAATGTGCCCTGAACTGGGCAATGACTGACTTAGAAATAATGTCTCGAATTATGACCTATCAATTCAAAGAGAAACAATTCAACTTTTGGATAGATAATTTTTAAACTAATAGCTACCTATTAAGAGGAAAACATATCCCATATTAATCTTTTACCAAGCTTAAAAAGGTAGACCATAGAGCAAAGATGAATTATAATATTTGCAAAAGTACATAATTCTGAACCCAGAGTACAGCATCATACCATGCCAGCATTTTCTGTATCAGATTGTTGTCCATTCATAGTACCATTGAGTTTCAAGCTGGAATTCCCTTGCTTTCCAGAACCATTATTGTCCACAAGAAAATCTGAGTAATACTTGGAGAGCTTCTTATATCCCATGTCTCCAAGTGTCACTAGGCCAGCGGCAAGCTGCTTACTTGATTCCTTTGCAAAGTTTGCTACCAAACTACCATTCGAATGTGGCACGGACACACCTGTAGCAGGATACATGTGTTGGGGGCTCACACGGCCAGTGCTTGAAAATGCTACTGGGTTACCACTATATGCCAGCCACCTTGTACCAATTGCCAGTGGTCCATAACCTATGCCACCAGAACCAGGGCAAGCCGGAACTATGGGGTAAGTAAGAACCGTATATTCTCTCTCCAAAGTTGCAGCGTCTAAACAATGTATCTGCATCATGAGTCGTATTAAGGCTATATCTGTGCAGCTAAAACTTGTTGAGCATTAAAAAAAAAGTAATACCTACCTGGGTAGCTTGACAAACCACAATAACTCGAGAACTGCATCTGACAGAGAAAACAGCTGCCCTGAACTTCAAGGTATGTACATAATCATGGGTCCTTAGAGAATAAAACCGAAGATAAGTAGATAATAGATTATCACTACCCAGATCATGATGACCATTGGACTTATTACAAGGAGAACCACACCCATCAGGGTCATTGCCATCCAAAGTAACTGAACTATCTTCAACAACAATCAACAATGGGCGAACATCTGCAAACTTATCTTCACGGTATTTTGATGGAATTAATTTCTTTTGCATTTGAAGAAAGGAAACAGGTCCATCATGTCTTGATACCAGCTGTCTAACATCATCTGCCAGCTCAACATCCCAAACCTGGAAGCCAGATCTGTAACCCAACAAAAGAACTTGCCGAAGATGACCACCTTCACATTCCAATTTATCAAATCCAGCCCAGTACACCTTTTCACCAACATCAATTATTAACCAGTACCGAATATGCATTTAACATGTTACACAAACAAAGCAAAGGAGCACAAACATGAATAATTAGTGCTTAAGTGTATGCACATTTTAACTCCATATTGATGTTAGGCAATGTCACCACATATTACCCAGAAAAGGGGATGATAACTTCAACTTCTGAAAATAAACATACATTGGATGCAACCTTTCTTTTTAGATATCAGTTTTTACAATATGAAAATTAGTAGAATGTACGTCACTCTTACCACTTCCTAATTCTCAAATTGCTCAAATTCAATAGGAAGCAATGCCAGTCCTAACTAAGAAAGCCTTAAAAGAGCATCAAGTATCTGTTCACCTTTTTTTGTTAAATGGAACTAAGCAAGACTTCTGATAAATCGATGAATTAGATGATATAGTCTTATGGTAGCACATGAATGTCTCAATGTATTAGATGTCCATGGTAGTTTCATGCAAGGGCTGTTGTACCACCCAATATAGTACGATACGGGCAGTACATACTAATCCAACAAACTGCCGAGACATGGACCGCCGCCCCGTATCGGGCGGTATTCAAAAGGGAGGTTTGTATTGGGCAATACAAGCTTTGTACTGGGCGAAACGATCGAAATTTAACTGTTACCAAGTTATACCGATCAGCAATGATTGAATTTCAATCAATATTGATCAATGGCTATGATTCATCTTGATCCAATGATCAATTTGACTCTTAGACCACTTTGAAACCTAATTTAAACCCTCTCCCTCCCCTCTTTCACTCTCACAACTTCTAAACTCTCCTTCTCACGCATTCTCACTCTCTGAGGTTGATCGTTGATCATTCTTTTTCAAGGTTGAACGTTCTTATGATATGGAGCAGTAGGTCAGTGGCGATAACATAAGTTTTGGTATTCTCCAACCTCCCCACACATACATGTCACAACCATACTTACCTCAGGAGGCTCCTCGGATAAGTATTGTTTAGGATAATCAAGAGATAACCGTCACCACGTTGATGCACCAATGACATAAAGTTTATCAGCACACTATGTCATTGGAGCAATTTCAAGATTGGATCCGACATATATACCATATCGATATATAAATTCATAGGATCGAGGACCTCAATCCACTGGCTGTAGAGGCCCGCCGTTCATTTCGATGGTAAAAGCAGGTATATTCAATTTGTTGTAGCTGTCTACTTGATCTATTCAAATCTTTTTAACATATAATCTAACATTTCAACTCGTATCTTTGTAGATGATTCAATATCAATGGAAGAACCATTCGAAACGTGTCATAAAGCTACTCTTCAAAGTCCAAAAAAAGATAAATCTGCTATCCCTTCCTTATTTGAACATTTTCTTATTGAAATTGAACTAAATTTGCATTTAAGTTATAATTAAAATGCTATAATTTAGTTTTTTATTTTTCAGATATTTTCTGAGAATTTTCGACCATTTTTTGGTTCTATTGGTACGTACCGGCATATCAACATACGGTCTGTTGGTACGAACCGGTATGTACCAATCTGAGCCTAGACCAGCACCACCAGTCAGCATAAGACTGCAAACTTTGGTTTCATGAACATGTTTAAATGTGTTATGAACCATTTGTGCTAGCATTGTCAACAGTTGCATCGCCAACTAATTACTGGTGCTTTGGTCATGCAACGTAGAGCATAATAACTTAAAAAGTAACGTCAAGTTTTCCATAACTGAAGGACAACTATGTCGGTCTTCACAATACTTGTGAATTTTAATATTTCATAAAACTAAAGAAAAGGAGAAGGCCATAGCAGACGATTCAAAGTAAAATTTACCTTAAACTACAAAATAGTTATTTTTAGTACTATTAGTAGATCATATCTTTATTAACTCAATATTTTCTTGATTTACAATCAACAGATTGTTTCTTCTAATTCTTGTGTGGGTTTATGGTCGGGAAGTATGTAAATAAATGATATCTTTTAGTACTAATTGTGGATCACAAAACAGTAGTTATCAGTTCCATCTACTTCAAAAGAAATTAAGTTTCAAAAAAGAAATTAAGTTTCGAAAAGAAAAAAGTATACTTCTGCATGAGCCAAATTCATCCTACATCCAGGTTTTTCAATATAGAGGAACACCAAGAAAAATCAGAATAACTCATCTAGTGCCAAATAGCATTAATAAGTTGTTACCACCTTTAAAAAGACTAAAAAACACAAGTAATATACTTCAATTTGAGATATATATGGTTGCATTAACTAGGTCGACTGGCATTACCAAGTGCGCATGATTGATTTAAATCCTGCCAAAGCAATCAAGGAATATATTGTTCTTAACATATTTCTGGCTATCTCCAATAGCAAGTAAAGTTTTTCTTAGTTAAAACAAATTTGTATTTTTAGATTTGAAAAAACTTTCTCAGATCATGTTGCATGCATAATCTATTAATAGCTATTGCATTCAGATGGACTTTTACACTGTATACCCATGCTGCATGAAGATATACTTTTCCATAAAACTAAAGCCAATTAGCATCGCCATGATTATACATAATGACAACCACACAGCACGAATCAATTCAAGCACTACAAGAATCCAAATCAGAAAGGTAAAAAATGGATAGTATGTGGAATTTATGTTGTGTGATTCTAAATAGATACTGTCGTTGGTCAAAAGCTAATCACTATTCACGAAGTAACACGTCAACAACTATTCATTCAGTATATGCAAGCTTGACAACCCAGATAATAAAAATACTACACGACTTGGTTCCGCATGTCATCATCTCTTTTTGGGTTGATTAATAAAGCAATCTCTAAAAGAAACCAGAAATTCATGACATCAACCAAGAAAATTCTCTCTATGCTTCAATGTAAAGGGCGCATAGAGACGGTGACAAGAGAAAACCTAACTTCTGGCAAAATCCAGCTAAAATACCAGTAAATGAAAAAGGGTATTTGATTACAAAAGAAGAAACCTTTTATACCACTCAAGTAAAACAAGCATGAACTTCTCTTTCAATAATGCCATATTAATTCCTTCTGAAAAGAAACATAGAAAGGTAATTGTGCGATCAAATTACTCCTTTTTCCTGGCATAAAGTAAAATCCAAGGATCAACTAATTTTTGAGCTGAACTAAAGCAAAATAGAAGTTCATATAAAATCCCAAAGTAGGACCGGACCAGAAGGCTGCAAGCGGTACCTGATCGCGGCCTGCATCATCATGGCGATTGGAGATCGAAGACACTATGGACGCCCCCGCGGAACGCACGTTAGATGCGACGTTGGACGCACCCGACGACACGATCCTCATGTAATTCGACAGTGACCGGACCGAGAAGAAGCCGTTGCCGCCGCTCCGGCCGTTCCTCGGCGCACCGTCGTCCTGATGCTTCTGCGCATCGTTCTTCATCCCCCAACCCCCAAATTCCACCAGAAACGAACCCCGACGGAGCGAAACAACAAAGAAACGGAATCACGACTCGGGCTCGTCAAAGAAAAGTTATATCTTGCGTATCATGACCCGAGGGCTGTTTCTTTGGACTTTTCTTGGGCAACAAGAAACAGCCCAAACCCTTCTTCTAGCTGCGTAGCCTCTCCATCTCCCCCAGAGGGAAAAACAATAAACTAGAAAGAGCTCAACGCAAGATCCAATCCTTCTTCCCAAAACCGATCCTTCGATGAAGAAAACCTCGTACCTGCTCGATTCTACGCCTTCTTGATGGAAATCTAATTCAACTGCTCGGAGAAATTAGGGCTTTCGGGATCAATTCGGAGCTTTTCCGCGAGCTTATCTAATTTTCCCCTTTTCGGGGGAACGATGACACGGAGAAGAAATGCGGGTGATCAGATAAAGAGTCCCGTTTACGTCTATCTCGTCTCCTCTCTCTCTCTCTCTCTCTCTCTCTCTCTCTCTCTCCTTCTTTTATTATTATTATTATTATCTATTTCGAGGAATTATTAATTATTATATACTACTATAAATATTAACCTTTCGACAGGTTTAATTTAATATAGGAAAACAAATATATCTAAATTCGATGAATTAAAGCAACGGAGTTTCCATGAGAGACACGTCTTTGTTTCGCCCGTTTTCCCCTCCACGCGGCGACGACGAATCGAAGCTCGACAGGCAATCGGAGCGAGGGGTCCATGTACTGTGTCTCGGTTGATGTACCTAATCACCTACCATGGTTTTACTAATTTTAAATACAATAAATGGTGATTCATATCTTAATTAATGATCCAAAAAAATATTAAGATATTAAGTATACAAAAGATATCTCCTTAATTAATCAGCCCCTTCGTGTAGTGGTGAGATTCCTCCTCGTCTTAGTATGTCGTCTGAACCATTCAAATCATTTTAATTTTGATTGGTTTCCCAAATCAAAATAGGATGTTGACGGTCAACCTCACCACAAGTGGCCACCTCTATTCAGTTTCCATTGGTTGGAGCATCTATTTTAGTAAAAGTATAAGGTGGACTCTCTTGTCAAAAACCCTTTTATGTTATTGGTAACCCCTTACTATTAGTAATTTTTAAAAAATAATAATAAATTTAACTTTATTAATTATAATTTCTAGATTATAAATTTTTCTTTATTATTTTTTAAAATTATTTAACATCTAATCTCGTTCGATACTCTCTCGATATCATAGTCCCGATTCAAGGTAAAGGTATCATTCTATCATCGTCTCTATCTTTCCAATCACGAGCCCTTTATTATTATCCTTATCGACTCCCGACTCAATTATAAGTCGAAGAAGAAATGTCTCTACTATTTCTCTTATAATCATTTTTTCTTGCACATATAATTATACTAGTCCAGATCCAAAAGATGTGAAAGATAAAAACAAGCGAAAAATGAAAAGATGATGAGTATTTATGTGCAAATAGGATATTTTAGAAGTATTAAAATTTCTAAAAATGGGTTGTAAATAACAAAAAAGAGTTGTGAATAGGTATCTACCTATTTTAAACTTAAAATGGATATATATATAACTTTAATTTAATTTTTTTTGATTTTGAAGGATAAGTGTATTTCTTGAATAATAACAAAAATAAATTTAGACAAATATTTCTTGGATGATAAAATAAAAGCAAAGACATCCGCTCTCTCGAATATATTACTTAAATTTCTATAGATTACACAACAATAATATGCAAAGAGAATCCTAAGGAGACATGTATTTTGTGTTCTAAAGCAACAACATAATTTAAACATACTAAAGGGAAGAAAAAAGAATATGAATTTGAAGGAGAAGAATCCTACTTGATTAATAGGGAATAATACCACTGAGGAGTATCTCCCATTTCTATCGCAAGACACACGAGGAGTGTCTCTGCAAATAAACACGATCATGCCTCAATCATGTGAACTATCTATCAGTAATGGTCTGATTGCGCCGACCAGGAAAAAGGAGGCATCCAAAGGACTCTTTAATATAAATGTGACAAGGTGAAGCTGCAGGATCTTATGCCTTTACACCTTCAGTTCATCGTTCATCTTCATTCAACCTGAATGCAGTAGTCGAAGATCAAAAATCGAAACACTGCAGCCTCCTCGTTGGGCAGTCGCTGTCTTCTCTAAAGGATCTTATCCAAGGTTCCTTGACTTCCCTCCTCCTTCATTTGAAGGCAAAGGAACCCAAGAATGACACACTATCAATACACAGACAGCAGCTTCTCATCTATTCTTAATATATCATCATGTATACCCTTGCATGCTTCAAAACCAAGACATGAGATCCGAGGGAAAGGAGTGAGAACAAATGAGTGTTTGGTTCATCAGAAAAATGCCCAGTTTCAAATATGAAATTGCCCCCCACCAAACTGGTCTTTTAGGCTACTGAGCCACCGTCCCTTTCTCGAACGACTTCTCTCCGCCCGTTCTTCGTTTGCACCCTTCAAAGGAGGAAACATTAGTCCAAATGCTAAGCAATGGTTGGTGGTGGATAGCAACCTCGACAACCAGAACTGGTCGCCTATTAGTCACCAAGAACCTCTCCTCTCTCTTCCACCTCGTGGCCTTCCCGTGTCGATACAACTCCTGGTTCTCCCGAAAGGAACAAACGGAGCATTATTTGGCTATCGCTAATAGATTTCGTTTTGTCGTGAGGTCTTTGAAGTCACCATGCAACTCTACATATCGCCGAGCATGAGGCAGGTCACGGTGTTCCCGGGGAAGGGGGTGAGGGAATTCATCAAAGTGAAGGTTACGTCGAGAAGGCTTTCTTGTAAGATGGTCATCTACTCCCTTCTCTTCCTGACATTCTTGCTCAGATTCATATTTGTGTTGACGGCAATGGATACGATCGAGGGAGAGACGCGATGCTCTTCTTTAGGTATCGCCATTCTTACCCCTCCACCCTTTTTCTTTTTCTTCTTTGTCTTGCATATATCATCAAGTTTCAGAATGAGATCAAGAGGATCGAGCTTTCTCTTTCCGATCCTGCCATTATCATGCTATACGAGCGACCGTTTATGCATTCTCTCTGACTTTTAGTTCATCAGACTCGATACAAAACCAAAAATCCAAAGTACTTCGATTTGATCGATCAAGCATATCATAGCTGAACCCATGGCATTGGGCATGCACCGGCTACACATTAATCAAGTTAGATGTAGTTGAATGAGGAAAGAGGCTTGGATTCACTAACAAGTTGTTACTAAGAACACGATGAGTATGTTTGAAGTTATAATATTCAACATATATTTCCGAAGAGATAGAAGGGTATGCTAAGTTCAGGCAGCAAAAGATATAACATCTTCATGTCCAACTCCTAAGCAAAAGCAACTCTCAGAATAGTTGGCAGGCTGCAGATAGGGACTGGTGATACACACTACCGACTGATCGAAGAACATGATTTACTGTAGCAGGTTGCTGGCCTGTCACAAGCTGAATCTGGTGACATCCAATCTAAAAGACCTTCAACCAAAAACAAAGAAAAAGAAAAAGTTCTAATTCTTAAAAGTTGACGCTCGAAGAAAAGAAAGTGTCTATCATCATTTCTCTTGTTGGGCATGGTGGGGTGAGGAGATTGTGACAGCTGAAAATTCCACTTCACTCTCCTCGGAAGCTATTGCAATCTGCAGTGGTAGATGTCCTAAAATGGATGAGTTTGCTTGATTACTTGATCAATTCTATCTGTTGATACGACATGTTTTACCTTTTACTTCGGTCATGTTATCCTAATTAGAATACCTTCTCAATGTACTCTGCTTGTTGGACATATCTCAGGGTGCATAGGTAAGAGATTAGATCCAAGGATGTGGAGGAGGCTGGACTCGGTGGTACGTTTCAATCGCTCTGCACTTGGTCTCATCTTCAAGCATCTGAAGCAGAGGGGAAAAATCATACTCATACTCATAATCATAATCATAATAGTAGAACAAGATGATTCCAACTATGTTCTCTTGCAGAGGGTTCCGGAGGAGATATATCAAGTGTTAGAAGAAGCCGAGATCCAGGAGGCGATGCCTCGGGCGGATGTCCCTCAGACACTGGAGGCGTTCGTCGCAGAAATGAAGAGTAACAGATCGGATGCCAAAACATTTGCCCTGCGGCTCAAGGCGATGGTGAGTACGAGCAAAGCACTGGTTGTTGAGGAAGGGAAACTGGGAGCGTTGACTGTTGACTTTCAGGTCTCGCTGATGGAGCAGAAGACGAGGGTGGCGAAGATACAAGAGTACCTGTACCGCCACGTGGCGTCGAGCAGCATCCCCAAGCCGCTGCACTGCCTGGCGCTGCGGCTGGCGCAGGAGCACTCCACCAACGCAGGGGCCCGCCTCCAGCTGCCGGCTCCGGAGCGGGTCCCGGCCCTGGTGGACCCCGGGCTGTACCACTTCGTGCTCGCCTCGGACAACGTGCTGGCCGCCGCGGTGGTGGCCGCCTCCCTCGTGGCCAACGCCTTCCGGCCGGCCGCGGTGGTGCTGCACGTGATCACGGACCGCAAGACGTACGCGCCCATGCAGGCCTGGTTCTCGCTGCACCCGCTGGCCCCGGCGGTCGTCGAGGTTAAGGCGCTGCACCACTTCGACTGGTTCACCAGGGGCAGGGTCCCGGTGATGGAGGCCATGGAGAGGGACCGGGCTGCGCGGTCGCAGTTCCGGGGAGGGTCGTCGGCGATCGTCGCAAATGTTAGCGAGAAACCAATCGTCGTGGCGGCCAAGCTGCAGGCTTTGAGCCCCAAGTATCACTCTGTCATGAACCACATCAGGATCCATTTGCCCGAGGTCAGCATATCTATCCGATTCATCACGTCAGAACACTTCGACATACATATCTAAGAGGTCTTTAGTTCCTTGCGCTGCAGTTGTTTCCTAGCCTTAACAAGATTGTATTTCTCGACGACGACGTCGTCGTCCAAGCTGATCTTTCACCTCTGTGGGACATCGATCTGCAAGGCAACGTAAATGGTGCAGTCGAGACATGCAGAGGCGCGGATAAGTTTGTGATGTCAAAGAGACTCAAGAACTATTTGAACTTCTCCCACCCATTTATATCTGAGAACTTCGACCCTCGTGAGTGTGCTTGGGCGTATGGCATGAATGTTTTTGATCTCGATGCGTGGCGGAAGACCAACATCAGTGTTACTTACTATCACTGGCTACAAAAGGTACATCTGAAGCTTTTATCAATGTTACTCCTTCAACTTCTGTCCTGCTCACAGCTTTGATTGTCCTTTTTTCTTTGCCATTCACTGTTCTTAGAACTTAGAATCAGACTTGAGTCTATGGCAACTGGGCACTCTGCCTCCAGGATTAATAGCCTTCCATGGTCACGTTCACGTCATTGATCCATACTGGCACATGCTGGGTCTTGGCTACCAAGAAAACACTACCGTAGCAGATGCAGAGAAAGCAGCGGTGATCCATTTCAATGGCAGGGCTAAGCCATGGTTGGACATAGCGTTTCCGGAGATAAGGCCTCTATGGACCAAGTACCTGGATTTCTCAGACAAGTTCATCAGAGCTTGTAACATAAGAGCTTAACAGGATGGACATGGGGAAATGATCACTGCAAAGAATCGACCGTGATGGTTGATGTGCTCTTATGCTTTCACGGGTTGATCTGATGTCAGAAGCTCAAGAGCTATAATTGTCTTGGTTCCTTTTTACCTTTCTCTAGGAAAGATTTTGTTGATTTGTTGTTGCATTTTGGATCATAAATAAATGATGCAATTTTTATGAGTTCGTGTACAACAACAATTTACCAAATGGAATGAAATGCCACATTCTTACTATACCAATTATAATTATATTTATCAGAAATAAATATTATATTGGATAAAATAATACATTTTGTATGTCTATGTCTTTTCGTTTATAATTAATGCTTATGTATGTCTATGTCTTTTGGTTTATTCATTCTTTATAGTAGAGGGACGATCAAGACTTAACAAACCCAACTAGGTCAAGACTTAACAACCCCAATTTAATTACTAAGTGCTTTCTGAAATGATTACGTGTGTATTTCGAGTGAGACGTTTTCTCTAACGTGTTTTCTGTTTTGTAGGTCTTAAGAGACCATATGAGGTTTCGGGGAGATTGACCTTTGCAAACGTACGGACACGCAATGATGCAGCACAACTTAGGCAAAACCAACTACGACCAATTGTATCTCATTTTCTTAGGAGAAAGAAAAAGAAGGGAAAACTATCCGAATATTACCCAATTGTATCTCATTGTCCAAACCCAGTCGTACAAGTATTATGAATTCCATTGATACAAAGGCTAAAAGCCTACGGAAATGGACATCCATCTATACAGAGGAAGAACATCTAAGAACTAATGTAACACCATATTCAATTGTCACTCTTGCAAACAACCAGATTTCGTAGTACATTCATAACATTCATTTTTCTGGAAATAATTATGTAATACATCAGAATTTTCATGAACAAGAATCTCAAATCGGACACGATTTTTATAGGAGTGCTGAATGAGACCGGTAAACCTATAGAAACTCAAAAATATGCAGATGTCCCTGTTGTTGAGGCAAATAATCAAACAACTTACGGGCCAAATATTGCAGGAGGAGTACACTCAACTTTCACGGACTTGAGACGAAGCAACACTTACTTGTTCGCCTTCCTTCCAGTCACATTGGAGACCAGATCACTGATAAACTTCACGGACTTGGTGACCGGCGAATTCGCGGCCATCAGATTGTACAAGACGTTCTCGACCTCCGCGATGGACGGCCTCCTCTTGAACGTGGTGACCATCTTCAGCTCCTCCTTGTTACCTTCTTCCTCCACCATGACCACCCACCCTTCCCCACTCACCACTCCATCCCTCACGCATTTCAACACCACACCGCTCCTCTTGCTGAGGACGCCTCGGACCTCCAACCCCATGAAGGAGTAGACCACCTCGAAGGAGCTCACAAAGCTCTCGGCGGCCCTGCCCAAGTCCTTCTCCTCCTCGAACCCCCACTGGGGGTTGAAGAGGACCACCGGCTTGGGGTAAAGGCAGTCGGTGACCGCTTTCATTTCCTCCAACTGGGACACCTCGGGCGCCATAAAGACCGCCAAGTCCGTGGAACTCAGCGACTCGGACGTCACCGAGGCACAGTCCGAGTTGACGACCGAGTCGAACGCCTGCCGCGCCGAATCTGCCACCGCGGGAGAAGACCACAAGATCAACAGCCTCGGTTTCCCGCCCTTTTTCCGGATGGACAGGTCAGAGAAGACGTCGAGGGCGAGCTGGGTGAGGGAGCCCGGTGAGTCGTCGACGACCGGTATCTCGACGCGGTACCGGGGATGTCTCAGCTTCTTGAGCTTCCTGGTGGGGAGGGGAGGCGAGTTGTTGAGGGGTTTCTGCAGGGTGGTGGAAAGGCAGAGCTTGGCCTGGGAGATGGCTTCTTCTCTAGAGGAGGGCGGTTTGTAGGGAGTGGGGGAGGAGAGGTCCCGAGTGGAGGAAGCGGTGATGCGTCCTAGTGAAGAGCTGACGAGTGAGGCAGAAAGGTGCAGTCTTTTGGGGAAGGGGGGGGACGCGTGTTGGAGGTGGACATTAGGTTGATGGAGCGGAGGTGAGGCTCCGAGGCAGGTCTGGGAAGGAAGAAGCTTGAGGAGATTGGAGGCCATTAATTACGGTAGCAGAGAAGCAATTGGCAAACACCGCTCGTTGGAGCCTGAAACGGATAAGCCTGTAGGTTAGGCTCCACGACCAAAAAGGCAATGCCCGTGACCAGCATCATGTGAATTAATACGTTGACAATTCACTGCTGTGGATAATAAAGACTTGAGGGCTAATTTCTTTTAAAAAAAACACTACTATTTTTTTTTTCCTTAGCAGCTTCACACTAATGTATTTTCATAAAAAAAAATATAATATTTTAAAAAATAAAATTATCTTTAATTTTTGTCCCATCGTCTTCATCCCTCCCCTACCTATTGGTGCATCATACTCTTATCTTGTCCATTGTTTATTATTGTGCTCTTGTACACCGCTACTCGTCGCGAGGCTCTCACTCTGTCTTTATCACGATCGTTGTTATCATTTTCATCCTCGCCTCCATGTCGAGCATCTCTCACTATGCCAATTTCGAAACGACCATTCTCAACCTTTTGGATTTCGAGCCCACCATCCCCCCTCCTTTAAAAAAAAAAAAAAACACTCAATGAATGTAGCCCACTTGTTCGGCCTATCGCTTTCACCTTTTTTTTATTGCTCGATCAAAAGAAAATAACAGTTTGGGAAGGAGTCTCAAAGTGATGCCTAATGTGATCAGTCATGCTTGGAAAGAGGGAAGGGAAGCCCAATCATGACCACCTCCTTCCCCTCTATCGAGGTCCGCATTAGAGATAACGGAACGAAGGTAGGGCCTTAATAATGTTTTAATAATAATGGATGAAGGCGATAGCGAACGATGGCGAGGATTGATGCGAGGGCAATGATGATTAGGGCGGAGACAGCGGACGATGGCGAGGATTGATGGGGCAAAGACATAGATCAATAAGATGAAAACTAGATGTAATATCATCTTTTAGAAAATAAAAAATGCCGGGGAATATGTGAAATGATTTTTTTAAGAATTTATTCATTTCGAGTTTACGAGTTCCATGTTACGAAAATAAGAGATTCGACTAGTGACCATAGAAAAACTATGTTGGGGCATACCCGATAAAACTTATCTCATGTTTAGATTAGCAAGAATTCAAAAAACTCAATAATATGAATATATATATATATATATATATATATATATATATATATATATATATATATATATATATATATATATATATATATATATGTAAAGATTGAACCTAGGTTTTTTTTATAATGGACTTAATAGTCAAAATTAAAGTGTCAAATTTATAAATATTATAGTTATAACACTATGATTTATGTGAACATATAGAAGCCATGAATATAATTATCGACCATGAAACTGAAACTTCAACTGATAACGATTGGTTATGAAGATTCCTTCGATATTGATACGATTGAAATTCGATCGTTAAGCATCATTTGATGATGATATGATTAAATTTGATTATGAAGTATCTCTTGATAATAATGAAATTGAATCCATCCACGAAGGATCATTCGATCATGACATGATGAAATTTATCCATGAAATATTTTTGATAATAATATAGTCGAATCTAATCATAAAATATCATTTGGTTAAATTAATATTGTTAGATTGTTTACTATAGAAGATATTATATTCTGACCCCCACGAAGTAACGGAAGACAATGTGGGTAAATGACAAGGAGAAGCGACATATGTGCAACCTGATGGCATATCACATTTAGGGTGTGATGCAAAATTATCATCGTTAAGAATACCTATCAATTTTAACATGTCAACAGAGATGTGTAGATGTGTAAAAACTTAATGTATGTGTTCCTGATTGGATGACGATCAAATATTTCTTATGACCTCTTATGGATTAACTCATCATTTTAATTTTGACAGTTATCTAATTATATATATATATATATATATATATATATATATATATATATTCATTTGTGTCCTCTACATGAGAGAAAAGAAAAGAATTATATATTCTGTTTATTGACTCCAAATCACTACTAATGCTTACATCGAATGATTTTTATCAAGTTTTAAAAGGGTCACCAAGTGAATCCGCTCGTTTCCCCTGACATGAGACTTAGATGTACTAAACAATCAAAATTATTTGATATAATATATAACCCATCGATTAATGGAAACGGAATATTATAATAAAATCATGTTTGCATTGGCGGAAATTGTTAGTGTAAACAACTTGGAGCCGTGGCCTCCGGGCCGACGCGGCTCGGTTTGGGTCCGGAAGGCGGGATCTCCCCGGTGCGGCCCTCGGGTTCGCCGAGGGGGTCAGCCGCGGCGGTCCGATGGGGACGGGGTCAGCCGACTCCGTCGGAGGGGGCTCCTCGGCTGGGCGCGCGCTCCGTCTGCAGTCTTGCACACAGGTCGGGTCGAGAGACGCGACCCGACCCCTCCGACGATTGAGTCAGTAGATGGTGGAGGGGGTAGAAAGGAGAAGAGGAGTTTGAGGTGTCTCCCTGGTGTGTTCTCCCCTGCGTATCGGTCTCGGTCCCTCCCCCCTTGCTCGTTGAGAGTGCGAGGGTATTTATAGGGAAGCTTGTTGTGGTTTGATGTGCCCGCTTGCCGGGGCAAATGGTGGCGTCTGACATAGGCGTTGCGTGGCGTGAAAAGCCGAGCCTGAGCGGGTGTTAAAGCGTCTCGGGCTGTGTTCTGGTCCGTTTGACCGGGTTTCGTCACGTCGATCGAGGTGTGAGGCTCGGCTAACGTCAACCGAGTCTTATCGTAATTACTATCCTCATCATAATCCCCCCCCCCCGGAAAGAAGCTATGCGTCGGCCGTTATAACGGGAGTCCAAGGCATGGCTTTAGCTTTCTGACGGGCTGGCCGCGTAGGCGCGGTCTCGGGGGCATGAAGCCGAGGAGCACGACGCAGGCGGGCTGGCCGCGCGGGTGTGTCTCGGGAAGCATAGAGCCGAGGAGCCCGACGCAGGTGGGCTGGCCGCGCCGGTGTGTCTCGGGAAGCATAGAGCCGAGGAGCACGACGCAGGCGGGCTGGCCGCGCAGGTGTGTCTCGGGAGCATGGAGCCGAGGAGCACGACACAGGCGGGCTGGCCGCGCGAGTGTATCTCAGGAAGCATAGAGCCAAGGAGCACGACGCAGGCGGGCTGGCCGTGCAGGTGTGTCTCAGGAAGCATAGAGTCGAGGAGCACGACACAGGCGGGCTGACCACGCATGTGTGTCTCGGGAAGCATAGAGCCGAGGAGCACGACGCAGGCGGGCTGGCCGCACAAGTGTGTCTCGGGAGCATAAAGCCGAGGAGCACGACACAGGCGGGCTGGCCGCGTAGGTGTGTCCGAGAGCATGGAGCCGAGGAGCACGATGCAGGCGAGCTGGCCGCGCAGGTGTGTCTCGGGAGCATGGAGCCGAGGAGCATGATGCAGGCGGGCAGGCTGCGTAGGTGTGGTCTCGGGCAACATGCGACCGAGGAGCACGACGCAGGCGGGCAGGCCGCGCAGGTGTGGTATCGGGCGGCATGCGACTGAGGAGTACGACGCAGGCGGGCAGGCCGCGCAGAGGCACGCTCGGTAGTCTATGGTCGAGTGATATGACTCGGGTTGAGAGGTCGCCCTGGGGGGCTCGACAGTCTGTGGCCTAGGAGCTCGGCGCAGGCGGGCTGCAGCCGAGGGACGCGGCTCAGGCGAGCAGGCCACGCTGAGGTGGGCTCGGTAGTCTTTGACGAGGAGCTCGACGCAGGCGAGCTGTAGCCGAGGGACACGGCTCAGGCGGGCAAGCCGCGTTGAGGTGGGCTCGGCAGTCTATGACTGAGAAATACAACTTAGGTGGGCAAGCCACCCTGAGATGGACTCGGTAGTCTATGGCCGAGGAGCTCGGCGCAGGCGGGCTGCAGCCGAGGGACACGGCTCAAGCAGGCAGGCCGCGTTGAGGTGGGCTCGGTAGTCTATGGCCGAGAGATGCAACTCAGGTGGGCAAGCCGCCCTGAGGTGGACTCAGCAATGTATGGCAAAGTCGTGTAGATTCAGAAGATTTTAAGCCACGAGCCGAGAGGGGGTCAGGTAGATACTAGACCTTGGCTCGAGAAAGGCCGAGGTAGGGCTTGGATTTCCTTTCATGTGGACTACATGGGGTAGCCACCGCGGGTGCTTGACCTCTGTTATCGAGCCCGCGGTCGGGGGTCGTCCCTTCTCCTCACGGTCGCCCAGGCCTCCGCGGCGATGTACCGGTTAGCACGCTGGAGTAACTCTGGCACCGTGGTGGGAGGTTGCTTCACGAGGGACCAGAGGAATCTGGAAGGTCGCAGGCCTGTCATGAACGCCTGCACTAACAGAGAGTGGTGAGTGTCCGGCTGGCCTCGGATTTGCGTGGCAAAGCGATCCACAAAATGGGAGAGGGGCTCATCCTCCCCTTGTTTGAGTCCGAAGAGCAATGTTGCGGAAGGCTTCGGTCGTGCATAGGCCACAAAGTGGAGCTTGAAGTCCTTGACGAGCTGGTCTAATGAAGCTATTGTTCCTGTCTTTAAGCCGCCATACCACGAGTGGGCAGGCCCTCTCAGGGTGGTAGGGAACGCTCTGCACAGCAAGGCATCAGAGGTTCCGCATAGCGCCATTTGGGCGCGAAAAGCAGCTACATGGTCCGCCGGGTCGGTGGAGCCATCGTAAGCGTCCAAAGAGGGAGCTGGAAGTCCGGGGGGACTATCTTATCCCGTATCTCGGGCGTGAAGGGAGACCCTTGGTGTGCGTCCTCCCTTAGCTCTCCCTTGGACCTACGGACCTCTTTCTGCACCTCGTCAAGTCGCTGACTGACGAAGCGCAATTGGGCCCGCAGGGAGTCCGAAGAGAGTGCCTCGATCTCTGAGCGGTCGCTCGGGTTTGCCATCACTGGATCCCCGAGTGGGGCCGGTCGGACCCGAGGCGAAGTGGGGAACTCCGGAAGTGTCATGCGGGCCCGAGCGGGCAGTTCGTATTGTCGCAGTGGTTGGACTGCAGGTGGGTGCGCCGGATGAGGAACGAGCGGGATGATGGTTTGCACCACATCCATCAGAGCTCGGATTTGACGGGCGAGGTCTTGAAAGGCCTCGGGTGACACGGGCGTCGAGTCAGCTAGGGTGCCATCGGGCGGCGACAAGCCCGGGTCGTTGAATGTTTGCTAGTATCGTTCGGAGGTCGTGGCGCAGTGTTCGTCACGATGGCCTCCATGCGGGGAATGTTCCCCTAAGGCTTCGGTCGGGTGCGACCTGTCAGTCGTGGGCTCGTCTGAGCCGCTCGGGTGATGACCCGACATTCTGGGCCCTCCTTCTAGCGCCAATCTGTTAGTGTAAACAACCTGGAGCCGTGGCCTCGGGGCCGACGCGGCTCGGTTCGGGTCCGGAAGGCAGGATCTCCCCGGTGCGGCCCTTGGGTTCGCCGAGGGGGTCGGCCGCGGCGGTCCGATGGGGACGGGGTCAACCGACTCCGTCGGAGGGGGTTCCTCGGCTGGGCGCGCGCTCCGTCTGCAGTCCTGCACACAGGTCGGGTCGGGAGACGCGACCCGACCCCTCCGACGATCGAGTCAGTAGATGGTGGAGGGGGTAGAAAGGAGAAGAGGAGTTTGAGATGTCTCCCTGGTGTGTTCTCCCCTGCGTATCGGTCTCGGTCCCTCCCCCCTTGCTCGTTGAGAGTGCGAGGGTATTTATAGGGAAGCTTGTTGTGGTTTGATGTGCCCGCTTACCGGGGCAAATGGTGGCGTCTAACACAGGCGTTGCGTGGCGTGAAGAGCCGAGCCTAAGCGGGTGTTAAAGCGTCTCGGGTTGTGTTCTGATCCGTTTGATCGGGTATCATCATACCGATCGAGGTGTGAGGCTCGACTGATATCAATCGAGTCTTATCATAATTATTATCCTCATAAAAAATAGAGAGTGACAGAGAGAGCCAAAGCACTTCGTCTTCTCGGCGCGGCGTAACACAGCACGAGAGGATGACTTATCCACCCACGTAGCTCATCATCTCTTACCAGTAATCATCTCTCATGTTCGGAAAAGAGTCAGCAGTGGCATCCGACCACCGATAAGAAGGCATTCCACCGCATCAAGTGGCTACGCCGAGCCACACGATCTGCGTCAACTTGGATATGATTACTTCAGCAGAAACAAGGTAAAAGGTCGGCTGGGTCCACTCGGATGCGACTCATCCCTAAATTTCAGTGTCGTAACAGTCTTCCAGTGTTTCCACTTTATGTGTTGCCTTTCTCTTATGATGAAGGTCGACGCCGTCTCGTGGTGACATGTGATTCCCACCCGTTAACGGAAGCCTCCAGGACAGTGGGCCCGAAAGCTCCTCTAAAAAGAGACGTCTATTATTAGTTCTGACATTTTGACGAACGACTTAAATGCCGGATAAGAGGAGCTAAACAGTTCACGAGAAGATGCATGTCTGAAAAGAAAGGCCACACAGTCCGGAGTCACAGCCAACGGCAGGATGATGATAATAATCTTCTGAAGCCATGAAGACGTGGTGCTCCATGTTTCTTCTCCGGTCGGTGCTGCCTCTTCCAATGGCCATCATCCTCGTGACATTTGCAGGAGGCACCAATTCCACTTCGCAGCATCACGGCGTAGAGCTCCTCCTGAAGCAATTAACTAGCTGGAGGCAGCACCAAAAGGAATCCATGCAAGGGGAGGCAACAACCCCGGGCTACCGGACTCTCGTGTCATGTCTTCTCTGCTTCATTGCCGCCTCGGTTTCAAGCGCAGGAGGGGTCGGCGGTGGCTCCTTGTTCCTCCCCATCCTCAACCTGGTGGCTGGATTAGACCTGAAGGCAGCCACCACGTACTCAGCCTTCATGGTCACGGGGGGTTCGATAGCCAACGTTCTGTGCAACCTCTTCTTCACCAGCGTCGGCACTGAAGCAACCAACCCACCGATCAATTATGAGATCGCTCTGCTCTCGCAGCCAAGCATGCTGCTAGGGGTCAGCCTGGGGGTCATCTGTAACATCATGTTCCCGGAGTGGCTCATCACCGTCCTGTTTGCCGTCTTCCTTGCGTGCTCTACTTTCAGGACATGCAAGGCTGGGGTTCGATGCTGGCACGCTGAGACGGAGGAGACGGAAACGACCGATGGACACGGACGGGAGAGGAGTGTGAATGGCGCGGAAGAGGCTCTTCTTGGTGGTGCACAGAGTGGCAGGATAAGGTTCCCTTGGAAGGACGTGGTGGTCTTGGTGATGATATGGGTCTGTTTCTTCCTTCTGCATGTCCTCGCAGGAGACAAACATGGGAAGGTGAGATTCTCCGGCTGTATTCCATCTTGCATGTCGTATGTCTTGCTTGACACTCGCAACATTTTGTCTGAACTGTCCACTAGTTGGATCACTCTCCTGTGGTCCGAGTGAGTTCTTCCCTCTCTTTCACGACAAGTAAAAGCTAATCTCACGTTGACGGGGCGTAGTCAGTCAAACATCGACAGCATGAAGCGCGGTCTGCTCTGTTTTGTTGGCTAATCGTTCTGCTGTTTAACTCAATATCGACATTTCATTGATAGAGAAAATAAGCTCTGAAATGGTGTTTGATTGCTGCTTTCTGAACTGCAAGTGCTCTTCAGGGTGCAATCAACTTGAAACCATGCGGAGTTGCATATTGGTTCATCACATTGTCTCAGATCCCTTTGGCTATTGCTTTCACGGCATACGTGCTGTACGAGAAGAAGGATTCTCATCATCGGCAAGTAGACACCCAGGTCAGTCAACGTGCTTTCTTATTCTTTTGCTTCGATAGCCATCGATCACATCAGGAGATCATTTGACGAGATCACAGCAAACTCACGCAGGACAAAGCGCAAATAAGGATCCAGGCGTTGCCGGTGTTTGCATTTCCACTGGCGGCACTCTTGACAGGGGTTTTGAGTGGCCTATTTGGGATTGGTGGAGGACTCCTCCTAAACCCTGTGCTTCTGCAGATCGGGATACCTCCCCAGGTGAATTTTGAGGACACTCATGGATTATGTTCATCAGCTATGTAGACTTTGTCCGCCGATAACTCTTCTGCTTGCCCCTGATTTGTAGACTGCAGCGGCAACAAGCAGTTTCATGGTGATGTTCTCAGCTTCCATGACCACGGTCAAGTACATAATCCTGGGAATGATACAAGTCGATCGAGCTTCGGTCTATGCAGTGCTGTGCTTTGCAGCCTCGGCTATTGGATCGATGGCCATGAAAGGAATCGTACTGAAGTCGGGCAGAGTTTCTCCTATTGTGTTCACAGTCACCGCCGTGATGGCCGTAAGCACGACCACCATAATTTGCTATGGTGCGATTGATGTTTGGAGAGCGTACACCAGTGGAAAGTATATGGGCTTCAAATCATCTTGTGAGAAATAAAATTTAATGTTAGGATTGAGATCAAGTATAGTTATCGATCGACAATATTAATCAGAGTCCAATTAAAATCTCAATATATCTTAATCAATGAATTAAGACCATAAAGTCTAACACATCTTGCTGGCAATGACAGGAGAAATATTGTTTTTTAACACCTAATGTTCATATTGGATTTGAATCAAGTCTCTGTCTTTTTGGGCAAGATGTTTTCATATCATTGGTTGCTCAACATGAGCCTCCTAATGAATTGATCTGTTCCTATCATCCCAATTATTTTATGTGATTATTTTTTACGCTGACTCGTGATTGACTGTCCGAAGAACTTTTTTGTGTTTAGTGCTAGCTGTCGGTGAATGGGATTAGGTGATCAAGAAAAAGAAGAAGAGTACTCGTGATCAAGGAAGAGACTGTGAAGAACAGTACTCGATTGCTGCGTACCCAATCCCCTTCCAAGCCTTACAGTTCTTCCACGCCAACAGCTAATACCATTTAAGAAGCTGGGTTGGTACAAAAGAGCAGCAACGCAGAACTATATCTATCACAAGAGGCACCCACTTGGGTTTAATGCAGGTCCAGCTGTTGGAGAATCGTCCTTATCTACTTCACATGGCATCCAGCGATTTGATCTTGTTTCAGACTACCCAAACAATTCTGCAAGTTTATGCCACATGAACTCGACTCCAAGAAGAAAAATCCCATGATCGTAGTAGCTATGCAAAGACTTTCTAGTGATTGTTACATAGCTACTCACTCCCATGGCTGCGTGCCTTCTACCAACTTCCAAGTGTCTGTCATCCGGCATTTATCTTGGCAGCCCATCGCCTCCCTACTTATACCCCATCTCTTGATCTCTTCGTGAAACCTGGTTTGCGTCAGGCGAAAGATGGCGGCGACTTGGGGAGGATTCATCAACGTCGTGGCCTTGGCGGTGCTGGTTCAAGTTGCGGCCGCTGCAACTTACACTGTCGGAGGCTCGGAGGGAGGGTGGGATCTAAGCACAGATCTGCAGACGTGGGCGTCGGCTCAGACGTTTGTGCCTGGTGACAGCCTGAGTAAGTTTGCGATGTTAGCAGCGCAACTCGGTTTCTGTTTGGCCGTAGGAATCTCTTCTATATAATGTTTATCCTTGTTGGTACCTCATGGAGCTCTGTAGCAGCACTCATTCCGGTTAAATGTTGTTTGCAGGCTTCGCATACGCTCCATCCCATGATGTGGTGGAGGTAACAAAAGCAGAATACGATGCATGCACCGCAAGCAGGCCGATCCAATCTTACACAGGCGGGAGCACCGTCATCAAGTTATCGGCACCCGGGAAGCGACACTTCATCTGTGGGATCGCAGGGCACTGCACCGCCGGGATGAAGCTCGAAGTCGACGTTGTCTCTGCAGCGGCAGCGGCGGCGACGCCACCGCCCGTCCCGACACCAACGAAACCTGAAGCTCCTGCTGCTTCTCATGGACCTCGTTCACCGGGGAGTTCGCCGCTCGGCAGCGCCACGAGCACGGGTTCATCATCGTCGGAGCCACCGGCTGTAGACCTGGTTCTCGCTCCAGTTTCGCCACCTCCATCGCAATCTGCAGCCGACGGAGTTGGTCATCCAAAGCTTGCGATTGGACTCACCATGGGAATGCTGATGACTGTGGTTCTGTGACGACGTGTTCTTTCTTTTGCGTTTCCGATGCGACCGAAACTGTTCCGATGTGTGTCGGACATCGTTGAATTCTTTGACGGTAGAGTAGTACGGAGATGTCATTGTTCTTGCATTCAAGGAAAATAACTTCGACTTCAAGTAAATATCATATATGTAAAATAGAAAGTATATACTTTTTTAATACGATAATCAATAAAATATCTTATAAATGAGAGAAAAAAAAATATTATTTTCATATCTATTTGATATAATCTAAAATTATAATAAGTCACTAATATCATAAAAGATTCTTAACAAATCTATCAAAAAAATAAATAAAATATCTCATTATGATTAATATTTTATTTAAGTAAAACTTTTAATCATAAATCTGATTTTATATCATTCGATATTGTCATTTAAGTCATGTTTAATCTTAATAATTCATACATTACATATTTTTTTTTATAATTATTAGGTAATTCAATAAATTTCCCGACATCATTTTAGTATTAGTTAGATCATTTAAATTTCACTTATCTTTTGTCAATGTTATAGTAAATTTTAAATGAACCAAATTAATAAGAAAGAAAATTAAAAATAATTACACTTGAAAGAACATCGGCACTCTCTGCCCGCTTAATCTTTAAACTGCTTAACTGCAGAACAATAGAAATCCAAAAAACATCAATTCTGATAGCTACAGCAAAAGCCATCCCAGTAGAATATATGCAGGCCATAGGTCCAAGGTGTGCAGCATCTCATGCTTGTTTCATAAAGAGAGAAGGCATCAAAATCAAAAGATGACAAACACATACATCACAGCATTTCCTGGGACTAAATAAATGCATTGCCATCTCGAGCCATCATGGAAACCAACCCATTCACAGATTACATTTGCTTCGCATCAGCTACCTCAGCTGCACGTAAATATGATGTTAAAAGACAGCGTGTAAGTCAATTGTTAAGGAAAAGCCATACATATCACGGAGTTCCCTAATCGGTTAATCTCAAGGTTACTGCGATCAACAATAATAAGCAGCACTGAGTGCAACGAGGAAAAGAAATGAAACTGCATAGACTGAATAACAAGCAGCATTTAAAACCATGTTTAATGAAGGCAAAGGAAAACTGTGATACCCCATGAACCCTAAATCTTACTGCTCTGACAGAGAATTGATCGAGTATGAAAACCTCGATATCACTAATTAGCCTTCTCATGATTATGCTAATCTTATGTTAACCAAATTTACCTTCTTTATGAAAATTGCACCGAATGACGTCTCAGTAGCAGACCACACAGAGTGACCATAAAACGACAAATTAAATCAGTATCCTGTACTACATAACTCAACATAATTGCATTAGTGAAAAAAAAAAAACACTACACAGAGCTCCAATGAACTTTTGAGATCCAACTGCATGGTCACCATCCTTCTGGTGACCCGTATCGGAAATGACATCGACACATGGTTAATGTAAATCCACCAATTCGAGCAATCTGCATTTAAAAAATATATATATATATTTCAATGAAAACAAATATTCTTCTAATCACAAGACGTGGATAAAGTTATTACGATAAACAGCAGCTCAAGATGATTTATACAATAGAAGTCACCTTGGTGCTGATACAAACAGTAAAGACCATAACATGGAATAGATTCAAGTTCCTGCTTAATTTTTAATTTATTGTCTAACTATTCAAAACAGTTAAACAAAGGGCTGGCATTGCAGTTAAATGTTTAGATAACTCAGAAAGCAGGAAACCAAATACTGATAAAAAAAAAGTGCTTGCTTATCCATACCATGAAATGCACCATCCGCAAAATTAGCCTGATTGGTTTTATCCTACCGAAGACTTTCAGCAACCATGCTCTCAACAGGATTTTGTAGTTGATCGCATGGGGCGGGAATCATAGCAGGCATCTCGAGGGATCTTGATTGTAAAACTTGGTTTAACTGATTGCTAAGCACCTCTGAGTGGCTTTCAAGGAATGCATATGAATCTATAGTTTTAGCTGCAAGTGCTGCTGCAATACTGAAAATGCGGCATAGAGAGCTATAACGTTTTGCCAGTGATGATTGAGGAAAGCAATCAAATGAGAACATAGAGTCTTCACTTAAACCTCTGGTCTTTGCATCCTTCCTCCACCGCTTCAATATGTACTGCGGCGGAAGTTCTTTGATATTTTGAGTATCTAGCACTTTTAATACATGACAGCATTGAATCCCAAGAAACTCAAATTTCTTGCAACTGCAAGTCACAGAACCATCAAAAGAATCAGATTTCACCAAATGATCCTTAGCTTTCTCCTCGATCATAACCTTGTATTCAGATATTGTCCCTACTTCATTGCAACCATACAAAATACAATCCATGTACAGTTCAAATTCCCTTTCAAACATTTTATATGCAGCTGGAGTGTAAACATTTGCAGCTTGCCTCAGCATGCGCATAGGTGGTGGCTTTTGGTTACTCTGGTTAGCATTAATATCAGCTTGTAGTTCGGCACATCGTTTCTCGGATAGTATTCTTTCATAATGCTCAAAAAAGCCCAGTAGTTCAGTTTTGTTGCATAAATATTTCTTTAGCTCAGTATTCATGCTCTCCTTCTGTTGAGCACTCTTCATATCCGCATAAAATGTTTCTCGTCCATATACCAACGCCCATTTCTCTCTTTCCTCAAACAGAGTAGCCATCCATTTATTGTCTATAAGATCATACTTACCACACATTGCTTCCCATTCTTTCAAAAACTCCTCCTCATCTTCACAATCAAAGAGGCATCTCCTGAAGTCATATCCTAAAGTTCTCGATCCATGAAATACTTGACTTAGTTGTACAATAGCATTTTGGTAAATATGCCAAACACAGTACCGATGGTTTGTAGCTGGCAAAACTGCAGCTATCGCCTCACTTAACACAGCGCAACGGTCCGTTAAGATTGTCTTAGGCTGTTTTCCACTCATTGCTGTCTTGAAACTCTCCAACAACCACTTCAAAGATTCCACGCTTTCATCATAAAGCAAAGCAGCACCAAAAATAACGGTCTGTTTATGATGATTAATACCGGTAAATAATGCAAACGGCCGATCATAATCAAGCACCTTGTAGGTCGTGTCAAAGCATACAACATCACCAAAGTAACAGAAGTCCATTACAGACTTTGCATCTGCCCAAAAGACATTGGTTAAATTGTCATCCTTATCAACTTGTATTGCATAGTAGAATGATGAGCTATCTTCTTGCATCCTTTGCAGATACTCCAATGTAGCACCTGCATCACCCATTTGAATAGCCTTCATTCGCTTAGATCTTAGATAGTTTTTATAACCTGGAGGAAGCAAGGTACTACATTGTGGACTATTGATGTGCTTCTGGGCATCATCATCTGCAGATTCATTGACTGTGTTCAAAACATGATCTGCACCATTTTCTGCAGTCTCAGACGTCAAGATCTCAGTGGATGATGGAGCTTCTAGCTGATGGTTATGAAAAGTAACAAATTCGGTTACGCGATATTTGCCAGTTGATGATATTCTAATGACCATACAGGCAGGACAACCAGTTCTAAATTCTTTTCGTGGTTTCTTTACTCTCTTTTCTCCTTTTTTCTGCTCACGGAATCCTTCTCTTGAGCAAACAAACATCCTTCTAGTAACTACATTTTCGGCACTAATTGTTGCACTTGTTTTTCGAACACGGAATCCCATCCTTCCAGCATATGCACTGTAGAATTCATAGGCCTCATCTTCACTTTCAAACTCCGGTAGCCTCACTGTATCATCCACCAAATCTGCTCTTGCAACTCGAGCATTGCGCCTCAGCTTCTTCGCCCTCAATTTATCATAGGTAGCTACCATTGCAAGTTGATGGTTGTGGTTTGGTACAAATTCTGTCACGCGATATTTGCCATTAGGTGTAAGCCTAATGGTCATGCATGCTGGGCAACCAATTCTTGTTACAGGTCGTGGACACTTGGCCTCTTTCTCTCCTTTTTTCTTCTCTCGAAAGCCTTCTCTCGAGCACACAAATGTCCTCTTAGTGATGATATTCTTTGTTGATACTGTTGACTTTGATCTTCGCACAATGAAACCTTCATTCTCAGCATATGTATTATAGAAGTCGTATGCATCAGTTTCACTGTCAAACAACATATCAACCCTTGGTAGCCATTTTGCATTACTAGCATCCCCCAGTATAGTAGTAACGCCAGCACTTGCCATGTCCGCCATCCTTTCCTATCCATCCACATGAATTCAAGCTGAAATATTTGGATGTAACAACAAAAAGTACAGTAACAGAAATGTTCTGACTAAACAGACATAAGATGCATTGCCAGGAGTATTTACGTAGTACTTGCAACAAATAGCCATGCACAGTTAAAAAATTCTCTCACAAGATTATGGAACCCATCTAAGACTGTTGAGCAAAAAGTCACAGTAGGGATGCTCCTTTGCTACTTAGGTGACCTTAAATCATGCAAACATCTCTGCTCGTGAGGGTTAAGATCACATACATTGATGCCGCTCGGTACCTGCACCACTAGAAGCCTTATGTATTGGGTTGCATTTTTGTCTGG